>NC_141674.1:116582895-117244770 GCF_028749965.1 Puma concolor
AGCTCAGAGCCTGGAGCCTGCTTCGGATTCTGTCTCCCTCTCTCTCTGCCCCTACCCCACTCATTCTCTGTCTCTCTCTGTCTCTAAAAAATAAATAAGCATTAAAAAATAAATATAAAAAGGAAAGGCAAATTATATTAAGAGAGAAGGGGACAAGGGTGGGGAAAGAGAAATTTCACCAAGCATTCCTGTTCAGTGAAAGTAGCCCAAACAAAGCCTTGTTTCTATAAATAAATGCAAGTGTTTGAAATGTCAGTTCAAGGAGAATAATTACAATGTAAACGAATTCTCTCTTGCACCCGCAAAGGTAAGCAGGTGTCCTTACAGACACATCCCTGTCTTCCAGAAGCAGTTGTGATCAGAAATCAAGTGAAGGAAACCTCTTAGAAGGGGAAATCCATTTTTGACGGCAGGCATGTTATTGATAACCGCTGAGCCGCCAGGAAACAAATTCACGAAGCTGTCTTTCTCTCCTCTTTCCTCCCTAGACCAAACACCTCCTTCTCTCAGACGGTAGATTCCTCTTTCCAGCTGTACGAAGACAATACAAGTTTTGCAAGTATTCTTTGTACATTCTTTCAAGTCTTGCATCAGTCTCCTGGTCAACTAACAGACCCAATCTATCTCTGTTCAAATTCTGTTGTGTGTTTCAATCCTCCAAATCTTTGGCTCTTGCTGCAAGAAAGATTAGAATAAGTATCAGAAACGAGAGAGAAGCACTCTTCAAAAGAGTGAAAAGGAAGCCGGATTCTTACCCATAGATACCTTCTTTGATGAGACTGTTTAAGCTTTAGGACTGGAAGAATAGAATTAGAATGGAATTACACAAATCACTGCACCTTTGTTCTTTGCTGAAACCACTTGGTCTAGGTATTATTAACCATTCAAATGGCGGCCATATATATTAAACCCCTTCACTTTAAAAGAGAAAACCTTGGGGCGCCTGGGTGGCGCAGTCGGTTAAGCGTCCGACTTCAGCCAGGTCACGATCTCGCGGTCCGTTGAGTTCGAGCCCCGCGTCGGGCTCTGGGCTGATGGCTCAGAGCCTGGAGCCTGTTTCCGATTCTGTGTCTCCCTCTCTCTCTGCCCCTCCCCCGTTCATGCTCTGTCTCTCTCTGTCCCAAAAATAAATAAACGTTGAAAAAAAAATAAAATTTAAAAAAAAATAAAAGAGAAAACCTGGACGTCACCAGTTGGATGTATTAAATATTTGAAAAGTCTCTGGGTGTAGATCAGCGTGGGATGATTTACACTGAGGCAGAGATAAAGTAACAAAGTAATAACTTCACCCAAAAATCTACTGTGGAAGGTCTTTCTTTAAGAAGTAATTGGCAGTCACCTTGCAGTAGAAGTGAAAACCCTCCGAATAACAGCCAAGAAAATGCCAAGGATGGAAAAGTAGTAGTACGTGAGAAGACGAGAAGAAAACGAGAGAAGAAGGACAGTGGGGACCACAAAAAAAGGAGAGAACAGACCGGGCACATGTTCTGAAGTTGCAGATGAAATGACAATAAAATGGCTACAGGACGTGAAAAAACAGACTCCATCAACCACTTTGAAGAACCTTGGTTCTTTCTGTGTGAATATCACCCTCTCCTCTCGGCGTGTCCTGAGGACATTTTGCCACCATTCTAGAAAAGGCTGAGTTTTACATCTGGGTTTACCCACACAAAACTGAGGCATCATGAGAAGAAGAAAAAAAAATCGATTAACAAATTTAAATTGGCACAAGCCAGGGGTACCGGGGTGGCTTGGTCGGTTGAGTGCCCAACTTCGGCTCAGGTCACGATCTCACAGTTGGTCAGTTCGAGCCCCACATCGGGCTCACTTCTGTCAGCGCAAAGCCCGCTTCAGATCTTCTGTTTCCCTCTCTCACTGCCCCTCCCCCACACACTGTTTTCTCTCTCTCTCTCTGTTTCGCTCAGAAATAAACATTTAAAAATAATAATTTAAAAATAGATAGATAAATAAATTGGCACAAGCCAAATCTTGATCCAAGGTTCACCATAAAAACAATTCTCTCCTCACCCCATCCTCCCAAACACACTTCAGTTGTTAGTGGAAACCAACAAGCAGGAAAACAGAACATGGGGAGATGCCACTGAATGCTGAAGGTTAAAATATTCTAACATTGCTCTTTAGGGCTTCTGGACTTCTCCACAAGTCACCTGAGTTGTGCTATCTTGGATCTGAACCAGGCAGATGTAATTTCCAATCTGTTGGTGCTATTGATCTAGCCACAGGCACTGGCTCTAAGCATCAAAGGCCCCTGCCTGAAAGCCTTATAAACTAGGAAGAAGAATCTAGAATGGGCAAAACCATGCCTTGTCTGGCAAGATGTTTAGCTCTCGACCGAAGCCTAGAGCAGTTTTCTAAATGACATGACATATGTGGACTCTAATGCACCACACACAGCCCTGACCTTGCCTTTGAGAAAAATACTGGTCAACAGGTACATCTATCTATAGAAATAGAGATATAAAATTAATTTCCTCACAGAGGCATTCATCCCATATTTATTGAGTTCTATGAGGCAAACACTGAGTCAGATTTATTAAAGTACACATTAAAAATACCTTTACTTTAGGGGCCCCTAGGTGGCTCAGTCGGTAAAGCGTCCCACTTCAGCTCAGGTCCTGATCTCGCTGTTCGTGAGTTCGAGCCCCGCGTCGGGCTCGGTGCTGACAGCTCGGAGCCTGGAGCCTGCTTCAGATTTTGTGTCTCCCTCTCTCTCTGCTTCTCCCCCACTCATGCTCTCTCTCTCAAAATAAATAAACCTTAAAAAAAATTTTAATTACCTTTATTTTCAAAGGATGACCAGCTAGGGAAAAAGTAATATTTGTACCTTCATTTTGTAAATAAATGTTCATCTGTTTAAAATGTGAGTAGTAAAACTGAAACTCGCATCTCTAGCTCTCTGACCATAAAAATCTACCATTTTGTCATTATTCTTACACTTCCCATTTTTCATGCATACAGTGGTCTGCACAACGTGTTCAGTCTTCCCAGTAATTAAATTTCTCAAGTCAACTTGTGATGCACATCTTTAATCTATGTATCGACCATCAATCCATAAAATGGTTCAGCGTCGCGATTCTCAGCTCTGTGCAGAAAAAGGTAACTGATGCTTTAAGAGGCAGCATGATATTTAAAACAACAACAACAACAACAACAACAACAACAAAAGTGCTCTTTGGAGCTTGCCAGATCTGGATTTGCGTCCATATTGGGCTGCTCCATAACTGAGCTCTTTTCTTAGATGTGTGGCTGGACTTCTCTGAGCCCAACTTTCCTTTTAGGTAAATGGGGTTCAAAGTGCTCATTCTTCACTATGAATAGACACTCACATGGATGTATAAAAATGTGTTAGCAACATTTTTCATGGGACTGTTTTTGTTGGGAGGTATTTCAATTCAGCCTGAAGAAATAAAACCAGGGGGGGAAAACAAACAAACAAACAAACAAACAAAAACAGGAAACAGAAGGTCTTTGCCCTTGAAGAGTATTCAGTTCTAGCCACTAGCACGACTTGGTGGCACATTTAATGTCCTCTGGCTCACTGGACTCTACACTTCGATTCCGGCCTGCATCATCCAAGATATACTGCTCTCCTTCTCTGCACTTGCTCTCCTGCCTGGATTTAACACCTCATCGGTCTCAACCTGCAGGGTCAGCCAAATGTCTTCCTCTATCCTTGGCTCTCTGGGCCTCACTCTTCCTGTCCTCCCTTAGGGTATAATTTGTGAGCCAACCCTGGCTATGTCACTGGGTACTTCTTGCAGCTGAATTATAGCTGCAAGTTACATCTACTTGGACTTTATTCCTCACTAATAAACATTGCCAAAGGATTGAAATGCAAAATTGTATCCCATGTCTCCAAAGCCTTTCCAAAAATCAACTCCTTTGTTATTTTAATAAATAGCTAAAAACTCCAGCTCCTTGATGCATCTGCCTGTAAAGACAACAACAACAACAACAACAAAAAATCAGTTTGGCGATGAAATACGCTTGTTTATTTGTTGGGCAGTCTGGCTTCATTTCCTCTGGGGATATTGATTCTAATATTCCCATGTTTTTATTAGTTACTACTGATCAAATGAAAAAAAAAAGCTTTTAACTAACAAGCAAATTTCTTATATAGTCTCTAATCATTGGTTAATACTTTCTCTCCAGTGAACCATATTAGAAATGTTATTTTATTTATAGTGGCATTTAGATATTCCTGATTACTTTAATGTTTGACACATAAAGATTTTTTTGGTCTAGTATAGCATCAAACATCTGGATGAAAGCTTAACATTTAAGTAATTTAGCTCCATATTTTCAATTATCCTCATGTTTGACATCTTATGGAGCAAACAACCAGATGTGTCACTGAAGATTTCACATTTTAACCAGATGTTCTAGTATCTACTAGACATTTTTCAAAAAAAAGAAATCTTTTTTTTTTTTAACTTTTGCTAATAAACAAGCTTTTCCCAGGCTTTTATGTTCGAATTGCTCTATTCTTTACTGAACAAAAAATCCAATGTCTTTGAAGCCGGTAAAAACAAAAGCAAAAACTAAACCTCATACTCTTCTCACTGTCCTTTCTTTTCCAATTGTGGTAATGATTCTATGATTCTCACCAATGATTCTTATATAATAACCAAGTGATGAAAGTACCCTCTGTTGTATGTTGCAAAGAAATTGACTTGGAAGGCTGGCTGCCACATGAAAGTTTAGCCCATATCATTTCAGAACACATTTCCTTACAGTATTTATGGGGAAACTACTCAGTTCAAGGCACTGTGACAAAAATTGAAGAAACCTCTAGAATTACGTAGCCTCACTGAATTTAAAGACAGTCTCCTGTTCAATTGACAATCAAATGATTATCTTAGGATTGCGAACTTTAGTTTGCAAAGACTAAAACCAATTCATATTAACCCCCAAATAAGGATCTATTGGAAGGATTTACTGGAATGTCAAGGAAACAGACAGCGGGAATTTCCGCTGTGTCTAGTGGGAACTGGAACCTTTCTGACCTCTCTTCTCTCCCTGAAGGTACAGGATTCCTGCTGCCTTCTGCTTCTCTTGGCACAACTGCTCCGATCTCAGTGCTTCGGCACCACTCTTGCTAAGTCTATAAACCACCTCCCCTAACCTACCAATATCGGCAGCTTTCATTTATATTTCTGTCAATTGTATCCATTTATTTCTATATGATATTGCAAGCCAGTGAATAGGTCCAATTCAATTTCTCAAGAGAGATTATCTGCAGGCTCAGTGCATGCTGTGGGTTAGCTCCACTCTCTGTCAGGTTTCCATCCTGGGGTAATCAGTCATGACCAGAAGGTTGGCTTTATGTGGTTCAAATGTAGCAGGCCTCCAAGAATATGTGGGGTCAAAGAAATTTCTAAGGGAAGGGCACGATTGGATAGTCAACAGTAGATAGGGTTCCCGCCCCCAGCCGACCCAGAGGGCAGATGCCCAGAATATTTTGATCAAGGGTGACCAACTTAAAAGCAACCTCAAAGATCAAATAGTTTAGTTTTCTGAATTGTTTGTCAACATTTTATCTTGGAAAGATAATTTTATCCACTGCAAAGCTCTAGTCCACACAATTAATCACATGTCTAGTTATGACCAAGATTGACTATTCCCTAAATTTTGTACTATTTTTGGACATACATGACCCGTATTAAACATCCCTGAAGTCAGGATAGAGAAAATATGAGTCTGTGGGACAAAGTGTTCCCCTCACTTCTGCCGTTCTAGAGTGCGACCTTGAGCAAGCCCGTTGCTTCTCTAAGTTTTACTTGCCTCAAACATCAACGTTTATGTGTAATGGCTTATTTATTTCGGCTACATTGAATGTCTCCCATGAAATCAGCTCCTTCAAAAGAGTGATGACAAAATACGATATATACCTTGTGTGTGTTCAAGAATATATTTTAAGGCATATCAGAAATGATTTCCTACCATATAAATGCCCTAGGCTAGCCACTTAGCAGACAATGCCTATTGAAGAGTAGTCATGGGGCGCCTGGGTGGCTCAGCCGGTTAAGCGTCCGACTTCAGCTCAGGTCATGATCCCGCAGTCCGTGGGTTTGAGCCCTGTGTCAGGCTCCGTGCTGACAGCTCGGAGCCTGGAGCCTGCTTCGGATTCTGTGTCTCCCTCTCTCTGCTCCTCCTCTGCTCACACTGTGTCTCTCTTAAAAATAAATAAACATTAAAAAAAAGAAAAAGAGTAGTCATTATTAGCTCCATTTGAGCAACAGGAAACTGGACTCAAAGAGGTCCCAGAAAAAAAGTACTCAACTATAAAATAGTGAAATACAAACTTAAATGCATTTTTGGCCAACTCCAAAGACTGATATTTTTCACCTGCCCTGTTGCTTCTTAAAACATCTTAAGTATGTCTTAACTTTCTTAATTCTGTACTGAGACAAGAATTAGTCTAATATCAGTTATGAGGCAAAAAAAAAAAAATTTACTTGCTAAAACTGTGAGTGAAAATAATCCCAGAGAATCAACCAAAACATGCTGTTTGTAAATGTTGATTAGATCTTTTCTATTAATTTATATGAGAACTTTTCCTTGTGCCAAAGGAGCCACATTTTGTCTCCATTAAATACCTTTTCTTATTTATAAGATGTTAACTGAAATAGTAGAGCAAAATAAATTAAGAAATAAAATAATGTGCTCTTCGGCAGAACAAACCGGAAAGGGTAATAATCAAAGTCAGGAGTCAGGACGTCTAATCATTTCGATTTGGAGTTTCAGCCATAAACGCGTGATTAGGTGACAAATTGCTCTACACATCCTGAAGGTCATTCCTAAAAACATAACTAAGGAAAGAGAGAAAGAGAGATAGAAAGGCCACTTACATTAAAGTAATCAGAGGGTGGCCATTTCTGAATCTGAGAATTTATAAATGGCTTTGCCAAACAGGAATTGAGGAGAACGGAACTCGAAAAGCTGAAGACAATAGGCTTTTCTTGTGGTTTTCTCCTAAGTTACATGTGACAAGACCGAATGTGCTTTTCCTTCATTCCATTAACGTTATAAAACTGGTGTTGGTCCCTTATGTCTGCATGTTTGGAATCCATGTGGAAAGCTTCACGACATAATCACAAGCAGATTAAAAAGTAACAAACAACTTTTTTTTTCATTGTGAGTGTTGAGACCGTAATCTTTTTTGCAGTGTTAATGAGGGGATTTGGCACTTGAAGATGTTTTGAAAAATCATCCGTGACCAGTTACCTTCCAACAAGCCTGATCAAGCATGGTAAATATGCCTTGCAGAATACAGGGGTATGATGCTTAGCCCCAGGGAGGCTGAGGCTCGGAGAGCCTGTGGTGACTGAACAAAAGCCATGGTCTTATGCTGGAAATCAGAGCCAAGGGTGAAGGAAGACTGAGGCCTGAAATTTTGGAATGAATAATGATTTGAGGAGTTGAGCGCACTGGCAACATAAGCAACAGACGTGACGCGTGTCGACAGTTCAGAACAAAGAACATAAATGGAAAGATAGAAATACAGTTGACCTGGGGCACCTGGGTGGCTCAGTCGGTTAAGTGACTAAACCCTCCATCTTGGCTCAGGTCGAGATCTCGTGGATCGTGGGATTGAGCCCCGCATTGAGCTCTGTACTGGAATTCCCTCTCTCCTTTCTCTGCCCCTCCCTGGTGATTAATCTCTCCCTGTCTCTCTCTCTCTCTCTCTCTGTCTCTCTCTTTCTCTCAAAATAAAGAAATAAGCTTTAAAAAAGAAGAAATACAGTTAACCCTTGAACAATGTGGGGGTTAGAGGCACTGACTTCCTGCCCACTTAAAAGTCCCTGCATAAATTTTGACTCCCCCCAAAATTTAGGTAATAGCTTCCTGTTGATCAGAAGCCTTGTTGATAACATAAACAGTTGATTAACACATACTTGTATGTTATATGCATCATACACTCTATTCTTACAATAAGGTGAGCTGGAGAAAAGAAAATGCTGTTAAGAAAATCGTAAGGGAGAGGAAATAGATTTACACATGGTACCGTGTTTATCAAAAAAAAAAAAGTCGATGTAAAAGTGGACACGCGCAATTCACACCCATGTTCAAGGGCTAATTGTATGGTTTTCCTTTAACATCAGACTATGTAAGTGTATTACACTTACAAGATGGGGGTAGCATTTAGGAATACTACAGGAAGAGATAAACTGTGAGGCAACATTTATTTCCCCAAATACATTATAAATGTTGAGAGATAAAATGCCACTTCGTTGCTTACATATGTCCTTGAAACTGCCAAGTGTGGGTAGTCAGCATTTTCTCATCGCTATTAGTAGCCCCTGGTTCTTAGTACTTTTCAGCAGCTTGCAAGGTTGGTATTATTATCTCCCTTTCTGAAGAAAGAAACAAAGCCCAGAAAATAGCCCACCGAATGCGGAAATTCAAGTTAGTTGGCTCCAAGCATGAAATGCTTTTATTTCTCCTAATAAGTGCCGCGAACTACCTTATGTCAGGCAATCACTGGAGAGTGGGCTCCTTTAACCAAACTTCATCCTGAATTCATGAAGTTAAGACTTTTGTGATCGTTTGAAGCGTTGTTGTCACCTAAGTCTCAGCGCGGTTCACTCACAAACTTCAATCGCATCTCCCATTCACAAACTTCAATCGCATCTCCCATTCACAAACTTCAATCGCATCTCCCATTCAGAATTCCCTGATATGACTAGCCCTGTGGCTCTAGCAACTTGGCATGGACAGAAACAGTCTTCTCTTCCATACTCTTCGCCTTCTCCTCATATCCCATCACCCTGGGACGGAGCGGAGGCGCACAGAGACAACTGATAGATCCTTCCTCCGTGGACCATGGGCCTGGCACACTCCTGTCCTTCCTCCAATAACACGGACTTTCTCTTGAGGTGCATGAGCTTGTATTTATTGTCCCCTCCACGCACAGTCCAGTAGCAAGGAAGACCCAGTTGGAGCTCAGCTGTCCCCTCATGTACATCTCAGCTCCTTATTGCTGGTGTCACGCAGTCAGTGATGACAGCAGCAGAAGAGCTCAAGCCTCAAACCCAGTCTCTTCCTATAGCATACCAGGAACACACCAAGCAATGAGAGCATAGGATGGCCACCCCAACTCTCTCACCTTGCCACCCAGTCCCACCTTTCCTGCACACTCCGGGATCAGGCATTCTGATGATCTAATAGTTCAGAATATTCCAGTAAGAGGCTCACCAGAGCTTGTCATGTTTCCACTCCAAGACACTAATTCCCCCAAGAAGGGACACAAAAGGAGAAATGATACACGAATTTTAAACATTTGTTTACTGAGAACGGTTGCTTTACAAATGGTATTTTTTCAAAGCATATTTCAATGTTATGTGAAAAAAAAAATAATTTACATATACAATGTCGTATCAAAGTATATGAGATTAGTGTGGGCCGGAGGAAGGGTCACTGGTGGTAGAAAGTGGGATTTATGTTGGCCCTTGAGGGTTAGGATGGTGGGTAGATAGGGAGAAAAAAGGAAGAAGGAATTGGTGAAGAGGGTTGGGTATTGAAGGGTAAATGCCTACTTCACTTATTCACTGGGGAAACAATAGATTACTCTAGCTAAAGAGTCTTTTGGAAGTTATTTTTAAGTCCTGGTCCTTATGAAAAACAGACTAGGAAGATAAAAGTAAATAATACATTTCAGGAAGTTGTTCCCATTGATTTCCATTAAAGACTTAAAAACTGTCAGGCATTTCTGTATAGCATTTGACCTGTTCAAGGACAATTGTCAGCTATTACTTCTGAAGAGTTAATTAAAAAATAAAATTGAACTATTTGCACATTCATATTTTAATGGCACGCTATTGGTTAGAATTAACTTTATAATACAGTTGCCATGAATTATTTATTTCTAGGATCCTTTTCCCATGACTTTTAAATTCAAAGTACAACAAAAGTCAATGTGGATATAATTCCAACTGGTATGATAAAGTGGCTTGGTTTGAGTAGAACATATAAAAACTTAAAAGATGATTTTTTCCTGTCAGCAGCACTGACAAAAAAAATTTCTCAGCATCAAGGATCACGGGAAGAGGGACCACCGTCACTTCCAATGAAAATCAGAGTCCCAAAACATCATGGCTGACATCCCCCACATCAGTTATTGACAACGCACCTTTCCAGTCCCAAGCCAAAAACTTTGGAACTGCCTCTGGTTCCTTTCTTTTTCCCATATTCCAGATCTGTTTTATCTGCAAGCCCTCTCAGCTCTACCTTCAAAATATATCCAGTATCTTGTCACTTTTCACCACCGTGGACCAAGCTATCAGTCAACTTTAAATTAGCCTCCTTGCTTCCACCTCTGTCTCCCAGCATTCTTCCGGAACACAGCCCTTACAGTTATATTTTTATCTTAAGTCACTTCTCTCTTCTCAGAGTCCTCCTGGTTTCCCATCACACTCAGGGCGAAGATTGAGAGACCTTACGCACCTCTGTGTTACCTGCTCTGTCTGACTCCCCACAACACTCCTCCCGGCTCCAACATATCTCGGACTTCATCACCTCCAGCCCTCCAGCTCAGACCCTGCTCCAGCAATGCTGGCCTCTCAAAAGCAAACCTCTGCCTTAGGTACTGTGTACCAGTTGAGCCCTCTGTCTGGAATATCCTCCTTCCGGTATTTACCCAGCTCAGTTCCTGAAGGTATCTGCTCAGATGTCATCTACTAGGTGAAGTTTTCCCTGACCACTGTGTCCAAATTCTCTCTGCCCTGACTCTCCTCTGAGCATCCTTACTCTGCGTGTCGGTTGCATTGTAGCCTCTAGTTGTGCACCCCCTCCCTTAATACAGCTATGCTTCGGTCATGTGACTTGCAATGCCACCCGCTGTGGATTGGGTGTACCCTTCTCATCCCCAGTGATTGTAGGCTTGCCCAAGTGGCTTGATTTAGCCAGTGGATTCTGGGCCCAGCCTAGAGTTGGGTGAGTTCTTGCTGAGTTTCCATTCACCTTCTTATGTTCCCATCATTCTCCATGAGTAGAAGGTACCCTGGAAAACTGCTCGTACAAGGGGGAGGAGACATGTGGTTGGGGCAAATCTAAACCTATAAATCGACCTGAAATCACTCATTACAGCCAACTACAGTCCTGTGAGCAAAAGAAATCAGTTGGTTGTCATAAGCTACACAATTTGAAGATAACTATGCAGGCTTATCATAGTGGGGACAGTGGACCTTCCTGGTTTGTTTACTCCAGAAGACTTAATCTGTAACATGCTATATATAGCTACCTCTTTTTATTTTCTTTCTTCACTGCTGGCTTACTGCTTTTTTGCTAACACCTATGATAGTACCTAGGATGTAATAGACGCTAAATGAATATCTGTCGAATAAATGATTAAATGAATGGATTCAAGAATAAGACTGTGCCTTTTTGAGACCACCAGGGGAATCTCAATAACCTTACTACTTTGGGACTCTGAAAACAACTACTGCATATGTGAGATTTTTTATTACCAAGTAATATGGACGAGGGGCATCCTGACAGTGTCCATGTACTTTCTCCATCCCCAAAGCCCACCTGTTCAGAGGAAATCCAATCCCGCAGCCTCAAGGGCCCTAAAGTTTAGAGACTAAATCATTGGCACCATTTTTTTTTTTTCTTATTACTAACTACTGTGGCCAAAAGACAGTCCAACGCAATCTTCAAAACCCACACGGATGGAGGGATTATGAGAGTGCTGTGAAGTTCTGGGGTCAAGTGGCGGTGAGGTTAGCCTGGGGTCAGATATAATAAGGGCTGGGAATGTGATCCAGGCACACACAAAAAAGCTGAAAAGGCCTGTTTTTAGTGGGGCCACCTGGATGGCTCAGTTAAGTGTCTGACTTCATCTCAGGTCATGATTTCATGGTTTGTGAGTTTAAGCCGTGTATCAGGTTCTCTGCTGTCAGTGCAGAGCCTGCTTTCGATCCTCTGTCCCCCCTCTCTCTGCCCCTCCCCCACTTGCTCTCTCTCTCTCTCTCTCTCTCTCTCTCAAAAAAAAAAAAAGTCTGTTTTTAGTATCACAGCTTAAATGAAGAGACAATTAGTACTTAAGTTATCTGGATCAAAATGGTGATAAGATGGCTTATTTAAGATGGCCCGGTGGCAGTGACCTCGCCCTAGAAAAAATGGAGACCCAGAAAAGAATGTAACCCATGGTCACCCTGCCAGCCGGTGACAGAGATGAACTTGAATCTACTCTCCTGTGACTCCAGTTCCAGTTTTCCAGCACAAAAGAAAGATCATTCAGGGGTGTCTAGGTGGCTCAGTCAGTTAAGCGTCCGACTTCGGCTCAGGGCATGATCTCACAGTTCGTGGGTTCAAGCCCCGCGTCGGGCTCTGTGCTGACAGCTCAGAGCCTGGAGCCTGCTTCGGATTCTGTGTCTCCCTCTCTCTCTGCCACTCCCCGGCTCGCACTCTGTTTCTCTTTCTCAAAAATAAATAAACATTAAAAAAAAAAAGAAAGAAAGATCATTCAGAGGTCCCTCTCTACTGGTGTCTACCTTCTCCCAGCTCTGCAGTCATGACTTTGTACTCTTCCTATCTGTTCTGGCTCTGGCCTGCCATGCTAATTTTTAGTCATGCTTCAGCTCGATACATAACATTATCTGAACATACTCAACATGGCATGGGGTTGGCATGGCATATATTATTATATTATTCTATATTATTCTCTTCTATTTGTGACAATCCAGGAACATTAGATATCATTACTTTATTTTGCAGATGAAGATTCTGATGGTCAGAAAGATTAAGTGAGCAAGCTGAAGGGACATAGCTAATAGAGGGTAGAGCCTGGATTCCAGCCCAGCTCTGCTTGATACCTTATTTTATGATCATTTTGCTAATCTATGCGGCCACTCTGCTGGCATGCTTCAGAACGTCCTGCCTTCCGTGCCTGCCTAGCTCTCTCCACTGCTTACGCTTATGACATCCACGTACTGTGCTTCTTTGTGTAGAACTCTCTGAACCAGATCTGAGTACTCAGCCCATAACCAGCTGGATTATCCCGAGAGCATCTGTGGAGAGAAAGGAATTTGTGTTAGCTCCTGTTTCTGCTCATCAGTGCATAACCTTATTTTAGAGTGGACACCCCAGCTTCTTGTAGAACTTGGGGCCCCACAAGTTCCTTTTAGTCCTATATTCATTCATGGATTCTTTTGCTGGAATGTTCTGCATCCTTCTGATTTACTGAGGACCCCTGGGTCCACTGTTGCTTAAACTTGTCATGCCCTATGCACACTTAGCATCTTTGCTTAGTTTCTTTGAAGGTTTTATGTAGGGAAATGTCTATTTTCCAAGATCTCCAAGATGGGGGTAACAGTTACAGGAAAAAAAAAATCCTGCCAGCAGAGGGAGGCCAAGGTGGGGGTAGGGAAGGATTTGCAGCAAATGTAATCAATAGAGGGGTGCATTGTGTGAAGATAATTGATAATCATAATAATACTGACTTAAAATCAGCCTGCTTTTTATTATCACCATGCTTCATCGATTATGAACAATGTCAAGGCTAAAATACCCCTCCCTGAAGAAAATATTTTCTTAGTGTAAGTTCTAAAACGTTGTGTTGGTTACTGCTAAGTTTCGATCTTACCTATGTATGTATCAAATGAGCAAATTGTTATTATTTACCTTTTAATAAATATTGTATTCTACATGGGAGGTTCCCCTTAGACAGCCAGCACCTGTCACACAAGTACTCAGCTGCAGGCATGTTTTGTTTGGTTGTTTGTCTGTCTGTTCGTTTTTTGATAGCAAGTTCGCAAAAATTTGGAGTTATGTGAACTCTGCACACCATTCACTCAGGATTCAGTTGACATCTCCATACCTGTAACCACTGCCTATTCTTGTGTTTAAACAGTTCAGTCCAATAAGCCAGATAGCCCAGGAACTATAAAGGGGAAGAGAGAGAACTCAGGTGACTAATTCTGTCATTCTTAGTGACCGTTTCATTTTTTTTTAAGTTTAATTATTTTGAGAGAGACAGAGACAGCAGAGAGAAGGAGAGGGGGGAGGCGGCAGAGACAGAGGGAGAGAGCGAAGGCCGAACAGGCTTGATGGGGGGGCTCAAACTCACGCATGTGAGATCATGACCCGAGCGGAAACCAAGAGTCCGACGCTTAACTGACTAAACCACCCAGGCGCCCCATCTTAATGACCATTTTAAACTTCTATGTCTGTTTAAAATGGAAACCAATTTGACAATAAACTTCATATATTGAAAAAAAATAAAAAAATAAACATTAAAAAAATTAAAACAGAAAAAAATAAAAATAAAAATAAAATAACTTAAAAATTAAATAAATAAATAAATAAATAAATAAATAAATAAAATGTACAACAGTCAAGCAAGCGGAATGCAAACTGGGACGTATAAGTGGAAAATTTAACTCTGCATGCAATACTTTTCTTGAATGTTCTCATTCAATGTACTCTTTCTTCAAAGTCATTAGTTGTTTGGGGCGCCGGGGTGGCTCAGTCCATTGAGTCTCCAACCTCGGCTCAGGTCATGATCTCACGGTTCGTGAGTTCGAGCTCCAAATCCGTCTCACGGCTGTCAGTTCAGATCCTGCTTTGGATCCTCTGTCCTCCTCTCTCTCTGCCACTCCCCCTTCCTCTCTCTCTCTCTCTCTCTCTTTCTCAAAAAAAACAGTTAATAAAACAAAGTTATTAGTTGTTTTAAGGTAAAATAATGAATCAAAAAATTACCTTTACTGGTAACTAAATAATTATTACTGAAAATGCTGCTGTTGTGTAGGAGATGAAGGGTGTTAAATAGGACCCTGTGCGGGTGTTGACTATGTCAGATAGGGCGCTAAGGGTGCAGTCCTCAGCAGGATGGCTTTTCTCATGCATCTCCCGAGGGGGGTCTGAGCCTCCCCCCCTTTGCCACCATTCTGGTTCATTTAGTTCACATCCTTTCTACCACAAAGAGCCAAACCTTGTTCAGCACGAAGACAATTTCCCACACAGGTGTTCTCAACAAGCAGAGGGAAAAGAAGCCAACGCGTGTTCACAAATCCAATGGGTACCACTGCTTTAGGAAGTTGCAAGATAAAAGGCAGAAAGCCCAAAGAGGCTGTTGGACATAAATGCCTCTTAGAGACTACCGTGATTTTACAGATAATATCTTTACAAGTG
This sequence comes from Puma concolor, assembly GCF_028749965.1. Taxonomy (NCBI): domain Eukaryota; kingdom Metazoa; phylum Chordata; class Mammalia; order Carnivora; family Felidae; genus Puma; species Puma concolor. The sequence continues at coordinate 116,598,052 of NC_141674.1, forward strand.
TTAATTAAGCCATGACATTCCAGCGAAGGCAATAGAAATAATTATCATCGGCTTCACACTAAAGTGAAATCATTATCGACGGCCACAGATAGGTTTGGTCTCATCCACCTTCATGATCAAGGTCCCTTTAGAGCATGAGCGGTGGAAAGACGGTGGTGTTGAGGGCCACACACTAAGACCAAAACTAAGATGCAAATCCAGACTCTGCTCTTACTTGCTCGGTGAAGTTAAGTTTTTCCTTGTTTGCCGATTACAATATCTTTATTTTCTTTTTCAGAAATGGAAAGAGCTGTGTCATACACAGGCTGCTTGAAGGGATTAAACCATAAAAGATAACATGCCTAACATGATCCACAAGGCCAGCAAATCTTACTTTACTTTCAAAGTGCCTTGAAACTTCCCCTTTGAGTTTTTCTCGTACAGATACATCTGAAGATATGAAAAGAGGAAAATAAGGGTTTGAATCCGTATTTGGAAATTTATGGAGGCATGAGCTATGTTGCATTTTCTCTTCATTAATTTAGCCTGGCATATTTCTTCTGTGTTTGTTCAGTGAGAACAGACACATACCTGGGAAATTGTTCACCAAGGACTGAATTTATTTGTGAGAACTACATTCATGCACTGACAAAAGAAAAACAAAACAACACGAAACAACCTAAACTGCCATGTTCACATCAATCCAACTCCATAGGGTGGCAGAATTTTATGATGGTACGCAAAGACTTAGGCAGATATGCTCATGATTCATTTATTTGGAAATTAATTAAGTGTGATGCCAAACACAAGTCTCAATGTATTGTTCCGGGCTAGAAAGGATGCTGCTATTAGCATTTAAAGAGGCTGTGTTCTCCATACGACCTCCAAAACCAGCAATGCTCAATCTAGACTTATCTATTAAAACTACCTGCTAAGCTTATAAAAATATTGATAGCTGGAGGCACCCGGGTGGCTCAGCCGGTTAAGCGTCTGACTTGGGCTCAGGTCACGATCTCAACATTGTGGGTTCGAGCCCCGCGTGGGGCTTTGTGCTGACGGCTCAGAGCCTGGAGGCTGCTTTGGAGTCTGTGCCTTCCTCTCTCTCTGCTCCTCCCCTGCCCACACTCTGTCTCTGTCTCTCTCTCAAAAATAAATAAACATAAACAAAATTTTTTTAAATATTGACAGCTGAGTTGAATCATAGGCTTCTATAAATTAAAATCCCCATGCCTCGAATCCAAAAAATTACATCTATGTTTTCTAAAATGACACGGACTTTAGTACTACTCGCCTAATCACATAAGCACAATGGTATTGAGTGGCTCCGCACACCTTTGTTCCACTTTTAAGCGCATACATGCCTTGCTTCACTTGAAACATAATTTAAAGCAACCTTAAAGAAACATGAAAAACTGGAATAAAAGGTCAAGGACAGGGAGAAAGTTCAAACAAATATGTGAATTAATGTTAAATCAAACAATATATTAAGTGCTTCCTGGAAGCGGAAGCACAAAGGTTAATGACAGTGTTCCCCAAACTTGATCGTTTTTGCCCAAGAAGGTCTATAAATATCATCTACATTAGAATCACAGAAGGGTGTGTGTGTGTGTGTGTGTGTGTGTATGAACTGAAAAGCTAATTCTAAAATTAAAATGGAAAGGCAGAGTCTCAATAATATCCAAGTTACTCATAAAGAAGAACTGGTCAAGAGGACATTCTCCCCTGGATATCAAGACTTAAAATAGTGCAGTATTGGTACAGAATATACTGCACTGGAGATGAGCACAGGAATTCATGTTCATTTGATGTTTTACAAATATGGCGTTATGGAACAGTGGGGAAAGCTTTGAAGAGAAGTAACATAGCTTCTAGAGCTAAAACATATTGTAAGAGACTGTTTTCATAACTTTGAGATAGAGGAATACTTTCTTAATCAGGAAATAAATGGAATGCAATCATCTTAAATCTTGATCAATTGGGCAATATTAAAACTATAAACTTCCTTTCATCAAAAGAAACTATTAAAAGATGAAAACCCGGGGCGCCTGGGTGGCTCAGTCGTTGAGCGTCCGACTTCGGCTCAGGTCACGATCTCACAGTTGGTGCGTTCGAGCCCCGCGTCGGGCTCTGGGCTGATGGCTCAGAGCCTGGAGCCTGCTTCGGATTCTGTGTCTCCCTCTCTCTCTGCCCCTCCCCCATTCATGCTCTGTCTCTCTCTGTCCCAAAAATAAATAAACGTTAAAAAAAAAATTTTTTTTAAATAAAAGATGAAAAACCAATGGGAAAAGTGAAATACAGTATTTGTCATTATATATAACTAACAAATAACTTGCACGCTCCAAACCTAGAAATAAAAGAACAATCCAGGTGAAAAGTAGGCAAGAAATCTGAATACAGACTTCACAGAAGAGAATGTCCAAATGACCTAAAACATGAAAAGATGATCCATATCGTTACTTATCAGAAAAATGCAAACTAAAACTATACACCCATCAAAATGACTAAAAGTCGAAGGTCTGATAATATCAAGGGTTATAAAGAAGATGGAATAAAAAGAACTCCCCGACATTGATAGTAGAAATTCCAGTTGATTTAATCACTTTGGAAACCTGCATTGTCTTGTAACACTGAAGGTATATATATCAAAGTCTAATCATTCTCCTAAATATGAATCTATGGAGACATGTATGTGGGATCCAGAAGTACAGGTGAATGTTCATGACAGCATTACTTGAAGTATCAGCAGCTAGTAACAATCCATATCTCTATCAGTTTTAGAGTGGGTAAAATATCGCACTATAACCATGTAATGAAGGGATTGACCAACTTTTCCTATAAAGGAATAGATGCCCGGTATTTTCAGCTTTCTGAGCTACCTGATCTCTATCAAAAGTAGTCATATTAAGCCAGAAGCTCTGACATTTTAGCACAGAAGCAGCCGTAAACAATACCTAAGTGGGAAAAAAAGCATAGTTGTGTTCCAATAACACTTCATTTACAAAAACAAGTAACCTGGTAGCTTTGACCCACAGGTCATAGCGCTCTCTGATGTAGCTGACAGCAGTGAAAGCAAGTTATTGCTATATAAAAACAGAAGGAGCATGAGCGCTGACAGTGTTTTATCTTCTGACTGATGGATCTTTAATCGGGTATTTATATTATAACAAGTTACTAAGCTGTATATTTATTTTATGCACGTCTATATTTGTATTATACTTAACATTTTTAAATTTTCCATTAACTCTGGCTACAAATGTCCTGCCTTCCCTTCTAATCTGAGCATATAACATTGAAAGATAGGTTTTTTTTTTTCCTTTAAAGACTGAAGTATTTTTTTTTTTAAGAGAGAGCAGGAGCTGGGGAGGAGTAGAAGGAGAGGGAGAAGGAGTGAGAGAATAAAGTTGGGCTAAGTAAGACAGCCAACTAATTCAGTCGGAAATTAATTTCATTGACAAGACAAGACAAGATGAGAAAGAAAAGAAAGAGAAAAGAAAACAAAAGAAAAGAAAGAAAAGAAAAGAATAGAAAAGAAAAGAAAATTTTAAAAAGAGTGATTACACATTTAAAAATCTCCAAAAGTTAGGGGCACTTGGGTGGCTCAGTCGGTTAAGTGTCTGGCTCTTGATTTCAGCTCAGGTCACGACCTCATGGTTCATGAAATTGAGCCCTACATCAGGCTCTGCACTATCAGCATGGAGCCTGCTTGGGATTTTTTTTCTCCCTCTCTCTCTTCCCCTCTCCCATTCTCTCTCTCTCTCTCTCTCTCTCTCTCTCAATAAATAAATAAACTTAAAAAAATAATTTAAAAAACAGAAATGACAGATGTGATCCAACAGAAGGTAAATAAAAAGGAAGCTCCCACTCTTCAAATATTTATTGAATATAGAAAATAGATATTGAATATCTATTATCAGGCACTGTTTTAAGTGCCAGAAATGTAACCATGAACAAAACAGAGAAGTCTACTACTACTGACCTATAGTGAGGGAGAAAATCAAGACAGAAGGAAGGAATTTGAAAATAAACATTTCATGTAGCAGGAAGACCCATGAAGAGAAATGACGTAAAAAAAAAAAAAAAAGGTGACGAGAGAAAAGAGAGCGGTCATTAGATAAGACTTTAAGAAAAGGTCCCCCTGAGATGATGATGTGAGATGTGACCAAAACAAAGGTAGAAAGCCAGCCAAAGAAAAGTCTGGAAAAGCATGACCCAAACAGAAATCTTCAGAAGATGATGTAAAATCTAGAGTGTATAAATAGTGATTTCGAGTACCATGCAAAATACTATCAGAAAACTCAAAAGATCAAAAATATGAAAGGAAAGATACAAAACCAAAGTATAGATCAAGAGATTTTACATCTGCTTAATAAGAATTCCAGAAGTAGGTAATGAAGGTAATGACAGAAAACCAATATTCAACATGGGTTTTTGACTGAGAACCTTCTGGAATTTACAAGAGTCACAGGGCTTCAACTGAAAGAACACGCTGAGTATTAAAGAGGATAAATCTAAATAAGCCTAAAATAAACACATCTGAATAAAATTGCAGAATATCAATGATACAAAAAGAAGCCCCTACAAAATAAAACAAAAACGAAAAAAATACCTACTGTTCTATGGAGAAAAGACAGGTTACTTACCAGTGAATGATAATTAGAATATGCATCATCAAGACAGTAGCTGTCTTATCACCAACAGTAAATGCCAGGAGGAAACGGAACAGTTGAGCCAAAGTGCTCAAACAACTGTCAGCACAGAATTCTCTGTCAAGGCAAACCGTTGTTCAAATGTCAGGCCAAAATCAAAACGATTTCAGACATAAAATACCAAGTGTATACCTACAGACTTCCTACTAAAAGAATGAGTACCAAATGAAAATTAGGAGTAAGCAAATTTAGTCCAGAGGGTGAGGTTGGTGAAAGAGGGAGGGAGAGACAATCCCTATTAAAAGTAGATCTTCTGGGGCACCTGGGTGACTCACTTGTTTGGGCACCTGAAACTCTTGGTTTCAGCTTGGGTCATGATTCAAGTGTCGTAGGATCGAGCCCCACATTGGGCTGCACACTGAGCATGGAACCTGCTTTAGATGTTCTCTCTCCCTCTTTCTGCCCCTCTCCCCCCACTCATGTTCTCTCTCTCTAAAATTAAAAAAAAAAAAAAAAAAAGTAACTCTTCTGAACAAAAGATGGAATCAAAAGCACAAAGAAGAGGAATAGCTACATAAATGACCAAAAGGATTTTTTAAAATAAACAAATAGAGTTTTTAGAAATTGAAAACACCACCAGCAATATCATAAGGCCAGTGGATATACTAAACAACAGATTATATATAACTGAACGGAAAACTAGCGAACTGTAAAAATATCTGAATAAATACTCAGAGCACAAAATAGAAAAAACAAGGTGAAAGTAAAACATAGATAAGTGGAAGAAAAAGAGAGATAGTCTAATGTGCATTTACTCAGATTTCCAGAAGGAAAACGTAAAGAGAAAAAACAAAAAAAATAGAAAGGATCAAAATGATATTATAATGAGGAATTTTTGAGAAATTCTGAAGGAAATGACTCATAAAATTCAGGTAATCGAACATATTCTAAATTCTATGATGACAGGGAACTTCACATTTATTGAAAAAGCCAGAAATGGGAGAAAGAATAATGACAGAAACAGACTTAACTAGAGCAGCAAAGACTGTCAGGAAATGGAGGAAGAAATATCATCAAAGAGACGGGATTAAAAAACTGTCAACTTAGAACAGTATGCCTAGTGAAGCAACCTTTTGTGAATGAGGGGAAAACAGTGACATATTGAGGAAAAGTAAAACCACACCAAAGTAACCAAAAACAAAAAAGAAAACAAGAACAGGGGAGCCTGGGTGGCTCAGTCGGGTAAGCGTCTGACATCAGCTCAGGTCACGATCTCACGGTTTGTGGGTTCGAGCCCCGCGTCGGGCTCTGTGCTGACAGCTCAGAGCCTGGAACCTGCTTCCAATTCTGTGTCTCCCTCTCTCTCTGCCCCTCTCCAACTTGCGTGTGCTCTGTCTCTCAAAAGTAAATAAACATTAAAAGAAAAAATAAAAGAACAAAACAAATCATACACACAAATAAATAAAATACAAAAAAGGGTCTATCGCCAATAACTGGAAGTGTCTGCTATAGACTGAATTGGGTCCCCCCAAAATTCATATACTGAAGCCCTAGTCCCCAGTGTAACTGAAAAACTAGCCCTCGTTTACAAGTGGAGGCTTCAGAGAGAGAACGTGCACAAAGCAATGGGACTGGCCAACGGGAAGCCAGGACTGTAAATAGAGAAGCCTCTGGATCCCAAGTCTGCACTATTCACACCACATGATGCTGAAAGTTAAAATGAGAGAGAGCAGGCACGGAAAATTGGGAATAAAATACTACAACACAAGGGAAAGAGGCACGGAAAATTCAACAACACTCCACAGACCAACTGTAACCAGCAGGCATACCCAGAACTCTCAACCCCACAGAATGCACATTGTTCACAAGTGCACGCGAACCATTTCCCGGGATAGGCCATATGAGAGGCCACGACACAACTCTGAATAAAATTGAAAAGAACTGAAATCATACAAAGTATCTTTGCCGATCATGGGGCCTTGAAACTAGAAGTCAAGAGCTAACAGAAAACTCACGCATCTGCAAATGTCTGGAAAATAATTACCACAGTCTTAACCGATGAGTAAAGAAGACATTAGAATGAAAATTAGAAAATATCTCTGGAATAATTAAAATGAAAGCACAATATACCAAAATTGGTCGGGTGCAGTGAAAGCAAGGCTAAGAGGAAATTTATGGCTATGAACACGTCCATTAAAAGAGAAAGAAGATCAGGGCGCCTGGGTGGCTCCATCAGGTAAGCATCCAACTCTTGATTGCGTCTCAGGTCATGATCTCATGGTTCATGAGTTCAAGCCCTGTGTTGGGCTCTGTACTGTGTTAGCATGGAGCCAGCTTGGAATTCTCTCTTCTTCTCTCTTTGCCCCTACCCCACTCATGCTCTCGCTCTCTCTTAAAATAAATAAAGGTAAAAAAGATTTAAAAAAAGAAAAGAGAGCTCAAAACAGCAACTTTAAGAGCTAGAAAAATAAGAACAGGGCAAGCCCCCAGTGCTATGTATAGTCTGAATATTTACGTTCACATGTTGGACCCCTAACTCCCAATGGGATGGTGTTAGGAGGTAGGCCTTTGGGAGGTGATTAGGTTATAAGGGTGGCACCCTCATGAATACCATGAATACCATTTAGTGACCCATGAAAGAGGCCTGGGGAAACTCCCTGGTTCCTTCTGCCAGTTGACAATACAATAAGAAGTGTGCGGACTGGACAAACGCCCTCACCTGACCTGCAAGAAATAAATGTTCTTTTCTTTGGAAGCCACCTGATCTGTGGTATTTTTGTTTTAGCAGCCTAAACGATATGACAGCCAGAATATGTCAAAGGCCTTAATACAGACCCAGAAGTTTTACTCACTGCTCGAAATGTGAATATTTACGTTCTTGTTATTGCTTATTTGTGTTTTCTTTATATATATATTCTTTTCAGTAAAATAAATAAATTTTAAAAATCTTACAAAAAGAGAAAGAGAGGGAGAGGGAGAGAACAAACTAAACCCAAAGCTAGCAGAAGAAAGCAAATAATAAAGACTGGAGTAGAGATGAATAACACAGAGGATGGAAAAACTATTAGGAAGTCAACAAAACCAATAATCAGTTCTTCAAAAATATAGACCAAATGGACAAACCTTTATCTAGCTAGACTACAAGCAAAGGAGAAAAGAAGCAAATAACTCAACTCACAAGTGAAAATGGAGATATTATATCAATGTTGCAGAAATAAAAAGTATTATATAAGTATTGTCAGTATATACTATGGACAATCGTCCATCAAGAAATTAGATAACTGAGGTGAAAATGGACAAATTCCTAGAAACGCACAGCCCGCCAAGACTGAATCACGAAGAAACAGAAAATCTGAATAGGACGATACTAGTAAGAAGATTGAATCCTAACCAAAAAATCTCTCAAGGAGGAAAAGCCAAATGGCTTCAGTGGTAGATGCTACCAAATATTCAATGAAGAATTAATGCCAGTCCCTCTCAACTTCTTCCGAAAACACTGAAGAAGAGGGAGCACTTTCCAAGGGATTCTATGAGGACAGTGTTACCCTGATACCAAATGAGACCAGAACACAAGAAAAAAGAAGCCACGCCCTATTACTCCTTAAGAATATGATTCATGATTTTTTTTTGCATCATCGCAAAATATTACCCAACCAAATCCCTCAGTATTTTGAAAGGAAAATATACCACAACCCAGTGGAATTTATTCCAGAAATGTAGGGATGGTTCAATAGAAAAAAAATCAATCAATGTATATCACATGAACATATGGAAAAAAAACAAAGCATCACAACTGATTCAGGAAAGAAAAGTATTTGGCAAAATCCAACACCCTTGCCTAATAACAACACTGAAGAACCTAGGAATAGGAGGAAATACCTCAACACATTAAAGACCATATATGAAAAAACGACATTATTATACTGAATGTCTGAAATATTTCCTCTAGGATGAAACAAGATGAGGAATGGTACTTTTGCCACTTATGTTCCACACAGTACAGGATAGCCTAGCCAGAGAAAGCTGACAAGAAAAAGAAATAAAAGGTATTTAAAATTGTATATTAAAAAATAAATAAAATAAAATAAAATTAAATTAAATTAAAATAATAAAATAAAATAAAATAAAATTGGTAAGAAGGCAGCAAAATTATCTCTACCGAAAGATGACATCATAATCATATTGTGTAGAAAACCTTAAACCCCAAAATTCAACACACACACACACACACACACACACACACACACACACACATGCGCACATGCACCCAATTAGAACTAATGAATGATTAGTTACATTTCCATAGGCTAAAATGAACGAACTAACAGGACAATAAGAAAACAATTCCATATACCATGTAGTCAGAAAGAATAAAACACTTGGAAATAAACCTGACTACAGAGATGAAACATTATGTAATGAAAACCACGAAATATCACTGAAAGAAATTAAAGAGGCTCAAATAAATGGAAAGGCGTATTGTGTTCATGGATCTCACTTAATAGAGCTAAGATGTTAATACAACACAAAGACATCTACAAATTTAATGTAATCCCTATCAAAATTCCAATGATGTTTTTTGCAGACACAGAAAAAAATCCATCAAAAATTCATCTGAGATCTCAAGTGACTCCCTCTGAATAGGCAACCGATCTTGAAAAAGAAAAACAGTTGGAGGCCTCGCATTTCCTGATTTCAAAATTTACTACAAAGCTACAGCAATCGAGAATGTGTTACTGACATAAAGATAGACATATAAGACCAATGGAATGAAATAGGGAGCCCAGAAATAAACCCTCCGCTATGGCTGAAACGTTTTTGACAAGGATTCCAACACAACTCAATGCAAAGTGACTTTCCAGTAAATGGTGCTGGAAAAACTGGATATTCACAAACAAAAGAATGAACTTGATCCCTCACCTTACAAGGGATAAAAAAAATTAGCCAAAAATAAATAAAAGATCTAAATGTAAAACTATATAACTCTGAGAAGAAACCTAGGAGCAATCGTTATGACGCGGTATTTGGAATATATTTTTTTGCATTTGACATCAAAGCACAGGCCACCAAAATAAAAATAGGTAAATTGAACTACCTCGGCCTTAAAAACATTTATGAGAGGTTATAGACCAAGATGGTGACATCGGAGGCTTTGAATTTTTCCTCCTCCCACAGACACGCTGAATGTATAGCTACCAATAGAGTTAATCCCTCTGAGAGAAGTAGAGAAACTGGCTAAGTGATGCCAGTACATTAGGTGACTGAGAAAATACTCACATTAAAAAGACCCGGAAAGGCTGAGACCTAGTCTTACCATAAAACTCACACATGTCACAGCTCCTTTAAGTCAAGAAGGAGTCCCTGGCTCCTACCTTCTCCCAGAGAAGCAAAGGGTTTGGACTGCACGCCTAATGCCCCTACTTTTAAGATGCCTATCCAAGGGATGGGCCTCCAAAACACCTAGCTCTGAAAAACCACCTTGGCATTCATGAGTCTTATGGTACTAGAGCACGGAAGGCATTCATACCGGATGCGCAAACGTTCGGAGAGGCTATCGCTCCAGGGCTCAGAGCAGAGGTAGCAGGTAAAAAATGCTCATCGTTCCGTCATTCCCTGGCAGGGGTTTGGCTGCACACGTTACAAGCTGCTCCTGAGGTTTCCAGCTTCTAACTAGCATGCATCCTAGGTGCTGACTGCAATCTCCCCCGTTGGGAGAGGTAGACTGTGACCTCAGAAACATAAAATGGGGTGATGTAAAAATGTAGAACTTGTATATGCATTTGAAGTTGTTGCTGTCAACTTAAAATAGACTTATAAGAGGTTTCATTTAAAGATGTTTTTTATTGTTTATTTTTCAGAGAGACAGAGAGACAGAGAGAGAGAGAGAGTGAACACAAGAGGGAGGGAGACACAGAATCCGAGTCTGACGTGGGGCTGGAACTCACAAACCTCAAGATCATGACCTGAGCTGAAGTCGAAGCCCAACCGACTGAGCCACCCAGGCACCCCAGATGTTTTGTTTAAACATCATGTGGGGCGCCTGGGTGGCGCAGTCGGTTAAGCGTCCGACTTCAGCCAGGTCACGATCTCGCAGTCCGTGAGTTCGAGCCCCGCGTCAGGCTCTGGGCTGATGGCTCAGAGCCTGGAGCCTGTTTCCGATTCTGTGTCTCCCTCTCTCTCTGCCCCTCGCCCGTTCATGCTCTGTCTCTCTCTGTCCCAAAAATAAATAAACGCTGAAAAAAAAAATAAAAATAAAAAAAATAAACATCATGTAACTGCCAGACAAAAACTTATAATAAGTATACAAAAGATAGAGTAAGAGAAGAAAGGAACTAAGGAACTACAAAACAACCAAAAACCAATGAACAAAGTAGCAATAGCAAGTCTTATCAATAATTACTCTCAATAATTACTTTCAATGAAAAGGGACTAAATTCTCCAATAAAAAATGCATGAGAGGTTGGATGGATAAAAAAGAAAGACCCAATTATATGCTGCCAACAAGAGACTCACTTCAGCTTAAAGGGCACATACAAGAGCACAGTGAAGGATGGCTAAAAATGATTCCATGCAAGAGGAATTTTTTTTTTCAAAGCAGGGCTAGCTAGACTGATATAAAACAAAATAGACTATAAGCCAAACACTGACAAGAGATTGGGGCACTTGGGTGGCTGGCTCAGTCAGTTGAGCATCCAACTTCAGCTCAGGTCATGAGCTCAAGGTTCATGAGTTCGAGCCCCACATCAAGCTCCATGCTGACAGCTCAGAGCCTGGAGCCTGCTTCGGATTCTGTGTCTCCCTCGCTCTGTGCCCCTCCCCCACTTGTGCTTGCTCTCTCTCTCTCTCTCTCTCCCTCTCTAAAAAAAACGTTACAAAATAATAATAATAACAGGAGATTAAAGTCATTATATAACAATGAAGGGGTCCATTGATCAAGAGAGTATAACAATTGTAGATACTTATGCACCCAATAGCAGAGCACCTAAATATATAAAGCAAATATTAATGGATCCAAAGGGAAAAATAGGCAACTGTGCAATAGTAGAAGATACACTGCTTTCAACAATGGATAGATCATTCATACCGAACATCAACAGAGAAGTATTAGACTTACACTACATTTTACACCCAGTGGTCCTGACACTGATTAAAGAACATTCCACCCAACAGCAGTTGGATACACATTCTTCTCAAACACGCATAGCACATTCTCCAGGATAGATCATGCGATGGTCCACCCAAAAAGCATTACAAAATTTAAGAAGATTGCAATCACATCAAGCATCTTTTCTGGCCACCATGGTATGAAACTCTAAGAAGAATACTGGAGGGGCGCCTGGGAGGCTCAGATGGACAGCATGTGACTCTTGCTTTTGGCTCAGGTCAGGATCTCAGGGGTTTGTGAGATCAGTCCCGCATCCGGCTCTGCGCTGACCGCATGGAGCCTGGTTTGGGATGCTCTCTTTCTCTCTCTCTCTCTCATCCTCAAAATAATTAAATAAACATTAAAAAAAAAAGGAAAGAAAACTGGAAAATTTACAAAGATGTGGAAATTAAACAACATGCTCTGAACAATCACTGGGTCAAAGAAGAAATCCAAAAATAAATAAAAAAACATATTTCGAGACAAAGACAATGACTATGCTCTATCCCATAGCCTATTCAAGACACTGACTATTCTGTCATCTACGTAGCTCCGGTCCAACACGCAAGGGGGGAGGAGAATATGAAAACACAATCTGAAGGGCAGGGAACCCTTGGAGGCCATGTTTGGATTCTTTCTCCTACAGTCTACCCTCTGGTCTCCATCAGGCTATCTCTTTCCCCAATGGTAAGTACACCTGTCTCCCCCCAGAGTTCCCAGGAGTCTCCACTCATTACAGCAACAGCTCAAGGTAAAAGACTCGTCACCTAAATCTGCATTTCATCATTTCATTGATTCAGTATCGAAAGTTTTATCTAAATCTGAAATCTAATTCAGGTATAGTTGTGGATGAGGCTTTAGGACGTAGTGGATTTTGTTTTTAAATGGATTTGTAGGAGTTATTGACTATATATATAGTTATATATATCATTATAAATATAATTTATATATAATTATATATATCAATTTGTAGGAGTTATTAATTATATATATATATACATACACACACACACACACACACACATATATATATATAAGTTTAAATAGCTCCTCTCACTTTTTGGCCTCTCTTTTCACTTTTATCATGGCTTGTTTTAATAAGCAATGACTTTTAATTATAGTGTCACCACGTGTAGCAATCTTTTTATTTGTGATTAATATTTTTGCATTTGATTGGGAAACGTTTCTCTGCCATGTGTTCACCAAGATAGTCTCCATGTTCATCTTAAAAGTTTAAGCCTTTGTTTTTTACATGTCTACATTTTGTGTATGATATAATGTAGAAATTCACTTTCCTTTTTTTTTTCCTCCTGTACTGGTGACATTTTTTTTTATTCCATTTATTAGATAGACCATTTCTTACTGATCTTCAACGCCATCTCTCAAACGCATTAAATGTTTATACATGCGTGAATATGTATCTGAATATCACTAGTGATGCTCAATCTGTCCTTCCTTCAGTTCTTTCCAATGACTTCACAATCATTGTTGCTATCCTGTTATGTATGTGCTCTTTATCTTACGCTCCTCCTTCAGAAATGTTTGGCCCTTCTGCAAGTTTCATCAAAACTCCTGATGACCTAAGATTTAAGGCAGTCATTTCTAAAGTGTGTTCCTAGGACCAGCAGCTTCAATATCACCTGGAAATTTGCTAGGGATACAAATTCTCGAGGCCTCGCCACAGATCGAATAAGTTAGTAGCCCAGAAGTAGACTCATAAATCTGTGATCTGGTAAACTCTCCGGGTGATTCTGACGGATGCTCAATTTTGGAAAACACCGGTTTAAGCTAATCCATCCTGATTACCCACTAAATAAGTCTTGGACCCCTGATTCCTGATAACATAAGGTGCTTCACTAAATGTGAACGCTGAATTGGCTGAATAGAACTAGAACAAAGTCACACTTCAGTTGTGCCCTGGCCACTCACCAAGACACAGAATCACTGGTACTCTTCTGATCATCAGATACAATACAAATACAATTTTCTAATTCTTACAGCTCACGAGTTAGGATTTCTGCATTAGACAAATCAAAGCCATGCTGAGATACCACTTCATACCAGTCAGAGTGGCTAAAACGAACAAACCAGGAAACAACAGATGCTGGCGAGGATGTGGAGAAACGGGAACCCTCTGGCACTGTTGGTGGGAATGCAAACTGGTGCAGCCGCTCTGGAAAACAGTGTAGAGGTTCCTCAAAAAATTAAAAATAGACCACCTTATGACCCATCAATAGGCCTGCTAGGAATTTACCCAAGGGATTCAGGAATGCTGATGCATAGGAGCATGTGTACCCCAATGTTTATAGCAGTGCTTTCAACAATCACCAAATTATGGAAAGAGCCTAAGTGTCCATCAACTGACGAATGGATAAAGAAGATGTGGTTTATATATTCAACGGAATACTACTTGGCAACGAGAAAGAATGAAATCATGTCATTTGCAGCAACATGGATGGAACTGGAAGGTATTATGCTGACAGAAATGAGTCAGAGAAGGAAAGATATCATGTTTTCACTCATATGTGGAACTTGAGAAACTTAACAGAAGACCATGGGAGAAGGGAAGGGGAAAAAAACAGTTACAAAAAGAGAGGGAGGGAGTCAAACCATAAGAGACTCTTAAATACAGAGAACAAACTGAGGGTTGATGGGGGGTGGGGGACAGGGGAAAATGGGTGATGGGCATTGAGGAGGGCACCTGTTGGGATGACCGCTGGGTGTTGTATGTAAGCCAATTTGACAATAAATTGTATTTTAAGAAAATAATGAAATAAATAAAAATAATAAAAACACAACAAAACACAATTGTAAGGGAATAAATCTGTGTTGTTTAAACTGCCAAAAAAAAAAAAGGATTTCTGTATTAGAGTCTGAAGTGCATTGCCCTGAAATACGGTTGGCACAAGGGGAACCATATCCCTGATACCATTTGATCCCTTTTTTTTTTAAATATATGAAATTCATTGTCAAATTGGTTTCCATACGACACCCAGTGCTCATCCCAACAGGTGCCCTCCTCAATACTACCATTTAATCCTAATGAGTGTTTTCTCCAAAACCAGCATCAGTATATCTAATATGAGCCTGGACTGGTCATATGCCTCTGTCTATGAAAAACTCCCTTATTGCTTTGTTTGTGTATATCCTTTAAGTCATCTGTCTCTTTGGGGTCTATGGAAATTCTTTTTTTTTTTTTTTTTTAGTCTACTTATTCATTCTGAGAGAGAGAGCAGGGAGGAGCAAAGAGAGAGGGAGAGAGAATCCCAAGCAGGTTCCGTGCTGACAGTGCAGAGCCCGACGTAGGGTTCAGTCTCACAAACTAGTGAGATCATAACCTGGGCCGAAATCAAGAGTCAGACACTTAACCGATTGAGCCACCCAGGAGCCCCTGGAAATTATTCTTAGTAGCTTTCTTTCTAACCTCATTTACTGGTTCTAATTATTTCCCTATGGTGTTTTTGAGTTTTTTCTAAATATATTTAATTACATCATCAGTGACTAATAATTTTGTTGTCCTTTCTATTCCTTATACATTTCAATCAGTTTTCCCTTACTGTACAAGTTCATACAATAGAGATAAATGCTTCTAATGTGTTTCACTTAAAAAGAATAATGTTTGCTGTAGGTTTTAGCTGTGTTTTATGAAGCTAAGGAAATACTTCTATATTTCTGACTTACTAAGGTGTCATGCATAATTGTAAACCTTATCTGATCATTTGTCTGCATTTTAAATATTTTCCATTTGAATTTGTAATTACAGAAAATAATGTTCAGAAGTTTTCTAATACTGATCCATTCTTGTATTTCTGAGATAAAGACAGATGTATCATCATGTATTACTATTTACAAACACAGAAGAATTGGTTTGGTTAATATTTGATGATAATATATTTCTTAAGTTTATGAGCCAGATAGTCTCATCTTTTCTTCTATTGCCCTTGTCTGATTCTCTTTTCAAGTTTCCATTAGCTGCATTGAGTGGGTTAGAGCACATTTCCTATTTTCTTGATATCTGAAAGACCTTTCATGTGATTTGAAATCACGTGTTCTCCAAAGTTGGATGACTCATTCATCAAACCATGACAGCTCACTGTCTAATTTGTGTAAATTTTTCAAGGCAGTGATTTATTTTCTTTATTAATTTAATCATGCTCATAGTCTTTTGCTTAGGGATTCTTTTCATGATTCCACTCTTAATATCTTAAAATATTTGCTGTATGGATGTTTCATATTCTATTCTTGAAGATTCCAATACCCGCTGCCTTGGGGGTCTCAATCTGGAGTTTGTTGCTTCTGACTCCTCCAGCTTGTCCTCTTGCATATATGGTAAAATATCTACAGGTCCCAGATGCCTTTCATTCTGGAACACTCAGCTCTGTCCATAGGTTTATCATTCACTCTGTAGGCAAATCCCTTTAACTCTACTTCCAAAGTATATTTTCAATTGTTCAATGACTCTCCATTTCTGAGATTAAAACTTAAGCTTAGCCAACCAATATCTCTCATCTGGATTTTAGCAGTAGTCAGTAAAAGAACTTGACTTCTTGGCTAAGTACTGAGAAAATCCATGTGATTTTTTTTTTTTAAAGAGTGAGCTTGGAGGTTTGAAGTCTTGTTTGCTTGTTATTCATCAAGACATACTGGAAACCAGCAATGGCAGATGAGTGTTTGCACTTTGACAGAAAGATGTGGCGCACTGCTTAGACATAATAAGGGGAGGGGGAGATTTTCCAGGATGTAACTAAAGTGATCTGTAATTGGTGTAAAAGTCCGAAATTGAAGCAAGGTAAAAAATGGAAATGATAAATTTTAGCTATTCCTTAAGGAATCTGTCCATAATTGCACAACTGACTTTGTTTGGGTCCCAAATTTGTGCATGGTCTATCATTCTTGAAGTCTGGTAAAGTTCTCAAGCACAGAATGGAAGAGTGTATCCAGTAGAGATCCGATAAATGCTGAAAGATGATTAGCGACATCAAAATGGCCTGTATCGAGGACACCATTAAGAGCACGTGGGAAACAAACCTGGAGAAAAAAGAAAAGTAACTTTACTCATCCCACTTGAGTGTGCCTGATCATGGTGAGAGAATAATACTAAAGACCATGGATGCCAAATGACAGAGAACATGCAAGCTAGTACAAATGGCTTAAGGGAAAGGGTAGTGGCTTTTGATTTAAGAGACGCTGGTTCAAATCTTTACTCTGCCATTGATTATCTGTATCAGTTTGACAAGTATATGTGTAACTTCTTTGAGCCTCAGGCACATCATCTGTAAAATTAAAAAAAAAATAGTAATTTCAATACATGTCTACCAACTTTATTGTGATTCATAAATAAGGGGGCACCTGGGTGGCTCAGTTGGTTGAGCGTCTGACTTAGGCTCAGGTCATGAGCTCACGGTTCATGGCTTTGAGCCCTGCGACAGGCTCTGTGCTGACAGCTCAGAGCCTGGAGCCTGCTTCGGATTCTGTCTGTCTGTCTGTCTCTCTCTCTCTCTTTCTCAAAACTAAACATTTTTTAAAAATTAAAATAAATAAATAAATAAATAAATAAATAAATAAATAAATAAATAAGAAAACTTCCCCTTTATCTGACATTGTAGGCGCCAGTCAAGTACCTTGGTTCCTCTGAATTTAGTTTATATTTGCATACGTGTGTACGCACAGGTACATATGTGTCTGGGTATGCATCTAAGGGCTGGTGTTTATAATATTCAGAAGGTAGGGAGAAAGACTGTGTATCACAATAATTGGAATTTGTTGTTTTTATTTAGAAATGTAAGCTGCACTAATTTTATCTTTCAAACTTGATGCTTCCTGGCCTTTGTCTGTATTTTCACTTCTTCCAGGCTGTGTGCATGGTAATTAGTTCCCTAAATGTTCTGAATAATTTTCTAACGGCAAAGAAGGAAACGTGTCTTAGTAGCTCTAAGAAAATGTTCTTGGGGTGCCTGAGTGGCTCAGTCAGCTAAGCATCCAACTCTTGATTTTGGCTCAGGTCATGATCTCAAGGTAGTGAGACTAAGCCCTGCTTCGGGCCTTTCTCTGGGCATGGAGCCTGCTTCAGATTCTCTCTTTCCCTCTTTTTCTGCCCCTCCTTTGTTCACACAGGTCCAATCTCTCTCTCTGAAAAAAAATAAAAGTTACATTTAATACCTAGCAAGTCCCACCCTCTTTTTAACTGTCTAAGATTTACGGCACACACGAAATTTGCTTGAGAAAGAGAGGCATCTCCTTGCATAGGTTCTCAAGGAATTTGACCTTGACATTCAACTCCCTCAGACTAAATGTTTGCTCTGAATACGGAGTCTTCCAAGAACCAAGCCCTTGAATGGACGGGACCCTAATATCACACCGTCTTTTCTTCCCGTGTGGATCCCCATGAGTCTCAAGGTGACTTTTGCAGAACAGCGTAATTTATTGCTACTAAACATTTCTTAAAAAGACGTGGATTGTGAAGCCACCACCTGGTCTCACGGGAGAGTCGGAAAGAGCTGAGTGTTCTTGGTACTGTGGTGGCCAAGCAGCTTTGCCTCATTCCCACTGTGGGCTTCGTGCTTCAGGTGAGAAATGTTTTTCTGGGTACAGGCAACTGTTACCTGTCCCTCAGAGGATCTCAGTGGCCCGTGAGTACCAAGATGATCTCTGAAAGGCCAAAGACGCAGCCCATTTTATTGGACTTTAGAAACTTACCTAAAACGTCTGGATTTTTTTCATCAGGAGCTGACTCAAACTTGAGAGTGAATGAAAAGAAAATGTAAATGTGTGGAGTAAAAAGCTGGCTTAACCACCAGACCTAATATACTTAAAGAGTCCCTGCCATGTGACTTGTGTTATGCTAGAAACCAAGATGACAGCGACAGAATCAAACATATCCTGTCCTCAGGATGCTTCAGTTAAATTGGGGGAACAGAATAGCTAACGACTGTGTAGTTATTAACATTCGACTAAGTGTAACGTATATTTCATGAAGACTCAATTTCTAGTTCACCGTGACAAGATCTACCCATCAAACATGGGTCCCTGAGCCTTGCATCACTAGGTATGACGCTAAGAAGCGGGGACAGTAGAGGCAATAGCTTTGGGAGCCCGAAAACAGGGGTAACGGTTTTCAGTGGCAACACTCAGGCTTGAGGGCTGGGAGCTACCACATCCTTGGCTTAGCTGTAGCCGTCACAGTAGCAAGGCCCCCACCATGCTGGGTCTGTGGTGTCTATTTGGCCATGGTTCCTTTTTCCTGCTGTGTCTCCATGCCTGGCTCACTAGCGTTTTCCAGTTTCATAGCAATGCAGTATCCTTTCAGTGACTTGTTTGTAACCCAAACAAACTGTAGACAATTTCTGTTATTGCTTGTTTTCTTTTACTTCTTTCTATTAAGAACCTTATCTGATGAAAACACTGTGTGTGTGTGTGTGTGTGTGTGTGTGTGTGTGTGTGCGCGCGCGCGCATGTGTGTGTGTGTGTGTGGTGTGGATTTAGGCATAAGCTCCATATCCAATGTTAAAATTATAAAAATGTTAAAATGGTAACTATCTAATAGAAATCAACTTCCTGAGAAGCAGGACTATATAGATTGACTTCTCTGTTGTCCCACTTATTCAATAAATATTTATAGAATGAATGGGGAAATGAACGTATCTCTTTTGTTTGAATATCTGGATGCATCTAGATTGTATTAACCTTTGCAGCAATTGATAGATTTATACCCAAGGAAAAAATTCACATAAACTGTATATTCTTACATTTTTAAAGAACTTGTGGACATCTACTTTATTATTTTTTTAAAATTTTTAACGTTTATTCATTTTTGAGAGAAAGACAGAGTGTGAGTAGGGGAGGGGCACAGAGAGAGAGGGAGACGCAGAATCAGAAGCAGGCTCCAGGCTCTGAGCTGTCAGCACAGAGCCCGACATGAGGCTCCAACTCATGAACCGTGAGATCATGACCTGATGATGCAGAATTACGCTGAGCATGCAGAATTATGCTGATATGTCACAATGCCTAAGAGAAGTGCAACCTTGCCCACGCCAATCTTCCAAGAAGATTCTCTCTCTCTCTCTCTCTCTCTCTCTCTGGGGCAAATACAAACCCCCAGGCAAAATCTGCATTTCTGAGATGGAATGTTGTAAGTTTGGCAGTCATTTTTCTTTTTTTTTAATTTTTTTTTTCAACGTTTATTTATTTTTGGGACAGAGAGAGACAGAGCATGAACGGGGGAGGGGCAGAGAAAGAGGGAGACACAGAATCGGAAACAGGCTCCAGGCTCTGAGCCATCAGCCCAGAGCCCGACGCAGGGCTCGAACTCACGGACCGCGAGATGGACCGCTGAAGTCGGACGCTTAACCGACTGCGCCACCCAGGCGCCCCTGGCAGTCATTTTTCAAGGGAGAAAGGAACAGCTTTTGCTAAATACTTTGCCATACCTTTAGCATGACCATCTTGCCCCTGGTTCCCTCCTCACAAAATGGGAAGGTGCAGGAACCCACAAGAGCTGTGCATTGATTCCATGGCTTTTGTTTTGTATGCATTATATTGGGGAAAATAACTCATCAGAAGCTAAGCTATCTCTGGACGTCCTCCTTGGTTCACAGCATGATAGTGCCCATGTCAAGCGGCACGTGATACACACTTGCCCACACCTCTGAGCAGCAGATGTCTGGTGAGACCTGTTTACATCTCCACCAGTTAGAAGGCGTCTGCCAACTTGTTTCCTGGTCATCCAGCATCAGTTAATGAAGACTTTATGCCATTTCTGAATAAAAACAGTAGAAGAAGCCAGCAAGTCTGCCCTTTCAAGAAAAATCTATAGTTTTTAAAACAAATCTAGCCGGTTCTTTCAAAGGAACAATTAATTGCAGTCCAACAGGAGACGTCTCCTTCTCTGCCAATCAAACCCATTGTATGCACGTCATTAAAGACACAAAATTCATCTGAGTAAATTTTAAAGATCATAGTGGCTTTATTGAATGATTTATGAATCGGAGAGCATCCCGTCTTGCAAACTGGAAGAAGTTCCAAAGAGCTGGACACAGAGAACGCTTTTATAGGAAGAAGGGGGTGAGACCAGGAAGTTATACTAGAAAACAGTTGACTCTGGCAAGGTCACCTTTTCTTCAGGAGATGACAGGAGTTCTCTCAGGCAGATTACCACACTAGTGCTGACCAGGTAATTCTCGATTGACTGGTTTAAGATTCCATTCTTGGGGGAGGCTGAAACTGTAATTCAGTGAGGTATTGAGTCTTGGTTTGGCGATGTAGAACTTAGCACAAGTGACTTCATTTGGGCCGCCTTGTCTCTTTTTTAACAACATAATGGCTGAGATCTATCTTTCTCTTTGATTGCCAATTACCTTGGCACTGAGGAATGTGCTTTTATTTATTGATTTTCACCTAACTTTGACTACATTTGAGAAAAGACTCATCAGTAGTGGAGAAACTCATTCTGCAAAAACATTTATTCTGAAAAGGGTAATTTAAAACACAGTGGCACTCGCACACACGCACGCTGCCTTATTCATTTATACCTGTAATTGTGTTTTATGTGATTGTGTATTTTCTTATCTCCAATGGAAATGACAGGTCTGATGACTCGAGTTGATTTAATTTGTGGGGAGAGGAACCCCCACCCCAGTTGTGTGACAGGGGGTTTGTTACTATTTCATTACTCACTTTATAGAATTTCAGGATACTGGCATCACTTTTTTTTTTTTCTGATAGTTTACTTTGGATTTAAAACACCTAGTGTTAAAAAAAGAGAAAACAGGGCCCTGTCTCCGCTAAAGCCCACCTCAGCCAACTAAGACTTAGTACCTAACCTGACTGCCATCTGAACTCCCCAGAAATGGAATCTTCAACCAGTCAGCATGGAATGACCTGAGATAATCTGCCCAATAGACCCCCTTCTGTCACCCTTCGAGGGGCAACCATGCCTGAAACAATGCATTCTTTGCTAGCAGTTTGCTTTTTCGACAGTTTGTTTCTGCCTTACAAAACATTCGCCTTTTCTCTAGCTTGATGGGATGGACGGTACCTGATTCATGAGTCACTGGAGAAAGCCAATTTTGTCTTTAAATTTACTCAGTTGAATTTCTGCTGTTTAACGATAGCAGTTTAAATTGTCATAAGGTATTGCCTTGGCCAGGTCACACAGTCTCTCTTTCACTGTGCTTTAACTAAAGGGGAACAGATGACAGAAACAAACTGACAGCTTCTTAGGGCCAGACAGAATGGGAGATATCATTGAGTTCAATATTGATCTTGATGTATGAAGAAACGGAAACTCAAAATGGAAGCAAACTGCCCAAAACCAGATTGTTAAGCATCCATAAAACTTGGCTGTCTCCTGGTTCTCTACCTGGCCCAGGGCTCTTTCCAGGCTCATTGTCTGGTGGCTTTTAACGAGGATCTTTGTGAAGAAAACAGATGTCTAGTATGAACAGGATGTGATAAGGTATGGCACGGGAGTGAACTCTGAATTCTCCAGGGATATTTTCAGATAAACCTCATGGGTAGCCTCATCAACAGGAACCAAGACTAAATACTTACATACATTTATAGAATCTTGAATTACATCTACCTTTCACGTGGTATGGAGAGGGAGCATCTTCATTGTAATGGTGTTTACTCTTGTATCAAATGAGGCTCCTAACATTTTCTTAGATATATCTTCCGATTTCTGATATCAATGCCTATCTCTGCTTTCCTTAATGTCCAGATTCCTCCCAAAATTCCCCTTCCCCGTCTGCTTATTCATCTTCCCAGCCTAAAATCAATGGATTCCTATTCAATGGGGTCTACCTAGTTCTTTCTGTCCCTCTAAATGCTCATATTCTACTTAGTATTAGAGTTACAGAGTACCTATCTTGGGTCAGGCACCCTCAAAGCATCTAACACTTATTGAACCAACCTTTCTCAAGTCCCAGCTCCATTTTTTCACACTGTGAGTCACTTATTGAACATTTGGCCATGTTGCATTAATGAATGCATAAATGAATGGCATCTATAAATCCATTCTGAACCATTCATTGGAGGGCAAATTCTGTAAAATCCACATCTGACAAATCTTAAGCTAGCTTCAGTCTATACTGTTGTATGTGACATCCCACGGCCTGGGTCCTCCAGCATCTTTTTTTTTTTTTCAACGTTTATTTATTTTTGGGACAGAGAGAGACAGAGCATGAACGGGGGAGGGGCAGAGAGAGAGGGAGACACAGAATCGGAAACAGGCTCCAGGCTCCGAGCCATCAGCCCAGAGCCCGACGCGGGGCTCGAACTCACGGACGGCGAGATCGTGACCTGGCTGAAGTCGGACGCTTAACCGACTGCGCCACCCAGGCGCCCCAGGGTCCTCCAGCATCTTAAAGCAGCTAGTCTGTCCTATGCCATAGGGTCCACCCAACGTAAAAACTGGCTTCCCAACCCCTCCAATGTTTTCAGTCTCCAAACTGAACAGTACACCCAATTTATCTTATATTCAAGTTCCTACATACTTTCAATCTCTTTGATTTTGAATGTTACTCCTTCATTTCCTCATTTATTGTCTTTCCTCTCTATTCAGGCATAATACTTAATCTTCCTTTTCCAAATCTGAGCAGAGCCTTTCCTTCTTGCCTGTACTATGACTTCTTTCTTTATGTCTTCTGGATACCCAATATCTTCTCACATGTGATTAAAAGAACTCAATTTCTTCCCAGAAAAACTACTGTCAATGACAACACCATGTACCAAAACCATGCTTTCTTGCCATACTTGAAGCCATCATTGCTTAGGCTGGTGCTGATGCTTATTCTGTGGCAGGCACTGTGCTGCTTCCCGGGGAATATAAAGATGAATGAGACACATTTCCGGCCTTCAAGGGCCTCATGATATAAAATGGCAGATGTGAATGTAAAACAGGTAATTACAACCGTGTAAAGAGCACTTAAACTCGAAAACCAGGGCAGTCAAAGCGTGAACCAGGGCACCAATCTCCAAGCACGGTGGTGTCCATGAAGGCTTTGTCCAGCGGATCACGTTTGAGGTAAATCTTAAAAACAAAGGAGGCATTCATTGTAGAAAGTGCAAGAGGGTGAAAGGTGCCTGGCATATCATTGAATCTTCGCAAAGAATCCAACACAAAAGTCCAACCAAAATATGATGACTGAATGAATTATAAATCTATGCATGCCCCCAAATTTCCATTTCTACAATGCTAGCCCAAATATGAGTTTACAGCTCACAGTTATATTTCTGTAATGGTCTTTCTGCCTTTAGTAGTTCTTCCTATCCTTCTCCACCATCCATCCTTTGGGTTCACATCTGATTAATCTTCCAAAGCATCACATTTTTCATTTGGAGCCCCAGGACTTATTCAATAAGTTCCAAACTTCATAGCCAAACATGCCAGGCCCCCATACTGAGACCCCAATCTACTTCTCCAAACATTGCTTTTCTGCACAAACCATCTGCGATAGTCAATTAAATCTCCATCTTTTCCCCGAGGTGCGTTGTGCAGTCCTGCAGAGGGTACAAAAGGTCCTTTAAGAAGTTTACAGAACTGTGGAACAGATCAGTGAGGAAAAGGACCAGTGGCGTCCAGGGAAGATTTTCAGAAACACAAAGGCCAGGACGTGACTGGACAGAGTAAAGGAGGAATTAGAAAGACCAGCAAAAAGTGTTCTCTTTATGTACCCAAATTATGTCGAGCCCTTGAGGGTGCAAAACTGATGAAGGACAAGCGTTCGCAAATTCTCAATACTTTTTACTTCTTCGCTTTTGCAAACTGCTCCAAGAGGGCATTTTCCCATTTTGTATTTGTAGCTGTACTCCATGAGTCTGAAACAGCAAAGGCAGCATGAAAACACAAATATAATAGAAGAACAATATGCCAACAATTTTCAACCATGCCAGGAATCATTGGAATTGAAAGCAGGGGCTTCAGGTGTTACGGGCTTTGATGATTCGTTCTGCCTTAGCGTCTGCCTTCTTGTTTTGCCCCTAAGAGCCACTCCACGCTGCTTCCTGCACCTTCACCTCGGTGAGCACTGGCATCTGAAAGAGCCTTAAGTTTTCTGCCAGTTGCATCAACTCACTTGCACACGTGGAACTGCAGCCTTTATTAATTCCTTCCTTGTCTGTTGTTCTACAATTGAACTACAGCATGGTCTGTAATCCGTCTCTTCATTCTCTGGCTTTCAGCATGATGCAGTCATTAAAATTGTTGGGTAGAAGACGGCCATATTTTGTAGATCAGTGAATTCAATAAAGGCTTAGCGCGCGCGTGCACACACACACACACACACACACAGCAAAATTGTTTCCGGAGAGGACTGTATAGCTCTTATGCACACAGTAAAGGAGGCAGCAGACCCCAAACATCCCCAAACTCTGGGTCCCCATTGCACTTGATATTTATTTGTTCTAAAATATTCAGTTAATTGTATTGTGCCCCCCTCCTCTTGACTATGAGCTCCTGGCAAGTAGAGAATAAAACTCCCCACACCAACCTACTGTGGTATGTCACAAATGCTCAAGAACTCTGGGTTGAATGCTGCGTGAGTCACGGGCGAGTCTTTGGAACTGAAGACCAGATATGATTTCATAATGAAAAATTTCGAAAACAGAGACTCCAGGCTCTTATTTTACAATCATCCTTTTCCCACATTCTTTAGGGTTTTAGGGAAACTCGAAATATTTTAAGATATTTTGAGAAATAAAAGTTTCTCAAATGAGTAAAAGAAAAAAGTAGACCTAGGATCCATTCGATTTTATTTGGGCAAATGTGTGCTTTTACAGAAACGAATACCCAGAGCAAACACCAAAAATGTGTGCACATAGCCTTGCTGGTCCCAGTAAGTGTCACACACACACACAAACAATATGCCTGACCTTGCACAAGACCCCCTGGGGTCCCTGTGATCAGTCATCCTGCCTTCCACATGTCTGGCTGCATCCAGGAGTGTGCTCAGGGAGCAGAGGGAAAGCCGACCCTGGGCTAGATTCATGTCCTGGCCAGAAAGATGTTAAAAATATGTCAGTCTCCTCGGTAATTAGGAATATGTAAATCTTAATAAAATGAAATGCCGTTTACACTTGTCAAACAGACAATTAGAAGCAAACAAACAAATACCCAGAACGGGAACAGTGGGAGGGCATGAGCACTTTCATGTTCTCCTGGTGGTAACGCATTTTTGACAGGTAATTTGTGCATACCCTTTAACCCATAACTACTCCGAGGAATTCTTCCTGCAGAACTCCTCGCGTAGATGCATCAAAATGTGTCTACAGAAATATCCATTGCAGGATGGTTAAACATAGCCAAAGACCAAACTCAAACACGTCTGGATGTACGTCAACAATTCATGATGTACTCATGTGAAAAATATTATGCAGCTAATAAGAAGAATGAAAAAGCCCTCACGGATACACATGTATTGTTTTGCAAAATTCAGGTGACAGAACAATATGTGTAGAACGATATCTCTCTGTATATGTGTGAGCATATATCTTTCTCTGTCTATATTTCTGGAAGGGAATCCACTCAATTTTTTAGAGTTGTTGATTGTAGGTATGATTGCAACGTACATTTAAAGGAAAGGGAGACAGTGTAGCTGTTACGTCTTTTTTATATGCTTAATGAAAATATGGGGGAAGTTTCTGAAGATTTGCTATTATATACATGTGTCTTTATTGTTTTTTGAATGATAAACCGATCCATAAATTGGTTTAACATCAAGGGTGCTTTAATTTCCAAAAAAAGTATTTGAATAATAATGTGATTAGGGCATTGGAAAAATTGATCTATTCTTTTCAGTCCAAGTATGTTACAGAAATACACTAGCATCCTCAACTTCCAGAGAAAAGAGTACTGGTAACAGCATGATGGTCTCTTCCCAGCTGTTCTATTTCTGCAATTGTCATTGTTTGCTCAGCTGTAACTCCAAGGGTGGAAAGAAATCAATACAATTCAGAATTCCCCCAATGGGCTTGCTGGCTGGTTCCGGGGGCTGCAATGTGGAGACACGTGCATCTCTTCATCTTTCACAGTCTTGGCAAATACCACTGATGATGCAAGCTACAAATCTTTGGATCACTCATGATTCCTCCAGATTTAGTTTAATGTAAAGTTTTGGCGACTCTAATCACAAATGGTAATAATTTTGTAAGTTCAACCAAGACCTTAGAAGGACAGCGTATAGAAAAAGCCAGAGAGCGGGGCGCCTGGGTGGCGCAGTCGGTTAAGCGTCCGACTTCAGCCAGGTCACGATCTCGCGGTCCGTGAATTCGAGCCCCGCATCAGGCTCTGGGCTGATGGCTCAGAGCCTGGAGCCTGTTTCCGATTCTGTGTCTCCCTCTCTCTTTGCCTCTCGCCTGTTCATGCTCTGTCTCTCTCTGTCCCAAAAATAAATAAACGTTGAAAAAAAAATTAAAAAAAAAAAAAAGAAAAAGCCAGAGAGCAAGACAAAAAACAAAATGAAACAAAACAAAACAAAAAACCTACATCTAGGTATTTCACACATATTATTTTCTTTTATCCCAATTGAAGAAATCAGGTGTGCACTCCCATTTTACAGTATTGAGTACAAAAATTCAACTGAGCAGATTCGAAAGACCTGGTTGGCTTTATTAGTTGAGTCATGAATCGGGCAGCATCCCACCCATCAAGGGGAGGGAGCTCCAAAGGGCTACAGAAAAAGAAAGATTTTTAAAAGTAGAAAGGGAGGGGAAAAATGGAAATTCTTAGCAAGGAATCTATTGTTTCAGGCAAGGCCACCCTCCCTAAGAGAACCAAAAAGAGTCTATCAGTAAATTTCCTAGTGCTGGCCAAGAAATTCCCATGTTGACCAGTCACAGGTTAAGTTAAAACTGCAGTTAGGTTAGGTACTAAGTCTTGATTTACTGACTTGGAGCCTTAACCTAAGTGACGCCATTTTGAACCTGCAACTTTCTTTTTAACAACCGAGGAGGAAGTTGAGGTTAATAAGAACCCCCAAATCACACAGTTTGTAAGTACCAAGACTGGATCTAGGTTTGTCTGACTCCAAAACCTGTATGGTTTCCTCTGAGACATGTTGCCTTTCAAAGCAGTGAAATTTAGTGAAGGAAGTTGGTGAACTTGCCTTTTGAGTCTCCAGGCCTTTCTCTTAGAACCACCAATTTTTAAAATTTTTTTAATGTTTATTTATGTTTTGAGAGGGACAGAGACAGAGCACAATTTGGGGAGGGGCAGAGAGAGAGGGAGACACACAATCCGAGGTAGGCTCCAGGCTCTGAGCTGTCAAGGCAGATCCCAACACAGGGCTCAAACCCACAAACTGTGAGATCATGACCTAAGCTGCAGTCCATCACTTAACCGACTAAGCCACCCAGGAGCCCCTAGTTTCAACATTTTAACAAAAGTTTCAAGGAGGAATTTTTATGTTTATTTTTACTTATTTTGAGAGAGAGGCAGATAGCAAGCAGGGGAGGGGCAGAGAGAGAGAGAGAGAGAGAGAGAGAGAGAGAGAGAGACTCTCAAGCAGGCTCTGCCTGTCAGCACAGAGCTCAAGGCGGGGCTGAAAGCACAAACCGTGAGGTCATGCTCTGAGCCAAAGTCAACAGTGGGATGTTCAACTGACCCAGCCACCCTGGTGTCCCAAGGAAGAATTAGTTTTAAAGTGGTTTAGCTTAAAGCTTTATGTAAGAAATTCAGCTAGCTAAGGCCATCATTTGTATTCACCAGGACGTTCCCCAGTGACTTTTCTGATTTTGGTGAAAAGATAATTCACAGGACATCGGCCCCAATGTGACATTAGGGCCTCTTTTCTTAAGAGAAAATTAAATCCAGTCTCCGTCCTACACAAAATACATGCAATGCTTACACTATTCTTTTTCTCCATGGTGGGTTTATATAAAAAGTAAACAAGATATTTTACAATCCATATTTAGTGATGTGCTTATACAATTAGAGACTTTTATGAATCATCTTCATTATGCATTTAAGCAGTTCGTAAAAGTTACGAGTCCAACGTCTTTGCCCCTTTTTTGTCGCTGTAAACCTTTAACTACAAATGCACCGAGAACAAAGGCACCGAAATGTGCACATTCTGGAGGCTGCACACCAGCCCCTGCTTCAATTATGCATGAATTAACAGAAATGAATTTGCAGCGTTTTATTTCTTGGTGTAATGGAGCTCAAGTATTTCATAAAGTGTAACCATACAGCAAATTCTGGGCTCATTGCGGAGTAATTAGCACATTGAGGTTACTTGTGTAGTTAAAAGGAAATGTTACAATTTCCCCACCGTAAGCATGTTTGGAAGGCTCACTCTGTTCTCTAGAGTGAGCAATCTTTCACTCAGAAGAAAGCTGGAAACTCCATCTTGCATTTCATCTTCTTCCTCTTATACCTCGATTAAAATACTAGTGCTTATTCAGACAAGTCTTAATTACAGGCCCGGAGCATGGTGGAAGAGCTTGTGTGGATTAAGCAGGTAATTTTTTAAAATGATGCATTTACCCCAAGTTAGTCCGGCTCAGTCCTTTGAATAATTAAGGCTGAGCTGAGGGAGACCTAAAACCTGTACGGGAAAATGTCTCCGTTTAACATCCTCACCAAAAATATGACATTCTCGTATCTTTTTCCCTCCACGCCTCCGGTAAAAGGAAAGTCACCCTCTCGGGAGGAGGAAGGAACTAACATTGACAGAGTTTCCGCGCTATGTCAGACTCGCGAGGACGTCAGGTATATTGCCTTCCTCGCTCTCCGAATGTTCACACAATTCTATGAGGTCAGCAAGGAGCATGGTCATCCCTGTTTTGCAAATGAGGATGGTGAGGCTCACGAATGTTAAGTACGCTTCCCAAAGTCACACAACCCGACCGGGGCAAATTGGTCAAAGTCCAGGCTCTGCCTTGCTATATCTGTCCCAGCCCAAGGTGACTGAAGGTTTAAGGTGACAGAGGACACTTGAATGTGTTCAACCCAGATCGCAAAATGAAATTCATTTATTTTAATTTAATTTACTAACATTATACGTTGTGCAGAAGGTGGTTAGAAAAGCTAACAAAGCGGCAGCCTTCTAACTCTGGGGAATATTAGCATGATGGGGTGGGGGGGGAGTGGGGAGGACTTCAGTGCCAGAAAGCAGAGGGGAGGCCAGGGGGAACCTGGCAAATCCCCAGCAGCTGCTCTCCGTTATCACTGAGACCTGATAACGAGATTTGCGCTATAAATTATTTTGACCTGGGAGAGAGAGCTTCACAGATAAGATTTTGCTACATGAAACTATAGCAAACAAAAGGAAAAACGAGGAAGAAACTATGGGATGGTTTGTAAGATCCACTGACAAGCATTTACCAGATGACTGACTGATGAGACTGTTCTGGGCCTCGAATAAAACTTTGAAAGCATTGGATGGATCCTGTTCTTATGGAGCTGGACGAAGCCAGAGAGACAGAGCAGGAAAGCAGATATTTACAATCTAACGAGACGTACAGAAGGCAGGCATCTAATGATGGATGCTGAAGCCAGCGATTTTTTGTCCCAGCAATTCATGCCTGGCACAAAAAAGGTGCTCAGTAAATACTGTGAATGTTTCCGAGAGGGAGTGATAGCTAAAGAAAAACTAGGAAGAGAAGTGGGAGTTAGTCTGAGGGTGAGGGATGGCTGTGAAGACAGCATTTGCAACGGTCAGTCAGAGATAAGTGAGTCCGGACACGCTCTTTCCTGGGAAAGAAAAAGACTTCCACAGACCTGGTGTGTAGGCTGCAGGGGCCAAGTGCAGAGACTAAACAGAGAGGCCGAGAGTACACAGAATGCTTTTAGCAAGGAGTGTGGTCTTTGGAAACCCTCTGGGGGAGATTGCTGGATCTCTGTACTGAGATAAATGTAGTGGATTAAAGCAGGGCTTCTCAAAGTACGTTCCAAAGATCTCTTTCTTTTTTCCTTTTTAAGTTTATTTATTTATTTATTTATTTAGAGAGAGAGTGCTCGAAAGTCAGAGTGAGTGGGGGAGAGGCAGAGAGAAAGGGAAAGAGATAATCCCAAACAGGCCCTGAGCTGTCAGCACAGAGCCCGAGGTGGGGCTCGATCCCATGAACTGTGAGGTCGTGACCTCAGCCGAAATCAAGAGTCTGACTCTTAGCTGACTGAGCCGCTCAGGCATCCCTCCAAGGATCTCTTTCTTAAATTTAGAAAATGCTGGGATAGTCAAAGCTTTTTTTTTTTTTTTTTTTTTTTTAATTTTCTATAGGATAAAATGTTTTATAAATCCATCAAATGAAGGGTGCCTGGATTGCTCAGTTGGTTAAGTGTCCTACTTTTGATTTTGGCTCAGATCATGATCTCACAGTTTACGGGATCAAACCCCATGTCGGGCTCTGTGCTCACAGTGAGGAGCCTGCTTGGAATTCTCTCTTCCTCTCTCCCTGCCCCTCCCTAACTTGTGTCATGCTCTCTCCCTCTCTCTCTCTCAAAATAAATAAATAAACTTAAAAAAAAAAAATGTCTGTATAACTTCATCAGATGAAAATATGGTACATATTGTTTTTGCATTTATTTAACCACAATTAGTAACTAGAGGCAATCAGTTTGGGAAACACTGGACTAAGGGCATTGCATATGATCAACTACAAAGCTTAAATCTTGCCCCACTCACTGGCCAGGTCTGGAATTTTCTGGGCGGTTATCTATGGAGGTTACTACTGTCA
Organism: Puma concolor; assembly: GCF_028749965.1. Taxonomy (NCBI): domain Eukaryota; kingdom Metazoa; phylum Chordata; class Mammalia; order Carnivora; family Felidae; genus Puma; species Puma concolor. Next base: position 116,629,492 of record NC_141674.1, read on the forward strand.
TTAGGGAGAGCTCTGGACACACAGATGCCCACAAAGCATGCACCATTCTATTATACTCTGCCATGGGTAAAACTCCATACTTTGGTTTGAGCTACAGATTGCTACTTATCCACTCCTACTGGTTTTAGACTGTTACTGGGAATAGATTGGCCAATCTTATTCCATATTGCTGGAACCCCACCTCTGTACCTCATTCTAACAAAGTATTCTTTTACATGGCTAGGACTTGCTTCTGTATATTCTTGAAATTTACTTTACACCAGAGGTCTTTACTCTTGACTTCTACAGAATATCCTTCCTTCCATGGTGCAAATTCTTCTTGGGCTGAGCCCCTATAGAATTGAACCTCCTCATATATCAAATGATTGTGAACCACAACCGAACTTATTGCCCATCTCTGAATAATCCTGCTTGCAAAACCACTGACCATCCACCCGAGATCCTGGTCTTCCAATGAAATCGGAAATCTCAACTCTGGTTTCCCGGTCTGGCCTTACCCTCTTTCACCCCCAACCCCACCATGTTGTCCAAAGCTATCCCGCTTTGAAGCTAAAACACCCTGAACAACAGAAGAGAGAAAATAGGGCCACATAATGGCTCACATTACAACATTGTTATGGCAAACAAACAAATGTAGTTTGTTTTAAAAACGCAACTTGCTATACAAGTTACGACATTTGTTTTTATGCATTTGTTGGCTCATTCCATATTATTGCCAATGGCTGGCTAATTTCCACATGGGGTGATGACAATTCCATTGTCTTCACATTCAAATTGCCTTTTCTTTAGATGAGTGTCACTTTCCTTGGTGCTTCTGTAGTAGCTGACTTTGCTCTCTTCAGTCACAGATGGTGATCTTTATCTTTTATCTTCACTATTGAAATCTCTGTATATGCCTTATTCATCAGATTTCCTTAAGTAGGCTTTAGATAAGCTTCAAGGCCACATTTTGGGCATCTGATAAAAATGTCCTCAAGGGCTTGCTTTTTGTTAAATTCCCATTAAGTCTAATAAATATTGAGATTAGTGCTAGATGTTGGTTTCCTTAGCCACATTTAATTTAAAATTCACAGACACACACACTTCTACATACACACATTCACACAGTTTCTCAATACCGCTCTCATAGGCGGTCAAGTCTATTTGGTTTTGGTTTCAGTTTTTAAACTTATCTGAGCCCAAATGGTCAACCATGAGTCACTTGTAGAATGTAAGACCTTATTTCTGGACCCTGAATTCTTCAACATGAGCCTTTCTGGACCTTGAATTCTTCAACATAAGCCTTTCTTATGCTTTTTTTTTTTTGAGTTTTTTTTTTTTTTTTTTGAGTTTTTTCTCAGGGGTTTCCCTGGGGATTACAATTAACATGTTGATTTATAACAATCTGGTTCAGATTAACATGGGCTTACGTTCAACACTGTATAAAAGAAGTTTGTTCTTTTATAGCTCTGTTCCCTTCTCCCTCTTAGTTTTGTTATTGTCGTACTTCGTACATCTTCACCCATTCAACGCAAACATAGAACCCTTACTTTAGGCAGTTGTTTTTAAGATCAGGTAAGAGAGGAAAATGAGTTACAAACAGAGAAATAGTTAATACTGCCTTTTTCATTCACCTATGTCTGAACGCATTTCACCTCAGCTTGAAAGACCCCTTTAATATTTCTTGTAGAACGCATTATCTCAATTTTTGTTTATCTGAGATTGTTTTACTTTCTCGTTAATGTTGGAAGGCTAGCAGTGCTGGATATAGAACTCCTCGCTGAGACAGGGAAGTGAGTGTGGGTTTGGTGACTTCAGGTAAGCTTGAGGGCCAAGCCTCCTGTTCCAGCCCAGGCTCTTGCCAGAAATCTCTGCACGGAAATCACTACGCCAGATTCCTAGTATGGCATTGTTCCTTCTGTTTGCAACCATCTCTGGAATTCCAGAGGGGAAGAAGGCTGATGGCCCAGACAGATTTGAGAATTCGGGGGACCCTGGTAACAATACCATTAAGGTAGCACCAAAACCCAGTCTTGAACTACAGACAGTTTCTAGTTTGACCGCCATGGGAAAACACTACCATAACCCCACACAGGACAGAATTTAATTTTTCAGTAAATCCACTGCATGAATATAGGCAGGCCGTTACATAAATCGTCAGCTTTAGAGTCCATCAAAATGGCCGCCAAACCTTGAGGATGCCCGCCCCTACAAGTCAGACGCACTTGCTGCACATTTAAACAAACACAGCTATTGAGCTCCATAGCCAAAACACATCTCCAAAATCTGTCAAGTAAGAAATAAATCGTTAATCCTACATATAAATCAAATAAGCAAGCCCACGTTAGGGTAAGGCTGTAGAGCATATGTGGACCATTCTGTGTGGTTGATTTGTGTAAATTGGAACCAGAAGAACCACAAGATTCAATAAATATTGGCTTAATAATGAGAATGTCTATACAGCATTTCTAATTTCACCATTTTGACCTCTGTAGCTATAGTATTCAATGGGGTAAGGTTTTAGCCACTCTTTTGACTTTTCTGCCTGTCATTGAATTGGCAACTCCACAAAGAGAGAAAACAATTCAGTCACATTATCTTCTTTATTTTATGCAATAATACTCGGAAATGAGTGTGATATTCTCTCCACGGAGGTTCAGATCATTTAAGAAACTTGTCTAACTACAGAGTCAGTGTCAGGAATCAAAGCCCTATTGTCTTGCTCTTTCTGGAAAACCACACTGCTCCCTATGACTCTCTTGGAGTATTCTCAAAAGAACTACTCTTAAATCTGCACCCTCAAATGCCTTCAAAAGAGAGTCTCACTTTCTTTCTAAGAGGCTGAAGCTGAAAAGGGGCGTGGGTAACCTGTTTGGGAAGAGCCTCACCTGCCCTGGACCCTGGTAAGGGGGCATAAGATTTCTGTGCATGAGACAGAAGCTGCACCTTGTCTCTTGGTGCTTGTTTCACAAATAAGTGGAACCATCATGGTCCTCCTGAATATCTGTCTACAATTTGACTACCCAGGGATCTGTGCCTTCTGGCCCAGCTTCTTCGCTGTCCCATATTGAACTTTTTCTTTAAATGCGGAGGGACAGAAAACAGGTAGTGTGGACCAAGAGTTGAAGCCATGTTCTGAAACCATCTTACCTCAATAAAGCTGATATTGCTGCCCTCTTTTGGCCGTCAGTTGGTTGGCCATCAATATTTTGAACTCAAAGGAAAGATGGGGGTTGGGAACCCAAACTACAACAAACCAGAGGCCAATCCTCCCAAAATGTTTGGTACTTGGGGTGCCTGGATAGCTCAGTCAGTTAAGCGTGGGACTCTTGATTTGGGCTCAGGTCATGATCTCAACAGTCGTGAGATTGAGCCCCCACATTGGACTTCTGCACTGAGCATAGAGCCTGCTTAAGGTTCTCTCTCTCCCTCTCTCTCTCTGCCCCCTCTTCCACTTGTGCTCGCTTGCTCTCTCTCTCTCTCAAAAAAAAAAATAAATAAAATAAAAAATTTTGGTGCTCAAAGACCATCTATAACTTTAAAACCATGAATGCTGATTTGCCAATACTTATAAAAAGCATTGAAGTGTTTACATTTCTGGAATCCCAGATTTCCTTTCAATTACTGACAACAAGCGAATGTGTTAAAATCACTAAGAACATATATGTGTAAAATGAGGGAATGAGGCAGCACAGTGAAAAGCGGACCAAGACTGATGCACAGAAATATTTTCCAGAGCATCATGTACTGAGATAAAAATCATTGGAAATAAAGGTCTTAAAAAAAGAACATTAGTAGGCCTTATGATTGACATCTATCTATACAATAAAATACACAGCCAAGGATTTACCATTATTAAAATATAACAGCATTAGAAAATGTAACTGACATGATAAAACCAAATGAAATTGTTTATAAAATTACTCTAACTGTATTTCACTCCCCTGTAAATTGGAAGTATCTATGAAAAAAGTATAAACATATTGGAGAAGAGTTTGAGAAGTTGGAAATCTGAGTTCATGTTTCCCACTGCCTTTTCTCAAACCCTTCTCTGGAATAGTAACTATCAAATGGAACTAACTGTCAGCAGACCAAGCTACAGAAGATGCTGATAGGTCAGCTCTTCATCGAGAAGAACAGGTTTGCTTCCCCTGAACACTGTGGCTCAGACACAATTCAACTTCCTTCTTTGATAAGTGTGGGATTAATCAGTTGGAGAGGTAAAGATATGACATATCAAACAGCAATGTGATCAGAATCAACTAGTTGTGATATAATTTGTTTCATAACCATTAGCAGGATCCATTTTCTAACTTCACCATTTTCTAACTGGGGTAAAGTTGGGAAAATAAGATATTGTTGCTTAATGCTTGAATGGATTCTGCCTAAATGGCTCCTAGCATATTTGTACAATTCATATTTTTTAGTTTCTTTGGATTGTGAGATGTTACACTCAAAAGACCCCTATATCGTGTCCATTGGTGAGTTCAAGCAGTCAGTAGGACTGTGGCCCAAGAATATTTATCAGCTTTTCAAGGACATTTTAGAAGAGAGACCTCCCTCCTCTGGTACTGACTGCATTCCTGTGGAATATCACAGGGATGCAGGGGACCCATATGTAGCAAATATTCACAGGGCAAGGCCAAATAGCAAATTCTTACTCCTTACTTTGCTATCAGGAAGCCCAAACAAAGAGCTGCACACAAAAATAATGAGTACACTTCACAGGGTGAAATGACTTGAGCGGTTGTACCAATCAAGTAGGGAGAAACCAAAGATGGCAGAGAGGACTTCTGGGAAATGTGACTTGTTACCTGCCAGGCTCTGGATGATGATCTGGAACTCAGATAGGTGTGCCAATTTAATAAATGTATACAAATATCTACCCAATATGGCACACAAAAGGCATAATAACCATTTTGGACAGCTCTGGAACAATATCTCATAATTTTTAAGACGTACACATCTTACACTGCTAGTTACATACATTAGAGAAATTCTCAAAATATTTGCACAAGGAGAGATACAACACATTTTTATCAGAATTGTTGGTAATAGGAAATAATCATAAAAAATCAAAATGTCCACCAGTGTTGGAAACATAATTAAGTCGTCGCTATTCTTTCAATCTATCAGTTCAAAATAATAAATGAAACTGGCAGGCATAGATAAATGAATTAGATCTACATGTGTCAACCTTGATATATCATAAACATAACACTGTGTGAAAAGTTGCAAAAGGACATATTGTATGATGTCAGGTATGAATATTTTAAAAACACATAAAATAGTATCGTACATTCTTTATAGATATAAATATATGGGGTAAAGAATGACACAGCTACAGAAAGCCATGCACCAACCTCAGTAAAATATCTCCTTTTGGGAGAAAGGACAGGCATGTTAAAGAAAAGGGGTTTGGGGGGAGCGCCTGGGTGGCTCAATCAGTTAAGCTTCCAACTTCCATTCAGGTCACCATCTCAGAGTTCGTGAGTTCAAGCCCTTTATCCGGCTCTGTGCTGACAGCTCAGAGCCTGGAGCCTGCTTTAGATTCTGTCTCTGACTCTCTCTGTCCCTCCCCTGCTCACGCACTGCCTCTCTCTCTCTCAAATATAAATAAACATTAAAAATTTTTTTTAAAGAAGAGGGGATTCAGTCATACCTGAAACTTTAATTCCTATGAACAAAATAACGTGAACCAAATACAGCAAAAATGTTAACATTTATAAATTAGAGTGGTGAACTTGGGTTATTTTTATATTATTGTCTTTCTTTTTTATAATTGAAATGATTCAAAATGAAAGCAAATCTAAATGTCATAGGAGTTATTCAATGGTATGATTGCCCTCAGTAGCATATCACAGGCTTCAGTGTTAAGGCCATATACAAGACACGTGCTTCAGTTTTTTTCTCCACATGTAGACAGATTCAGTCTCTCCATTGCTCACTCTCTTGGAGACAGAGTGTTATAGTACACATCATGTGGAAATCAGAGAGACTTCATAGCACTAATTCTTGGATGGTTTTTATTTATGAGAAAACAAATGTTGCACAAGACATAGGGTCTACCTCCTAATAGGTGTTCTTTACCTTTTCCGATACTTACTTTCTAGATGGCCAAGCAGACCTTGGTTGAGAACAATCTACCCACACCTATTTTTCAGGCTGTGGTGCTTCCATTTAGAATGCCTTCCTCTATTTTTCTGTGCTGTGAAGTTTAAGTGCTGCGTAATGCTAATCAGCCTTTAAATAATTCAAATCCTTTCTCTCTCTTTTTCTTCTTTCTTTCTTTCTGTCTTTTCTTTCTTTCTTTCTGTCTTTTCTTCCTTTCTTTCTTTCTTTCTTTCTTCTCATTATTTCTTTCCTTCTTTCTTTTTCTTTCTTTCTTTCTTTCTTCCCTTCCTTTCTTTCTCTTTCTTTCTTTCTTTCTTTTTTTTCTTTTCTTTCTTTCTCTTTCTTTCTTTCTTTCTTTTTCTTTTCTTTCTTTCTTTTTCTTTCTTTCTTTTTCTTTCTTTCTTTTCTTTCTTTCTTTCTCTTTCTTTCTTTCTTTCTTTTTCTTTTCTTTCTTTCTTTCTTTCTTTCTCTTTCTTTCTTTCTTTTTCTTTTCTTTCTTTCTTTTTCTTTCTTTCTTTTCTTTCTTTCTTTCTTCCCTTCCTTCTTTCTTTCTCTTTCTTTCTTTCTTTCTTTCTTTCTTTTTCTTTTCTTTCTTTCTTTCTTTCTCTTTCTTTCTTTCTTTCTTTCTTTTTCTTTTCTTTCTTTCTTTTTCTTTCTTTCTTTTCTTTCTTTCTTCCCTTCCTTCTTTCTTTTTCTTCCTTTCTTCTCTTTCTTTCTTTCTTTCTTTCTTTTTCTTTCCTTTTCCTTATTTCCCTCTTTCTTACTTTTCAATTCTTACCTACAGTACTCATTTCAGCATTTAATCTCTCACTTCCCCATTATTACTATATAAGCATCCCATGCCCTGTCTCACTCTGTGCCCCTGCAAAAGTCGATATGCTTCACTCACCCTCAGTTTCTTGGTCTTTCAGTAGAGGCGCTGTAAAAGATCATTCACTTCCCAAGAAACTTTTAATATTTTACAACTTCAGAATCCTATTCGTATATAAATTGTCTTCTGAAATAGAAAGGGATATTATGTTACTCTCACATTCCACAGAGCTATGACTTATCTAGGGTGGCAGGTAGAAAGAGGAGACTTAGGACTATAATCTCCTAGAAATCTATCAAAGTTCTTTGATGGAAGAGTGTTTTCAGCTTAAATAGGCCTATTCTACATTGCTGTGTGAATTTAACTGGGGATAACTGAAAACTATACTTATGATAAAAATACACTTTCTGTTTGAAGAACAAATACCACAAACACATTGTGATAGTGAAGGAATAGAAAAGATGAATGAGGAATCATTCCAAAAAGACATACTATTAATCAGGGGCACGACATATGTCTGTTAACTCTGGGCGGTGGTCTTCATGCATTGCAGCTCAATTTAAAATGCTGTTGTATATTATCAATGTAAATAAGATTTCTGTTTTTAAGTGTATGTAAGTTAAAGATGAACTATTTCTTGTTTGTTGGTCTCAGTAGCTATGTTGAACTTGAAGTCAAAGAGATTATTTTTGTTACCTCTTCCATTCTTTAAACCTTCTTGAAATCTCTATATTAGAAATGAAGAGTTTATCAAAGCAAGAGCATTTTAAAATGCCTCTGGACATCATTAAATTGAGTCAGGTGCTAAACAGAAAATACCAGTTGTAAAATTTTTGTAAAAGTTTGCTAATCACTTAGCATTATACCCTCTGGGTCCTTCCCTGTCATTACAAATGGCAATATTTTATATTTTATGACTGAGAAATATTCCTGAGTGTGTGTGTGTGTATATATATGTGTGTGTGTGTGTGTGTGTGTGTGTGTGTGTGTGCACCATATGCTTTTTTATCCATTCATTTATGGATGGACACTTGGGTTGTTTCTATATCTTGGCTATTATAAATAATGTTGCAATAAACGTAAGGGTGCATATGCCTTCTCAAATTAGTGTTTTCATTTTCTTCGGGAAAATATCCAGTAGTGGAATTATTGGATCCTATGGCAGTCCTACTTTTTTTAAATTTTTTGAGGAACCTCCATATTGTTTTCCATAGTGGCTGCATCAATTTGCATTTTCACCAACAGTGCATAAGTGTTCCTTTCTCTCCACATTCTCAACACTTGTTATTTTTTGTGTTTTTGATTTTAGCCATTGTTTCAGGTGTGAGATGATATCTTATTGTGATTTTAGTTTGAATTTCCCTGATGCTTAGTGATGTTGAGCATCTTTTCATGTATCCGTTGGACATTTTATGTTTTCTTTGGAAAAATGTCTATTTAGTACTTCTGCCTCTTTTTTAATTGGATTATTTGTGGGGTTTTTTGGTGTTGAATTGTGTAAGCTCTCTATATATGTTGGATATTAACCTCTTATCAGGTATATGACTTACAAATACCTTCTTCCATTCTGTAGATTTTCCTTTTGTTTTGTTATTATACACCTAAAAATTAAAATGACATTGTATGCTAATTATACTTAAATAAAAGAAAAAAACAAAATAAAAAATAAAAATAGATTAAAAGAAAAAGGAACATTTTATATGTGTTAAAAAAAAAGAAGAAGACAAAGTTTGCTTCTCAGGGTTCAGATTTGAGTAAACACTGCACATAGCCAAGCAAAGAACAAATACCATTCATTTCTTCAGAAGGTAAATTAGACAACCCCATCAATACTCCTTATATATGTTGTGGAATAAGTGAGAGAAAATATATTTCTTGACAAGAATAAACATTTACAAAATTTAAAATAAGGTGCAGAAAACATATACACTTGCCAAAAGTCAAAAACCTAGTTATTTTGAACTAACTGAACCTTGAGGCTAGAACTGATTATCACTATCATAAAATTAACTTCTGATACCAAGAATACATCTGGATGGGTGAGTGAGCAAACTGATGGAATAGGCAGCTCCAAACTCCCCTCCCTCCACAAAAACATCAAAAAGTAAACAGTAATTGCCAGAATTGACTTTGTCAAAACACTGGAAAACAATCAAAGATTTATAGCAATCAACTGAATGCTGAATCCAGAAAAAAGCATCTTGGTATAGTAACAAAGTTTTGTGGTGCTTTTACTTGCCCTTGGCAACCCTCCTCAGCTATCAAGTCTTGAAGACGGTAACCTGCATTTCCAATGTGGGATTCTGGTCCCTAATTCCAGATGAAGCTGAGAAGATCTTATTTGAAAATTATTGCATTTGTCTTTTCTAACCCATCTGCTGGATACCTAAAGTCTAGAAGGAAAATCTGGGAACAGTTTACTTGGGAAATTAGGGTATGCAAAAGTATCTGCATACTAAATTACACTAAATTTAGAAAGTCATGTACAAAATAAAGAATACAAAAACAATAGAACCAATGATACCAAAAGTTGATTCTATGAAAATACTAACAGAATGTACTATTACATAGAATAACTAAAAAAAAAAAAAGAAGTTAAAAAAAACATACAAACACAGATATGAAATCCAGAAATGAAAGTGGAGACATTATTACCAACCTTACAGAAATTAAAAGGATTATGAAAGAATACTATGAATAATGCTATGCCAACAAATTAGATACCATAGATCAAACAAATTCCGGATATACATAAAATACCAAAAATGACTCAAGAAGTAGAAAATCTTAATAGACCTATAACAAGCAAGGGATTGAAACAGTAATCAAAAATCTCCCAAAAAAATAAAATCCCTGGGCCAGATGGCTCCCCTGGTGAACTCTAACAAGTAAAGAATTCAAACCAATATTTCACAAACATTAAAAAAAAATAGACAAGACAGGAACACTTCCTAAATCATCCCATGAGGCTACATTACCCTCATGCCAAAGCCAGATAAAGGCGTCACAAGAAAAGAAATTATGGAACAGTATTTCTTATGAATGTAGATGCAAAAAACTTCAACAAAATACTAGCACACTTAATTCAGGAGCATATTGCAAAGATGATATGCTACAATCAAGTAAGATTTACTCTTGGAATGCAAGGATGGTTCATTATATGAAAAACAATCAATGCAATGTACATTGATTATACATTTAATGAAATGAATTAATGAAATGAAGGGGAAAATTGACTGATTTCAGTTTATGTAGGAAAAGTATTTGACAAATTTCAACATCCATTCATAATAAATACACTCTAGAAACCTGAAAAAGTGGGAACTTCCTCAATTTAATAAAGGTCAGATGTTACAAGCAACCTAAGCTAGCATCATACTTGATGGCGAAAAACTGAAAGATTCTTCCCTAAGACCAGGAACAAAACTGACTTTTGCCACTGTTATTCACCATTGTCCTGGAATTCTACCAAAAGTACCTGGCAATAAAGGTAATAAAAATCATCCAAATTTTAAAGGAAAAAAATGAACTTATGTCTGCAAAAGACCTAATCTTACAAATAGAAAACTCTAAGAATTTCACCAAAAAAAATCTATTAGAAGTAGTAAACGAATTCAGTAAAGTTGCAGAATACAAAACTAACATGCAAAAATCAGTTGCTTAAAAAGTGGCTAATGACAATATGAAAAAGAATTTTAAAAGACAATTTACAATATTATCAAAATAATAAAACACCTAGGAATAAATTTAACTAGAGGTGAAAGATTCAGTTGTTTATTTACACATGAAAACTCAAAGCATTGTAGAAAAAGAAATCAATTATTTTTGACGAAGTGCCTATATTATTTTATGGGAAAGAGTCTCTTCAACAAATGGTTCTAGGAAAACTGGATATCAACCTGCAAAAGAAAAGAGTTAGAAGCACCTGGGTGGCTCAGTCGGTTAAATGTCTGACTCCTGGTTTCAGCTCGGGTCATGGTCTCACAGTTTAGTGAGTTCGAGCCCTGCATCAGGCTCTGTGCTGGCAGTGTGGAGCCTGCTTGAGATTCTCTCTGTCTCTCTCTCTCTCTCTCTCTCTCTCTCTCTCTCTCTCTTGATCTCTGCCTTTCCCTGACCCACACTGTTTCTGTCTCTCTCAAAATAAATAAATAAACTTTAAAAAAAAGGAATACAGTTAGACACAAACTATACAAAAATAATCTCAGAATGGATTCATGTCCTAAATAGAAGAGCTAAAACCATAAAACTCTTGGAAGAAAATACAGAGGTTACTCTTCATGACATTGGATTCTTAGAAATAACACCAAAAGCAAAAACAGCAAAAGAATACACACAGAAATTGAACTTAATCCAAATTAAAAAACTATGCTTCAAAAGACATTATCAAGAGAGTGAAAAGAAAAACTACAAAATAGGATAAAATTATTTAAACATCATATTTCTAGAATCATAAAATCAAGATTCTAGTCTCCAGTATATATGCAGAAATCTTACTAGGTCAACAATGAAAAAAAACCAACCCAACCGAAAAATAAGGAAACCGTTTGAATAGACACTTGCCCAAAGATATGCAAACAACCGAACAGAACATGAAAAAATACCCGATCTCATTAATCATTAGGAAATGCAAATCAAAATAACAATAAAGTAACACTTCACACACACTAGGAAGACGAAGATCAAAACACCAGAAAATAACAAGCATTGCCCAGGAGGTGCTGAAATAGAAACTTCATATATTGCCGAAGGTACTGTAAAATGGTTCACTGTGGAAAACAGCTCGGCAGTTCCTCAAAAAGTTAAACATCCAATTACCACATGAACATGACCCCCCAATTACACAGTTACATACCTGCAATAACTGAAAGCAGCTACTCAAACAAGTGCCCACACACACACTTATAGCAGCGCTAATCATACTAGTCAAACACAGAAACTGCCCAAATGTCTATCAACAGATGAATGCATAAATTGCGATATATACATTTGATGGAATATTATTTAGACATAAAAAGGTACTGATGCATGTTACATTGTGGATGAACCTCAAAAACATGGAAAATAGAGGAAGGCAGATACACAAGGTAACATAATATGTGATTCCATTTATATGAAATATCAAGAATACCTAAATCCATAGAGAAAGAAAACAAACAAATTGGTAGTTGCTAGGGGCAGAGGAGAGCAGGAAATAGGGAAAAACTATAAAATGGATAGTGGGTTCTACTTTGGCTTGATGGAGATGTTTTGGAACGATTTAAAGATGGTGACTGTAGAACATTTTACGAATGTTGAATCAGTATCACTTAATTAAATGGTTAATTTTATATTAGGTGAATTTTACTCCCATAAATTAGATTTTAAGAAAGAATAATCCATGGGGCGCCTGGGTGGCTCAGTCGGTTGGGCGTCCGACTTCAGCTCAGGTCATGATGTCGCGGTCCGTGAGTTCGAGCCCCATGTTGGGCTCTGCGCTGACAGCTCGGAGCCTGGAGCCTATTTCGGATTCTGTGCCTCCCTCTCTCTCTGACCCTCCCCCATTCATGCTCTGTCTCTCTCTGTCTCAAAAATAAATAAACGTTAAAAAAAAATTTTAAGAAAGAATAATCCAGAATCTTACTTTTAAAGTATTATTAAAATATTTTACAACAAATTTTAATAATATTTTAATATATTCTTAATATTTGTTGTGGCAAAAACCCCACAAGACTCTCTCTAAATTATCTAACTAATGTACTCTTTCCTAATATGTATAATAAAACCAATTTTTGTTGCTCTTCCTTTAATTATCTGAGATTTCTTATTGGTTGTCAGTTTTCATTTGTTTTTTATTATTATTGTAACTCTGGTAAGAATGTTAACATGAATTATACCTTCTTAGGACACAATACAGTATTGTTAACTATCGGCACAATGTTGTACAGAAGATACCTAGAACTTACTCATCTTGTATAGTTGAAACTTTATACCTGAACTGAAATTTCCCGTTTCCCCCTCCCCCAGCCCCTGGTAACCATCAGTCTATTCTTTCTCCATGGCTACAAATTTGACTATTTTTTTTCTCTCTTTTGATGTTTTCTTTAAGTTTTTTTTTAATATGAAATTTATTGTCAAATTGGTTTCCATACAACGCCCAGTGCTCATCCCAACAGGCGCCCTCCTCCATACCCATCACCCACCCTCCCTTCCCTCCCACCCCCCATCAACCCTCAGTTTGTTCTCAGTTTTTAGTGTTAAGTGAAATAAGTCATACAGAGAAATTTGACTATTTTAGATACATTATACAAGTGGGATCATGAAATATTTTTCCTTTTGTGACTGGCTTCTTTAACTTGGCATATTGCCCTCATGGTACCTCCACACTGTCACCAATGGCAAGATTCCCTTCCTTCTCATGACCAAATAATATCCCATTGTATATATACACCACACCTTCTTGACCCATTTATTGTTGTTTTCACATCTTGACTATTGTGCTACACTGCACTAAACATGGGAGTGCATTGAGATCTTGATTTCAGTTCTTTTAGCCATATACTCAGAAGTGGATTTGCTGGATCATATGTTAGCTCTATTTTTAATTTTTTAGGAATCGCCACACTGTTTTTTCCATAGTGGTTGCACCATTTTACATTCCCACCAAGACAACATACAAGAGTTCCAGTTTCTCCTTATCCTCACCAATACATCATACATTTTTTTAAATAATGACAGCTGTGAGGCGACATCTCATTTTGGTTTTGATTTGCATTTCCCTGACAATTACTGATGTTGAACATCTTTTCACGTACATCTTTCATGAACATCTTTTCATCTTTGCATGTCCAATTTTGAGAAATGTCTATTCAAGTCCTTTGCCCATTTTTAAATAAAATTATTTGGTGCTTTGTTTTGTTTTTGATATCAAGTTGTAGGAGTTCCTTATATATTTTGGATATTAACCCCTTGTCAGGTATATGATCTGCAAATATTTTCCCCCATTTCATAGGTTGCCTTTTCACCCTGTCGATTTGTTTCCTTTGCTGTGCAGAAGCTTTTTAGTTTGATAAAATTCCACTTACCTAATTTTGCTGTTGTTGTCTCTTCTTTCGGTGTCATAACTAATAGTTTATTGCCTAGACCGGTGTCATGAAGCTTTTTTCCCTCTTTTTTCTTCCAGGAGTTTTACAGTTTTAAGTCTCATCTTTAAATTTTTCATCCATTTTATTTTTTTTATGGTATAAGATAAGGGTCCACTGTCATTCATTTGCATGCAGATACCCAGTTTTCTAAATACCATTTATTAAGGAGACTACCTCCTTGTGTATTCTTAGCACTCTTGTCAAAACTCAATTGACCATGTATGTGTGTGTTTGTTTCTGGACTTGTGTTTTATTGGTCTTTATGTTTGCTTGTTTGTGTTCCCAGTATCCTACTGCTTTAATAACTGGAGGCTTGTACATAGTTTGAAATCAGAAAGTGTGGTGCTTCAAGCTCTGCTATTCCTTTTCAATATTGCTTTCTCTAGCTAGGGACTTCTGTGATTCCATATGAATTTTAGCATGGGTTTTTCTATTTCCGCAAAAGAAAATGTCATTAGGATTTTGAGAAGGATCACTTTCAATCTACAGATCACTTTATGGGCATTTTATGGGCATTTTAACATTATTAAGCCTTCCAACCCATGCATGGGGTGTCTTTCCTATTATTTGTGTCTCCTTTAATTTCTTTCATCAGTGGTTTGTGGTTTTCAGTGCATAAATCTTTCATCTACTTGGTTGAGTTTATCCCTAAGTATTTTACTATTTTTGATGCTATCATAAATGAGATTGTTTTCTTGATTTCTTTTGTTGGGTAATTAGTCATTAGTGTATAGAAACACAACTGATTTTTTACACGTCAACTTTATATTATGCAACTTTACTAAATTTATTGATTGATTCTAACAGTTTTTGTGGTGTCTTTAGAGTTTTCTACATATAAGATCATCACCTATGAACAAAGATAATTTTACTTCTTCCTTTCTAATTTTGGTGCCTCTTAGTTTCATTCCTTGACTGCTGGTTCTGCCTAAGATTTCTAGTACTACATTTAATAGCAGTAGTGAGATCAGTCATCCTTGTCTTGCTCCTTATCCTAGAGGAAATTTTTTCAGTTTTTCACCACTGAGACCATATTAGATGTGGTATTTTCATATGTGGTCTTTATTATGATGAGGCAAATTCATTTTGTACATAGTTTGTTGAGAGTTTTTATCATAAGAGCATTGAATTTTGTCAAATGTCTTTTCTGCATCAGTTGAGATGATCATGTGACTTTTACCCTTCATTATGTTAATATAATGTATCACATTAATTGATTTTCACATTTTGAATTATCTGTCCATCCCAGGGACAAATCCTACATGGTAATGGTGTATGTTTCTTTTAATGCACTGTTGAGTTCGGTTTGCTAGTATTTTCTTGACAATTTTTGCATTTATGTTCATCAAAGATATTGGCCTACAGTTTTCTTTTTGGTATAGTCTTGTCAGGCTTTGGCATCAAGGTAATGCTGGCCTCATAAAATGAATTCGGAAATGTTCTCTCTTCTTCAATATTTTGGAAGAACCAAAGAAAGACTGATGTAAATTTTTCTGGAACAACACTACAGGCCAAACAGACCTATAGACATACAAAGCATTCCACCCAACAACAACAGAATACACATTCTTCTCAAGAACACATGGTACATAGTACAAGATAGATGACTCTTTAATTCACAAAATAAGTCTCAATAAATTTAAGAAGATTAAAATAATACCAAGTATCTTTGCCAACCACAATGGAATGAAACTAAAAGTCATTAATAGAAGGAAAACTGGGAAGTTTACAGATGTATGGAAATTAAACAACTAAATCCTGAACAACCACACAGCCAAGGAAAGAATCAGAGGGAGATTAGAAAATGTCTTGAGATAAATGAAAATTAAAGCATAATATACCAAAACATATGGGATCCATCAAAAAGCAGGTTAAGAGGGAAGTTTAAGGCAATAAATATCCACATTAAAAAAGGAAGAAAGGCCTCAAATAAACAACTTAATTTTATAACTCAAGAAACTAGAAAAAGAACAAACGAAGCCCCAAGTTAGCAGAAGGAAGAAAGTAATAAAGATTCAAGCAGAAATAAAGCCTAAAATAGAAAAAACAATAGGAGAAAAATGAATGAAACAGTTGATTTTTTGAAAAGATAAACAAAATTGACAAACCCTTATCTAGTGTAACAAAGAAAAAAGAAGACTCAAATAAAATTGGAACTGGAAGAGGAAACATTACAAACGATGCCACAGAAATAAAAAGGATCATAAGAGACAATTATGAACAATTGTATACAAAAAAGTGGATAACTTAGAGAAATGAATGCATTCCTAGAAACATACAACCTACCAAGAATGAATCAGGAAGAAACATATAATCTGAACAGACAAATAACAAGTCAGAATATTGAATAAGTAATTAAAACCTCCCCCAAAAGAAAAGTCCAGAACCAAATGGCCTTGCTGATGAGATCTTCATTGGTTTTTAACATAAAATTAACACCCTTCACAATCAAATGAAATTATTTTTGCAACATTTTATATTTGCAGTATTCATATACATTTATACTTCAACTAAGTGAAATTGGCTGTGTATAAAGGAGGCAGAAAAATGTCCACTTTAAGTTACAAGTAGAAATCCTCCTATATCTGAAAAAGAATATTTAGACATCAGTAAATTTAAATTGTCTGCGTTAGTACAGATGACTTTATTATATTTAGATTGATTGTAATCTATCTGATCACGGAGTCATCAAAATCATATTGCAGTAGACGTTCAGCCTTTTGAAAACTGATGTAGAAATCAAAGACCTGATTTGGGTCAAACATAAGGCCAGTACCAGGCTTCAATGCATTCCGAGTGTGTGTTTATTTATATACATTGCAAAGATTAGTGTAGAAATTCTTCTGTGAGTTGTATATCTTAAACCTGAGCCAAACTCTTGACTTAAAACTGATTTGAGTAAAAATGTCTATATATTATTTTCTTCAAATAGATTTTTTTGGTTTTTTTAGTTAGTTAAGCAGTTTCTTTGTTTGTTTGTTTGTTTGTTTATTTTCTGTTTTTTTTTCCCAAGAACATTTTCCCTATACTCAGAGATTGATATACTGGACTAAATGATATCAGGAATCCATGGACTAAAAGCAATTTCTTTGAAATAGTAGAGATTTAAAAAAAATTGAAATCACAACATTGCAGAACTTATAAATTTATAGACTGCTTTGTAAAAGATGGCTTGGCTTATAAATTTTAAAAGAAATTTCAGTTAAGTGCCAAATCAGTAATATAGCCAAAGAGATCGACAATGGTTTTCAAATATTTGCTTGTCAATCTCTTTTGCTTTTAGTTTTAATGCCTCCGCTGATAGCAAGAATTGTGCTCAACTGCATGGAGAAGAGTTGATGTTCTCTGTAGCCTAAGATATTATGTCTTTAAAGCTGGGGTTTTTTTTCCTTTAAATAAAAAGTATACTGAAAGAATTCAATTGTCCTGGAATGAATGATGCTCGAACTGTGTGTCAGCCGTGCTTTAGCAAGGTGGCCAGGATTTTGAAAAGAGAAAAGAAAAGGAAGGAAGAGAAAATAAAAACAAAACACTTTTTTTTTTTAATTTTTTTTTTAACGTTTATTTATTTTTTTGGGACAGAGAGAGACAGAGCATGAACGGGGGAGGGGCAGAGAGAGAGGGAGACACAGAATCAGAAACAGGCTCCAGGCTCTGAGCCATCAGCCCAGAGCCCGACGCGGGCTCGAACTCACGGACCGCGAGATCGTGACCTGGCTGAAGTCCGACGCTTAATCGACTGCGCCACCCAGGCGCCCCAAAACAAAACACTTTATACGCTTACTCACAAATGCAGTTCAATTTTAAAAGGTCTTCCCTTTCATTGTCTACCCGAGTATGACAACCAAAACTCTACCCACCAATCCACCAGAGTCTGTCAACTTTGCTGTGACGGCCTTCAATCAATGACATTGAAGACCAAGTATATGAAAAATAAGAACACCTCTCACCATGCAGATCTGATGACCAGTCACAAAGTTCCTGGATCATAGGGTCATTAATGGTGAATGTGAAATAAGTTATTTGGGGCAAACCATTAAAACAATCATTTGCCCCAAACTTCCCGAAGTTATGTTTAACATCTAGGCTCAGCATATAAAGACATATTTTTTGAAGCTTCGAATACATTGAACATAAAAACCTTGCAGACAAATACCAATACCTTTGCTCATTATGATATACTTCAACCATTTATAGCCAAAATATATCTTTGGACACTGAGAAGTGGTACTAAAACATCTCTTCATCTTCTCAGATTGATGACACTCTCAAGGACAAACCTCTTTAAAATGAGTGGAAGGAAAGTATCAAATCTCATCTACTTTATCTGCAGAAGATATTTTCTTGACATTGGAGCCAAAAACGTCTGCTAACCACATGAATGAAACCCTCTTCTCGGCTATAATAACGGGTGATATTATTATCACGTATTTAGTATGTGTAAGACATGAGTACCTGCCATCAGTCACCTGGGTCCTCAAAACCTATAGGTGTCTTACACGTATTATCTCACTTAATTCTTGCAACATCACTATGATGGCAAGACTAGTGTTGCTTTTCTTCATGGGAAGAAATGAAACAGGGAATTTGCCAGAAAGCACTCAGCCTAGAAGGTGTAGAGCCAGGACTCGAACCACTGTAGTCTGATTTCACAATATAGAGGAGGTATATCTATACCACCTTTATATTTGCCGCTTTGCTTAATTAGCCACTGCTCAGTCTTTGGCAGAGAATTCGAGGGAAGCTTTTGGAAAGATTTGATTCCATTGTCCCTCATTCTTCCACATGCATGTTTGAGGCCATTCTTTGCACTGGTGAGGACTCTAAAAAGCACCCCAAATTTGACCAGTTGAGCAGCAAAGTAACCTTTGTTTAGTTAAATCACAAAGGTCCTTCTTCCTCCCTCTCTCCCTCTCCCTCCCAGGAAAGGAAATCGCTCTCACACACACACACACACACACACACACACACGCATGCACACATGCCTGCACGTGCGTGCGCACACACACACACACACACACACACACACACACACACAGGCTCTTCTCACCCCTGACAACTTCTCTCTCCTTCTACTCTGCTGACACTCACCCTGCATACTCCAGGATAACTGGACATCTTGCTATTTCTTGACTCACCAGGAGTAATCCTACGTTAGGGTTTGCTGTGCTTGGAAAGCTCTTCCCCAGATATCCCCATAGATATCTTCTCGACCTCTTTCAAATCTTTGTTCAAATATTACCTTCTCAATAAAGCCAGTGCTGACTTCTGTCTTTAAAACTGCAACTCCAGGGGCACCTGGGTGGCTCAGTCAGTTGAAAATCCAACTCTTGATTTCTGCTCAGGTCATGATCCCAGGGACATGGGATCGAGCCCCACATCAGGCTCCATGCTGAGCGTGGAGGCTGCTTAAGATTCTCTCTTTTCCTCTGGCCCCCACTCATGCTTTCTGGCTCTTGCTCTCTCTGTCTCTCAAAAAATAAAACAATGAAACAATAAAAATAAAAATTGCAACTCCACCCTGATCCAACCCTCCTATCTTCCTTAATCTCTTCTATTTTTTCCATAGTACTTATCACCTTAGAATATATTATATATTTAGTTATTCAGTGCGTTCACTTATCACCTTAGAATATATTATACACTTAATTATTCAATGTGTTTGTGAATATTGTCTATCTGAATCTTCTAGAACATAAACTCCATTTCAGGTTTTTTAACCTGCTAGATTCATTGATAATATCCCAAATAAGGTCACTGATGCTTGATATTCAGTAAATATTTGTTAAACAAATACATGACAACACAGAGGTTCACCCTTGTCTCTCTGTTGCCATTATATGGACCAAGAAAGGCCCCTGTGCTTCCCTAGATCAAAATTAACTTATTCTACAAATATCATTGTTTTTTCATTTTAGAAAGTTACAAAATTTCAACTGATTTTAAAAGAAAGGATGATATTGATGTTCGGTAAAAGGAAATGTAATATAAGAGATTGAGAAATACTGCCGTAAGTCCTCCGGCATACTTCTGGCCACGTAGCAAGTGTTCAATAAATTCTGGTTGGATGAGTGCTCATTAAGTACCATGGGGTGCAGAGATTAGGAGCCCCATGTTGAATAGTAATCACTGACAAAAGTTCACATTAAATTCCATGTAGGAAAATTGTGTTTATTGGAGCAAGTCATAAATAAAATAAGCTAAGGCTTCAAAATGACTGATGACGACCATTTGGGATCTGGACGTGCCGAAGCAGAACTCCAACGTACTAGTAAGTTTGCAGAAGCCGTTAAGAAAGATGATGTCATTTGAAGGTTTGCTAGGAAATCTGCAATTATTGAAAGGTTAGAAAACCACACTTTTCTGAAGAATCGAAAGCCATCCTGCTCTAGCCCCAAATTCATGGTCTTTAGCTATTTTTTTTCCCTCACTTCATCCTCACACAGTACTTTTCAGTTATTTTTCCGAAATACTCAAATGTGGTTTGTTCTCTCAGATCTGTGCGTTAACCCTGGTAAGGCACTGTGCTTTGCTGAGATGATGTCCTAGGCAGAGCATCCTCCAGGGAGACTGACCTCAAAGTTCACTTGTTCTGTCGTGTTTTCCATGACCCCTCATCTGATCTAGGTTAGGTGTCTCTCCTCTTTGTTCCCACGGCACCTGTCCTATCATTTATCCCAAGAAACTGTAACTGTCTCTTTACCTGTATGTCTCAGCACCACAGGACTATGAATTCCCCAGACATGGTTGTGGATTTTATTTCTATGCCCTCAAAGCAGAGTATAAGACCAGACACACAGTCTGTGCTCTCTAAATGGACCTCGATTTTTTTTTCCATCTACAAATACATCATAAGCACCTTGAGGACTGGACTCTGTCTCTGGCACCTTTGTATCTACCTCCGTACTTTCCACAGGCTCTGGTCTACATTCAGTGCTCAAAAAAATTGTCTAGGCATTATTAGTAATTGATCAATGTAAGACAGCATTTATGAGGATTATATTCCATACAGCTGCCAAGGATTGGTTTAGAAGGAACAGGACACAAAGTGCTTAAAAAATATTAACTAATATTTTGGGGCCCTCTCCTACTTTTCCTGAGTAACTCTTACTTGTTAAGATTCAAGCCTAGAATCACTTCTTCCCGGAAGCCTTCAGGGACTCACCTTTATTTTGCTTCCTAGATTCACTGCATATCTGTGCTCCTAAGCTTCCTCCTGCATGCTTTTAAACCTGTTCTAGTAAAGGTTAACCATGAATATTGATGCGCTCACTGTTAACGGAATTACTTGCCTTCGTTTTATACGGTAAACAATTTCCAAATTCTTAAAATCCCCTATCGTGCTGGCTTCCTTAACACTGTTCTAACTTGGTTCGGCCCTAGATCTATGACTTTGCGTCCTAGGGTTCTATTTCTCTCAACTGCATCTTTATTCACTGTATTCTTTCATTAACTGCAAAACGGTTTATTGACGCCTTATACATGACAGACATTAAGCCCAACTGGAACATTTCTCTGTGCTCCATCCTTTTAACAGCCCAATAAGAATGTATTTTACCAGAGACCCCAACTTTGAGCCCTGCCCTCTATCACTCAGGCATGCTTCACTCTTGGAGAATGTGTCTACTCCGATGATACTAAACTCACTTACATATGGAAGATGGCTGAGTTCATAATCAGCCTTGATCGCTGTCTTCAGCTTTGACTCTGCAGCTCAATTGTAAAAAAAAAAAAAAAAAAAATTGCATGAAGACGATTCTCTGTCACACCAAATCCAAAGTATTGTTAGCTGCCCACATGATGCCAGGACACAATAGCCTCAAGCTCTTTTTAAAAGAATTGTGGCTTCAATGTTTCTTCGCATAGAATGTCAGGAGGAAGACTTGATAACAAAAAACAAGATTACCCGTTTTTAATAATTTCTTAATCACAACCTGTCATCCGTACCCAAAGAGTTCACATAGTCACGTAAATATAAATACACATACGCGCGCGCGCGCACACACACACACACACACACACACACACACACACACCACAAGTCACCAAAGATTAGTAAGTTGACCCAGTGTCCCAATGTGATTGGAAGAGAAGCAAAAGACAGTTTCTGTTCAATATGGATAGAGTTTTTATTGGCCTTTAACATCATTCCACGAGTGCTGTGTCCACCCCTCTTGTATAGGAGAATATTTGGGGTTGCAGGAACACTTGCGTTGTTTTGCAGATTTTCACACCTCTTTGTTACCTGTCCATGCCGAATGGAAAATTTCATCTTCCACTCACTCCCTAATTAAACTCATTCTTATTTACAGCTTTCAACACCATATTTTAACTCCAGCTTCAATCACCCTTCTGAGCATCGGAGTCCTTTTTCTATCTGCCTATGCTGTGTCTCATCTAAGCATCTGAACTACATTGCAAACTTAAATATCTAAAGAACAGAACTCTTTGTTTCCTATCTCCTCTCTCAACATGGTTCTTCTCCAGTCTTCCTCATCTCAATAAACTAAGTCAAAGCCCAAGAACATGATCAAAGCTGAATATGATTTTAGGTGTCTTCCATATATAAATGAGTTTTTTTTTTCAACGTTTTTTATTTATTTTTGGGACAGAGAGAGACAGAGCATGAACGGGGGAGGGACAGAGAGAGAGGAAGACACAGAATCGGAAACAGGCTCCAGGCTCTGAGCCATCAGCCCAGAGCCTGACGCGGGGCTCGAACTCACGGACCGCGAGATCGTGACCTGGCTGAAGTCGGACGCTTAACCGACTGCGCCACGCAGGCGCCCCTATAAATGAGTTTTAAAACCATGAGAGGGGACACATTTTCCAAGAGCAAAGCATGGCCAGAGAACAGAGGACAGGGCCCAAAGTTGGGTCTTCCTATAAAGTTGAACCAATTGTTCCATCTTATAGCCTAGGAGATGTCCTTGATTTCCCTCTTTCTTTCACATCTCATTTTTTGATCCATTAGCTCATGTTGACTGTGTCCTCAAATACACCTCAAATTAATTCAATTCCCAGAACTTCCTCTATTAGCACCCCAGTACCAACCAGTATCTTCTCATCTCAACCATTGAGAAAGTCTCCAAAAATGTTCCCCAGAGTTCATGTTTGGCTTCCTACCGTCTCTTGTCTACCCTGAAGCCAGTATGATACTTTGGAAATACAAACCAGTTTATGTGGCTCTCTTAACCATCCTACCCCCGCTTTAAACAGTAGTAGCTGGAATAAAGCCCAGCCTCTCTAGTCTCAGCTCTGTCCATGGCTCAATAAATAGCATTCACACTTCTCTTCCTGTTGTGACTCAGATGTGCCAAGTTCATCTTATCGAAGGGTTTTTCACTTGTTCTTCTGTCTAGAATATCTTTCCCACGTGCATGACAAGGTATATCTATGCTCAAATGTCACCCCTTCAGAATTTGTCCCTGACCATCCTGTCAAAAATAACACGAGCTTTGCCTCTTCCCTTTATTTTCTAAAATTGTACTTACGCATTTGTGTGTTATCTTTTGATCCACTATTAAGCATGTGCTTTATGAAGTGTTATCTTTATCACCCATATCTAAAGCAATGCTTGCTCTCTTACTCTTGCAAGAAGTAAATTTTTGTCAAATAAATGTGCAAAGGAATAACGTAACCCTCATGACATTAAAACTCACGTATGGAGCCAGAGGAAGTATCCGGAAGTATCTGGAAAAGCCAGAGAAAGTGTCTGGAAGGTGGAAAAGACCAGGAGGATGCTAAGAAACCTGAACAACCCCAGGTGGAGCAGGGATATCTGTCAGATCAATGTCATGTGTCTTACAGAATCAACACTAAGAAAACTTCTTCATGTCCTAAATGCAAACACTGGAAACAGCTAGCGTGTATATAAAGACAAAGGGACAAAAAGAAAGGGTTCAAGAAGATTTCTGCACTCATTATTTTGGCCTCTGTGCTATATATTGGGATCGGTCCCAGACCAAGGTACAAAATGAGGTCACACCAAAATGCCTCGTCACTTGATCCCCCCCAAGACATGTTGGTCAATCACTTCTTACTGGCTGAAGGAGTCCTCTCAGTTCCAGAGCATCATCCTTGAGTTAGATCTTCTGCTGAAATATTTGGCGTGTTCCCTTTCATACACAATATCTGTCTCATTCAACTCAGTTGTTCCAACGTCTTCCCTCATTCATTTTTTAACATAAAATAATTTCTAATACAGCATTAGAATGACATTCAGCTTGGCAATTATGGTTTGTTTCTATCAGCTCAATAAATACCTCTAGGTTGAGGAGATCTTAGGCAAATGCTCACAGGTCTCTGAGCGCTGGCTGCTTTAAAAGTCTGAGCAGTCACATGTGGTCACGTATGTTACCATGTCATTTCTTCCTTAGACACCTGCATCAATTTCCTGGGACTTCCATACCAAATCACCACAAATTTGGTGGCTCAAAAAAAACAGAAGTTTATTCTCTCGCAGTTTGGGAGGTTAAGGTGTTTGGTCGGTTCCTTCTAGAGACTCTGAAGGGGAGTCTGTTCTGTGACTCTCTGAGCTTCTGGTGACTGCTAGCCATCCTTGGGGTTCCTTGGCTTGTAGCTGCGTGATTCCCAGTCTCTGCTTCCGTCATCACATGCCCTTCTTTTCTATGTGTCTGTGTCTGTTTTTCCTCCTCTTATAAGGAGTTCTCATTGGATTTAAGGCCCACTCTAATACAGGATGATCTCAACTCAAGATCCTTAACTACATCTGAAAAGACATTTTTTTTTCCTAAATAAGGTCATATTCACAGGTCTTAAGGTTAGGACATAGACATATCATTTGGGAAGGGATGGGGATCACTATTCAACCCACTAGAGCACCCTAAATGCCCAAATGCTAAATCCAAACTTCTTCCCACGACTTTAGCTTTCTGTCCCAGCCTCATTTCCTGGTGTCCATGATATCCATAGCCGGGTGTATGGGCAGCACACAGAGCTCTACTATCCCTTCATCCAAACCGCTTGCTGCATCATTGCAAATTGCTCAAGCGACCTTTTCCAAGAAGGAGATTAACGTTTGAACTGATGATCCCCTCTCCTTAAGAGACCATTAACACGATGTCTTTTTGTCTCTATTATTGTGGTTAAGTCCAAGCCTTGTTCTTCCACGCACTATTCGCTAAGTCCCCCTAATCAGATTCAAGCTCCAATGCCTACCAGACTCCTCAAAATATTTCTGAAATTTAAACTTTAAGAAGAGTAAAATCCCCGTGTTATGTATTCAACCACGCACACGGAACAGTCCCTTTACCTTCTATTATACAGACCTGGTTCTTCCCCGAGGTCATACTTCTCTTGCAGTCCTCTCAAGAGGCGATCGCGTTCTTATGTTTCTGAGCCTAAGATGAATGTCCTCCTTGATCTCCGTTGCCAGTTCCAGAAAATTGCTCTTTCCTCCTCCCTAAACTTCTCAGTCTTTTGATGCATATACTCTCAAATTTTAGCATGCACTATTTTTCTTTGTTGCAACTTTCTATCTTTCCGATCTGTCCTTCTCATTTTTGAAAGGTTTCAGCACCTGAATTACTTCTTGGTTCTTCCACTACTATTCCTGTTATCATTCTTGGTCACTAAATATCCATCTGATACTCTGGCTTCCAGTACCTTTGTCCCTTTCTCCTCCAAGCATCTTGTCTTACACCCCACCTGTCTTCCCTAGCCATTCCCATCCCCCTAACTCTTTTTCAGACTTTGTCCTTACCAGCAACAGAACACCACAGACATTCCAGTCAAGCCCCCAGGCTTTGGGGTAACACCACTCACTCCCCCACCCTCTCCTTCTAGCTCTCCCACTCTACCTCTTCAAGAAGGACCTTGACTGCATCAACACTTCCATCATTTGCCCATCTTCCTTGAGGCTGTCACTTCTTTCTCATCCAGTTTACAGCCTCTGGTCTCTTGTTATCATCATCACTCCTTGGATATGCCATTCTCTTCCTGGCTTGTTATTCCTTCCGTCAGAATCACCTGAAAAACCCCACCATCATTTAAATCCAACTCGGGTTCCCCTCTCCTGCACTCATGCAAATGACTGAGGCTGGAGAAAATCACAATACATGTGGGCTGGACTTATTTTAAATTTATAATCTAGGGGCGCCTGGGTGGCTCAGTCGGTTGAGCGCCCGACTGCAGCTCAGGTCATGATCTCGTGGTCTGTGAGTTCGAGCCCCGCGGTGGGCTCTGTGCTGACAGCTGGGAGCCTGGAGCCTGCTTTGGATTCTGGGTCTCCCTCTGTCTCTGCCCCTCCCCCACTCATGCTCTGTCTCTCTCTCTCTGTCAAAAATAAATAAACATTAAAATAAATAAATAAGTAAATAAATAAGTAAATAAATAAATAAATAAATAAATAAATAAATAAATTTATAATCTAAACTCTGTCCAAGAAGCCTATTATGTTTGCCCTGCCAGTTCGTTCGCTCTCCCACTCTCTAAAACAACCATTTCTCAACTTTCCTTCACTCCTCCAAATTCCAAATGCCTTCCCCCATCCTCATTTTCAGCTCGTGACCTTGTTTCTCATTTTTTGGAGAAAATAGATGCAGTCAGAGAACGTCTTCAATCTCATGGCACCAAATCTATTAACCGCATCTTTCCTCATACATTCCATAGCATATGAACTCCTCAGACCCCCCAGCTAAGCAGACCTCCCCACTTGTGGCCTGGATACCATTTATTCTTACCTCTAAAGTGTTTTACTCCTATAATTTCCCACTTTCTTTTATCCTATCAGCTAATCTTTCTCTAGTGAACCATTCTCGTCAACTTGAAATTCTGCTTCATAAATACCAACTTGATCTCACATCACCTCCACCAGTGACCTGAGCATTTGCTTCCTCTTTTTGACAAAGTTCACAGCAACTGTTGTTACACTTACTGTTTCCACCTTCTTCCCCTTCCATCCCTCTTGAACTCAGTCCAGTTAGGCCTTTCTTCCCATTGTTCCTCTAAATTACCTCAGTCAGAGGAGCTAATTCAGCGGTCAACCCCCAGCCCTGATCTTGGTTAACTGACTCTTCATAGATTTGACCCAGCTGCTCTCTTTCTCCATTTGAAAACAATTTCTGCACTTGGCTGCTGAAATACAAATCACTCCTGCTTTTACTTCCACCTCTCCGGAAGGTTTATTTGCTAAATTTTCTTCTTTCTGACTGATGTCAAAGGTCCACAGGGCTCAGCATTCAGACACCTCTAACTTACAATCACTTGTATGTAAGTCCACCATCCTTGCTGGAAAAACGACCCATGTAAAATAATGACTCCTAAGTGTTTATTTCAGCTCATTTTGCCCTGGCACTCCAAAATCATCTACTCGATGACCTATTTTGCGTCTCTGATTATAGGCCTAAAATGCGTCTCAAGCTTCATGTGTTCAAACTTTAAATTCTTGGTTTACCTCTCAAATCTGTTGTTCCCCAAGTCTTCCTCAACTTAGTAAGTGGTACCATCACCCATCTAATCGCTCAAAGAATTTTGGAAGCATCCTTAAATTTCTCTTTTTCCTTCAGCTTGTCTAATGCCTCAGTTTCTTCAGTACATATCCAAATCTTGACCGCTTCTCATTAATGTCGTCACTACCATTGTGGCTCAGGTAACCATCACCATCTACCAGCTGCACTGTAGAAAGTTCCTGTTTCCACTCTGTTGTCTACTCTCTGTCATCCACCAACAGTCAAACCTTAAGACTATATAAGGCAAATCGTATAACACTGTTCAATCTTATTCGATTGAATAAGAATAAGGAGAAGAAGAAGGAATAATTCCAATTCCCTACAATGTCCCCTATAATTCTACATAATCTAGACTCAGCTTCCTCTCCAACCTCATCATGTGACACTCCCACTAGCTCACTGCACTCTATCCAAACGTGCCTGTGTCCTGTTCTTTAATTCCACTATTTTCTTTTTTATTTTTAGAAGGTGTGAGAGCAGGGGAGAGAGGCAGAGGGAGAGGCAGAGAACCTTAAGCAGGCTCCATGCTACCTAAGATTCATGGGGCCCGATCCAATGACCCAGGGATCATGACCTGAGCCCAGATCAAGAGTTGGATACTCAATCAACTTAGCCACACAGGCACCCCAATAAACTTTGTTTTTCTGGTCTTAAATCATTTTTATTGTTGGAGGGTCCCTTTTCTTACGTTCCTTTTTCAGTATAACTTTCATGACTAGTTCTGCCTTCCATAGCAGCACAGAATCAGTCCGTTCCTCTTACAATATATCCATATTTTTTATACAAGTCCACAAGCAGCTACTCAGTTCATTCGTAGATACAGATCTTTATTAGAGTGAAAAGGAGCTTCAAAGGTCATCTATTCCAGTCTTCTCGTTTTGTAAATCAAGAAAAACTTGGTCCAAGAACAAGACAGTCCCCAGCTCCCCACCCCCACCCTCCATGGCATACATACTAAGTGGCAGTGCTGAATGGATAAATCAAATCTCCACCTCTCAAATCACCTCTTTCCAGCCTGCTGCTTATTCTTCTCCACCACAAATCTTCCTAGCTCCTCCAAAAATTGGTCGTTCAAGACTCTTCCCATCCCTTCTGGGTCTGGGTCGCCTTCTCTCAATTAGTCCCAGCAATGTTTCCGTTCGCTTGCGTGCCTTTATACAAAAAATGAAATGCCAACATTTCTCATTATTGTTTTACATAACACAGCTCAGGGAACTCTCAAGATCTCCTATTAAATGACAAAAATTCAACTGTGTAATTTAAAAAATCAAATTGAACAATTCACAAATCAGGCAGCCTCCCTCCTGGCAAATGGAAAGGAGCTCTGTCCAGCCATAGAAAAGGAAAGTTCTTTACATGCAGAGAGGAAGTGGAAAAAGGAAATTAGAAAAGAATGCATTGTTTAAGCAAGGTCCCCTTCCTAAGGGCAAAAGAAAGGGTCTATCAGTAAATTTCCTAGTGCTAGCCAGGAAATTCATCTTGACGGGTTAGAAGTTACATTCCTGGGAGGTTAAAAAATGGTATTAAAAGTCTTATTTTGCTGCGGTGGGGCCTTAACGTAAGTGACTCTATTTGGGGCCTGGAATTTCTAACACTCCTGTTTCAGGGTTTATCATCCTCTCTCCACGGACCAGAACACTGAGGCCCTGAGAGAGGCAGGTCCTCGCACAATATTACGAAGATGGTAAACCATGAAAATGGGATTTCGCCTCAACTTTGCCTTTAATTCCTTTGATTCAGATTACATTTGTCCTATTTTGTTTTTGCTTTGTTTAAGAACGCTCTAATTGGGGCGCCTGGGTGGCGCAGTCGGTTAAGCATCCGACTTCCGCCAGGTCATGATCTCGCGGTCTGTGAGTTCGAACCCCGCGTCGGGCTCTGGGCCGATGGCTGGGAGCCTGGAGCCTGTTTCCGATTCTGTGTCTCCCTCTCTCTCTGCCCCTCCCCCGTTCATGCTCTGTCTCTCTCTGTCCCAAAAAAATAAATAAACGTTGAAAAAAAAAAAAAAAGAATACTCTAATTGTTGCCCCACTGATTTATGGTAGAACAGTTAGGTAGAATCTGGGTCTCCTGGTTTTAGTCACTGTTCCCCCGTTTTTAGCCACATTCCGATACCACATGTAAGGAATCAGCCAAAACTGCGATCTCAATCATGGTACATGGTCAGATTACAGCCATCCTTTAAATTCTGCCATTAGCCATCAGCATGACACCAGATACGTGTATCTAGATATGTGTCCCTCAAAGGTAAAAAGTCTGCGGTTTTAGCCTGCATGTTATTCCTTAGAAATTCCTTTGTTTTCCTACTGCCTTGTTGAACCAGGTGACAAAGCTCGCCCAGGGCCCCCTCTTAACACCAGACTTCCAAACAGTCTCAACGGGGAGACGACAAAGGGTTAAGCAGCAGATTTGTTTAATCACTGGATAAACACTAGGTTTGTTCGACTTTTCAATTAGAAAGTGTTGTCAGCCTCAAACGTAAAAGCATCCTGAGATGTTTGGTCAAATGGTAATGTATTACTGATTATTTTAATTCAAAAGAAAGCCACAGTGTTCTCTGCTTCACACACTTTCCTGTTGGCTTGCTCCTTAAAAATAAACCAGAAAAAAATAAAGTGGACAGGAGATTTGCAGACCTTCCAAAGACCACGGAGACCGAACTCACAGACTTCTTGCCAACAGTGCCCATTCAGAAAGCTCTAAAATTTTGTGCCCTTCTGCCCCCCACGCACAGAGACAAGGGCGGGTTCCGTTCATATTTGAAAGCATTTCTAAAGTCACAGAATAAAAGACACTGATGCTCACAAATATAACGCAGGCGAGATATGCATTATGTGTATAACCATTGAGCAGAAAGTACAAATATGATCGCGATTCATTTCTAGTCAAGTTTCTTTTTTTTTTTTTTTAATTTTTTTTTCAACGTTTATTTATTTTTGGGACAGAGAGAGACAGAGCATGAACGGGGGAGGAGCAGAGAGAGAGGGAGACACAGAATCGGAAACAGGCTCCAGGCTCTGAGCCATCAGCCCAGAGCCTGACGTGGGGCTCGAACTCACGGACCGCGAGATCGTGACCTGGCTGAAGTCGGACGCTCAACCGACTGCGCCACCCAGGCGCCCCTCTAGTCAAGTTTCAAAATGGAATCTACTTAACCTTGAATCTCACGCATCGTGGCTCTGGGGTTTAAAGAAGCAGTTTGGTGCAGGGGAAAACAGAAGCCAGGCTGAAGGTAGTGAAGGTGTGACAACAAAATAAATGCTGATCCCAGGCACATGGCAAGATCGGGGCACAGGCCACACACTGATTGTGTCCCAGGCTGCCTCAGGTTAGTATGAGACTTGGTCACTGATGACTTCATTCAGTCTCTCCTGAATGTCAGGCCCTCTCTGGCCCCAAAGACAGTGAACAAGACAGTCCCAATCCTGCCTGCAAGTGGCTAACATTCTAGAAGAGGGAAGGTAGAGAAGAAATGAGAACTGAAACAATGAAGCTCTTTTCAAATAGTGTGGATTACTGTGAACACCAGACAACAGGCTGATAAGACAGGACGTGATTTATGAGGCCTGCGCTCTTAAAGACTGTGATAAATACAAAGAAAGGATTGCTGTTAGTTTTTTTTTTGTTTTATTCCAGAACGGGGTATATGGGAACCTTCATGGAAAAAGCAACATATTACCTGTCCTTTGAATGATGGGTTTTGTGGGATTTTGTTCACATAGAGACAGGGGCAGTAAATTGCACTGGATCACTGGGGGTGGCTGTTCTATTCTGTAGGGCAAAGGCATCTGGGTCTCATTGCAAATCCATAAAAAGGAGATTCGGGTGGCTTTGCTTAACTTGGAGATGTCACAGAAACGAAATGACGTTCTTTTCCAGGGTCTTACAGATTCTGAAGAATGCGCCTCTCTTCTCTCTTATAATATGATTATAACAACAACCTTCTAACTGGTCTCCCTGCATTCAGCCGCCCATAAGGTGTTTCTAAAACATCTCAAATTATTCTGACCTCAAATGACTTTGACCAGCACCCACATTTCACAAAGCAACCCTTACTTGTACTGCTTGCAACACCTTTGAATATTTTCCTTTCCATTCTCCTTGATTCTATTTCGTTAAGAAAAACACGCTGGTCTGGAGCATCTAATTTAATGTCATGATCCTCGTAGGTTCCAAAGCCTTGTGTGTAACCCCCTGCTCTAAAGCAGAGGAGTATAAGAGTTCCCCATTTAGTCCTCTGTGGCTCCTTATTGCCTTCAGGATAGACTTCTGAGCAGGATTTAAGATTTTGATATTCCAGCCCTGGTCTTCTTCCTCCACATCACCCCTCACTGTTTCCAGTCTCATTACTTCTATTCCTGCCATATTGAATTAGCTTGCAGTTTCCCAGTCCAGCCACCTGGTGGCTCTGTATACGCGATCGCTCTCCATGATGCAACCCCAGTTCAGCTCCAGTACCAGCCCTCTAATGACTGTCTTTGGGCTTCTTGGCTTAGTCGTGCTCCTACTTCAAGCCTGAGGTCAAATGGAATTCCTGAACGCAAAAAAAGTCTTCTTTAGGCGCCTTGGTGGCTCAGTCAGGTTAAGTGTCCGATACTTGATTTCAGCTCAGGTCGTGATCTCACCGTATCTTGGGTTCAAACCCTGTGTGGGACTCTGTTCACTGACAGCGTGGGGGCTGCTTGGGATTCTCTGTCTCTCTCTATCTCTGCCCCTCCCTTGCTCGCACTCTCTCTGTCTCTCTCAAATTCAATAAACTGAAATATATATATATAGATATAGATATATCTATATCTATATATCTATCTATCGATATATATTATATCTATCTATCGATATATATCTATATCTATATAGATATAGATATAGATATATATCGATAGATAGATATAATATATATCGATAGATAGATAGATATAATATATATCTATAGATAGATAGATATATCTATATATCTATATATATCTATATATATATATCTATCTATAGATATATCTATAGATATATATATATCTTTCCTATCTGCCGGTCTGGGTTTGGTTTCTAGGACCTATCCTTCCATATTTCTCTGAGTGTACTTCTAGGAAAGCCTTCATACGATCGCATTACAAATGTGTTTACTTTTCCATATATCTGTAGAACCAACACAGGGTCTGAGTTTTCAACTTAGGTTTTCTTCATTCCTGGAGCCCAATAAGCACTCAGTAAATATTTGATGATTGAAAAAACAAACAAATAAAAACACTTTATTAAAGGGCAAACACACGTAATAAACTCCTCCCAAGGTACCTGCTACCTCTTTATATCCAGAAAGCTTTTCTAGTTAGTTGTGAATCATCTAGAGATTTTGTTTCCCTTAGTGTTTTCTCTGCTCCCTGCGAGCTGACACTGGCAGGCACAGGTGAAGAATTTGCTGATCAATGGGTGCTGGCTGAGTATGTCCTCTTTGACTCCATGGTGGGGTGGTAAGTTAGCGGAAGACCTGATCTCCTGTCTCTGGGACTGGCTAACCCATGTTGCCTTGTACGGTGTTAAATATTGAAGAAAGTTAACCTGAATGTGCCCGCTACAAAATATTTTAGAAGCTTCGTGTGTCAGTGACAATTACCAGAAGGGTTTTTGAGTCCTTGATACAGCTAAGAGGTAGGCCTTTTCCTGCTCATTCAATAATTGGTACGAGGCATCCTGTAGGATTTTTGAATGAGCAGTTCTTAGCCAAGGAAGGTTGTATAACAGTAGTGCGTCTATGAGAGTTACGTATCCTGAAAATATGTGCGCCGATTTCCCGAAACGTGGATAAAAATCACAAAGTATTTATATGAAAACCCAAGTCACTGCTTTCTCGGAAATAAGATTATGCAAAAAGGCACCTTTGTTCTCACGTGTGCATGATCATCTCTACTAATATGCGAATTCATAGCTGAAATTGTTGCTTTCCTTTATTACAAACTGACCAAGAAGCCTGTTTGGGACTTTCCTGGTGGAAGAGATGGATAACATGGCGAAGAAGCATATTCTAAACTCTTTGCTTACAAACTGTGGAGCGCAGAGGAATTTTACTCTTTGAGCTTTGAGATCGGCTCATCGGGGAGCGTTAAAAACTAACCATACAACGCAAAGCGTGTCACTCTTGCCTCTTTGGGAGAAAAAGAAAGGCAGTTCTGGGGATGAGAATGACTCTCAACCAGG
This sequence comes from Puma concolor, assembly GCF_028749965.1. NCBI lineage: Eukaryota > Metazoa > Chordata > Mammalia > Carnivora > Felidae > Puma > Puma concolor. The sequence continues at coordinate 116,663,178 of NC_141674.1, forward strand.
CTCCGTTTTTTGCTCATCAAAGCTGAGAACAACAACCGAGACGTTCTCTACAGTAGCCCGCCTTCAGAGAGATAGTGCCCTTGGACACTGGACGTTCGCCTTCCTGGCGGCAAGAAGAGCCTCAGCAACCATGAATGAGAAGAATTGGGGAAAGTGTTATTTTCTTATGCCACCTGGGTGGCTCAGTCGGTTGAGCATCAGGCTCTTGACTTCAGCTCAGGTCATGATCCCAGGGTCCTGAGATTGAGCCCCACCTGGGGCTCTGTGCTGAGCGTGGAGCCTGCTTAAGATACTCTCTCTCTTGGGGCGTTTGGGTGGCTCAGTCAGTTAAGCATCCAACTTTGGCTCAGGTCATGATCCCCAGTTTGTGGGTTCGAGCCCCGCCTCAGCATCTGTGCTGACAACTCAGAGCTTGCTTCGGATTCTGTCTCCCTCCCTCTTTGCCCCTTCCCAGCTCAGGCTCTGTCTCTCCCTCTCTCTCTCTCTCTCTCTCTCTCAAAAATAAATAAACATTAAAAAAAAAAAAAGATATTCTCTCTCTCCCTCTGCCCCTCCCCCACTCACAGGGCTGTCTGTCCTGCTCTAAAAAAAAATAATAATAATAATTTTAAAAAATGAAACAACTAACACAAAACCACCCCAATCTGTGGGACTTCATAATTCTAGGTTATTCCTCCCACGAAAGAATCGTGTGTGATTTTTTTTTTAGATTATTAAAAAGTTATGGTGGCAATAGGAGAGTAAAAATTGCATTAGCTTTAAATTTATGGATCTATACCAAATGTGTTTCTGTGCACTGAATACAAAGGAAATGTCAGTGGGTTTATGTACTGCCACTGCTTCTTTTTCCGTGAAGATGAGGCCACGTCTTCTAACATCAGGACCACGCTTAGAGACCTGTTTGTATATCTCTTGCGGCAGCTAGCTCAAGTCAGGTAATCAAGCATGGTTGTTTTTGTTTTTGTTTTTGTTTTTGAGCACCGTGGACTCTGGTGGACACTGTGGGTGTTTTGCTCTCACTCCCCCTTCAGAGGCTCACGACCAAGGAAGGATTGATGTAGGAGAACGGGGGTCTGGCCATCTCAGTCCCACTCCGATGAGCTATTAGAGCTCCCAAGCTTCCTCCAGGATCGGCCAATGCTGTCATAGGGCCTGTGTTTCTACGAACTTCTCCTGTCCCCACTTCCTTTTCTTTCCAATCCCTTTCACAAGGCGTGCCCTCAAAGGCCTTTCCAGAGAACCCAACCTACAACATGGAAGCATGGCAACTGTGGGTGGGATGGTGATCATGTGGCGAAATGGCGACCTGAACAGATTTTCTTAGTCGAACATAAATGTACTTTCTAGTAGCTCAGAAAGTGTTAAACTTCTTACCAATTAACCCATTGACAGCAGTGGGAGTTTGAATTGTATGCCTAGATCTTTTGATATAGTTTGGAGCTATAAAATCAAATAGAAGCCATACAAGTGGGACTCAGGATAAGGCTAAGATTAAATACACAGGAGTCAGACAGCCTAGATACAGGTCTCTTCTCCTCCCTTCTCTGTGACCTTGGGTGAGTTACTCAGCTTCCTTAACACCAAGAGTGCTCCCTAATGAAATAAGGATCTCGATAATACTGTCTTCACATGGGGATCTTGGAGGAACTAAATAATACAGATACAGATAAAAGGTTTACCACAGCGCACAGCATAGCATGAGCGTTCGATGTGTCCTCTCTTAAACCCACCTTGTCATGCAGAGTAAAACCCCAAGCCCTCAGTGCCCAAAGGCTTTAAATGAGCCAACTTCCCATTGTATCTCCAACCTTGTCCTCCCTAACACCCTTCCCTCACTACTGTTTCCTTTACACTGGACTCTGATGCTTTTTCTTTCTTTCCTTTTTTTTTTTTTTTTTTTTTTGTTTTAATGTTTATTTATTTTGAGAGAAAGAGAGAGAGAGAGCACATGCATGCTACTGGAGGAGGGGCAAAGAGAGAGGAAGAGAAAAACCTAAGCAGGTTCTGCACTGTCAGGGCAGAGCCTGATGTGGGGCTTGATCTCATGAACCTCAAGATTATGACCTGAGCCAAAATCAAGAGTCGGAAGCTCAACCGACTGAGCCACCCAGATGCCCCCTGTTACAGTCCTCCCTTATGACTTCTGCGTTGGTTGTTTCTTTAACTGGAGTGGTTATCCCTCACCTCAACTTTTCCAGGTCTTTGCTCAAATACTACCTTCTCAATAAGACTCACCTTTACCATCCTATAAAAAATTACAACCTAGTCCTCACATCCCACCCCAACAGTCCTGATACTCTTTACCCAGCTCAACAATTTCTTTTCCTCATTGTCATATCTAACAGATCATACATATATATATAAACACGTTTATGCATGTGTATATATACACGCACCCACATATACATATATACACACATATGTAAATATGTATGTACATATGTACACATATACAAAATTTATTATTTTTGTTTTGCTCATCTATGAAGGCCAGAGTCTTTGTCTGTTTTGTATACTGTCTCTTTCTGACTACCTAAAAGAGAGCCAGGTACATAAGTGCCCAATAAGTGGTCAATAATTGTTTCTTAATTAAAAGAATAAAACAAATGCTTCTAGTTTATATTGTACCTGTTATTAACAGACAAGGGGGCTTGCAACCAGGTGAGTTTGCAAAAGCACGTGTTGGCATAGTCTGTCTGAAATGGACACTTGTGCTAGTTAAAGGGAACATGGAAGGGAAGAAGAATGGCTTTGTACCCAGGACGTCTTGTTCTTTACCATCAAGGAAGTTTTTCCTGCTGTCCTCGGAAATTTTCCCTGTCACTCCAGTGTAGGAATTGCATTTACTTGTGGGCAGTTGTCTTGCCCGAGGCCATGTCCCCTTCCTGGGCGCAACCTGCATCCAATGACTGACCCTGAGACTATTAGGGGACTATAAAAACTGAGGTCCACTCTGAAAGACCATCTCAGTTTCAGAGCTCCTGATAACATGGACTGGAGCATAACCCAAATTTCTCTGTAGTCAATCTTGCTTCCTTTCCTCTTCCAGCGCTGTTAATGCTAAGAGCTTCCCCAATCAATTTCCGCATGCGAATCTCCATTCCAAAAACTGCTTCCCAAGAAACCCAAACTTCAACACTCATAATTATATTCATCTCTCTGTTGCTGGGTAACAAATCACCACAAGTGGTTTGGAACAAGACAAATCGATAACCTCACAGTTTCTGTGGGTCAGGAGTCTGGCATGTTTCAGCATGGTCCTCCACTCAGGATCTCCCAAGGCTGACATCTAGAAGGCCTGCCACATTCTCATCTGGAGTCTTTCCTACAGAGGTGGCCTATGTACAAACTCCCAGCATGTCACCAGAATCCATTTCCTTCTGGCATCGGACAAAGGTCCCATTGTCTTGGTAGCTGCCAGTCAGGGGCTGCTCCCAGCTCCTAGAGTACACAGGCTTGCCCTGTGCCCCCCGCTCTAGAAGCCCTTTCACACCCTCAACAATTTTTTAGTGCTTATTTTTATGAGAGAGAACCTGCTTTAAGCACGTGCAAGTGAAAAGAGCAGAGGAGGGGCAGAGAGAGAGGAGGAGAGAGGATCCGAAGTGGGCTCCACACTGACAGCAGAAAGTCCGATGCAGGGCTCAAACTCATGAACCACGAGATCATGACCTGAGCCCAAGTTGGATGCTTAACTGACTGAGGCACCCACACCCTCCACTTTAGTATCTCTGACTTATGCAAGGGCCCAGTCCCGTTTAAGGATTCTTGTTATGAAATCAGACCCACTCAGGCAAACTCCTCCTTAATTAACTCAAAGTCAGTTTATTTGTAATCTAATCATGGAAGTAACACCCATCATATTCCCAGTTCTCACCCACATTCAAGGGGAGATTATATACCAGGGGGTGGGAATCTTGGTAGCCATCTGAAAATTCTGTCTCCCACACGTACACTAGTAGAAGAGAGAAATAATTATACGGTGATCTGTGCTCTGAGGAAAATTCATAGTACAGAAGCAGTACAGTGATAAACTTAGAGTTGAACAAACTTCTCTGTAAGGAAAGATGGTATTTGATTAAGAAAGTTATAGTAAAGGAGATAGCGTGAGCCAAAGCCTAGATATAGATCACAGCATGATATGCCCAGGCCTCTACCAAGAATTTATTTTTTTTTTAATTTTTTTAACGTTTATTTATTTTTGAGACAGAGAGAGACAGAGCATGAACAGGGGAGGGGCAGAGAGAGAGAGAGACACAGAATCGGAAGCAGGCTCCAGGCTCTGAGCCATCAGCCCAGAGCCCGACGCTGGGCTCGAACTCACGGACCGCGAGATCGTGACCTGAGCTGAAGTCGGATGCCTAACCGACTGAGCCACCCAGGCGCCCCTCTACCAAGAATTTAGAACCCACTGAATATCTGGTGTGTTGTGGCCTGCAGTTATGTATCATGAAATGAAATACTAGGAAATGTAAGACCTCAAGAGGTTTCACATTTAAATTCCGCATGATTCCTGAAAAAAAAAAAAAAAAAAGATCAAAGCTATAAGCAACCACTGTAGCCCCATCAGTATGAGTTCACAAAGGAAATCAATTCCTTGGGGATCTCAGAGGTCAGAGAAAACCTTACCCTTTGAATCTGCAATAGAGGAAATATTTGTATAATGGTGGCTTGCAGGAGGGCGGTGGGACTGCCTTTCAGGCTGAGCTAAAACCAGGAGCAAATTCAGGAGATAAAAAGATGAAAGGCAATAGTCTGGAAGGAGCAGGAAAGCCAAATGGTTACCAGCCTAATTATAACCGAGATTCGTCCTGAGACAAGAAGAGTAACAGAATTTTTCTGAACATTGGACCGTATCCTAGAAGACTTTAAATGTCAGACAGAAGAGCTACTATGTGATGGAAAGATATATACAGAGAGGTCCTCTAAAAGTCTGGAAAAGGGAAGTTATAGGATAAAAACTACATTTGCGCAGTGATGGGTCATTCATTCGGCGAGCCTGTTGGGTTTAGCGGTCATCTAATTTCATGTGTTTTTAACAGTTTGAAAATTTGTACACTAGCTTGGGATGCTGGAGGCTTTCTTCCTGGTTATATGACACTGCCACGTCGCTTGTGGTTTATTGCTATTATTGTACCCCTTCTGTCATTTCAATGGGATTTTTGGACGAAAGAGAGGTAAACACATATGTTTAGTAGGCTTCTTGAGCCATAAACTCCGTAGTTTTTACATAGTTAAGGTTATTCTCTGTATATATTTCTTAACATTTCACATTTTAATTTAAGCATTCCCTATGCTGTATTTTAAAAATCCCCATAAATATGTTTTTAATGGTTGTATGCTGTTTCATAATATAGTTGTACCACAATTTACTTAGCTTCTCATGGAACATTTAAGTTGTTTTATCCACCTATCTATCCATCCATCTATCTATCTGTTAATTTACTTATTTGCTTTTATACATAAAACTGCAACTCATGGGCAAATATTGAAGAATGAAACTATCACAGAAACTCTTCCTATTACAAAATAAATTTTAGAGAAATGGTGGTGGTAAGTACTAACTAAGAAAGGGTCTGCAATATTATCTTTTAAACTTTAAGATTTTATGAAGAAAGAGACACAAGTGAGAATGAGGCTTGACAGAGAGCTTAGTATCACCTCCATTTCTGGAAGATTATTGTGGAAAGAAGAGACAGCTGACAAAGCCTGAGTGATTTGACCAAGAGCTCCAATTTGGGGAGAACTAAACTGAAGAACGTAAGAAAACAATTCGGAGAAAATTTGAAAAGTTTCTTAATATGGTAAACCCTTCTAATTGGCCCATCATTTCATCAACAGTGGGGAAAAAGGCAGTGAGTTGCTGTTGTTGGTTTTAATTACTTTCTAGAGCCCCATGCTGGACTGAGAGAACTAAGCAAAGTCTGGGTTAGAACCCTACCATGCACACTCACACATACATATAAGGACACACACCCCCTTGTACACATATGCATATACAGACGTGCATACACATCCCTAAGTAGAGTGAATCACCATGCAGACATCTAGCAAAATTACATGAACAGAATCCAAATTCTCCAGTGAATGTGGATTTAAGTATAGCTACACCCTCCCTACACCACACTCCAACCCCCTGATGCATTTATAACAAAAAGTGTATGGGATGAAATATGAATTATAGCTGAGAATGAAAGATTAAGGGGTGGCATTAACAGAGCTCCTAGAAGGTAAAATTGCTCATTCGAAGCCTTAATGAAAAAGAAAATAAAAAACTAAGCAAACCTAATACAGCAAAAATTAAGTCAAAAAAGAGAAGAAAAGGAACATAGGCTACAAAAATAAATGACAAGCCCAATCTAGGTGAAAGCCTAATGCAACAAATTAAAGACAATTTCCAAATAGGGCTTTAAGCTATAAGTGAACTTCATGAAAATAATTAAATGGAATAAGATCTAAAATATGAAACAATAAATAATAATGTCCACCTTGGCCTTGTATTCCTGAATAATATCTACTATTCTATTTTCCTCATTACCCACAATAAACTATTCATAAGCCAACAACAACAACAAAAAGCTAACATGTATATAAACGTTACATAAGTAAAAGAGAAATGAAATGCTTTTGATGTTACATAAAACCAAACTTCTGAACATACAAACTACAGATTAAAAACTGCATTCTGCAATTATTGTCAAACACAACATTTTCTTAGCTTAAAACATCTGCATTTGGTTAATGGTGACTTTTGAGTTTTCCTTGAATAAAATGATATTTTATTTCTTTTTCTATCTAAAGTGTCCTTTCTGTGACTTTTCTACAGCAGAAGGAAGGAAGGAAGGAAGAAAGGGAGGGAGGGAGGGAGGGAGGGAGGGAGGGAGGGAGGGAGGGAGGGAGGGAGGAAAGGAGGAAGGATGGAAGGGAGGGAGGGAGGGAGAGAGGGAGGGAGGGAGGGAGGGAGGAAGGAAGGAAGGAAGGAAGGAAGGAAGGAAGGAAGGAAGGAAGGAAGGAAGGGCTCCCAAGTTTTATGGAAGAATTCAAAAACTCTAGAACTTCTAGAAGATGGACCAACAAGAGTCTGGTATTTCTCATTACTTATTCCATATGTCAGAATTATTGACTTTTTTTTCTATTTCTAACCTATGGATTGAGTAAATAAACAGTATCTTTCCTTCTGTCTGCCCGCAAAGAGTTCTTATTTGAGGGCAAGTTACAAGGAGCAAGTTCATCGTGATGTATGGAGTTCAAAGGCCTATTCTAAGTTGTGTACTTGCCCCAAGTTTGGGAATTTCTAGCATGCCCAAAAGGCAGTGGGGCAAGACACTAGAGACCGATGTGCAAGAGAAAATAAGACTTCTCCTGGAAGTGAATTCAGCAGTGGGAAGTTAGAGTTTGGAAATGCAGACTTGACTATGGGTCAGGGTCAGTAGAGAAACTTTAATGTACAATATGTTGTCATATTGACCAGATTGGTCTTTGTCCCAACTTCTGCAGATCTCCACTAGAAGACTATAGTGAGAGGAGCAGCACAAAGCTATGTGGAAACTGTAAAGGTCTTTTGTTATAATACTTTATAAGCTCTGAGAACACATGACTGTGTTGCATGTAAATCAAGATGGCGCCCCCCACGAGGACATGACAACTTTGTCCCATAAATAAGGGATTTTGCAGCATGTGGATATATGGCATAGGACCAGAAAACTTAGTCATGAGTTGATGTCAGAGGACAGCAGGCATTTGAATATCAATGCATAGGCTGGAGGAAGGATATAGCAGGAGACATCTGGATGGCAGCTACAACAAAAAAGGGAAAATATGAGGAATGCATGGTTGAGAGAAGAATATTCTCAAAGACACACTGATATTGCTTGGAGACATCTGCAACCAAAGAAGACTGAGATGCTGCAGCATGAAGGAAGGTAGAGACCAAGTTCTATCTTGTTACCATTTTTGACCCTTTTCATCCCCAAGTGAGGGCAGCATAGAAAATATGCATTTCAATAATTTATTGCTCTCCATTTTCTTTGTATGCGGTCTTGCCCATTGAAACTAAACAGCCTCCTTTAAAAAAAACTGAAGGAAATTAGTTCATCTGTAGCAGGGCTTTAGGTGGCTCGGAGCATGGAAGATGGTTGGTCTTCGGAGGCGACTCTCCATGTAATCTCTTCATGAAAGATATTTCAAAACACCTTTAATCCGGTTCCACTTTGAGAGGCACGGAATGTGACCTCAACACAAACATTGTGCTGGATTTTCCTGCTTGCAAATAGGTGGCAACTGCGAAGGTCCACACCCTCTCAACCCAACCACACTTTCTGGGAAAAAGTTCCACCTCAACAACATCTCCTTCCTCGGAGCAGGATGTAGAAAACAATCATCTGTTTTCATTCCTGAGCTAGAGAGACATACAGGGAAAATGAGCCAATTTATTACTGCAAAACATACATGCCCATCCATCCATTTGGATTCCATTCCTCTCTCCTTCTCTCTCTCATACATAATCCTCATGGGGCTTGAATCACAGCTCACTATAACATCTTTTCTGGACAAGTCCAGCCCAAATTGGCCTGGCTCTCATAGGAACACTAATAGCCCCTCATTTGTTCCAGCTGTGACCCTGATTACATCCATCATCTATTAATTTGCATCCAAAATTGTTCTTATTTTACTGTTAACTCCTCAATATTAAGGGCTGTGCCTACTAATTCCCCAAAGTCCCGTGTTCAAGAATAAATGGTGATTCATCATTAGTCAGATTAATAAACGGGCTTCAGCGTTAGCGCAAACGTAAAAATGAACAAACTCCTAAATACAGACTCCGTACAAAGGCTCTAAAAGACTCAACCATGAGCCAACTTCTCCTCCCCGGTTCTAACCACTTACAACTGGCCTCTTCAAATTCTAACTTGCCTCAAACTTTGTGTTCAATACTTTTTAGTTATTGCTCTGAATCCTTTGGTTTCCCACTTAGCATTCAACAATGGGGCATGGGATAAGGAAATGCCCCTGCCTGCCAGCTTCTCTCAGATTTTCTTCAGCTTTCAGTATTCACTACTGCAGAGAACCCAGAGCTACTCCTATTAACACGTCAACGACATCAAACAAAGAGCTTCCTAAGTAGACATTTCGGGGAGATTTCTTGTGAAGGGAAAATTGCCATAATGTTGGTAAGTGGGTGAACTGCCATGTGGAGGGGAGGGAATTATGGGTGAAAGGATGTGCCTGACTAAATGCAAAATCCATTAAGGTGTGTTGCAATTAAAGACTATTTCTTGAAGTGTTCCCTTTGAAGATGGGCCTTGGGGGGTGACTGAGCCAAGCACCCCATCTTGTTCCTAGAGAGCGATGAAGGACCACCACTGGATGGGAAGAGAAGGAAGCAAAGGCCACCACCCTTTGAAAGTGAGTGAAATTCTGGCTCCTCGCTTCTCTCCTCTCCTTTCCTTTAGGCCCCTTTGTCCTACTTGATTCCAGTAGAATCAGTCCCAATACTCCCCTTCACCCGCTCATAGGGGGAAGGTACGTATTTGCACTTTTGTTCACGTCCCCTGAAATGAGGTTTAAATGCCTCAACCATCTTCTTCTGTGTTGTTAGTTTCAATTCCTGTCTAGTTTCTGGATCCAAACCTATGTTCCTGAAGGAAAATTAGTGGGGAAGGAGAGACTAGTGTTTATCATCTGCTCTGGGATGGGTATTAAACTAAATGCTTTATGGATAATCGTGTCTAATTCCAGCAAGAAATGTATGTCTCCCCTCCAGAGGAAGCAAAGGGATCGATTTTAGCCTTCATATCTTTCTATCTTGGGTTCCCAAATGCATCCCTAGCAGGCTTTTCTATAAGCTAGTTAAGTTTTTCTGTAGGACCCTCCTCATCCTCTTACCTCTGTTAAGTACCCTGCAATGTCCTCTGTATCCCTCTCAGCTTTTGAGAGGGCTGCAGGTCCCGGTGTGGCCTCATTGTTCCTATCTGAAGCATAACATCCTCCAACCTCTGTTTTCCTCCCAACACCCATCAGTTGGATTTTCAGTCAATGAAACGTATTGAACAACCACTAGGTCTTATTACCTTAGGTGCTGGAAATATTAGGAAGAATCAGATTTATTCCTGACCACCCAGGAGACAACAGAGACAGTCAGGTAAAGATGACAAGTAAGTACAATGACAGAAACAAAGGCAGGTGTAGGTCCTGTAGGGCCAGAAGCAAAATAATTTGAGGTATACTCTCCAAAAATAATTTGAGGTATACTCTCCAACAAAAAGAATACGAAATTGCAAACACAAAGTGAGATTTGAATACCAAGGACAAAAATACGAATACGAATTATAAAAAAAAAATAAATGGAAATGATAAAATATAGAAAAAGAATATCCTGACATATTTCTGTAATACGTTTTGTCTACATTTTCAGCTGCAAATGCTCTGATTGCCTTTTTTGCATAACGTCGACTTTGTAACACAATTATCCATAAAGAGGACAGAAAGGTAATTCGATATTTCTTCTAGCAACTTGATCCAGGTTACTTTTTCTTATTGTTTGATAGTTTAGAAGAGTTTCTTTTTTTGCAGCTCCCGGTTGTTATTGGTAATACCAAGTGGGTTTATAGGACCGCTTTCAAGTGTAGGGAAAACATATCAGGCTTATTTGTTATATGAACTATGCAATATCCCTAAACTAGCTTCCAGCTCCTCACTTATAAAACCTTATTTCTGCTTAGCTACATACATGCTTTTTTTTCCCGGCACTAAGTCACACATTCATTTTGTGACACACCATGGGCCTTGCACCTTTTTGCTGTGATGCCGTTTGATTCGGCATGGTAAGCTATTGGACTGAACCTAGAAGGTGTTTCTTTCTTTTTTTTTTTTTTTTAAATGTTTATTTTTGAGACAGAGACAGAGCATGAACAGGGGCGGGTCAGAGAGAAAGGGAGACACAGAATCCAAAGCAGGCTCCAGGCTCTGAGCTGTCGGCACAGAGCCCGACACAGGGCTCGAACTCACCAACTGCAAGATCATGACCTGAGCAGAAGTCGGAGGTTCAACCAACTGAGCCACCCAGGCGCCCCTCTTTTTTTTTTTTAAGTTTATTTATTTTGAAAGAGACAGAGAGAGAGCGTGCCACATGGGAGGGACAGAGAGATAGCAAGAGAGAGAATCCCAAGCAGATTCCTCACCCTTAGCAGAGCCTGACTGGGGGCTCGAACTCACTACCCGTGAGATCGTGACCTAGGGCAAAGTCAGGAGTTGGGCACTTAATTGACGGAACCCCCCAGGTACCCCAACCGTGTTTCTATGCTACTAAAATGGCAGGTGAACAATTATAAATATACCAAACTAAATGTGTTTCCCCTTAGTTAGATCCTAGAAATGCTCAAGCCACTCCAACATCACCCAAGAAGTGGGGAACAATGACAGGGGTAGCTGGAATGCCAACAAGTGAAAAAAGAGTTTTAACTACCTCCATCCTGACTTCAGTCTGCAGTTTCCACTTGATGAAGTTCTTCTTTACAGCTCATCTCTGAACTCAAGCAAAAGACCCTGCGGGCAAAGCATCCCTTGATGGGAACGTAAACTACCCTCTCAAGCAATACGGGCTGCCCTGAGCCATCTAGACGCCGCGTGACTGACCCAAGACAGCGATCTATGTGACCTTCACTGCCCACCTGCAGGTACCCATCAACCTTTGCCCCACATTTTCCTTATATAAACCTGGAAGTATTGGGGGCACTTGGAGATAGTCTTTGAGATGCTATAGGCCGCTGGCTTCTCAGTGTTGGCTTCTCTGAAATAAATCCCTTTCTTGTGTCACCACGGCTCATTTCTCCACCTTTGGATCTGGGCAGCAGCGAGTGGCCAAATCTGGTCTGCTTGGGACCCCCGGAGCCAGATGCCCTTGTACCCCTGCACCCCGGCTACAGGGACATAACGCTCTGGAAAAGTACAGCATAGGGAACATGGTCGATAATATTGTAATAATGTTTGCTGAACTGGTGCCCACAGGCATCTTGGTGAGCAGCGTCATGTACAGAACGGTTGGATCAGGATGTTGTGCACCTGAACAACTAATATAACGTTGTATGTTAATTACACTTCATTTAAAAAGAGAAATTCACCTGACTTGTGTGCATTAACAAAAGTATTCATCGTGGCTCCTGGCGTGCTGGGGCTACTTCTCTACTCGCAGCAGCGCCCTCCCTCTAAGGGAGCCCATGGCAGCGTGTTTGGGGTCAGGGCAGGCGGGTGGGCGACCGCATTGGTGGCCCTGCTACCGCAGGGGTGGGAAGGTGGCCTTGGGTTCACGCCTCAGTGGCGGGGTTAAAGCTGAGACCCAGCTGACAGGGCCTCTGCTGTTCATCTCCACGTTCTCCTCTCTTTCCTTAACCAGTGGCTCTGCAGGCTGTGATTTCTTGCTTGAGCTCCTGGGAAGTTCTCGAAGCACACGCTCCCAGCTGGTGTGTCCAACAAAATGGAAAACACACAGTCCCCCAGCTCCCTTCTGCTCTCTCACTATGTTTCTTTCTCATTACGGTAGCGTTTTCTAATATTGTTCTTTGATTTGTGGCTCCGGTCTGCCTTCCTTCTGAGGATTACAGCTGCCTTTGCAAGTGTTCTCGGTTTGAGTTTTAATTCTTGCTGCATTGGGAGGAATTTCCCTAAGGATCAGTTTCTGCAGCCAGTTTGGAGGTTTGACCTTTCTTTCAGATTCTGTTCTCTCTTAACACTAACAGGAAGTTGAGGAATTTCTGTGTCTTTGTAGCCTTTTTGACTGTATTCTAGGCTTACTCCCTCCCTCCCCAGGCACCCGGGCTTCATTGTGTGCAAGTGACTGTTTCCCTTTGGAAATTCAAATTCAGAACAATAATGAAAAGGAAAAATGGAACAAAACAAAAGGGAATAAGAGGGTCATTCCGAAATCGATAAAAGCAGTAACAAAAAGTTGGAAATTTAAAGATTCAATTCTTGGACTACTTCTTTGTTGCTTTGTTCATCTTTAAATGTCTCCGACCCACTCCGCACCCCCCACCCCCAGCACAGGAGCTCTCCTGAGTATCTTTCTCTGAGTACACAAGTGATGCTAGGAGGCAAGTTAGAACACTGCCAATTTTTCAGCAAATAATAGTCACTAAAGGAAAGGAAGGAATTCTCACTCTTAGCTCTAGCAGGTACTGAGACAGAAAGTCACTGCATCTATTCAGGTCTAGAAGACAGGACTAAGACCAACCAGTAAACTAATGAAAAAATGCTCTGGGTTATCTATGCTAGCGATACGCTCCCAGGCACTAGAAGTGACCAAGCAGCACCTGGGTGCTACCCGTCAGAGCACTGTAGAAGGAATTTCTGCTGGTAGAGGTCTGGACTCGATGATAGGTAGGGTCTATTCTAACGTAAAAAAATGATTCTCATTTTCAGGTGTCTTGAAATCAAACAGAAATATGCAACAAAATCTCAAACAAAAATCCTTAATTTTCTAAACTACAACCAAACCCTAATAAGTTTGTTTTATTCAGCAATTTAAAAATTGTTATTGGGGCACCTGGGTGCCTCAGTTGGTTAAGCATCCGACTCTTGGTTTTGGCTCAGGTCATGATCTCACGGTTCATGAGATTGAGCCCCACATAGGGCTCCAGGTTGAGTGTGAAGTCTCCTTGACATTCTCTGTCTCTCCCTCTGCCTCTCCCCTCCTTCTTGAGCCTTCTCCCTCTCTCCCTCAACATAAATAAATATACTTTAAAAATTGTTGTTAAACACTCACACAGAGATCGACTAAATAGTAAGTTGGGATTGGAATAAAACTCCATCTTGTCTTAAATGATTAAATTAAATGACAAATTCACATAAAAGCCTTACTATTCACTAAACTCAGTCTGAATTACATTAATACCCTCTATTAAATCTTCAGTTACTATTTAAAAAAGATACTAAGACTTCTATGATGTCATAGTTCTTATTAAGTGGGATTAAGTATGTGAAAGTTTCTGACAAAAGGCCAAGTGCAAGGAAAGAGCACAATTAAAATTACTTCCCGTCTCCTCCCGCTTCCTTGATTGATTTCTCGGGATATGAGTTCTTTGGGTCAGATCTCAGTCAATGGGTAGGGTGTTTCTGTAATTCTGTTTGTCCATCTGGTCTACTTTGGAATGGTGTTTCTTCTAGTCACAGATAATGTTTCTTCAGAGATTTGAGCTCTTTACGTAGAAAATCTATCGTGAAAATGCTAGCTTATCATTTGATGGAAATACCTTCTACACTCAGGCTACATATATTCAGAACTTGCAAGTGTATTTGGCTGGCTTTCCTGTAGCTCACATTGTTGGTAGCCTACTGAGACCATGTCGAGAGAGACAGAATTGTTTGGGCAGAAATGGATAGGTTATAAAACATAAATGGTTGGACAAAGGGGAAAAATAAATTTCTGCACAGCACAAGCCTACAACAACCACAGAAGGGAAAGTCTAGACACCAGGTCTGCACAATACTCACCCATAGTACCTGTCCTCGGACCTGGGCTCTGTGTGGTGCCTGCCGTGGCTGTCAGGGTCTCCTACAGCACTCCTGTGCATTCCTTCAGCACAAACATTGCTGGAGCACCTGGGTGACTGATGGTTCAGAGGATAGAGGATGTCTCCGTTGACCCCTGATTCACTCAGTGTAATTGCCAAGGCTACTGCAGCAGCACGGGGTAGTAGTAAGGGTGAGATACACAATAGTTAATATGTGCCAATCACAGTGTTCAGCTCCTTCCATGCGTCATAGCCTTTCAGTCGTTGGCCTCATTGTTGTCCCATTTACACATAAGCACCCTGAGCCTCAGAATTCTCAAGTGATTTGCCTGAATATAGCCATAAATGGCAGCACCAGAGGTCAAATTCAAGTCACTATGACTCAAAACTATTCCATGAGGCCATGTTCTCCATGGGAAAATTAGTACGCCCAGCCTTTCAGCCTCAGCCCTGAGAATTCCTTACCAGAATTCTACCATGTTGATTTACTTCCAGCTAACTTTTCCCTACAGTGGATCTTTCATTACCTGTGCAAATCACAAACTATCCTAACACTGCATTTAGAAGGCTGTTGTCTCAACTGACTGATTCTCCCCAAGAGTAGACAACCTCGAAATTTTGATCTTCTGCAAAGCAATAAATAAAATTTGGCCAATTTGCTTGTGTGGCGCTAACTACCAGAAGGCTTGTCATTTTTATTATTTTGCCTTTTTCTCTAAAATATCTTATGCAAAATTATCATATGAGGAAATAATTGGAACAGCAGCAGAAATAACTTCAAATGTAGCTTGGAATTCCTTTTTGGTAAACAATTATGATAATAATCATACCACCTAAGCAAACACCTAAAGAATGCTTAATAAATGGAAATTGATCATAGGTAAACATGATTTTCATTGAAATATGACATCATTTTGCTAAACATACTGTTTTTATAACTTTGCTTTAGTGAATGGAAAATAAACATTAGTAAACGGTTAGCGTTTTCTTTGTTTCCAGCTTGATGCCCCTTTCCTTTACTTGCCGACCACAACTTTCTCCCACCACAAGCATCCGCAGGTACATGCGGAATCCGATAAGGGGAGCCAAGAGATCTAGGCTCTGTGTTTTCACTCCACCATTCGCTGTCTTTTTTAACTATTTAAATCACTTCAGTTCTCTGTGACATAGTTACTTTTTGCTCAATGGCGGTCTATTTCCTGTCATAACTCAACCAGGGTTATGACGAGGATCAACCGAAATGAAAGTGACTTTCCAATTTAAAGGAAATATACTGATAGAAGGTATCGCTCTTACGCAAAATAAATGAGCAAAGACGAAGGACATAGCCATGTATTTCTAACCTGTGCTCTCCAGCTATATGTAATGGTTATGAATAATTCAACCGGCCCAAAATTGTTATATTATTTACTCCAATATAATAGAGTGTAGAATAAGAATAAGGTCATCTTTTATTTGTTCTTGTAAATAAATGGAACTCATACTTCCAGTTGATCAGTTCAGGGGAGTGCTCCATTAAATGTCTATGGGCCCACAAATCCACTCAGACCTTCAAGCAAGATGACAGATTTATAGCTTTAAAAACAACCTCATTTGGGTAATTAGAAACTATATGGAAGGCTAAGTGAAACATCAAGGTTAGAACATTTCTTTCCGAAGAGTGGGACCATCCGTTATTTAAAAGCATCTAATCATAAAACGCAGATGGGAATCTGCTATGTGTCACCGCTGGGCCTTGGAACAGGTGTAAGGGGAAAGAGTGAAGGGCAAAAATTGTTCCTGGTCCCATAGGGCTTACGTCTAGTGGGCAACATAGACATTAATCATGTACTCTTACATATTGAGGTAAAAATCACAATAAAAAATTTGCTATGGCGGGGGGTGCATGGTATCATGAGAGAGACCATTTAATTGGAAGATCTGATTTAGTTGGAAAGATCAGGGAGCCTCTCTGAAGAAGTGACAATGGATTCCAAGTCTGATGAAAGGACTAGGATTAACTTGATATTGAAAGGGGAAGAAAAGAGCGTATACAAAGCTCAGGTAATAGGTGAGAAGGTGGGTCTGAGGATTTCCTGGAGCTGAAAATCAATATGCCTGGAATAAAGAGATAGAGAGACTAATGTCTAAAATGAGGCTGGAGACAAAACAGAAGACCGGATTATACAGAGCCGTGTCGGTTATACTAAGTATTCGGACTTTATCCTAAATACAATGGAAAGTCATTGGATTCAGGAAAGGGATATTAGCTGAGGGATGGCATGATCGGATTTGCATCTTTAAAAGTGTACATCAGGCAGTCTCACTCCTGGATTGGAGGAGAGCAAGTATGTGTACAGGAGACCAATTTGGATACTACGGCAGCTGCCTGTACTTCAAATGATGGTACTCTGGAGTGGGGGGGGGGGGGGGGGGCGGTTGTACCAGTTAAGAATGGTTTATGTGGAGGGGCACCTGGGTGGCTCAGTCGGTTAAGTGTCCGACTTCAGCTCAGGTCACGATCTCGCGGTCTGTGAGTTCGAGCCCCGCGTCGGGCTCTGGGCTGATGGCTCAGAGCCTGGAGCCTGCTTCCGATTCTGTGTCTCCCTCTCTCTCTGCCCCTCCCCCATTCATGCTCTGTCTCTCTCTGTCTCAAAAATAAATAAACGTTAAAAAAAAAAAAGAATGGTTTATGTGGAAATAACAAACACGCCCCAAATTACAAGGGCATCAAAAAATCACACAAAGGTTTATCTGTAGTTTATGCAGTGTCTGCCATGGGCCAGGTGACTGCCCAAGGCAGATGTCCCCCAGGCACAGTATTTCAGATTGCTTTGACCTTGTGGCAACTCTAAGTACTTCCATAAATTCTCGGCAGAAGAGAGAGACCGGAGAACTGTATACTCATGGAAGCTACCGCGTAACTCCTGCTCACATGTCATTGGGAAAAAAAATTATGTCATGCCTTGTGTCATGCCTTACTTCATGGGGGTGGGGGATACAACATGCTGGAAGGAAGAAGCTGGTGGGCCATCTGCAGCCTGCCCTCTCTCCCAGTGGTTCTCAACTGGGTGCAGTTTGACCCCCAAAGGGACATTTTGCAATTTGGGAAACAGCAGGAGTGGTTACCGTGGGGTGGTTGCTACCAGCATCTAGTGGGGGGAGACCGGAGATCCTGCTAAACATCCTACAAGGCATAGCGCAGCCCCTGCACCCCCCACCCCAAGCAAACAATTACCTGGCCCGAATGCCAGCAGGGCTGAGTTTGAGGAATCCCGCTGTAGCTTCACGGGTAACTGCAAGTTTGATGCGTGATAATACCTTCCTTACAACTGAAACTCAAGGAATGTAGAGAAGTATATGGTACCTTGCTGAGCTTGCTAAGTATCAAAGCAAGCCTCTGCATCTCGGATGGCCCACTGAATAAACCCTACATGATGAGATGTAGCTGTACTGGGCGCTAGTCACTTATTCCCGACACAGCTATGCGCTTTGCAAGGCATGAAACGTTAAAGACACCACGGTCGATGGCTTCTTTAAGATGATGGTGTCCATACCGTCTCGGCATCTTGCGTCATGAAACACTCACACCAAGCATGGTGCAACGTTGAGAAATTGGAAAGCTGCCTGGAGGTTATGATCCGTATGTGTTTGTTAAACACGCTGTATTTTTCCTGTCTCATATATATATATATTTCTTAATGCCATGTAAATTTCGTGTAGAGTGAAGCCCATTGCATCTTGTGACTGCGGTTATCTTTCCAAGCCCAAGACCACTGTCCCCTGCTGGGAGGGCACATCGCAAGAGAACCCCAACTCTTGACAAGCGGCAACAATGTCTGTCTGTGCCAAGTGATCGTCATCGGGATGAAAAGAACAAGCAGTTTGGAAAGACGTTTAGGAGAGGACGCAAACACGTTTGCTCTTTCTCTACATCGAGTTTGCACCGTCGTCTTTGCCATCACAAGCTGGATTTGGATCAGGTACCTCTCCTCTTCTGGGCTTCCGGGTAAGCTGGTTCCAGCTCCCTTGCCAGTACTTATTTAGGCCTGGGCATGTAATATAATTCAGGCAAATGATATGTAAGGGAGAAGCCGCTGTGAGGCTTTGGGGGAAATGTTTCTGCATTCTTAAAGAGAGGTACTTAAGAAAAGATGGCCTTTTTGTTCCCACTGGGCATTGTTGAATTTATATGTGAAACTGAGATGTGCTTCAGCGATCTCGCAACTGTAATAGAAATAGTCCGAGGACAGGGCAGATGCGCTAATGACAGCACAGAGAAAAGTGAAGAAAAAGAGTGGTTCTTGATGATTCACCTCTGACTTCACCAACCCTGGAGTGCTCTCGTACCTGGCTCCATATTAGTTGACATTTAAAGAAAAAAAAAAGTCTTTCATTTTAAATAATACTAAATAATTTTAAAATGATATATTTTTGTGGTAGTGTAATGCCCGAAGTTCCGAAACCTCCCACAAAAGTCCACCAGAGTCGTAAGTCAAAGCCAAGCGGCAAGGGTCGTTTATTGCAGGTTTGAACCTGGTCCTCCGCGCACTCGTCGCCGGTGACGCAAGAGGCCTCGATCAGGGTTGGTACAGCGTTTTTATAGACAGAGACAAATAGCACAGGGGAGGTTTCAAATTATGAGGGGCCTGATTAGTTGATTTTAAAGTAAGGACATTTGTTGTTCTCTGATTGGGCGTCCTTTGTCTGTCCTTTGGCGGGAAGGCTTTGTCCGTTACTTGTGGCGGGAGGAAAAAGGGGGAAGGGGGAAGAGGGTAGGGTAGGTGAGGAATGTGCTAAGCAAGCAGGTTTACAGAAGCGAGAAATGCCGGTTAGTTTATGTACAATCACTCGTTCCATTACATATCAGACTACATTTAGGAAGGTTTACAACCCATTCTACTACACAGCGGGTTACATTCAGGAAAGGCCTCACAATGCTCGTAGCAAACAGCAAGCAAAACAGACTTCTCAGCAATTGTATTTCTTATCAAAGATCCATAATAAGCAGAAAAGAGAACCTAGCTTTAAACTAAGGCAGGGCTGTCATTTGGATTGTTCCTTTCAGTAGGTGTAGCGAAAGCATCTGAGAGTGATACCGAATTTAAAATCTACGGGAACATAGGGGCGCCTGGATGGCTCAGTCGTTGGGCATCCGACTTCGGCTCAGGTCATGATCTCGCAGTCCCTGAGTTCGAGCCCCGCGTCGGGCTCTGTGTTGACAGCTCGGAGCCTGGAGCCTGTTTCTGCTTCTGTGTCTCCCTCTGTCTCTGCCCCTAACCCACTCGCATTCTGTCTCTGTCTCTCTCAAAAATAAATAAACATTTAAAAAATTTTTAAAGATAAAAAATAAATAAATAAAATCTACAGAAATAGAATGGACTGGAAATGAGGGGATAGGAACAGAATACTTGGATTTCTGGGTGGTGACAGGGGGAATATGGTTGCCTTAGTAGACCCATAAGCCCTGGAAGAATATATGGGTTAATATACACCATAAATTTACTTTTGGATATTTTGAGTTTTAGGTGCCTCGAATAATATAAGAAGAGATTTCAAGAGGGCATTTTTATTTAATTTTATTTTTTAAATATAATTTATTGCCAAATTGGTATCCCTTTGTAAGTTATCTAATAATTTGTGGGTATAGGTGGGCTAACCCAGAGAAAATGCACAGGTATAACAGCCCCAAGCCAAACCTTGAGAACTTCAACGTTGAACCAGGGTCCATGTAGAGAAGGATGAGCCTGGGAATGTGGCTAGGAGGAACAATGGAGGAGCAGAAGGAAACCAGGGCGCATTGTGCCACAGATATTCAGAGAAGAGAGAGTTTCAAAAAAGAGGGAGAGGTTGGGGCACCTGGGTGGCTCAGTCGGTTGGGCATCCGACTTCGGCTCAGGTCATGATCTCGCGGTCCGTGAGTTCGAGCCCCATGTCGGGCTCTGTGCTGATAGCTCGGAGCCTGGAGCCTGCTTCAGATTCTTTGTCTCCCTCTCTCTCTCTCTCTCTGCCCCTCCCCAGCTCACACTCTGTCTCTTTCTTTCTCCCTCTTTCTGTCAAAAATAAATAAACATTTTAAAAAAGTAAGAGGGAGAGGTTGACAACAGCAAATTCTGTAAGAAATAAAAAGATTAAGATTCAAACATTTCTCCTTAAAAATATTGAAAAAGAGAATGTGATTTATAAAACTCATCATGTTTATGTAGCATAAACTTTTTTCACATGCATTGTCTCTTTTGAGTCTTGCGGCAAAGGTTGGAAATGGACAGAACCGTTACTGTGAAATTAGCCTTGCACCAGGATGGTAACACTTAGATACACTAAGTGATTTGATCCATCTGGTAATGGAGTAGCCAGACCGAAGTCAAACGCACACCTGACTCACTCCTGGTTCAGGGCTTTATCCATACTTCCCCCCAATTTTACTACAATATACTCTGTTGCCAACAATGTGAATGAATTCTGAGCTCCCTCGTAGGGAAAGAGAGACAGACGGGCAGGAAGGCAGGCAGAAAAGTAGAGAGACATTAAGCATGGAGGAGTCCCCATACTCTAGGATCTGTATTACATGAAGAACACGTACCGCTGAGCCTTTCAACCATACGCCTGCCACATAGTCGGCTGTGTAGGGGGACAGCCAGCAGCCAGACAGGGTAAGACTTCCAGAGATTGGGAGTTAAGCCCAGGGGCAGATGGAACGAGATGTGTCTACCATTTGCAGTGGGAGCAGGGACTCTAATTGTTTAGTGAATTACATCGTCCCCTTTGGAAACAGCTCAAAACAACTATGTGAAACAAGGAATCGATACACGTATTAGTTCGCTAGGGCTGCCCCCACACAGTACCACAAATGAAGTCCCTTAAACAAAGTTTAAACAAAGTGTGTGTGTGTGTGTGTGTGTGTGTGTGTGTGTGTGTGTGTGTAAGACCGCAAGACTCCCAGTTCAGCGTAACCCAGAAACACATGGTTTATTACTCACATGAAAAAGTAGCCAGAGCAACATCTTGCCGAGGCTCCCCAAGCCCCAATCCCTTCGTGGTGCCATATTAAGGGCAAAATCTTAGCTGTACATGCAGACTCCCCAGGAGAGGAACCAGACCATGAACCATACTCGGAGCTCTGAAAGTGCTCCTTACACTTGCCCGTCCGATGCTCCGGAGAGAGATTACTCATTATCCTGAAATAGAAACAGTTCTCCACCAGGAGAGAAGGAAAAGGCATCCCTCAGGTTCATATCCTGGAACATAAGCAAATGTCTCTGGAGAGGGAAGGAGAGGGTTTTACGCATGCTACCCTGGGACTTTTGCAGGCAGAGAGAGTATCTGGGTCTCTCTGGAGGGACACAGCTTCTCTCGTTTGCAAGGATATTTGCTATTCAAATACGCCTTGTGCCCAAAAGACCCGGACTCTGCAGGAACTCGAGAAAACCGATAGGAATTGTGTAGCACCAGTTCACCATCGGGGTTCAGTTGTAAAGTTGATGAAACTAACAGGTAAGATGATGTTCCTGTTGAATTTTACATGCATCTTTCGAAGGATTTAACATAGTGCATTTTAATAGCTTATTTACATATCTGCCTCCCTATTCGATTATAAACTTTTTGAAATCCTAGCCCAGGGATTCCATCTTAATATCCGCAATGACTAACAGAGTGCTTGGTGTTTATAAGCATCCGTTAAATTATTCTTTAATTAATATCTGAAGCAGAACTTTTCACGTATTTTGCGCTATAACTTAACACATATTTGTTGTCACACTTTGACCTTTCTTGCCTGAAAGTTTAAAATGTAATAACTTACCCATCATTTGTCTTCCTTCAATGGCTTTATCATTTCACTAATTCAAATATTCCTAAGACTTTTTAATCTTCAAGTTTCTTTCTTTATTTACTTTTCTTCCTACATCGGCTCTGTTTCTTTATCTTCTTTTTTATTCCTCTGTAATCTCCTAGGCCAAACATTCATGTTATTATGACAACTGTTCCAGGTGCTTAAAATTAAGCTAAATGAATTATTTCTTATTGAAGAAAATGGTATTTTTCAAAATCCAATTAACCTGCTCATTTAAATGGCTCTTGAATATGAAGAGATACGTTTCTCTTCCAAATTAAAAAGAATCGGAATTCTATTTTAACGCTATAGCAAGCTTTAAGTGACACCTTGAGAAATCTGATTTTTATTCATATTTCGGCCACTTCTAAGGCATTTATGAGCTGTAATCTTGAAAAATATTTCGTGTATATGGAAGTCTATATAGAAGTGACTGTCGCTTGATGAAATAAGTAGTTATCAGACAGAGCTGCTTGGACCGAATCAGCAACCCACTTACCAGATAACAGCCTGTGTGTACTGACTTTCTTTGTATGGTCATGGTGCGTTGCATGGAGGGACAAGAAATGGAGAGATAAGATTTCACCCTTGCGAATGCAGAGATGCTTATTTATTTTGAAAATCTATCCCTTCTTTCTATTTCAGGTTTGGGGACTTCAAAAGATCTAAATGTTGCTCATTTTTTAAAGGACTATTATAGCGTTCTAACAAATGTAATTAAAAAGATAAAGCCAACAAGAACTACTCTAGAGTGACTTACAAGCTAGTCAAAAGAGGATTAAAAAATAAAAGTAAAAGTGAAGAAGGTTTATAGGAGCTAATATGCCAATGCCTCAGTCTCAAATAGCATTTGTGAAGGAATAAAGAAAAGCGATATATTGTTTTGGGGTTCAACTTACTTAGCTTTTTAATTTACAGTTATTCACTTACCTTCCCCAAAAACATCGTATCAGTTCATGCATAAGACGGATATTTATTCCTTAATTATAATTGGAAGAAGAACAAAGTAGGGCGCCCGGGTGGCTCTGTTGGTTAAGAGTCCAACTTTGGCTCAGGTCATGATCTCATGGTTCATGAGTTCGAGCCCAGCATCAGGCTCTGTGCTGACAGCTCAGAGCCTGGAGCCTGCTTCGGATTCTTTGTATCCCTCTCTCTCTGCTGTCCTCTGCTTGTGATCTCTCTCTCTCTTTCTCAAAATTAAACATTAAAAATTAAAAAAAAAAAAAAAAAGAAGAAGGACAAAGTAGAACATTTCCTATACAGAGTCAGTAATTTTCACTCTGGTCCGAAGGCAGGGTTTGGGGTTCAACTCTAGTGTCTTCCTTGGAGAGATACCATTGGATATTGCGTTGAACAGCTGCAAGAGACAGATACGCTTCCATCCAGTGGAAATAATGATTTCTACCTTTCAGATTTCGTAGGTATTCACAGGTAATTCAAGTAAGTGTCTGGCATAATGCCTAGCACATTGGAGCTGTATATGTTTGGTGGCCACTACTAGTTGATCTGGATAGAAGTAAGCTAGCATGTCGCCCCAATCCTTGCACTTCTGTCCTCCACATAAAATCAGTATAATGAGCCTGGTCTTTGTCAGGCACAAATTCAGTAGCAGCACAAGTACCTGCGTTTTGTTGCTGTAGGAATGCCTTTCTCCCCGCTTCCTCCTCCTGGTGGTGAAGTCTCAGTAAAAGAAAAAGACTGGAGGGCATTATGCTAAGTGAAAAGAGTCCAACAGTGAGGGACAAATACCGTTTGATTTCATTGACCTGTGGAATCTACAAACCAAAACAGATGAATAAACAAACAAAGAAAAAGGAGAATCAGACCTACAATACCGAGAACCAACCTGGTCACTGAAAACGGGCAGTTGGTGAGGGGGATGGGCAAAATGGGGGAAGAAGAATGAGAGAGACAGGCTTCCAGTTATGGAATGAATAAGGCACAGGGACAAAAGGTACAGCATAGTGAATATAATCAATGATATCGTGGTACGTTTTGTGGTGATGGATGGTAGCCACATCTGTGGTGAGCACAGCATAACTGTAAGAGATGTTGAATCACTATGTTGCAGACCTGAAACTAATTTGACATCATGTGTCAATTATCCTCAAATAAAACAAAAAAATTAAAAAGGCTAAGACTTTCATTCTACAGGGATAAGGTTGAAAATATGTCCTCCCTGGGAGCCTGGGTGGCTCAGTCGGTTAAGCATCTGACTCTTGATTTGGGCTCAGGTCATGATCTCATGGTTAGTGAGTTCGAGCCCCACACTGAGCCTGCTTGGGATTCTCCCTCTCCCTCTCTCTCTGCCCATTCCCCACTCGCTCTCTCCGTCTCTCAAAATAAACTTAAAAAAATTAAAACAAGAAAAAGGAAAAGAACATGTCCTCCCTGGAAGAACAAAAGCCACTGAGACACAGGAAGGAGAGTTTGAAATCAATTTCAAAGGATGTTTGGAAGTTACCAGCCAGGAAAACAATCAAGTAACTTCACGTTGCTCATTCTATACTTTACTGGTCTTGATAACTAGTAGAACATGTTCCTGCACGTAGAGATTATGTGAAGTGCTTCTGTAATAAGCCACGAGGAGAACTAGAATTTTTAACGAACTCGAATAAAATAAAATAGATTAGAAGTTATTAGATTTTAGTGCATGCAGTAAGCATGTATTATTTTATGTATTACATACACACATATATGTATATATACAGCCGAACCATGATCCAAGACGTATTCATTCTGTGTTTATCAAAAAGTCGGAAAGGCACTAGTCTAAAGGGCTCACATTAACTCAGAACAGAAGTTCTTGGAATAATTTGGAATTCCTTTTTGTTGTTGCTGTCGTTGGTAGCGGTGGCTTCGTTTGAAAGGACACACAACTCTGGGCACTGGAGTGGCTTTGAAACAGGATCCTAAAATGCTGGATGGTTGTAACCTGATGACTAACTCTTCCCAAAGGATTCACATTTTCCATGGGCAATGTTGGTCCCTTCGGCAAGAATTACTGGCTCCCTCCAGAGGCAGTTGCCGTCCCGCTACTTCTTTAATGACACGTAACAGCCAGGGTTCACCCACGGAGAAGCCATGATGCTAGGAGTAAGTGACCGCTTCAGGGAGAACGCGGAATTGGAATTACCCTACAACCACACTACTCTACTTCAAGGAGCCCTGGATTACATGAAACACACTTGGAAATACTTCAGCTCGTTCCTTGACCTTCATTTACAGGTGGACATACTAGACACCTAATAAACTTAATCTCCAGGGCCATTTGCTTGATGAGCTACTTTCAAGGACTTGAGCCTAATTTTGAGTTTCTGATTTTTGTATTCTTGTTGTTAAAGGTGGTTCCAATTTTGTTTTAAAAAAAATTTTTTTTCAACGTTTATTTATTTTTGGGACAGAGAGAGACAGAGCATGAATGGGCGAGGGGCAGAGAGAGAGGGAGACACAGAATCGGAAACAGGCTCCAGGCTCTGAGCCATCAGCCCAGAGCCCGACGCGGGGCTCGAACTCACGGACCGCGAGATCGCGACCTGGCTGAAGTCGGACGCTTAACCGACTGCGCCACCCAGGCACCCCAAAGGTGGTTCCAATTTTGAACAAGCTTCAGGCTTTACAAAATCTTGATCTACCTCTGCACTAAGACTAGCCAGCAGTATTAAATTTCAAAGATCTTGCCTCATACTTATTTGAAAGCCCCAATATCTATAGTATTAAGAATTTTATGAGTACCTGGTAAAGAAAAGCCTTTTCGGAGACAGACTGACCTTGTTGATCTTGAGCAAGTCATTGATTTCTCTGAAAATCAATTTCCTTGACAGAAAAATAGAAATATAACACACTGAGAGTAATTTTAAGGGTTAAATGTTACCTCTCACAAATGTGATAGTGACCCTCTGTTAACATTTCCCTCCCAAATTTAGGCTGAAATAGGTCCATTGTAGATCTGAGTTGATTCACTGCTCCTCAACCCTCTTCTGCCAAGGGTCAGTAAAAGGGAGAACTGAGTGAGAAACGAATAAAGGAAGGAAGGAAGGAAGGAAGGAAGGAAGGAAGGAAGGAAGGAAGGAAGAAGAAAAGAAAAGAAAAGAAGAAAAAAGAAGAGAAGAAAAAAGAAAAGAAAAGAGAAAAAAAAGAAGAAAGTAAACGAACATGCATTACATTTTCCCTCCTTAATTCCTGGTGGTAAGACTCCTAACGCAAGGCTCAGTTTCTCTGCTAATATGAAGGCACCAGCAAATCTTGATAATTCTCTGATATAGAAGTGTGTAAATGCATTATAGTGCCTGAAATTCAAAAATGCCCCATTAGCTAGGTTGAGTTGCACCCACACATCTGGCCATTTTAATCCACATGGAAGGTCAGGCACCCAGGTGACTATACCATTTTACAAAATGGATGCTGGGCACCACGAGGCTAAAACAACTCTGTGAGTGACTAAAATTCAGTCTTGCCACGTATTTGTCTGTCCATCTGATCAACCTCAAAGTCCATCCTTTATATTACCAACATAAAAAAGACATCCTCCAAAACATTGGGGCCTTTCTTCCTGCAAAATTGGTTGCAGAACGCTAAGAAAATGGAAAGCAATAAGAAAATGAATGTTATTGTGATAGATTCGGAGGGGCAGGCTTTGTTCTTTCTCATACCTCCAAATCCATTCCAAAAAGCATGAAATGCTATCAGTTAAGGAAGGCGTGTTGAAGATGGCCACATTATAACTGATGAAGGGCTGCTAAATGTTTAGATAGTGATCGTCAATTTCCCATCATTGACAGACGTCTTCCCTGAGAGCCATTTCATAAATTCTCCAGCACACTGCAGCCTGAAGAAAGCTGCTTCTGGACAGCATTACAGATTGCCAGCTGTGAAGAGCTTGCCCCACCTCTTGTCACACCTCAGGGAGTTTGCATGACAAAAGAATAATTGAATTGGTAATGCAACAGTACACGACATAGATCACCATTTTGCAACAGGAATGTTTAAGTCATGAATAATGAAGTGATTTCCTCCGGAGTAATTTATGGAACAGGTATATTAGTAAAGCGAGCTCCCCTAGGTGTGCAAATGCAACACACCCCCTGACCCAGGAGAGCTCAGTCAGGTCTCTTAGCTCATTTAAATCCCTTTCTTTGTGACTTCCATTTAGGGCAGGTAGCAGGTGGCAGGTGTGAAAAGGGGGGACATTTTTTTTTATCATGTTTTATTGTTTTCTTGCTCTATGGCTTCTGGCCACAAAAATAAGGGAGGGCTTTGCTAAAGCAGCTTAATATTGAACATCAAGCAGCTGCCAAGGAAGCATAACTTCTGATCATTTCTGACCTCTATTGAATTTGAATCATTACTTCTGGTCACGTTGCTGAAAGTGAACCACTCAACAGTGAGCGTTGCCAATAAGGTAGCTGTCGGGAAGCTGATCTGTGAAAAAATAGACTCCACTCCCCCTTCGGATATTGGAAAGATTGTTCTTTCTCATTGACCGAATACACACGTCTAAACTCTTCATAACAAAGATTTTACTTAAATAATAAGAATTCATGCCTGTTACAAAAGAAAGGTCCCAAGGAATTGCTAACTACTTTTACATCAATAGAGAGGCCTTCTTGGAAGAATGGAATAATGATATAGAAGACCAAGGGAGGGGTGCCTGGGTGGCTCAGTCGGTTAAGTGTTCGACTTCGGTTCAAGTCATGATGTTGCAGTTCGTGAGTTTGACCCTCACTTCAGGCTCTGTGCTGACAGCTCGGAGCCTGGAGCCTGTTTCTGATTCTGTGTCTCCCTCTCTCTCTGCCCCTCCTCTACTCATGCTCTGTCTCTCTCTGTCTCTGTCTCTCTCTCTCTCTCTCTCTCAAAAATAAACATTAAAAAAAATTTTTTTTAAAGAAGACCAGTGGAGAGGAAGAGAGAATGGCGTTGCCTTAAGAAGGAAAGATACTAATTACATCCGGACAAGAAGGTCTAGGAGAAAGTCCGTTGGATTCTGTTGCCAACTAAGCTGTGTTTGTATCAATGGTTGGGGAAAACACAACAAGTCCACAACAAGTAGACTAATCAAAAGAAATCTTGGTCATTACCGCAATAATAGTCATAAGAGATGCTGTTTACTCAGTGTATCAAGGACTGCGCTAAGCACTTGTACCCCTTTTCTTATTCAGTCTCACCAAAAGGTTCATTGAGTTGGTCATCTTTCTGTCTCCATTTGTCTTCCATTAATAAGGAACTAGAATATCAGAAAAATTAATTAACCTGATAAAAGTCAATCAGTGGCTGAACTGGAAAGGAATCCCAGCTTGGTTTCATTCCAAACGATCAAAACATTATTTTTATCAAGCTGCATGAAAATCAAGTGAAATAGACTAAGGAGAAAATGATTTCTTATTTTAGCAAGCCTAAAGGGAGATTCTTTCTATATCGAGTACTACCCTAGTCACCTTCCAAAACAAAGACAAAAACACAGTCTGCGTTAAAATTCCTCACAATATAGTAAAGGAAGCAAATTGATGGACAAATCATTATAAGTACACTTTAATTTTGGTGCTCAGTGGATGACGTACCAACGTAGGTTCCTTAGGTGCAAGCAAACGCAATGGATGCTGGGTAATTAAAGCCGAAACGAAACAACTGAAAAAAGAGAAAGCCGTTGTATCCGTTGGAGTAATTAGCACTAGGTATTGCAAAAACAACCTCCCTAAATGACAGTGGCTAATCCTCCAAAGGATTGATTATTGCTTTTGTCACTCTAATACAGGCGGGGTATCCGTCAAATAGTGACCCAGGGATTTAAGCTCCTTTCATCCTGTAGTTTTTTTTAAAAAAAATTTTTAGTGTTTATTTGTTTTTGAGAGAGACAGAGACAGAATGCGAGTGGGTTAGGGGCAGAGGGAAAGGGAGACACAGAAGCAGAAGCAGGCTCCAGGCTCTGAGCTGTCAGCACAGAGCCCGACACGGGGCTCGAACTCAGGAGCTGGGAGATCATGACCTGAGCCGAAGTCGGATGCTCAACCGACTGAGCCACCCAGGCGCCCCCATCCTGTAGTTTTCTCACAAACCGTCTTTAAAGAAAGAGAAGGGTAGAGGAGGCACACTGAGTCTTAACTGCTTGGCCTGGAAGCATACCATGTCACTTCTGGTCATACTCTATTTGCCGGAAAATGTCACATGGAGTCTGGAGATAACACTGGGCAATAGCAGACCATGGTACCATTCGGTCATTCAACTCAATCAGCCTGTAAGAAAATGGGTGCAAACTGATCGACAGGACCCCAGGTCAGGGGGCTGGCTTATTCTCTGCACCACTGGAGTCATTTTGTTGCTCCCACAGCCTGAGGACTGGAAGGAAATCACAAGGAGACCGACACCCCTGCCCACTTTTTGCCAAAACACACTCATGCATTCACACACTCACATTGACACACACAGTGATGCGCTCACAAGTGCCCCCCCCCCACAGTCGGTTAGGCTCACACACACACACACACACACAAACACACACACATCCGTACACTCACATGCACCCCGCACACTCCCACATTCATGCAATCGCATATGCCCACACGTGCACTCACACACACTCACAGATGCCCACGTGTCCCCATTTGCACACTCCCATATGTTCACACGTGCACACCTGCACACACTCATAGACTCACATATCCCAGCGCACACAAACCCACACACTACACAGTCACATATGCCCCCCCACACATGCCTGAAAGAAAATGTGGAAACAAAATAGGCATAAGGGTTCCTACATTCAAAATTTAATATGGACAACTGGGGGAAATTTAGAAAGATTTACACGGAGATGAAAATTACCCATCAAATGAACTCAGAACAAAGTGACTCTGGAATCAGCATTTCATGACATAAAGGGATTGGGGGAAGGCCTTGAAATAACAATCAGCTACCTGGATCTTCTTCTATTACTACCTCGTGGTGTGACCTCTGGTGAGTTGATGGAATTTTCCTAGGCTCATCGTTATCAATACGAGAACAATGTCTTTTTCTTGCTGTGAGCTCTAAATGAGTTTGTACGAAAGTAATTTAAAAATAATGTGCATTCCATTTCAAGTGGAATGGGACCCCCATCCAGTTGTGCTGAAACCTAACATCAGTTTCATAGACATGGTTCTGAGAAACGGGATGTGGGGAGAAGAGGCAGCCGAGAAGTTGAGAACTCAGAGAGCTCCGGTGCCTACTTCTGGGCTGGGTTCCTACTTAGCGGCGGCAGACCACATAAGGTAGCAGTAATTGGCATTTTGTACTCAGAATGATCCGTAAGGATTCACTGAAACTAGAGCAAATCAATTTGTAAGCGTTTAGTTTCTGAAATGAAATTTCAAAGGGCAGTAATGGCCCTCGCTAATGGCAAAGGCATAGTTAATTCAAACTAGTTTCGACCAGATCTGATGCACAGAAAAATACACAAATAAGAAGGACTGTTCAGCCCAAAGAAAAATAACACAAAGTGTCAGTTATATAATTATCACTAAGTAAGGGACCTCTCCCTATGCTGAGCAACACACAAGAAACATACGTTTGCTTTACATTAAGAGAAATGACATTAGAAGAAAGTTTCAAGAACCACTCATCGGAACAAATGCTAAGGAGAAAGAAGGTGTCAAGTGAAAAATACTACCGACTTGGGGAAAGGAGGTTGTATTCTTATCCCACTAGTGGAAGGTGTGCCACTTGATTGGTTTTGGTCTCAAAACACTAAATAGTTATTTTTTTAATGCTTATTTATTTTTGAGAGAGAGAGAGAGGGAGGGAGAGCACAAGCGGGGGAGAGCAGAGAGAAAGGGGTAGAGGGGATCTGAAGCAGGCTCCGCTCTGACACCAGAGAGCCTGATGCCATACCGAACCCACGAACCATGAGATTATGATCTGAGCTAAAGTCAGATGCTTAACAGACTGAACCACCCAGGCGCCCCTAAGTGCTATGTTAATAGCTCACCTCTTCTGCAAACCCGTTCTTCATCCTGCATGTGTGACTTGCGTTGAATGCATGCCATCCTCCAGCGCAGCCAGAATCAGACATCCGAGCCACCATTAGTTTCCATCCCTTCCCTGCTCTGGCCATCATCCTGTCAGTGTTCTGGCTCTCTCTCTTGATCCCTCTCCTCCATTCCTACACTCTCACCTCCACTGGGGTTTTTATAACTTCCCATCTGGGCTGTAGCCGGTGTCTTGGGGCTGGTTTCCCTGTCTTGGATGGCTCTGCAGTTCAGTCTCTCTGGGTCACTGCCTTCTGGAAAGTTGTCCTAGTACAGAGCTGTGGCTATGTTCGGTTACACAAGAGGAGCTTTCTCTGGCTTTTCTTTCAAATAAAACATGCCTTTTCTGTCGATAACTTCAAGACTAACTGAAAACTTGTTCTAAAATATCTTTCTACGAGTGTGTCTGAATTCCATCGCTTTTCTTTGCATATTCTATGATTCAATCAAATTTCTTCCGAATATTCCCCTTACGTATCAAATTCCAGGCTTCAGGTGAAGCCTGGAAGCATCCTGGAAGTGAGATGAAGTTGGGAAGTGAGGCCAAGGCAGCTAGGGTACAAGGCAAGGACCAGAAAGGACAGAGCGGTACTCAGTGTTCCAGAAATGTTCAAGGGGTCACACTTAAGTCTTCAACTGCATACTGATCAGGTTATATGTGGGGAGAAACCACTGAGGCCAAAGGAATAACCACCCCTAAAAATTAAAGGAAGTAATACTTGGAGGTCACCCAAGGCTGGAAATAACTCCAGGTCCCACCTGCCAAAGTGGAATCATGATTCCAGAGGCAATGGGTAAAGTATTCAGAGAGCTTTCGCCTCAGGAGTGAGAAAATGATTCCTAAACTAAACGCTTTTCTGCTCCTGCCAAACAAAGCTTATAAGTAAGATGTGCAAAGGCAAAACTATGTCCAAGCCACATAACCGCATCCTAGAACAAGCCACAGACTATCTGCGGAAATGCAAGATATTCATCATCAAACAAGGTAAAATATACAATGTCTGGAATTCAATAAAAAATCACCAGGAATGTACAGCAGCAGGAAAAAATGATGCACCATTGTGAATAAAATCAATCACTCAAAACTAATACTTTATTAGTATTTATTAGTATGGTGGATTTAGTACCCGAGGACAGTAAAAGTTATTACAACTACATCGCATATGCTCAGGAAGCCAGAGGAAATGTTAAATATGTTAAGAAAAGGCAGGACAAAATTTAAAAAATCAAATTTGAGCTTCTAGAAGTGAGAACTATGGTGTCTGAGATCAAAAATACACT
The DNA here is from genome assembly GCF_028749965.1 of Puma concolor. NCBI lineage: Eukaryota > Metazoa > Chordata > Mammalia > Carnivora > Felidae > Puma > Puma concolor. Next base: position 116,695,772 of record NC_141674.1, read on the forward strand.
GGGTGCGTCAACAGCAGATTAGATATCACCAAACAAAAGACTGATAAATGTGAAGACATGTCAAGAGCAATTACTCAAAATGAAACAAAGACCAAAAAAAGAAAAGAGACTGGAGGAAAAAAACCAACAAACAAAACACAGAGCATCAATGAACTATGGGACAACTTCAAGCAACCTAATGTACTCAGAGTCCCCAAAGGAGAGAAGAGCTGGAAGGAGACAGAAAAAAAAAATATATTGGGAAAACGTTGGCCTAAACATTTCCCCAAATTAATGAACACTGTAAGCCTATAGATCCAATAGTTCAACAAACCCCGAGCAAAAGAAACATGAAAAAAAAAATTACACTATGGCATATCATAAGCAATTTGCTGAAAACCAATGATAAGGAGAAATATCTTAAAATCCGGCAGAGGAAATTATGTGATACATACACGGAACAGATATAAGAATGACTCCTCACTCCGTTCCTCTGGACAATTCTGATGTCTTGCTTTAACTCTAGTCCTGCCCTTGCCAAATGGCCCTTCTCCGTCCCCCCTCAGGCCCTTAAAAGCGAAGAGTAGAAATTACCCTCTCTTTGAGGGGTTGAAAGGAGGGCCAACCTTGTTTTCAAACCATGATGTAAAAGGATATATAATGATGGCAGAGTTTGCCTTACCTAGCATGATTTTTCTGTCAACCTTGGGATTTCCATTTACAATGGGTCTGGCTTCTCATGCAATATTCAATCAATAGGTGTTTTATGAGTGCCTGTTCTCTGTAAGGGACTCATCTAGAGCCTATTATAATTTGTAGCTTAACCCGGAGGCAAGGCTACTATTGAGATGCTGAACACTGGGCAACGGATCACAGCTTTACAGTTGTTTCTGCCTGTCACTTACAACTCACTTCCTGCCTATGTGGTTAATGAGCAAAGTGGAGCTGAGTGGGACCTGGGGTCCTCTGGCTACAAATATTTCACATGTACTGGCTTATATCTATCGCCTAGTTTTTTGTTTCTTTGCTCTCTGAAGATTTCTAAGTATGAGCTAAATGTGCATAGAACAGTGGCAATAATTTTTAAAACTTTGTTCAAAAGTTGCTCAGCCTCTACCTATATAAAATATGATTCTGATTGCTGGAATGCACAGATGAATGAGGCAAGGTGCTTCTCCCCAGGGAGCTCAGAGTTGGAAGAAAATGGTTTACCAATTGCAGAAGGAAATAAACAAAGCTGCTGGAACCTTGGAAACATGGAAAATAACTGAAATTAAAGGTAATTTTGGATTAGTCAAAGGAGACATCTTCCTATTTGTAAAAAACAGGTTTACATTTAGAAAGAATACCCTAGCTGCAGTGATCCTGAGCAGGAAAATAAAAGATTATTCAAACATGAGTCCCTGAGTTAAAGTTTTGGATTCAAGACCCAGTAAAAATCCAAAATTCAAACATATGATATTTGTTTCTCCAACCAGATGATATGATCATCTAGAAACATGGTAAATTATAAAACCGTATGAGAATTTCACATCCTTGACACTGTTTCTATGTAACATTAAAAATCTAAAACTTTAGGGGTGCCTGGGTGGCTCAGTTGGTTAAGAGTCCAGCTTCAGCTGAGGTCATGATCTCACAGTTCATGAGTCTGAGCCCCGTGTCAGGCTCTGTGCTGAGAGCTAAGAGCCTGGAGCCTGCTTCGGATTCTGTGTCTCCTTCTCTCTATGCCCCTCCCCACTCACACTCTGTCTCTCTCTCTCTCAAAAATAAATAAACAGTAAATTTTTTTAAATCTAAACTTTAAGGGAACCTGGGTGGCTCCGTCAGTTAAGCATCTGACTTCAGCTCAAGGCATGATCTCACGGTTCGTGAGTTCAAGCCCCACATTAGGCTCTCTGCTGTCATCACGGAGCCTGCTTAGGATTCTCTGTCTCCCTCTCTCTTCCCTTCTTCCGCTCATGCTCTCTCTCCTTTTGCTGGTGCTCATGCTTCGGTAACTAATTCCCTTGCCAGATACAGCAGGCCACAATAAGCGTTAATTAAACATCTGTTATGCACAAGGTACTGGGGGTACAAAGGTAAAACAGGTGTACTTGCAGAGTCTATCAAGGACGATACCCAAGTATTGCAATCCACTGATATAAAAACCAGGAAAGAAACAAGCGCAGGCCGGTAATTTATTTGAAACCTGTAGATCAGATTTGTTTGGGAATGCAGAACTTTTCAATTTTAAGAAAAGACAACGCGATGCTTACATGACTTAAAGTGTATCACACCCTTTGTCTAAGGCAGCGCTCAATAAGCAACCGCACCGATTGATTCTTCGGGGGATCTGTGAACATTCGCACTAAATTATGCCGGAGACTATAAATAGCATCACATCTGCTCAGGGCGTATCTGCTCCCCGTAGAGTTCAGGTCAGCCCAGGTTTCACCACCAAATCAGTTAAGAGCATTGGGGATTTTAGAATTGAGGATAAAATTATGAAGGCCTGAATTAGAAAGTACGGTGGGAGGGACTGATTAACCCTGCTTGAGATTATTACAGGTTTTGCCTTCTGGAAAACTCCCTTGGATTTGTACCTTCATCTGCTCGTCTGCGTTGTAAATTCATGTGCACTGAGTTCCATTTTTCTTGCAACTTGCTCAGCAGAGAGACATGGTCTAGAACACACTGGGTGCTTAATAATTTCTTAATTAACAATCTAACCAGACACCTGGCACAGTATCAGAAACCAGTGTTCACGAGGAACAGTTACTAACGCAAAGTGAAAAGCCAGAAGGAGTTCCACATTTTATAGTATACTTAAGACTACTTAAAATGAATGGAAATATTCTGGAAAGAAGTACACAAAAGTCACAGGTAACTGCGGTGGTAGACCTATGAAAACTTTTCTACTCCTTTGGACCCTTGCTCCCAGGTTCTTTAATCAACATGCATTTTTAAATAAACTTGAGGGCGCCTGGGTGGCTCAGTTGGTTAAGCTGTTGACTCTTGATTTCAGCTCAAGTCATGATCTCATGTTTCGTGAGTTCGAGCCCCTCATCGGGCTCTGCGCTGACAGCACAGAGCCCGTTTCGGAAACTTCCCTCCCCCTATCTTGCATGCATGTTCTCTCTCTCTCTCTCTATCTCTCTCTCTATCTCTCTGTCTCTCTCAAAATATTAGGAAAAAATTAAAATTAAAAAAAATAATAAATACACTTGAAAAAACTCTGGAGTTTTACTGAACTCAGACATGACTTTCCTTCTGTATGTCTCTGCTATGTTTTTCTTAAGCTGTATTTGGTGCTAGTAATTTGTTTTCAGGAATTTCCTATTTTCACTAAAGTGATGAAGAGTTTTTAAAGCCCTGTGCAAAATTTCTAGCTTCAGCATTAACAAGGCTTCTCATGCTGTACTTCTGGCAACAGAGAGCACGTTTCCCATGAGTTTCGTACCAGACAGAGTGATTAATGCTGTTTCTGCTAAGGTTGAAATGTGTGGCAACAGCCCAAATCTTTTCACTCTGCATAGTCCATGAAGTGAAAGGGGAGAGAAGTGTCTATTGCTTCCCTCATTGAAGTGGTCACTAGCCTTGAATTTAGTGCAAAGCAAATGTATATCTTTTTTTTTTAATTTTTTTTAACGTTTATTTATTTTTGAGACAGAGAGAGACAGAGCATGAACAGGGGAGGGGCAGAGAGAGGGAGACACAGAATCTGAAACAGGCTCCAGGCTCTGAGCTGTCAGCCCAGAGCCCGAGGCGGGGCTCGAACTCATGGACCGCGAGATCATGACCTGAGCCGAAGTCGGACGCTTAACCGACTGAGCCACCCAGGCGCCCCGCAAATGTATATCTTAACACAGTTATGAGATTTATACCAGACACATGTTTAATGCCAAAAAAAAGTCATATGAAAACTTTATGTGATAAGGTTTTATATGACAAACTTTTTATTGCAGTAAAATACACATAACATGAAATATACCAACCTAACCGCTGTTGAGTGCACAGTTCAGTAGCATTAATTACATTCACATTATTGTGAGACTATCACCACCATCCATCCCCAGAACTATTTTCTAAATTTCTTAAGCTTATTTATTTGCTTTGAGAGAGAGAGAGAGAGCGCGCTAGAGAAGGGCAGAAAGAGAGGGAGAGAGACAGAATTCCAAGCAAGCTTTCCATCATCCATGCAGAGCCCTACATGGGGCTCGAACTCACCAACGGTGAGATCATGACCTGAGCGGAAATCAAGTCGGACGCTTAACCAACTGCCACCGAAAAGCCCCATCTGCAGAACTATTTTCATCTTGCAAAACAGAATCACTGTACCCATTAAACATAACTCCAAATACTTGTATTAATTTTTTAAAAATTTTTGTATTGTGGCAAAATACATAAAATTTACCATGTCAATAATTTTTAAGTGCACAATTCAGTGCTATTAAGAACATTGATATTTTTATACGTTTTTTAAAATTTTTATTTATTTTTGAGACAGAGAGAGACAAAGCATGAGCAGGGGAGGGGCAGAGAGAGGGGGAGACACAGAATCTGAAGCAGGCTCCAGGCTCTGAGCCATTAGCACAGAACCCGACGCGGGGCTCAGACTCACGGACCGCGAGATAGTGACCTGAGCTGAAGTCGGACGCTCAACCGACTGAGCCACCTAGGCGCCCTGAGAACATTGATATTATTGGGCAACCATTATTGCCATCCATCTCCAAAATTCTGTTCATCTTGCAAAACTGATGCTCTAATACACATTAAACGATCGCCTTCTATTCTTTCCTCTTCACAGCCCCTGGAAACCACCCTTCTACTTTCTGTCTGTATGAATTTAACTACTCAAAGTGCCTCATGTAAGTGGAATCATATAACATTTGTCTTTTTGTGATTGGCCATTGCATTTACCATGACATCCTCAAGATTCATCCAGTGGTAACAGGTGTCAGAATTCACTTCCTTTTTTTAAGTTTTTATTTAATTCCAGTTAGTTAATATACAGTTTTATATTAGTTTCAGGTGTACAATGTGGTGACTCAGTGCTTCCATACAACACCCAGTGCTCATGACAAGTGTACTCCTTAATCCCCATCACCTATTCAAACCACCCCCACTGCCCCTCTATTAACCATCAGTTTATTCTCCACAATTAAGTCTGTTTCTTGGTTCGTCTTTCTCTCTTTTTCCCTTTGTTCATTTGTTTTGTTTCTTAAACTCCACATACGAGTAAAATCATATGGTGTTTTTCTTTCTCTGACTGATTTATTTTGCTTAGCATTATACTCTCTAGCTCCAACCATGTTGTTGCAAATCGCAAGATTTTATTCCTTTTTTATGACTCAATAATACTTCATTGTATGTGTATACCACGTCTTTATACATTGACCAATCAACAGACACTTGGGCTGCTTCCATATATTGGCTACTGTAAATAATGTTGCCATAAAAATAGGGGCCCATGTATCTCTTTGAACTAGTGTTTTTTTACTCTTTGGGTAAATGGCCAGTAGTGTGATTGCCAGATAGTAGGGTAGTTCTATTTTTAACCTCATGAAGAACCTCCGTACTGTTTTCCAGGGTGGTTGCCCCAGTTTGCATTTCCACCAACAGTGTAAGAGGGTTCCCCTTTCTCCACATCCTCCCCAACACCTGTTGTTTCCTGTGTTGTTGATTTCAGCCATTCTGACAGATGTGATGTGACATCTCATTGTGGTTTTGATTTGCATGTTTCTGCTGGTAAGCGATGATGAACATCTTTTCATGTGTCTGTTGGCCATCTATACGTCTTCTTTGGAGAAATGTCTGTTTTGTCTTCTACCCATTTTTAATTGGATTATTTGGTTTTTTTGGGTGTGGAGTTTGATAAATTCTATATATTTTGGTTACTAACCCTTTTTCAAATTTCATTTGTAAATATATTCTCTCATTCTGTATGTTGCCTTTTAATTTCGTTGGTTGTTTCCTTTCCTTTGATGTAGCCCCAATAGTTTATTTTTGCTTGTGTTTCCCTTGCTTCAGGAGACATATCTAGAAAGAAGTTGCTACAACTGATGTCAAAGAGGTTAGTGCCTGTGTTCTCTTCTAGGATTTCTATGGTTTCAGGTCTGACATTTAGGTCTTTCATCCATTTTGAAATATATTTTTGGGTATGGTGTAAGAAAGTGGTCCAGTTTCATTCTTTTGCATCGCTTTCCAGAATTTACTTCCTTTTTAAGGCTAAATAATACTCCATTGTGTCTATATACCACACTTTGTTTATTCATTCATCCACTGATGGACATCTGAAGTACTTTCAGCCTTGGGCTATTGTGAATAATGCTGCCATGAACATGGGCTCACCTGTATCTATCTCTTCAACTCTATTTTCGGTTCTTTTGGGTATCTGGAAGTGGAATTTCTGGATCATATATGGTAAGTATATTTTTAATTTTAAAAAGGTTATCATACTATTTTCCACAGTGACTGCACTATTTTACATTCCCACCAAGAGCATACAGGTGTTCCAATTTCTCCACATCCTCACCAGCACTTGTCATTTTCTTTCTCTTTCTTTCTCTTTCTTTCTTTCTTTCTTTCTTTCTTTCTTTCTTTCCTTTTTTCTTTCTTTCTTTCTTTCCTTCCTTCTTTCTTTCTTTCCTTCCTTCTTTCTTTTTTTCTTTCCTTCTTTTTTCTTTCTTTCCTTCCTTCTTTCTTTTTTTCTTTCTTTCCTTCCTTCCTTTTTTCTTTCTTTCCTTCTTTCTCTTTCCTTCCTTCCTTTTTTCTTTCTTTCTTTTTTTCTTTCTTTCCTTCCTTCCTTTTTTCTTTCTTTCCTTCTTTCTCTTTCCTTCCTTCCTTTTTTCTTTCTTTCTTTTTTTCTTTCTTTCTTTCTTTCTTTCTTTCTTTCTTTCTTTCTTTCCTTCCATTCTTCATGGGTATGAGATAGTATCTCATGGTTTTGATTTGCATTTCAAGTAATGATTAGTGGTGTTGAGAATCCTTTCATGAGCCTATTGGACATTTGCATATCTTCTTTATGTAAATGTCTTTTTAAGTCCTTAGAGCATTTTAAAACTCAACGTATGGTTTTGAGTTTTAGGAGTTCTCTGCACGTTCTGGAAATTAATCCTTTATGAGATACATGATTTGCAAATATTCCCTCCCATCCTGTGGGTTGCTGTCTTATTCCACCGATAGTTTCTCATGATGCACAAAAGTGTGTTTTTTCTTTTTTTTTTTTTTTTTTAATTTTCATGAAGTCCAGTTTATCCATTTTTCTTTTCTTTTCTTGCCTGTGCCCTTTACCTCAGGAAGTCATTGTCACATCCAATGTCATGAATCTTTTCCTGTGTTTTCTTGTAAAAATTTATAGTTTTAGTCCTTATATTTAGGTATTTGATCCACTCTGAGCTGATTTTTATATGGTGTTAGGTAAAAGTCCAGCTTTATTGTTTTACATGTGGATATCTAGTTTTCCCAGCACCATTTTTTGAAACAACTGCCTTTTCCATTGAATGGTCTGCTCTACAGTAGAAGAAAAAATTATTTGACTATATATGCAAGAATTTATTTCTGGATTCCCTATTTATTTTATTGGTCTATATGACTATCTTTACCTTTATGCCTCTCTAACTTTGTGATAAGTTTTGCTAATCAGAAAGTGTAAATCCTTCTTTATTATTCTTTTTCAATATTTTGACTATTCAGTGTCCCTTGAGATTCTATATGAATTTCAGGATGGATTATTCTATTTCTGCAAACAAAAGCAAAAACAAAAACAAAATCTTTTGGGGGGAATTTTGAAAACAGACGGCCTTAAATCTGCAGGTTGTTTCAGATAGTATTAATCTAATGATAAGTCTTCCAATTCATTAACACAGGATATCTTTCCATTTATTTATGTCTTTAATTTCTTTCAGCAATGTTTTATAGTTTTCATTGTACAGTCGTTCACCTACTTGGTTAATTAATAGGTATTTTATGCTTTGTAATGCTATTGTCAATGAAGCTGTTTTCTTAATTTCCTTTTCAGATTGTTCACTGTTAGTGTATAGAAATGTAACTACTTTTTGCATGAGGTTTTGTATCCTGCTACTTTGCTGGATTAGTTTATTAGTTTTATCAGCTTTTTAAAGGTAGAATCTTTAGAATTTTCTACACACAAGGTTATATATCTGTAAACAAAGATTATTTTACTTCTTCCTTTCCAATTTGGATACCTTTCATTATTTTTGACTGATGGCTCTACCTAGGACTTCTAGTGCTATGTTAAATGGAAGTGACAAAAGCAGACATCCATGTCTTATTCCTGATCTTAGAGAAAAGCTTTTAGTTTTTGTCCTTGAGTACAGTATTCACAGTGTTTTTTCATATGTGGTTTTTATGACATCGAAGTTGAATTCCTTCTATTACTAGTCTATTGAGTGGGTATTTTTTTTTTATCATGACAGGGCATTGAATGCTCTCAAATGCTTTTTATGCATCACTTCTGATGGTCATATGTTTATTATTATTATTATTATTATTATTATTATTTTATGAACAGAAAGAAAATTCTTTTAAGGTGGTATATTGCATTGATCAATTTTCACATGCTGAATTAGCCTTGCATTCTAGGAATAAATCCTACTGATCATACTATATAATCCTTGCAATAGACTCTTGAATTCAGTTTGCTAGCATTCTGTTAAGGATTTTGCCTCAGTGTTCCTAAGGGTTATTGTTCTACAGTCTGCCTGTAGTGTCTTTGTCTGGCTTTGGTATCAGGGCCAATGCTTGCTTCATAAAATGAATTAAAACGTATTATCTTCTTCAGTTTTTTGGAAAAGTTTCAGAATGATTGGTGTTAGTTCTTCTTTAAAGGTTTGGTAGAATTCAGCAGTGAAGCCATCAGGTCCAGGATATTTCTTTGCCAGAAGATTATTGATTACTGATTAAATCTCTTTAGCAGTTACATGTCTATTCGGATTTCTCTTACTTTGAGGTGCAGGCTTTGGTAGGTTTTACATTTGTATTAATTTGTCCATTTCACCTAGATTATCCACTCTGTTAGTATATAGTTGTTTATTGTGTTCTTTTGCACCTTTTTTATTTCTGTAGAATCAGTAGTAATGTGCCCCCTTTCATGTCTGATTTTAATGAAGTGAGGCTTCTTTATTTTTTCTTGGCAAATCTAACTATAGATTTGTCAATTTTACTGATGTTTTTGGAGAACGAACTTTGGTTTTGTTTAATTTTGTTGTTTTCCTGCTCCATTTTATTTATTTCTGCTCTAATGTTTATTTGTTCTTTCTTTTTACTAGTTTTGGGTTTAATTTGTTTTTCTCTCTCTAGTTTCTTAAATTCCAAAGTTATGCTGCTGATTTGAGATCTTTCCTGTTTTTTAATATGTTTTTATAGCTATAAAAAGAAGCATCCCATAAGTTTCAGTGTGCCATTTTTGTTTTCACTAATCTCTAAGTAGTTTTAATTTTCCTTGAGATTTTTTTGATCCACCACTTGTTTTAAGAGTCTGCTTTTCTTATTTCCACAAATATGTGAATGTTGCAGTTTTCCTTTGTTATTAATTTCTAAATTCATCCAGTTAAGATATTTTGCATGATATCTATCTTTTTAACTGTTAAGACATAATTTGTGGCCTAACAGATAGTCCATTCTGAGGATTTAGCATTTGCATTTGAGAATAATGTGCATTCTGTTGTTGGACAGTGTTCCGTATATGTCTTTGACATCCAGTTGATTTATCGTATTGGTCAAGTCCTTACTTATCTTCTGCCTTGCTGTTCTTCCCATTATTGAGAGTGAGATATTGAAGTATCCAACTATTATTGAAGTATTTCAATAAGTACTTTTCCCTTCAATTCTGTCAACTTTTGCTTCATATATTTTGATGGTCTATTATTAGATAAGTACATGTTTGCAACTGTTGTATCTTCTTGCTGTATTGAATATTTTATTAATACGTATTGTCCCACTTTGTCTCTTGAAACTGTTTTTATTTAGTTTAAATTCATTTTTTTTTCTGATACCACTGTAGCTACCTCAGTTATCTTTTGGTTATTATTTGCATGGAATACCTTTTTCCATCATTTCACTTTCAACTTATTTGGATGTAAAGTGAGTCACTTGTAGACAGTATTTGGTTGGAGCATGTGTTTTTCAGTACATATGACAATCTCTGTCTTTGGAGAATTTAATTCATTTACATTTAAAGTAATTATTGTTAGAAGAGATTTCTCTCATTTTGCTATTTTTTGTGTGTATGGCTTAAAACTCTTTTCTCCCTTATTTCTTGCACTAGTGTCTCATTCTGTGTTTAGTTTATTTATTGTAGTGAAACATATTGTTTTCTTATTTCTTTTTGTGTATATCCTATAAATATTTTCTTTGTGATTACTATGGGGATTACATGTAGCAATCTAAAATCATACCACTTTAATTTAACTCTATACCAACTTAACTTTTAAAACATGTAAAATCTTTGCTTGTATAAAGGTCCATCACCACATGCTTTTAGCTATGGATGTTACAAAATTATGTCTTTATACATTGTGTACCCAATAGCAAAGACAAATGATTGGATTTTGTATGCATTAGTCTCTTAAAACATTAGAAAACAAATTGTGTAATTACAAACTGAAAAACAATAATATTAGCTTTTATTATTGCCCATGCATTTACCTTTACTTAGATCTGTATTTTTTCATATGGCTTCAAGTTACTTTCTGGGTCCTTTTATTTCAACTTGTGGGACTCCTTTTATCATTTCTTGTAAGACAGCTCTGGTACTAACAAACTCTTAGATTTTATCTGGAAATGTCTTAACTTTTCTCACACTATTAAACGATGCTTTTGTTGGATATAGTAGTATTGCTTGGCAGGTTTTTTTCTTTCAGAACTTTGACTATACCAGATCTCCAGAGTTTCAGATGAGAAATCTGATAACCTTATGAAGTATCTCTTGTACGTGACAAGTCACTTCTCCTTTGCTGCTTTTAAGATTCTCTCTTTACAAACTGAGGGTTGATGGAGGGGAGGTGGTGGGGGATGGGCTGAATGGGTGATGGACATTAAAGAGGGCACTTGTTGGGATGAGCACTGGGTGTTTTGCTGTATATGAGTGATGAATCACTAAATTCTACTCCTGAAACCAGTACAACACTATATGTTAACTAACTTGAATATATAGAGAGATATAGATAGATGATATAGATATAGATATAGATATAGATATAGATATAGATATAGATGATATAGATATAGATATAAAAGGTTCTCCCTTTGTCTTTGGGTTTTGATAGTTTGATTATAATGTGTCTCAGTGTGGATCTCTTCAAATTCATACTAATTGGGGGCGCCTGGGTGGCGCAGTCGGTTAAGCGTCCGACTTCAGCCAGGTCACGATCTCGCGATCCGTGAGTTCGAGCCCCGCGTCAGGCTCTGGGCTGATGGCTCGGAGCCTGGAGCCTGTTTCCGATTCTGTGTCTCCCTCTCTCTCTGCCCCTCCCCCGTTCATGCTCTGTCTCTCTCTGTCCCAAAAATAAATAAACGTTGAAAAAAAAAAATTCATACTAATTGGAGTACATTGGACTTCTTGGAATTTTATATTTATTTCTTCATCAAATTATTTCTTAAGATAATCTCTCTGTCCCTTTCTCTATCTCTTCTCTTTGTACAACTCCCACAGTGTGTACGTTGAGCCACTTGATGGAGACATACTTAAAAAGAAAATATGCTATCTCCTTTTAGATTACAGATTTTCATCTATATCTGTAAGATCTGCTCTAATTCGATTTTCTATATTCTTATTTTTTGTCCAGCTACTTCATTATGAATCAAAAGATTTTACTTATACAATTGTTTTTTCCCTTAATTTATCTGTGCCTCGCTTATAGTGTGTGCATAAAATATTGATAAAACTACGCTATTGGTGAACAAATAATTAACATTATGTAAACTTTTTTGTGAACTGAGTCCCATAATATAGTGAAATGCTTTTTGTTGTCTTGTTTAATTCTACCTTGTCTAAAATTTTATGGTCTCAACTTACTTTCAAAAAGATTTTAACTGCCTTTTCTATTTTTATTTTTAAATTTCACTTGCAAAATTTTACCTATCTTTATATTTTCAATGTTTCTGAATTATTTTTTAAAATTTCTATTACATAGCATATAATTAGGTTTTACTATGTGATGCAGTTTGAAAATATCTTTTAGTAGAGAGATTTAGCCATTTAAGCTTATTGCTATGACAGATTTAGGAAATATTTCTTCTATCATTATATTTTATATTATAATTTGATATTATAGAAATTATAATTGATATATTATATATAATATATACATAATATGTCTATATAATATGTATTATTTCAAAATCTTGCCTCTTCTTTTTTTGAGAGGGACATATATTTCTAAGTTAAGGTTTGTGTGCTTGTTGTAGTGATGATTTTTATAACAACAACTTCTTATATTCTTGTGATACAATATTAAATAACCTTCTCTGTGTCCATACTCTTGTGTGTTCCTTTCCCATGAGTCTGGCCATGTGTCTTATTCAGCTCTTAGGACATCAGCAAACATAAAGCAATCAGAGCCTTGAAAACCACTTGTATATTGATATATGACTTCCTTTTGTTAGGCAAAACTGTCATGTTAAGAAGCCTGGGACAGCTATGGGACACCTGGGTGGCTCAGTCAGTTGAGCGGCCGACTTCGGCTCAGGTCACGATCTCATGGTTTGTGAGTTTGAGCCCCATGTCGGGCTCTGTGCTGACAGCTCAGAGCCTGGAGCCTGCTTCACAGAAGTGTCTTTGACAGAAGTGTCTCCCTTTCTCCCTGCCCCTCCCCCACTCATGCTCTGTGTTTCTGTCTCAGAAATAAATAAACATTAAAAAAAAAATTTTTTTTTAAAAAGAAACCTGGGACAGCTAAATGGAGGATATGATGATATGGAATAGCTAACTGCACACACATAAGAGTCTCTGATTAAGACCAACAGAGGAACTACCTAGTTAATCCCAGCTCAAGTGGCTGACAAATCTGTGTGTAAATAAAAACAAAACAAGGGGGCGCCTGGGTGGCGCAGTCGGTTAAGCGTCTGACTTCGGCCAGGTCACGATCTCACGGTCCGTGAGTTCGAGCCCCGCGTCAGGCTCTGGGCTGATGGCTCGGGGCCTGGAGCCTGTTTCCGATTCTGTGTCTCCCTCTCTCTCTGCCCCTCCCCCGTTCATGCTCTGTCTCTGTCTGTCCCATAAATAAATAAAAACGTTGAAAAAAAATTAAAAAAAAAACAAAACAAAACAAGAAAATTATTATTTTTTTACCACACTAAAGTGTGGGGTGGATTTCTATTTAATGAATAAATTTATAAGCCTGTATTTCTTTAGACACATTTATTAATTTTCTAATATGAGATAAAATAAAATTAATATAGATCTTTTTCTTCCCTCTCTTCACCACCAAATGCTAATTATTTTAGTTTTCTAATTGTTTACTTTTAATATCAAATATATCTAAACTTCTATTACTATTATTGCGTACCTGAGTCTTTATTTATGTCTTGTTTTCTGCTTTTTGAGCCAAATGAGGCCCAAGAGATCTCCTGCCATCTGACCTTGTAAGCTTTTTGAGATTACTAGCGTTGATAGAGACAATATATACTAGAAATGGAACAGTCTCGCCCCCTCTGCTTTCACCCACATGCACTTGTACTTGATCATCAATGATTTTACTTCATTGTTCTTCAATCTGTTTTGTGGTCTGAAATTTTATCTCTTATAGTTAAAAAAAAAAAAAAAGTAGAGCTTAATTCCTGTTCGTTGTCATCTACACAGCTTTTGGATGCGTCATTAACTAATTTTGTTTGTTTTAAATTTTCCATCAAGTTTTGAAAAAGAATGAATAACTATTGAAGAGATTGGTAAAAAATAAATAAAGTTGTTACAATGTCAAGTCTGAACAATGAGATGTAAAAATTTCAAATACAAAGAAAAATGTACGCTTACTTTACATAGCTCCAAAAGATTTTGCACTGTTACTATTAACATATGTTTCGGAGTTTCTATTAGCTTGACTTTGCCTTTCATCTACACACACTGAACAAAACTATTGTTCAAAAACTATTTTTCTTCTCACATCCCAAAGAGCGATGACATTGGGGCCAGAGCGGTGGGGGTTTGGAGGAGGAATGTCCAAGGTGGTAAGACCCGAAGTGTTGAAATCCTTACAGCCACGGCTTCTGAAACAACAGAAAAAAGCATGATCAGCTGATCATGTTTGTGGCTCTGTTGGATAGTAAGTATTTGTACCCAACTACAGTCTCAAAAGTGTTTTGCGAAATTGAAACAAGTGACAAGTATAAACCTGTAAAATTACTTTAGGGATAAAACAGATAGTGTTGGGGGCTGGGGCGGTAGGGGTGGGGGTAGGGTGGGGGGTGGGTTAGGTCAGAACACTAGAGTTGACACAAGTGTAGATAGCATTTAGTCAATGGATATGTTGATTCATATTTACTAAGAAGCTTCAAATTTACTCTGAGTTGGTCTTTCCATCTGGTTTCTATGCATAAAACAATCCTTTGGCCTGTAAGGGAGCTGAATTCCTCCTCTCCACAGTGAATCATTGTGTGTTAAGCGCTGACTGGTTTCTTCCCAGAATAACACCCTAGTCTTTGAAACAAGCGTTTTGTTTTCTTTTTACCTAAACACTATCTTTCTGGTCCTAATGCTTTTCCAATGGACTCATCTTACCCAGGCACTGTTCTAGGCTCTCATAGACAGTCTCAAGCAAATACACATAATCCCTGTCCTCAAGGAGTTTACGGTCTCCAAGAATGCTAACCACTGAACATACAATTATGTGTGGAAGGAGAAATGTTACAGGATAAAATGTATGTGACGTTAGATCACAACTTGTAAATTCACCTCCATTACCTGTGTTTGTCTACTCAAGCTAATATTTTTCTGTTTTTTCTTCCCTGCTTCTCTCATTTCCAATTTTGTCTCAAAACCTTGTCCCTCAGTCTTCTTCGTTTGATGGATCCCTGATTTGGTTTTGTCTTCTTAACTCGATCAAAGGGTGTTCCGTCTAGCTTTCCCTGTCTAGCCGTACTTGTTACAACCACTTGATCCTTCAGACCACAGATTTGTTACCATAAGTTCCAGTGATATCAGGGATGGAGACTTAGAATGGACATAAAAGATACTGAGGGTAAAATGAAGACAATCTCAGGTGCCTGGGTGGCTCAGTCAGTTAAGCCACTGACTTCAGCTCAGGTCATGATCTTGCAGTTTGTGGGTTTGAGCCCCACATTGGGGCTGTGCTGACAGTTGGGAGCCTGGACCCTGCTTTGGATTCTGTGTCTCCCTCTCTCCCCGCCCTTCCCTTGCTCCTGCCCTGTCTCTCTCTCTCTCTCAAAAATCAATAAACATTAAAAATTTTTTAAAAGAATGAGGGCAATCTCACAATTAGAATTGGAATGATCCAGAAAAGTTGCTGAGAAAGGAAGACGTGAAGTTTCAGACATGACTAAGATGTAGATAAACACAACCAAAGTTTTTTTTTCTTTTTTTTCAGCTCAAAACTCTCATTAGCAAATTAATGGAGTGGGAAAGCAGTAGTGAAAAAGTGAGAAAGCTAGTGAATAAACTAATTTGATAGAGTAAGCCTTCGTGTAAAAGACTGTGTGATAAACTGCTAATGAGAAATGAAATACAACAAATTAATTTATATGGCTTATTTTACACTGCCTGACATAATATCCTGTGTGTGTACACATACGTGAATGAGAACTAAAAAGAAAACTCACAAAATCTTGTACAAAATTACTGTAATACAGAAAGTCCTGCAAATCATACTATTAGCTCAACTAACGCTGCTTGTAACTTCAACCCAAGTCGAGGTTGTACAACTTGAAAACCAAACAGACCTTGGTTTGCTGAAACCAAAAGCCATTGAATTCGTTGTTTATATCACATGTGCTTTCATAGTTTACTTAAAGAACAGACATTAAGTGTCTGCAACAAGGAGAATAAATTTTTCCAAGTAAACCAACGATGGGAATAGGAAACCGCAACCCGTCATGATGAGGGTAACTGTCTCTGGGATTACACGACTAGCATGTTAACTTTTCCTTTCTACAAATTTCAGTTCACTGTTGTGATGAAAGCTCTTTGACGATCTGTGCCCTTGTCAAATGTCCTTCAGAGTGCGCCAGAAGAGCCTCCTGATTTTATTTAGTATTAAAATGGCCACTATAGACAACAAGAACAATTTTTACCAATAGATGTCATTATATGTTGTAGAAGCATGGTCTTACGCGAGTGCTATAGATATTCTCATATATTGTGATATGTGAGAGCTACATATATACCATAATAGATAGATAGATATAGATATAGATATAGATATAGATATAGATATAGATAATATAGATACCAAGTGTTTGTGCTTGAAATTTCATACCATATTTTTCCCTTTTTCTGACTAAATAAGTCTATCTAAGTATTTTTTTTTTAATTTTTTAATGTTGATTTATTTTTGAGAGAGAGACAGAGTGTGAGAGGAGGAGGGGCAAAGAGAGAGGGAGACACAGCATCTGAAGCAGGCTCCAGGCTACGAGCTGCTAGCACAGAGCCTGATGCGGGGCTCGAACCCACAAACCATGAGATCATGACCTGAGCTGCAGTCAAGAGTCAGATGCTTAATTGAGCCACTCAGATGATGCTTTTTAAAATAAGTCTTAGAACTGGTTCAATATAATTGGGAAATTAATATTTTTTGACAGTGAACAACATTCATAAGGAAGACCTCCAACAACCCAAGATAAAAACTTCAGACAAAGTCAACATAATAGCTCGGGAGGTTAAAGGTAGCTTATATATGAAGCATGATAAAACTAGCTTTTCCCACTAGGAGATTATCTAGGTACTGACAATCATTAATAATGGGGAAAATCTGTACACATACAGGCCTTAAAAATTAGGTGTTACTATCAAAAAATAGAGTGTGTAACATGCAAATCAGCAGTAGAAAAAGAAAAAAAATGATCTATTTAACAATAATAAGAAAAAGAAATAAAACAAAACCAAAGCATGATAATTACAAAATATGAAGGAAGAGTGCAAAATAAGTTCACTTTTATCTGTCATTTTGGCATATATAACTCAATTTACCCCCTTATTAAAAGAATACATTCATAGGTTTTAATAAAATAAAACTAATAATATGTGTTTTTCTTTTCTTTTTAATTGATTAATTTATTTTTAAATTCACATCCAAATTAGTTAAGCATATAGTGCAGCAATGATTTCATCAGTAGATTCCTTAGTGCCGCTTACCCATTTAGCCCATCCCCCTCCTACAACCCCTCCAGCAACCCTCCGTTCTCTATATTTAAGAGTCTCTTATGTTTTGTCCCCCTCCCTGTTTTTATACTGTTTTTGCTTCGCTTCCCTTTGTTCATCTGTTTTGTATCTTAAAGTCTTCATATGAGTGAAGTCATACTGATATTTGTCTTTCTTTGACTGACTAATTTCCCTTAGCATAATATCCTCTAGTTCCATCCACATAGTTGCAAATGGCAAGATTTCACTCTTTTTGATTGCCGAGTAATACTCCATTGTATATATATATACCACATCTTTATCCATTCATCAGTTGATGGACATTTGGGCTCTTTCCAAAATTTGGCTATTGTTGATAGTGCTGCTATAAACATGGAGGTGCATGTGCCTCTTTGAAACAGCACACCTGTATCCTTTGGATAAATGCCTAGTAGTACAATTGCTGGGTCATAGGGTAGTTCTATTTTTAGTTTTTTAAGGAACCTCCATACTGTTTTCCAGTGAGACTGCACCAGCTTGCATTCCTACCAACAATGCCAAAGAGATCCTTTCTCCGCATCCTCGCCAACATCTGTTGTTGCCTGAGTTGTTAATGTGAGCCATTCTGACAGGTGTGAGGTCATATCTCATTTGTGGTTTTGATTTTGATTTCCCTGATGAGTGATGTTGAGCATCCTTTCAGGTGTCTGTTACCCATCTGAATGTCTTCTTTGGAGAAGTGTCTATTCATGTCTTTTGCCCATTTCTTCACTGGATAATTTGCTTTTTGGGTGTTGAGTTTGATAAGTTCTTTATAGATTTTGGATACTAACCCTTTATCTGAAATGTCATTTGCAAATATCTTCTCCCGTTCCGTCGGTTGCCTTTTAGTTTTGCTGATTGTTTCCTTTGCTGAGAAGTTTTTTATTTTGATGAGGTCCCAGTAGTTCATTTTTGCTTCTGTTTCCCTAGCCTCCAGAGACGTGTTGAGTGAGAAGTTGCTGCAGCCAAGGCCAAAGAGATTTTTACCTGCTTTCTCCTGAAGGATTTTGATAGCTTCCCGTCTTACGTTTAGGTCTTTCATCCATTTGTAGTTTATTTTTGTGTATAGTGTAAGAAAGTGGTCCAGGTTCATTTTCCTGCATGTCACTGTCTGGTTTTTCCAGCACCACTTGCTGAAGAGACTGTCTTTATTCCATTGGATATTCTTTCCTGCTTTGTCAACGATTAGTTGCCCATACGTTTGTGGGTCCATTTCTCAGTTCTCTATTGCGTTCCATCGAGCTGAGCTTCTGTTTTTGTGCCATAATATGTGTTTTTAATAGTAAGAAAAAAGATCACAAGAAGATTGAAAACAGAAAGATGGGAAAACAAAGAGATAGCTACTAAATGTTAGCATAATGCAAGCTGATAATTTTTTAATGTTTATTTATTTGTTTTGAGAGAGAGAGAGAGAGAGAGAGTAGAGGAAGTGCAGATAGGGAGAGAAAGAATCCCAGCTAGGCTCCACACTGTCAGTGCAGACAGCCTGACCATGGTGTTCGATCTCAAGAAATGTGAGATCGTGACTTGAACCGAAACCAAGAGTCAGACGCTTAACTGACTGAGCCACCCAGGACTCCTCAAGCTGATAATTTTAATATGACAAAATAGCATTCAAATAAAAATGAAAGTGTGAAAAAATGAAAATGAAAGTGTGCATACCGAGTAAAGGAAAAATCCATACCAAGTGGATACAATAACCATAATCATATATCACATAATTATAGAGCCTTGAGTCATATCATATATTATATGAAAAGCAATAGAAAAATACATAATGTCCAAATGTAATTGGAATTCACGCACACACAAATACACACATACACACGCATGCCTCAAAATACATCATTCTCAAAATTATCCTAGGTTATAAAGGAATTGAGTAGAATGCTTAACAAGTGCAATTTAATTGTTATGATTACAATTTTTGTGCCATTCCTTAGGATTCTATATTTATCTCTCAAATATGTGGAATAGTGAAAAAGGCCATACAAGAAGTCTCAATACATTCCACACACAAACTATTTTCTGTCACCTCAATCCAATCAATTAAAAAATGAGTATTAAAGAGAGAACTAAACACATTGTAAACACATTAGAAAACTTAAAAGCCTACTTCCACTTAACCAGTGATTTAAAGGTGAAATTATGAGGAAACTGTGAAGTACTGTTAAATAGCAATTAAATTTCAAAACACCAAAATGTTTACTTAGCAGGGGAAAATGATAACTTTAAGTGGCTTATTAGAAAAAAACAAATAACAAAAATGAATGAGCTTATGTATTTGCCTCAAGAAATTAAGTCATAAACATAAACTTAAAGATGCAAGAAGAGGAATAAGAAAGACATTACAAATCTATGAAGTAGAGAACAAAAGAATAATTATAAATATATAATAAGATAAATTTCTGAAATGACGTATCAATGAAACACAAGTAAACATTAACAACAGAATGAGGGAGAAGTCACCAAAACAAGAAAGAAAAAAGAGGAGAGACAGAGAACTAACCACACATACAGAAAAAATGTTAAAAATATTTTGGGGAAGGGGCACCTGGGTGGTTCAGTTGGTTAAGTGTCCATCTTGGTTTTGGCTCAGGTCGTGATCTCACGTTTTGTGGCTTTGAGCCCCACATCGGGCTGACAGCACAGATCCTGCTTGGGATTCTGTCTCTCCCTCTCTGCCCCACCCCTCTTGTGTTGTCTCTGCCTCTCTCAAAATAAATAAATAAGCTTAAAAAATATTTTGGAAAAAAATAAGCTGCAAATGAAAAATCTTCTTAACATGGAAGAATACACAGGATAAGACACAACACTAGCTGCCAAAGTTGGCACAAGGGGTAGAAAAATTAAATAGAAAAATAACTATTAAAAACATGAAATTGTTAGCAGCCTCCCACCTCCCTAAATCTCCAAGCCTAAATGTGGATTTTCTCACACTTCAAAGAACAAAGTCATACAAATGGATTGTTCCCAAAACTAGAAAAAGGAGGGAGGTAGGGAGTTCCCAGATTTTTAGATAAAGTTCAAATTACACTGACACATAAGTCAGATAATAAATTCAAAGAGATTTTTTTTAAAAAGTGGACTCATTTTTCTTTTGAGCAGAGATGCAAAAATATTAAATAATTTATTAAGGCTATTCAATCCAAGAGTATATTAAGCAAAACGTAATTTTATATTTGTGTAGGTTGTCTCAAGAATGTAAAACCACGGAAATAATTACATGACTATCTTTTTATCTCACCAAATTAACAGACTTGAGAGAAACACCAAATCACAATTAGAGGGTAAAAAATCATTTGGTAAAGTTAATACATAATCGCAAACTTAAACTATCTATATATAAGTAGAAAAAGAGGAGAATTTCTTTAATCTGACAAATCATATTTATAGAAACCTATGGTAAACATACTTAATACAGAAACTGAAGAAACATTTCATTTAAAATAATACAAAAAGGTGGGGTGCCTGGGTGGCGCAGTCGGTTAAGCGTCCGACTTCAGCCAGGTCACGATCTCGCGGTCCATGAGTTCGAGCCCCACGTCAGGCTCTGGGCTGATGGCTCTGAGCCTGGAGCCTGTTTCCGATTCTGTGTCTCCCTCTCTCTCTGCCCCTCCCCCGTTCTTGCTCTGTCTCTCTCTGTCCCAAAAATAAATAAAAAAAAAAGTTGAAAAAAAATAAAAATAAAAATAAATATTACAAAAAGGATGCCTACAATAAGAGAAAATAATTATTAAAATTGGGGAAAAAAAGATAAAGCTACTGTATGTGCAGATGATATAATGACTTCGAAGAAAGCAAAAGTGATAAAATATTAAAGCTAATTTTAAAAAACCAACCATGCTATAACAAAACATTGGAAGTATTTCTCAACTATAAGAAAACAAAAGAAAAATTGGGAAAGAGTAACAGAATACCATATACAATACCAGCAATAAAATTAACAATACAGTATTTAGAAATTAACCTAACAACAAGAAAAAAAGAGGATATGATTATATAAATTATTTTTTAAAGTTTATTTTTGAAAGAGATAGAACCCTAGCAGAAGTAATGCAGAGAGAGGGAGACACAAAATCCTAAGCGGGCTTCAGGCTCTCAGCTCTCAGCACAGAGCCCGATGCAGGGCTAGAATCCACAAACTGCAATATCATAACCTGAGTCAAAGTCGATGTTTGACTGAGCCACCCAGGCGCCCCTATAAATAATTTTTGTTTATAACTTTACTAAACAAAATTATTTATTAAATAATAAATATTAAAATTATATTTTAATATTTAATGTATATAATTTATATATGGTTTATATAAATTATAAAATATATAATATATAAATTTATGTAATTTATATATAAATAATTATTAATATATGATAATTATTACATTAATTAATATACAATTATAAAATATAATTAATTATATATGATTAAAATATAATTTAATATTATAATTATTAAAACAAAAATTATTTATTAAAATAAATTTAATGCTTTTTCAATAAAAAATTTTAGTGGGATATACTGTAGATTTAAAAAATGTAATTTTGAAATATATATGTAATAATTGAACACACAAAAATAAAAAAGCAATATCTTTAGGCTGAGTCTACCAAATAATCAGACATATTTTAGACCATAATTTAAACAATATATTTTTGGCACACATAGACACAAAAAGACAAAAGTAGCCAACCTGAAACAGATACATATGTTTGTATGAAAGCTTTATTATAAGTGTTGTATCAAAAATTAGTGAGGAAGACAGCTGCTTCTGTGTACTATGTATCAGGTAGATGAAAGCTATTATTTTTAGTGAAACAAAAACAAAACATAAAGTTCAGAAATATAAATTCATCTGTGTCAATAATAATATCACAAATGGAAGGATTAACTATTCCAATCAAAAGGTACATTGGGCAGAGGTGAGTTAAAAAACGATCCAGCAATATACCTTCTACAGGAGACACACTTTAGACGCAAATCTTACAAATAGATTGAAAGTCAAAGGATGACAAAAATATGTCATGAAAATAGGAAACACGACCTCCCCCCATCTTGCTTTCTGTGATTTCAGTTACCTGTGATAAACTGTGGTCAGGAATGATACGATCCTTCTTCTGACATGGCATCAGAAAATCAGTAGTAAGTTAACACTGCATCCCAACACGTAGGTCATTCACCTTCCCTTATCTCATCACGTAGGCATTTTATCATCTCATATCATCACAGGAAGAAGGGAGAGTACAGTGCAAGAGATTTTGAGAGAAAGAGAGAGACCACATTCATATAACTTTTATTACAGTATATTGTTATCATTGTTCTATTGTATTATTATTGCTGTCAATCTCTCACTGTGCCTAATTTAGAAATTAAACTTTATCACAGGCATATATTTACAGGAGAAAATATAGTATATATAGGGCTCAGTACTATTCATGGTTTCAGGTATCCACAGGGGATCTTAGAACATATCTACCATGGGTAAGAAGAAAATACCGTACAATAAAGCTGGGGTAACTATAATAATTTCAGACAAATTAGATTTTAAGACAAAAAAAATATGTTGCCAGAGATAAAGGGACATTTCATGGTGATAAAGGGCCAGTTTACCAAGAAGATATAACAATTATAAACACATACGCACCTAACAAGAGACTCCTGATATACATAAGTCACTAGAATCAGAAATTAAAGAGGGGATATTATGAACAACTTTGCAAAAATAAAAAGGATTATAAAGGAATGCTATGTTCAGTTTTATCCTTAAGAATTGAATAACTTAGATAAAATTTATAAATTCCTAGACGGAGATAAACTACTGAAAGTGAATCAAGAAGAAAGAGCCAATGGGAAGAGACAATTTAAAAAAAAAACTGAATTAGTAATCAAAAGGATACCCCCAAAAAAGCCTAGGTACAGGCCGGGTTACTGGTACTTTCTACTTAATGCTTAAAGAGTAATTAACAAGTTCTTCACCAACGTTCACAAAAAAGTAGTAGAGAAGGTAAATACTTCTCATATCATTCTACAAGGGCAGTACAGTCCTGATGCCAAAACCACACAAAGACATCATGAAAAAAGAAAACTACAAACCAGTATCTCTGATGAAATATGGACCACAGAAATCTTTAGCAAGACACCAGCATATCAAATCTGGCAATATATAAAAATAATTGTATGTTATGTTATCACCAAGTACAATTTATCCCAGGGACGATGCAAGCATGGTTTCACATCCAGAAATCATATCAATAGAATAAAAATCAAAAAGCATATAATCATCTCAATAAATGCAGAAAGCACATTGGCAAAATACACTGAAAAAAAAAAAAACACTAAACAAACTAGGAATAGAAGGGAACATTCTCAGGGCGCCTGGGTGGCTCAGTTGGTTGAGTGTCCGGCTTCGGCTCAGGTCATGACCTCACAGCTTGTGAGTTTGAGTCCCACGTCAGGCTCTGTGCTGACAGCTCAGAGCCTGGAGCCTGTTTCGGATTCTGTGTCTCCCTATCTCTCTCTGCTCCTCCCCCACTCATGCTCTGTCTCTCTCTCTCTCAAAAATAAAAACATTAAAAAAAATTTAAGAAGGGAACATTCTCAATCTGATAAAGGTCATCTATGAAAAATCTAGCTAAGGTCCTACTTTAAGGTGAGAGTCTTGATGCTTTTCCCGTAAGATCAGGAGCAAGGCAAGAAAGTCTGTTATTGCCACCTGGGTTCAACCTTGTACTGGAGGCTCTAATTCAGGCAAGTAGTTCAGAAAAAGAATTAAAAGGCATCCAGATTGAAAAAGAAAATGCAACACTATCTCCATTCACAGATCACATGATGATGTTCATAGAAAATTCTAAGGAATCCACTAAAAAAAATTAGAACTAAAGTGAGTTCATCAAGTTTACAAGATACAAGATCAATGTGTACAAATCAACAGGATTTCACTAACTTGCAATGAACAACCTAAAAATTATAGTAAGACAGTAATTCTATTTCCAATATAATCTAAAACCAAATACTTAGTAATAAAATTTTTAAAAGTGCAAGATCTGTAACTATAAACTACAAATGTTGCTGTAAGGAATTTTGAAAAGTCTAAACAAGCAGGAAAATATCTCATGTTCCTGGATGAAAAAATTTATAATAAGATGGCAATACTCCACAAATTTATCTACAGGTTTGATGCAATCCCTATCAGAATCCTAGGTGTCTTCTTTGTAGAAATTGCCAAGTTGATTCTAAAATTCATATAAAATTTCAAGGGATTCACAATTGCCAAAACAGCCTTGGAAAAGAAGTAAAATATGTCATAAAGGGAAAATACATCAGGGAAGGGAAAATAGAAATATTTATTGAATATCTATGGAAATATTTGATGGTTTAGGAAGTAGAAAAGATACTAACGGAAGAGAGACTTTAGTCAAGGATGTGTAATACAATCTTTACAGTGAATATATGAATTATATGCTGGAATTATAAGATTAGCTAGAATTATAAAGCTAATTGCAGTGATAACATAAACTAACAAAAAAGTGGTTGAGCCATTTGACAAAAGTATAAATGAAGGCACGAAATATATATAGGACAAATAAAGGACAATTAGTAAAATAGAAGACTTAACCCCAAATATATACGTAATTACACCAAATATTAATGGATTAAACCTTGCAAATGAAAGGACAAGATTTCCAGGCTGGAATAATGAAAAAGTACCCAATTCTATTTTGTTTACAAGAGACCCATGTTAAATACAAAGACAGAAGTGTGTTCAAAGTAAAAGGAAAGGATAGAAAACAAATACTGTGAAAATCCTAAGTGTACACGGCTGAGAAGAATGTGAAATGGTACAACCACTTAGGAAAACAGCTTAGCACTTTCTTTTAAGTTTAACTTGCACCTACTATATTAACATACCATTTCACTGCTAGGTATTACCCAAGAAAACTAAAAGCTTACGTCAATATCACTCTTATACAAATGTTTACAGCAGACTTTGGTAAGAGTCAAAACTTGGAAACAGCACAGATACGTAATCAGGTGAATTGATACACAAATTGTGGTATATCAATACCATGGAATGTTGTTCCTCAATAAAAAGGAATAAATTATTGATACAGGCAATGACATGAATAAATTGCAAAGTAATTCAACCAAGTGAAAAAAGACACAAAAATCACACATACTGTATGATTCCACACATACTCTATGATTCCATTTATGTAAGTTTATATACTCTTCTAAAAAATGAAAAAAAAAATCTATAGGAGCAGAAAGCAAATCAGTGGATGCCTGGACGCGGGATGAGGGCATAGGGGACGGAGAGATCCTGCAAGGAAAGATTACAAAAAGGCTTGGGAAAACTTTGGGGAGTGAGGGATATATTAATCATCTTGATCACGGTGATAATTTCATGAGTGCATATATCCACCCCCTTCAGTGAGACAACATTCATCAGATTGCATAATTTAATTATGTATAGTTTACTGATGTTAATCATACTTCAGTGTTACTGATAAAAAGGAAATGTTAAAAAAGGAAAAGGATTGCCAAATGTAAACACAGTTAAAGGAGAGATAAAAAGACAGTATTTACCATGTTTCCTACTGACAAATGAAAATAGGTGTCAGGTAGGAGCCTATATGTGTATGTATGCCTTATAAATTATTTAGGAAGAAAAAAGAAGTCAACCATATTTTTAAATTTGGGGGCAAAGAAGATAAATAGGCAATTCAATAGTGTTGAAACCCAAAAGGCTACCAACAGTATCAAAAAAAAAAAAGTTCCACCTCACTAATTAAGAGAAAAAAATCCATTATCCATTTAAAAGGAATAATCAGTAATCAATGTGCAAGTAATCGGATTGGTAAAAAAAAAAAAATTACAAGTAAGATAATTTCAAATGCTTATGATATGGGACACCTTCATCGATTGCTAATGGGAGTGAAACTGGCCATTTGGCAGGGAAATTTGGAAGTATTTGTTTAAATTATAAACATTGTCTTACAGCACTTCCACTCCTGGATATAGACCATTGTAAAACCTCCCATATGGTACACAGAGAAATATTTAT
This sequence comes from Puma concolor, assembly GCF_028749965.1. NCBI lineage: Eukaryota > Metazoa > Chordata > Mammalia > Carnivora > Felidae > Puma > Puma concolor. The sequence continues at coordinate 116,722,148 of NC_141674.1, forward strand.
GTAGAAATTTATCACGACCTGGTTTGTAATGACAATGAATGAAAAACAACTTAAATGGGAATGAGGGAATAACATTTTTAAATTATCGTATTCAATGGTGAGATGTAATACAATCTAAGTAAATAACTGGATCTAAATATATATTAAGAGGGATAGATCTCAGAAACATTGCAGGTGAAAAAAATCAGAATTACAACACTCTTTAAGTAGATTAGCAAGAACACCTCCGCCCCTAAAAAAAATGCTGTATATAGTTTATATGCAGAGAAGTCATTATATGGAAAATGGAATGGAAGGAAGGACATAGAGTGAATACGAACACTTGATGCCAATGCAGAAGAATATAAGAGGAGGAGTATAGAACTGGGAATAAAGAGCAGAGAGAACCAAATTTTTAAAAGAAAGTAAAAGTAAATAAAATAGAAGAGAGTGTAAACTTGGACCAATGATGGTGATGAATCATAATGTGAGACCAAAAAATTCAATCTGCTGTGAGCCTGAGATACGAAATGAGTAAGTTAACTTGCCAAAAACACTATGCTATATTATATATTTTCTTCCTTCTTTCCTTCCTTCCTCCCTTCCTTCCTTCCTTCTTTCCTTCCTTCTTTTCTTCTTCCTTCCTTCTTTCCTTCCTTCCTCCCTTCCTTCCTTCCTTCCTTCCTTCCTTCCTTCCTTCCTTCCCTCTCTTCCTTCTTCCTTCCCTCTCTTCCTTCTTCCTTCCCTCTCTTCCTTCTTCCTTCCTTCTTTTCTTCTTCCTTCCTTCTTTTCTTTCTTCCTTCCTTCCTTCCTTCCTTCCTCCCTTCTTTTCTTTCTTCCTTCCTTCCTTCCTTCCTCCCTTCTTTTCTTTCTTCCTTCCTTTCTTTCTTTTTTCCTCCCTTCCTCCCTTCTTCCCTTCCTCTCTTCCCCTCTTCCCCTCTTCCTCTCTTTCTTTCTCTCTTTCTTCTTTCTTCACCCAGAATGAAGTGTGCGTTCTCTCACAGTGTTACTATGTCAAAGATACAGTATGTATAAAGATGGCCGATAAATCAACAGGCAATGTAATAAGGCAATTAAAAGACTCCACTTTACTTAAGTAACTTCTTTTAATGTTCTTTTTTAAAGAGAACTTTTTTAAAATGTTCATTTATTGTTGAGAGAGAGACAAGGCACAAGCGAGGGAGGTGCAGAGAAAGAAGGAGATAGAGAATCCAAAGCAGGCTCTGCACTGACAGCTGAGAGCCCCATTTGGGGCTTGAACTCACAAACCATGAGATCATGACCTGAGCCGAAATCAGATGCTCAAATGACTGAGCTTCCCAGGCACCCCAAAACATTTTTAATAAGTAGCTCTCAAATTTATTTAGGTGACAGACCACCAATAAGCCAAACCACTTTTTGAAATATTATGAAATATTAAATTATTGAATTTCATCATGAAATTTAGAAAGTGTTTCTAGAAGAAAATAAGAAAACTGACCTAGAAAGAGCTACTGGGATATTTGATTAGTATTTTCTAAGTTTTTTTTTTATTACTATTTTGTATTAGATGCTAATTTGCTTATGAGCTGAACTGGATACCAACGTATTATAAGAAAGTTAAGGAGAGCGGAAGATGGCGGCGTAGGAGGACGCTGGGCTCACCGCGCGTCCTGCTGATCACTTAGATTCCACCTACACCTGCCTAAATAACCCAGAAAACCACCAGAGGATTAGCAGAACGGAGTCGCCGGAGCCAAGCGCAGACGAGAGGCCCACGGAAGAGGGTAGGAAGGGCGGCGAGGCGGTGCACGCTTCACGGACTGGCGGGAGGGAGCCAGGGCGGAGGGGCGGCTCGCCGGCCAAGCAGAGCCCCCGAGTCTGGCTTGCAAAAAGCGGAGGGGCCTGACGGACTGTGTTTCGACAGCAAGCGCGACTTAGCGTCTGGGAAGTCATAAGTTAACAGCTCTGCTCAGAAAGCGGGAAGGCTGGAGGACAAAGGGAAGGAGAGCTGCTGAGCCCCCGGACAACAGAGCTCAGTTTGGTGGGGAACAAAGGCGCTCGCCAGCGCCATCTTCCCCGCCCATCCCCCAGCCAAAATCCCAAAGAGAACCAGTTCCTGCCAGGGAACTTGCTGGCTCCGCGCGCAAACACCCAACTCTGCGCTTCTGCAGAGCCAAACCTCCGGCAGCGGATCTGACTCCCTCCTGCTGCCACAGGGCCCCTCCTGAAGTGGATCACCTAAGGAGAAGCAAGCTAAGCCTGCCCCTCCTGCCCCTGTGCACCTTGCCTACCCACCCCAGCTAAGACGCCAGATCCCCAGCATCACAAGCCTGGCAGTGTGCAAGTAGCCCAGACAGACCACCCACCCCACAGTGAATCCCGCCCTAGGAGAGGGGAAGAGAAGGCACGCACCAGTCTGACTGTGGCCACAGCGGTGGGCTGGGGGCAGACATCAGGTCTGACTGCGGCTCCGCCCACCAACTCCAGTTATACACCACAGCACAGGGGAAGTGCCCTGCAGGTCCTCACCACGCCAGGGACTATCCAAAATGACCAAGCGGAAGAATTCCCCTCAGAAGAATCTCCAGGAAATAACAACAGCTAATGAGCTGATCAAAAAGGATTTAAATAATATAACAGAAAGTGAATTTAGAATAATAGTCATCAAATTAATCGCTGGGCTTGAAAACAGTATAGCTGACAGCAGAGAATCTCTTGCTACAGAGATCAAGGGACTAAGGAACAGTCACGAGGAGCTGAAAAACGCTTTAAACGAAATGCATAACAAAATGGAAACCACCACGGCTCGGATTGAAGAGGCAGAGGAGAGAATAGGTGAACTAGAAGATAAAGTTATGGAAAAAGAGGAAGCTGAGAAAAAGAGGGATAAAAAAATCCAGGAATATGAGGGGAAAATTAGAGAACTAAGTGATACACTAAAAAGAAATAATATACGCATCATTGGTATCCCAGAGGAGGAAGAGAGAGGGAAAGGTGCTGAAGGGGTACTTGAAGAAATAATAGTTGAGAACTTCCCTGAACTGGAGAAGGAAAAAGGCATTGAAATCCAAGAGGCACAGAGAACTCCCTTCAGACGTAACTTGAATCGATCTTCTGCATGACATATCATAGTGAAACTGGCAAAATACAAGGATAAAGAGAAAATTCTGAAAGCAGCAAGGGGTAAACGTGCCCTCACATATAAAGGGAGACCTATAAGACTCGTGACTGATCTCTCTTTTGAAACTTGGCAGGCCAGAAAGAATTGGCACGAGATTTTCAGTGTGCTAGACAGAAAAAAATATGCAGCCGAGAATCCTTTATCCAGCAAGTCTGTCATTTAGAATAGAAGGAGAGATAAAGGTCTTCCCAAACAAACAAAAACTGAAGGAATTTGTCACCACTAAACCAGCCCTACAAGAGATCCTAAGGGGGACCCTGTGAGACAAAGTACCAGAGACATCACTACAAGCATAAAACATACAGACATCACAATGACTCTAAACCCACATCTTTCTATAATAACACTGAATGTAAATGGATTAAATGCGCCAACCAAAAGACATAGGGTATCAGAATGGATAAAAAAACAAGACCCATCTATTTGCTGTCTACAAGAGACTCATTTTAGACCTGAGGACACCTTTAGATTGAGAGTGAGGGGATGGAGAACTATTTATCATGCTACTGGAAGCCAAAAGAAAGCTGGAGTAGCCATACTTATATCAGACAAACTAGACTTTAAATTAAAGGCTGTAACAAGAGATGAAGAAGGACATTATATAATAGTGACAGGGTCTATCCATCAGGAAGAGCTAACAATTATAAATGTCTATGTGCCGAATACCGGAGCGCCCAAATATATAAAACAATTACTCATAAACATAAGCAACCTTATTGAGAAGAATGTGGTAATTGCAGGGGACTTTAACACCCCACTTACAGAAATGGATAGATCATCTAGACACACGATCAATAAAGAAACAAGGGCCCTGAATGAGACATTGGATCAGATGGACTTGACAGATATATTTAGAACTCTGCATCCCAAAGCAACAGAATATACTTTCTTCTCGAGTGCACATGGAACATTCTCCAAGATAGATCATATACTGGGTCACAAAACAGCCCTTCATAAGTTTACAAGAATTGAAATCATACCATGCATACTTTCAGACCATAATGCTATGAAGCTTGAAATCAACCACAGAAAAAAGTCTGGAAAACCTCCAAAAGCATGGAGGTTAAAGAACACCCTACTAACGAATGAGTGGGTCAACCAGGCAATTAGAGAAGAAATTAAAAAATATATGGAAACAAACGAAAATGAAAATACAACAATCCAAACGCTTTGGGACGCAGCGAAGGCAGTCCTGAGAGGAAAATACATTGCAATCCAGGCCTATCTCAAGAAACAAGAAAAATCCCAAATACAAAATCTAACAGCACACCTAAAGGAACTAGAAGCAGAACAGCAAAGGCAGCCTAAACCCAGCAGAAGAAGAGAAATAATAAAGATCAGAGCAGAAATAAACAATATAGAATCTAAAAAAACTGTAGAGCAGATCAATGAAACCAAGAGTTGGTTTTTTGAAAAAATAAACAAAATTGACAAACCTCTAGCCAGGCTTCTCAAAAAGAAAAGGGAGATGACCCAAATAGATAAAATCATGAATGAAAATGGAATGATTACAACCAATCCCTCAGAGATACAAACAATTATCAGGGAATACTATGAAAAATTATATGCCAACAAATTGGACAACCTGGAAGAAATGGACAAATTCCTGAACACCCACACTTTTCCAAAACTCAATCAGGAGGAAATAGAAAGCTTGAACAGACCCATAACCAGCGAAGAAATTGAATCGGTTATCAAAAATCTCCCAACAAATAAGAGTCCAGGACCAGATGGCTTCCCAGGAGAGTTCTACCAGACGTTTAAAGCAGAGATAATACCTATCCTTCTCAAGCTATTCCAAGAAATAGAAAGGGAAGGAAAACTTCCAGACTCATTCTATGAAGCCAGTATTACTTTGATTCCTAAACCAGACAGAGACCCAGTAAAAAAAGAGAACTACAGGCCAATATCCCTGATGAATATGGATGCCAAAATTCTCAATAAGATACTAGCAAATCGAATTCAACGGCATATAAAAAGAATTATTCACCATGATCAAGTGGGATTCATTCCTGGGAGGCAGGGCTGGTTCAACATTCGCAAATCAATCAACGTGATACATCACATTAACAAAAAAAAAGAGAAGAACCATATGATCCTGTCAATCGATGCAGAAAAGGCCTTTGACAAAATCCAGCACCCTTTCTTAATAAAAACTCTTGAGAAAGTCGGGATAGAAGGAACATAGTTAAAGATCATAAAAGCCATTTATGAAAAGCCCACAGCTAACATCATCCTCAACGGGGAAAAACTGAGAGCTTTTTCCCTGAGATCAGGAACACGACAGGGATGCCCACTCTCACCGCTGTTGTTTAACATAGTGCTGGAAGTTCTAGCATCAGCAATCAGACAACAAAAGGAAATCAAAGGCATCAAAATTGGCAAAGATGAAGTCAAGCTTTCGCTCTTTGCAGATGACATGATATTATACATGGAAAATCCGATAGACTCCACCAAAAGTCTGCTAGAACTGATACATGAATTCAGCAAAGTTGCAGGATACAAAATCAATGTACAGAAATCAGTTGCATTCTTATACACTAACAATGAAGCAACAGAAAGACAAGTAAAGAAACTGATCCCATTCACAATTGCACCAAGAAGCATAAAATACCTAGGAATAAATCTAACCAAAGATGTAAAGGATCTGTATGCTGAAAACTATAGAAAGCTTATGAAGGTAATTGAAGAAGATTTAAAGAAATGGAAAGACATTCCCTGCTCATGGATTGGAAGAATAAATATTGTCAAAATGTCAATACTACCCAAAGCTATCTACACATTCAATGCAATCCCAATCAAAATTGCACCAGCATTCTTCTCGAAACTAGAACAAGCAATCCTAAAATTCATATGGAACCACAAAAGGCCCCGAATAGCCAAAGTAATTTTGAAGAAGAAGACCAAAGCAGGAGGCATCACAATCCCAGACTTTAGCCTCTACTACAAAGCTGTCATCATCAAGACAGCATGGTATTGGCACAAAAACAGACACATAGACCAATGGAATAGAATAGAAACCCCAGAACTAGACCCACAAACGTATGGCCAACTCATCTTTGACAAAGCAGGAAAGAACATCCAATGGAAAAAAGACAGTCTCTTTAACAAATGGTGCTGGGAGAACTGGACAGCAACATGCAGAAGGTTGAAACTAGACCACTTTCTCACACCATTCACAAAAATAAACTCAAAATGGATAAAGGACCTGAATGTGAGACAGGAAACCATCCAAACCTTAGAGGAGAAAGCAGGAAAAGACCTCTCTGACCTCAGCCGTAGCAATCTCTTCCTCGACACATCCCCAAAGGCAAGGGAATTAAAAGCAAAAGTGAATTACTGGGACCTTATGAAGATCAAAAGCTTCTACACAGCAAAGGAAACAACCAACAAAACTAAAAGGCAACCAACGGAATGGGAAAAGATATTTGCAAATGACATATCGGACAAAGGGCTAGTATCCAAAATCTATAAAGAGCTCACCAAACTCCATACCCGAAAAGCAAATAACCCAGTGAAGAAATGGGCAGAAAACCTGAATAGACACTTCTCTAAAGAAGACATCCGGATGGCCAACAGGCACATGAAAAGATGTTCAGCGTCGCTCCTTATCAGGGAAATACAAATCAAAACCACACTCAGGTATCACCTCACGCCAGTCAGAGTGGCCAAAATGAACAAATCAGGAGACTATAGATGCTGGAGAGGATGTGGAGAAACGGGAACCCTCTTGCACTGTTGGTGGGAATGCAAACTGGTGCAGCCGCTCTGGAAAGCAGTGTGGAGGTTCCTCAGAAAATTAAAAATAGACCTACCCTATGACCCAGCAATAGCACTGCTAGGAATTTATCCAAGGGACACAGGAGTACTGATGCATAGGGGCACTTGTACCCCAATGTTCATAGCAGCACTCTCAACAATAGCCAAATTATGGAAAGAGCCTAAATGTCCATCAACTGATGAATGGATAAAGAAATTGTGGTTTATATACACAATGGAGTACTACGTGGCAATGAGAAAAAATGAAATATGGCCTTTTGTAGCAACGTGGATGGAACTGGAGAGTGTGATGCTAAGTGAAATAAGCCATACAGAGAAAGACAGATACCATATGGTTTCACTCTTATGTGGATCCTGAGAAACTTAAGAGAAACCCATGGGGGAGGGGAAGGAAAAAAAAAAAAAAAAGAGGTTAGAGTGGGAGAGAGCCAAAGCATAAGAGACTGTTGAGAACTGAGAACAAACTAAGGGTTGATGGGGGGTGGGAGGGAGGAGAGGGTGGGTGATGGGTACTGAGGAGGGCACCTTTTGGGATGAGCACTGGGTGTTGTATGGAAACCAATTTGACAATAAATTTCATATATAAATAAAAAAAATAAAAAAAAATAAACTGACAAAAGGTAAAAAAAAAAAAAAAGAAAGTTAAAATTTAGAAAATATCCCTTCATTTGGTTATTTTCTCTAAGTGTGGAAAAGAATCTGTATTCCATGAGGGCAGATGCATTCATCTATCTGTCTCTAGACTACCTGTGATTTATGGATACACAATTGTGTGTTTTCTAGTGTATTACAGTCCTTGAAATAATTGCCAAGTTTCTAGTCCAAATTCAAATTCATGAATCACAGTACATTTCTCAGAGAAGATCTATTTGAATCAGGTTTTGTAAAACCTTTGGAAAGGAGTAGGTTATTGTTTTAAGTTCACACCCATTTTCTACAGGTTCAAGTCCTAGGAGGAACTTAAATTTTATTTTGGATGAAATTTGAAATTCATCTACTTCTTACACATCATGAGGTATTGTTCCTATTTTTTATTTTTTTTCCCAGTCATCTAAAATTTTAAAACTAGGAGCACCTGGGTGGCTCAGTCAGTTGAGAGTCCGACTCTTGATTGCAGCTCCGGCCGTGAACCCAAGGTCTTGGGATTGAGCCCCACATGGGGCTCTGAGCTGAGTGTGGAACTTGCTTGAGATTCTCTCTCTCCCTCTGCCCCTCTCCCTGTCTCTCACTCTTGCTCTCTCTTTCTCTCAAAAATAAAAATTAAAAAAAAATATATTAAAACTATTCATAGCCACTGGGACATACAAAAACCAATTATGAGTCAGAGTGACCCATGGGCCAGACCTTGCTGACCTCTGCGTGGGACCATAGTGCTATCCTATGGCTATTGCCTTTCACAGTGACTATGTATTCTATCTCTCTTCAACTTGTTTCCTTCTTGCTGTGGCAAAGTCTCTTTGGTCTTTCAGATTCTAATCCCTCCACAGTCATATTTGTGTCCCTTCCCTCCCGTGTTAGCACTAAAATTTTGGCGTTCCACATCAGCACTCTCTTTACCTCTCTTCTCTCTCTCTCTCTCTCTGAATCTCTGTCGCTGTCTTCTCAGGTCTTTCTTACATCTTTGCTTCTGTGAGCGCATTTCACAGATTCCCAGCAACTCCTTCTTACCCCATACCTCAATGGTTTCCTGTTAGGCAAAAGTGTTGTCTGCTCACATGATACTCGCTTGTGTTGGTCCTGCTCGGTAAGTTGCTCTTTTCACTTATTAAGATAACTTTCCTTTGTGCATACCTAGTTCCAGAGTTCAAAGGAGGGGGAAATATGTAATTATACCATGTCTGTCCCATCTCAGCAAGTCTTCTGATCTCCCGAGTTCATTTGTCGTGTCGCCGGCTGGAGGGAAAGGTGTGCCTCCAGTACAGAGGCTTTGATAGATCTCAGCAGAAGAGTATATTCCTGGAGGCTCTGTTTCATCTCAAGTGCATGACTGAACTAATCCCCAGGTTATACCACAACTCTCCCTTTGACACTTGGGTATAAATATTACAAGACATACATTAAAAATAACTTTCCCTTTAGGCGAGGATATTTCTGACATCTGACTCAGATCTGCTTTCGTGCAGAAGGAACTGAATTTTAGGGAAGCCTTTTGTTCGAAACTTAAGGGCTGCACGTGTGCCTCTATCTTCTGGGCTCTTGCCCTGAATTGGATCTTGCTCTCTGAATAAACGCTTAATTATCTTTCTACGGAGCTGCAAGCTCATTAATAATCCACTCGTTTATGCAACCACTTAATTCCCTAAGGCTTTGGTTTCTGGAAAATGCACACCGAATACCTTAAGTATAATGTCTATAAAAGTAGATCGTGTCAGGATATGAAAAAGCCATGGAATCAACTTTAATCCATCCGCGTAAAGACCTTGGAAATGTATCGTATTTTGGATGAACAAGTGCACTGTGGTGTTCTAAATCTCAAATCATTTTTTTAATAATTTTATTTCTATCTCACCTACAAATTTTGAGGAACTGCTGTTCTCCACACATTAAAGACTGATGGAGAAAATATGCAAAAAGAAAGGTGGGTGTAACTGGGTGAACACAGGAGACTAAACAATGAGCACTAGTTTGTTCATAAATCCCATGTGACCGTTGCACAATCTGTGGAACTGTTGCCTGTTTTTACGTCAATATCTGAAAACTTTTATCATAAGGCTAATAATTACCAAAGATGTGTTTTCTAGTGTATCACATGCCTTACAAAGCTGTCAATGTATTGTGATCAAATCAAACCAGATTTAGTTTATTCAATTGCCGAAAAATTCTAGTCCTCGCTGTCAGACCAATCAGCCAAAGGGGCTTCATTTCTGACAGAAAATTTCTAACTTAATTTTTTAAATTAAAAAAAAAAGTGTTCATACGCACCCCCTCTATGAACTTCTCACTGCTGGGTTTTAATTCTGAGATGTTAACTAGCTGGCTGTGGGATATTGCCTTCTCTGGGTGCTTCCTAGCTGAAACAAAGCCCTCCCCCTCTGAGGGAAACAGTCTTGGGTGGTCTTTTTGTTGGGTGCCCAAGAGGTGTTTGCACCTCTGGTCACAGCACTTGAGTAAGTTATGGAGAGCTGAGAGAGATGCTTGCCTTCCTGGCACCTGACCCCGTGCCAGGAAAAGTGGAAAACTCAGAAAAAGAAAGTGGAGAAAGAACCGGCAGGTGGAATCTCAGGCAAATTAATCATAGAGGAGAGTACAGGTGGAAGGTGAAAATCTAGAACTTCATGCTGTTATAGCTATCTATACTCCCTGAAAAACATTCCTTGCCTGCAAGGATATGTGTGTCCAGTTTAAAGGTCAGCAGTCATAAATCTCTAAAGAAGACAGGAGAAGTAACAAAACAGCGAGACGCAAGACAAGATGGCAGCCACCAGAGAAAATCACCAAGTTCCTTAGCTCTCTGATGCATCTAGGGGGATGTGCAGGTTTCTGTATTTACCAGGCTTGGCAGACAGAATTGGCAGTGGGGTGGAAGGTTTCTCTTTAAGAAGGAGCAAAGATGCCTCCCCAAGTAACCAAGAGAACGAGGGTGCAACCAGCAGGGAGCAAGCCCCTTGGGGGTAGAAGTGAGAGCATGTTCCCGGGTTGTTCCCTGGAGCGGCATTTCCAGCAGGCCCCAGAAAACCTAGGAATCTAAACCAAATAGAGAAAGTACCTTCAAACATGAACATGGTTGAGATGATCTGTTTTGCCCAGAAATTCTCTCTCTTTATGTTGACTAACTGCGGTTTGAAACATGTTTTAGGGTGTTTTGCCAAAGGCATATTGTGGGATTTCTCATGTTTCAGATATGCTTAGGAGTTCAGAGGAAGTTGAACAGGCCACCTGGCAACGTTTCATGGCACTAATCAGCGAGGGGAAATACTGGAAAGACACTTGCATGGCAGTGTTGCAGCGACAAACTATGTGGCGGTCCTTTGGCTGTGAGGACTCCTTTCCTCTTCTGAACTCGCACACAACCCTGCGTACGTCTAAGGGCAGTCTCCAAATACTGTGCCTATTGGAGTTAACTGTGCGCTGTCTACTAACCCACCTAGACTCTGAGCATCTTGGGAAGACAGAATGCGTTGTTCTTTTCTCTGTATCCTCCGTGAAAACCACTAGAAGAAGTAAGCAAGAACTTAGGCTTGCGTGGTTCCAGAAAAGAAAACAAAGCAGCCCTGCTGACCCTTCTAACCCCCATCTATATCATCTGTCTGGTGGCGCTAGGTTGAAGCCACTGGGACTTTTGTTCAGAACCTTGAGCCCTGTTCAGACACACATCTGTCAGAGAGCTTTTGCGATTGTGGTCCCCTCTGCCTGCAATGCTGGATGCTTGCTCTTCAGGAGTCCAAATCTCTTCCTTCCTTCAAATCTAAGCTCAGATGTTACTTCCCAAATAACTATCCCCAACCACACTCACCGATGGAGTCTCGCCCCCCATCCTGTCACTCTATATCTCCCATGTCGCTTCTCTTGTTTACTTACTGCCCCCACCTCTTCTGCATACACACGTACCCTAGCATGTGAGCTCAGAGAGGAGGCCCCTGCTTGTCTGTTGTCCCTGGAACAAAGTAGATGGTCAATAAATATTGTCAAGTGAATAAATAAGTCATCAAAAACTGGGCAATCCAAGAATGATGTTTAGAATAAAAATATGAGCAAATAAAATTGTGTCCCAATTTCATCCCTTGTTCCAAAAAACCAAAAGCGTTTTTTGAAGAAGAAATTCTTTCCCTGGTTATCCACACTGTAGGTTATCGATGTAAAACCCAAAATCACCAGGTGGTGGGAACCTTTGGGGAAATGGAAGCTTCTCAGAAAATGAGCTTGAAACAAAATTTAATCTAAAATGGCATTAAAAACAAAGGTCACATTAAATTACTTTGGAACGCAGTATAACACATTATTCAGTAAAACTCCAGAATCTACTTAACAAAACATCAATGAATTGGAAACATAACCAGGCGTCATTTTGTAAGACTCATATGTGCTACTTACGAACTGAGCATGATCTTCCTTTGCCTTAAGAAGGTCAAATCCGTGAACAGACATTTGCAAAGCTCCAGCTGTGTGCCAGGCCCCAGACAAGGCATCAGTGGTACAAATACGAGGAAGAGACAATGCACAGTCAGGAAAGGGAGGGATGGCTAAGTATGGGGAATGGGGCTGATGGGGGGACTTCACAGAGGAGATGATCCATATGTGTATGATGATCAACACTGGTAAAGATAAACAGGGGGACAGAAGGTAGACAGCACACAAGGCATGGGGAACAGGACTGCAAAGGAAGACTAATGAGGTCAGATTGCACTGGTACCAAAATACATTTATAGCAACACGCAAAAAGAACTAAACATCTGAATGAATGAATGAATGAATGAATGAATGAAATAATATCTAAGGCATTTGACTTTCACTTATAAAACAGTCAGATATAGTTTAGCAGGTAAGAACAAAATCTCTACTGTTTGATTTAAGAGTTTCCAAAGCAAACATTGAAGGAAAGTGTTTGAGTTCAGCCCAACTGGTTGGATATTTAGCCTAAGCTCCTACTCTTCAAAATAAAATTATCTCATCAACTTGTTATTTTGGAATAATCTTAGGTTTACAGAAAGTTTATAAAGACAGTACAGAGAGCTTGCTATATCCTTCACCCAGCGTGAACTAGTGTTAACCTCTTACGTTGGCACGGTACAGTTGTCGAAACTAAGAAACCAGCATTGGTACATTATTATAAAGGAAACTGTAGACTTTACTTTGGTTTCACCACTTTTGCCACTATGGCCCTTTATGCATTCCCAAATCATATCCAGAATAGCACACTGCAAGTGGCCAACATTGCATTTTAAATTATAAGCTTGCTGTTAATAATGATAAGATTAATTACAGTTATAAATAAAAATTCTGAAAAAAAATGGATGACATAGTACAATGAGTAATAATCACCTGCTATATTTAGTTTTTAATAAAAAATGGGACATACTATACAAAACCCATTTCCCAGTAAAACATGACTGGAAAATTATATTTTGCTTATTAAATTAAATTGTGTCGTTGACTTTCTTTATAATTTCAGGGTATTTTATCCTCCTTACTGAATGGTCTTCAATAGACAGTGGTTCTTAACACTTAGCTTTAATTTCCCTCTTGTCATGCCCCTGAGCAGTTAATGTTCTATAAACATAACTTTACGTACATTCAGATGCTGATGTGGCCTCCACCTTTGGACTATTTTCTTAATCTATCACCGTCAGAGATTAGACAGCTGTTTATAAGGTTTTCTAAGAATGTGTTCTCAGAGGAGATATGTTGATATTATTTTTCATGCTTGATGGAATCTTCTCACCCTGTAAGATAAGCTCATTTTCCATGACTTGGGTGAGTTACTGAACCTCCTCACAGCTCATCCCAGAGAAAGAGAGAAGAGGGAACTCCCTGAAATAGTTCAACCATGTCATGGTGGCCACAGAGCAAAGGAGATGCAGAAGAAATGAAACAAACATGTAACATGAATATAATATCCTACTTAAATATATTTACCAAGTATAATAACTTCGATAACTTCACTCTCTTTATTGTCCTCTCTTTTTTTAAATAGAAGAAACGGGATGTAGTACATTCAAATCAAGTGCCTGTCATTGTCCTCCAGTGTCCTCTCTCCCACCGTCTGCACCCCCAGGACAGCTATTTGGATCTTTGCTTTTGGTATTATTATAGTCCTGAATTTTGATATTTTTATGTAATGCATGATGAAGGCAATTTAAGGCACCACACACACACACACACACACACACACACACACACTTTTCAGTTGGCTCAAGTGGCAGAGTTAACCCCAATGAAAGAGCATGTGCATGGAGGCTGCAGATGAGGTTTGTGTCTTTGCTCAATGACCTTGTTTGAAGCCCACTCGCATGATCCTCAAGCTTTCACCTTCATGAAGATGACAAGGAAAATCATGCACATCTAGCAAAAAGTTGGTGCTAAGTAGAGACTGGCTTCAATTACCCAACTGTCCTCTTCAAATTTCCTGCAAGAACACCCCGCCCACCAGCCAGGATGGTAATCTCACTTTGATCTATATTCCACAGAAAAGCTCGGTTTGCTCTCCATCCTGGGTCTAGATCCCTGCCTCAGGTGCTAGTAGAGGCTGAGGAGGAGGAAAGAATTTTCTCAACACAGGAAAAAGAATAAATAAACCTGTCAGGAGAAAAGAGGACAATCTATTAAAGGCTTTGATCGTCCTATTTGTCATAGAGAAATAACAGATACATTAGTGCACACAGCACTTATAATTCAGAGATCATCGTTACACAAAATGACAAATGATGTTACTATAATTTACCATTTGTCTTTTTTCACATAGTTAAAAAACCATAATTACAAGAAATTGTGACAACTTGCCAATTAAACAGACTCATTCACCCACAGATGAAGCCTGCATCTTTGCATTTTGCAAATTAAGTTGGGGTATGTGACGAGGATGAGAACCAAAGTTGTATTTACAGTGATTCATGAGCCTGAACAGGTATACACTGAAAGTTAGACAGCATCCACCTCTATTCCAGAGCATCTAAGCCACTTGGAAAATATTTCCAGTTATAAAAAAACAAAAACAAAAAACAATAGTCTTTCAGTTTTCTTCTTGAAGGTTTTCAGACTTCACTACAATCTCACTTGTAAGGTTAATCCAATCTCATCTTTCTTTCGTCCACTTTTATTGTGCTGTGGACAGCAATCTAATATAAGTAGAAAGAATGGAATAATCTTACACTACAGGAAGAAAAACATGGACTGTAAGTGGGTATAAAACCGGTAGGCACACCATTTTGGAAATATGGAAAGGGATAAGCATCCCTATGGAAAGGGATAAGGGAAAAATGGACAGAGGAGAAAGAGAGGGAGGAAGAGTTTCAGGATATGGCCACACATAACCAATCTGGGGCCAGAAGGGAATCTGGAGGAGGGCTGGTCAGCGGACACCCAGCCCTGATCCAGAGAATAAACGTAACAGCAAGCTCTATGGTGACTCCGGTCCAAGTGACTTTGGGATCCAAGAGAATGAGGGGAGCCCGCCTGGCAGGTGGAGCTCAACTTTGCTCGTGTGTTCACAAGGACTTTCGGAGCTTGTAATATACATCATTACTGAAAGTCGAATCTTCCATTTGGCTGTAGACAGACTCCCTTGACTTGGAAGAAATGACCCCTCTAGTCACACAGTGTAAAATGGGGAGCCATTTCTTTTCCTGTCTCTTAAGAAAAAAAAAATTGTCAAGTAATCCGAATGCAGATATTTTCAATTTGTTTAGTAAACTAAATTCTGGTGGGCATTCATTCTGGGCCATAGCAGAGAGTGTGGTTAAGCACACAGGTCGTAGAAAGAGCAGGTAGAGAGCCCATCCCACTTACCCACATCCTAGTCGCTGTCATTGGGAAATGCACCTCGACTCTCTCTGCTTCCACTCTCTCACCTTAAAATCAGGCTAATAATAGTTCTAACTCATAGGGTAGGCTCTTGTGAAGATCCATGAGTTTAGGCGAGTAAATGCTTAGCACAGTCCCCGCCCACAGTAGATGTTCAGTAAGTGTTAGAGGCTTTGTTGCTGAGTTGGAAGGGATATTTCTTTCCCTTCCCTGTGTTTAGACAGAAAAATTCTCAAGTTGGTGCTGGGCCCTTTGGAGATGGATCTGATTGGCAGAAATCATTGCAATGTGGGAAGGGAACATAAATGTAGCTTTGCTGTCTGTTGGAGTGTGAGATATGCCAGCTACAAGTATGAAAAGGGATAATTCACTTTAAAGTGGAGAAAGCCCAAAAAGGAGAGTCTTCGTGTGCAAACAGAACAGTGTGACAGCCAAAGCATTGATAAAGTCCAAAAACTTCATATTTTGCGAAGATAGGATCACCATCATCGACAGCACGACTTTCAACTTCTTTGACACTGATGAAACTGGAAATGATAATTTAAGCAGAAAGCACCAGCATATGGGGCTGTAGAATTCCCATTTGTACTAGCTACACTTCTCTGTGTAGAGCTGCTTCGATTTCCCTTGAGAAAAGATACAATGTGGTTTCACTTTGGAAAGGGCTCCTCGGTCAACACATGCACATTTGTTTCCTTTCAGTTTGCTCAAAAGTATCATCAACACACCCAGAATCCCTATGCAGTTGGTATTGGATTCGCTAATTAGCAAGCATAAACAAATAAGTGAAAGAAAATAAATTTGCTGTTTAGAATGTATTTTGCCGTTTTTTGGCAAATATTCAGAAACAGCTTGTTCATTTCTGAACAGGAGAAGGTGATATATGACTGGTTGGACATATGGTCCTAATCTACCATATTTCATGAGTCTCAGTTAATGGAGTAAGGGGAAGGAAATACTATCTTGATAGAACCTTAATAGTGTCCCGTAAGGAGAGACTTGGGAGGATATTTATAGAGGTTTGGGGTCTGGGCTCAAGTGGTAGAAGGCAGATCTTTCAAAGCAAGGAATCGATTGTTACTGGGTCTGGCTCATGAGCTAATCGCTTAGGACTGGTAGCACAAGGAGGTAAGGTCTTGAAGTGAGTTTGATGAATAAACTGTGTTGGATAAGCACGCTAATGAGCAAAACATTGGCTTGGACAAATTGGTTTGCAGAGATTTCCTGAAGCAACAGCAAAGTTATTGATTGGTTTACACCCTCATCCTTTTGAGAAGGATTTTCTGGAACAAATAGTGAAGTGATGTGGACACAGGTGGCCTCAGTCTTCTTTTGGGATAGTAAAGCTTTGTGGACACAGGCTGTCTTCCTTCACCAGGTCAAGTACTCTTCCCCTTGAGCCAGACTCTGCCTTCTTCAACATGCCCAAGGCTATAACTGGTTTTACTACGGTTTACAAAATCCCTTCCCTCCCCTCCCCTCTCCTTTTCCCATCCTCTATCTCTTTTGCAAGTACATAACAGTACAAGAAGTTTAAATCTGTGAGTCTCGAACATCCGTCTGTAGGTTGCTTTCAGTCTGCTCATGTTATAACTCCCTGGGGAGATTTCGCTTCCTTCCGGGAACCCTCTGTTTCTGACATACCTTTCCCGGGGAAGGCACGGCCAGGGTTGTGAATCCCTGAACCAAGGAACGGAGATGACTAATCATTCAATGTTTCTCAAGCCGATTACGGTCACAGAGGTCCTAAACAACTTCGCTATTCTTTCCATGACACCATACGGAATGTCAGAATTCAAATACTCACATTTGAAATAATGATGGAGGAATTCAGGACTACAGTTTACTAACAGGGAGCAGTAGCAAGTAAAAAGGGATTGAAATGCAACTTAGGGAAGATATTTCTTTAGTTCAGAAAATTATTCCCCGTTAACATTTCCACATTGAAAGTTCAAGGGGGCAAAAATAGCTGTCCGTGTCTGACTGTAGCATTGGACCACTGCGCTTACCCAAAAAGCAGAGAGAACCACTGAGCTAGAAAGAAACACAACTGGCAAGCTGAGTCTGGGTGGCTGCCTAATTAGCAGCTGTAGGGGATTATATTTGCATTCTAACAGGAAGTGTGTTGCCATAACTTAAAGGAGATAAGGAAGTGGGAATTCCTCTGTGACCACAGGGTAAGGGAATCTTTTTTTTTATTGAGGGGGCTTCTGAGACCCCCTTGTCCTCATGGGTAGGTAAATAACCTTTGGCCCGTCAGTATACTGGACTCTATTATTTTTTTTTTTTAATTTTTTTTTCAACGTTTATTTATTTTTGGGACAGAGAGAGACAGAGCATGAACGGGCGAGGGGCAGAGAGAGAGGGAGACACAGAATCGGAAACAGGCTCCAGGCTCCGAGCCATCAGCCCAGAGCCCGACGCGGGGCTCGAACTCACGGACCGCGAGATCGTGACCTGGCTGAAGTCAGACGCTTAACCGACTGCGCCACCCAGGGCCCCAATTTTTTTTTTCAACGTTTTTATTTTTATTTATGGGACAGAGAAAGAGCATGAACGGGGGAGGGGCAGAGAGAGAGGGAGACACAGAATCGGAAACAGGCTCCAAGCTCTGAGCCATCAGCCCAGAGCCTGACGCGGGGCTCGAACTCACGGACCGCGAGATCGTGACCTGGCTGAAGTCGGACGCTTAACCGACTGCGCCACCCAGGCGCCCCTACTGGACTCTATTATAACTGGTGCTTGTGTTATACTTCCAGTTCTGGCAGGATGGGCCAGTTGATATGTCAGTAACGAACAGCCCCGAAATCTATGTGGCCTAATACAACAAACATACATTTTCCCCCTCACACGAATGCCCCGAACACATCAGCCAGTGGCTTTGTTCGTCCTACTCATTCGCGCAGAGACTGATGAAGTTGCACTTTAACACGTGCTTGCATGATTGTGGTAGAAGGATCGCAGAGAATCGTGCACCGGCTCCAAAATTTCCATCTAGAAGTAACACGGTCCCCGTGTATTCAAATGTCATTGGCCAGAGTCAGTCACATGGCAGATAGAACATCAAAAGAGGAAGAAAACTCCATTCTGCCTTGTGTGCAGAAAGAAGAGAAGAGCACAGTATGGAACAATAACTCTAATGCTTACCATGATCTCCAAACACGAACCTCGGTTTGGAAAGTAGACATTCAAACGCTCACATCTAATGTCAGCTCCAACAATAACTCATCTGCAGCCTGAGAAGTACTGAGACAGATAATGTGCCCCTAGAAAAGCTGTTTGTGGTATCCCTCGGATGGTTTGTGCCTGTGGGTTGGGTTAATTTAAAAGGGCCAAAACAGGGAAGACATCTGCATACCAGTCTGTCCCTCCTTTAAACAATGCTCAATGCTTTCCTCCTCTGTGCGATGTCTATGACCATTTCCGGCTGTATCACTTACTGATAGCTCAGTCTGCTGCCGCATCACCAGTGCTTAGCACACGGTTAGTCTTTGATAACTACATGTTAAATGGATGAGTACTTGTTAAATCCAAATGCCAGAGTTCATCGTTTTAATTCCCTGTTTGGTTAATAAATGTAGTGTTTGTTTTACCCATCAGACTGTAAATTTCTCCGAGGCATGAAATATTTCTCATCTCTGGAACCCCACAGAGTATCCAGGCCAGGGATGGGCACACAGTAGAAAAGCCATGAGCCTTTGACAGTACATTGATATACTGAGAAAATTAAAAAAGAGAGAGAGAGAAGAAAGAAACTGATGGATGTGAGCTGAGTTCCTCTTGGTCCATTATAGAATAGATGCCATCAAGACCACATTGCTTATTCCATCCGCTCAACCTTGCCACACAGAGTGAGTTGGAAGACGGCAGAATAGAAATGACACTTGGCTGGGCCCATTTGAGGACAGTCATTAATATTGCAAACAGGTCCATGTGTTAGACTTGGCCCATCAAGGGCACCAGATGCATCCTCCCAGGCAAGCTGAGGGCCCTTCTGAGGGCTCCTCCAGGCCAGGCACGCTGCATCTGGTTTCATTCAGACAGCCTGGCTACTTGGCTCAAGACAGAGCATCCATGGCAAGAACTAACACTCTCCCAGCGCAGCTCCACTTCATGAAAAATGAACATAGCTAGGGGGTTGAGTTCTGACGCCAATCTGGCCAACAGATGGTGCGTTCCTGATGACAGGGGACAGCCAATTGAAAGATAATCTTGACCTGCTTCGGCAGTCCCGGCTGAGTTAACTAAATTCAAAAAAGAATCCATACGTAGCTGTGTACCAATCTTGTGTCTAGCCCTGTGGTCAGAAAAATGGGAGATCAGAGATCCAGAAAAAGAAGTAAGGCGCCCTTTGGCAAAGACGTGATAATACAGTTGGACAGCATTGTAACCAAAGCAGGAAATACATTCCCGGGAGGTCCAGAGTTAAGCATTTTTTAAACTTTCCGCTAAGGGATTCACAGACATCATTCCTCTTAATTCTTGCAACCATCCCATGAGCAGATACCAATGGCTCCATTTTCCAGATGACAGAGCCAAAGCTGACAGGTTACCTGGCTTCCCCAAGGTCAGACAGTTGAACGGGTCAAGATTTAAACCTAAGAATGTGTTGTTAGAGTTTACATGAGTTGTGGAGAGTTACTGAGTTCAGAAAAGGCATGCTCAGAGTATGACTAACAGTAAAAAACATTTACATCATACTAATGGGGAACCTGGTGCCCTTCTAAGGCCTTTCCTATTAAGAGCTCATACAACCGTTATAGCACCTCCATAAATTAGTGTACAAAGAGTTTAAGCATATAGCACAAAGTCACACAACTTAGTAGATGAGGGATTTGAACCCAAAGGATGATGGTCCTTCTAGCCCACTACATTGCATTAAATACTACTGGTAATGTTTATTCCTCCTTCCCCCCAAAATGTGGCCAGGCCTTGGAGTGGATTATTGATTGCTTTATCTGTCTTGGCTCAAAAGCAGAAGTTTTCAAACTTCTGAAAACCCTCCTTGGCTTTTGTTTTCAAAACCTAGAAAGCCGTATTTACAGTTGATCCCCTCAGACTTGAGGACACTGGTGTGCATACTGCTGTTCTAGGAAACACGGGGGTCCCCAGGAAAGGGTAGAGACACTAACCTTCCCCTACTGGGATACCAGAGTTTTAAAGCTCAGTGCAATCAAAGGTTATGGATGATAAATAGATGATGGATGGATGTGTGGATAATGTATTAACTTCTCTTTTTATTTTTTTAATGTTTATTTATATTTAAAGGAGACAGAGGGAGAGGGAGAGAATGAGCAGGCAAGGGGCTCAGAGAGAAGGAGACACAGAATCTGACTCAGGCTTCAGGCTCTGAGCTGTCAGCACAGAGCCCGATGTGGGGTTCACACTCATGAACCACAAGACCATGACCTGAGCCAAAGTTGGACACTTATCCGACTGAACCACCCAGGGACACCATAATGTTTTAACTTCTGATCAAACCAGGAAGCCAGGGTAAAGGTGAAAAGGTGAAAATCCCCCGGGTGAATGAGTCAGCTGCCCTGTTCCTAATTCAGGACCAAAGAAAGTTGGCAGGACTTCTGATAGCAAGATGGCATGGTAGAAAGCATGGGCATGATAATCATTCATAATCTCCTTGTACACAAAAGTAACAATGCTGTCAACTTCAAGAGATCGTGTAAATATGGACAATGAATCTATTCTTGCTGACCATTGTGCACAGAAGACCAGAAGACCTGAACCAAATGTTCTGGAATGTGATAGCCCCTAGCACTTCTAAAATGATTCTCAAGGGAGTAAGAATTCTCCAAAACGAAAAGACATTGTATGTCTTACCTACTTTGACCAAAAAGGAGCTTGGAGTCAGATTTACTTTGATTTGGAACAAATAAAGTAATAAACGTTTCTTGGACCTAAGTAAATTAAAACCCTTTCAGTGTATACATATCAACTTGAAATTCTGAGGCTTAAATATTTGGTACAATATTAACTTGAGTAGGGGCGCCTGGGTGGCGCAGTCGGTTAAGCGTCCGACTTCAGCCAGGTCACGATCTTGGGGTCCGTGAGTTCGAGCCCCGCGTCGGGCTCTGTGCTGACAGCTCAGAGCCTGGAGCCTGTTTCCGATTCTGTGTCTCCCTCTCTCTCTGCCCCTCCCCCGTTCATGCTCTGTCTCTCTCTGTCCCAAAAATAAATTAAAACGTTGAAAAAAAAATATTAACTTGAGTATCTGGAAAATGTTTCCCTTCTCTTTTTTCCAATCCGACAGAAAGAAAGAAAGAAAGAAAGAAAGAAAGAAAGAAAGAGGAGGGAGGGAGGGAGGGAGGGAGGGAGGGAGGGAGGGAGGGAAGAGGGAAGAAAGGGAGGGGAAAAAATAGAACAGAAGAAAAATAGCAAGCCTCAAGAGATTTTTGATGGCAGATATAAAAATGAATACCAACTGGCCTCTTCCAAGTAATGGAATCAGATGTGTAGTTTAGCAGGAGTTGGTTGTGTATCTAATTTTTCTATTAAGATTTTTCATAGACAGAGACCCGATAATCACTTTTGCAGGGAATACTGACGAGGTGTACTTGCTTGGTTGAAGGGGAGGAAAATGAATGTGTGCATTTAAAATTTTTATGATCACATTTTTAGTGAAGGGAGGAGGATGACTATAGTTTCATGACTGCTTTAATGCAATTGGTTCCACACGAAGGAGACGACATGTTGAAATGTGATGAGTAAAGATGTGCAGAATGCTTCCCTAGTAATTGGATTCAAGCAACAATAACACTGGGCATTGTCAAATCCTTTGCAGCTTTTTTCAAAAGGTCTCCTTCTTTCTTACTGGGGGAAAAAATGCACATAATATAGAACATCATGACCTTACAACAGTAAGAAGGGAAATTAAAAATTATTTCACCTAAGTGCATCTGTATTTGAATCAAGCACACGCTAAAGTTTAGGCAACTTCTAACTGCACGATTTCTCCTCACTTCTTCCTGTTCTAACAGCACAGGATTATAGAGCTGAATGGTGCATTTTAGGAGTCATTTTAGTGTAACATTCTCATTTTAGAGATGAAGAGATAAAGGCCTAGAGAAGTAAGGCAACTTACCTGTGGATGTACAGTAAAATAATGGCACAAACGAGACCAAGCTTGGAACCCCCGATTCTGCTTCTTGTATAGTCAAGGAGGAAAGGGCCTGAGAAGTAGGGAGTGGATAATAGAGGTCAAGGAAAGAAAGGATGCTATTGTCTAAATGTTCGTGTCCCTGCTCAGCTTTGTACGTTGAAATCCTAACCCCCAAAAGTATTTGCATGTGGGGTTTCTGGGAGGTGAATTAGGTCATGAGAGGGAAGCCCTCATGAATGAGACCAGTGCTCTTATTATAAAAAGAGGTCCCACACAGCTCTCTAGCCTTTTCCATCCTATTAGGATAAAGGAAATATCTGTGACCCACAAGAAAGCCCTTACCCAACTATGCTGATACCCTGATCTCGGACTTCCATCCTCCACAACAATAAGCAAGACATTTCTGTTGTTTGTAAGCTAGCCAGTCTGTGGTATTTTGTGATAGCAACCCAAAGAGAGGAAGACAGAGGGCTTCCGGGAACAGGGGCCAATCATCCTGGGGAATTACCAAAAAAAGCTGAAGGGGAACGATAGTTGACAGAAGGTCATTGGCCATTGTGAGCAGATCGTTGATGATCTTTTTAGTCAAGACTCTTTCGGTCCCAGTGGGCAGAAAACCATCTAAATAATGCTGAGCTAAAAGAAAAATTTACATGCTCGTGTACTCAAGAGGCTTGAATTCAGACATGATTTCAAGTACGCCTGGATTCATATGTCCAAATGACAGTCAGTGCTTTCCCTGAGCTCTGTTTCCTAGCTCTCTGTGCTGGTCCCATCCTCTCCTATATGAGGTCTTTTTTCTCTGTGGTGAGGAAAAGGATCACCTGAAATCCTATATTCATACCTTCTCAGTGTAGCAACCTGTCTTGAAAAAGAAAACCTGTCTTCAAGTGTTCAAACATCAATCACAGGGCAGAGTATTCATCTGTCCTGCCTGGGTTGTACACCAACCCCAGATTCAAGAAATTAGTCAGTATGATTGACCCGATTTACGTCACATTTCAATCTTATAGCTGGTGTGGAACAGAGGTTTTATGATTCATTGACCAACTGGGAACATGGTATAATAGTATCTTCAAAGGAAGGGTATATGTAACTGGAAGAAACAGGGAGGAGACAAGCTAAAACATAAAAGTAATAGTTTGAGTTTTCCTTTACTGACCAGCAGGCACATGCATCCCTTGCAAACATTCAATTTCACCTAACAAATTACTAATATCTACATACAATTAAAATTATATTCTGCACGTCCCAAAGACTTATAGCTGTAAGTGACTTCTAGATGTTACAGACTCTTGTCATGTCATGAATCCATGGGACTTGCAACCCCAAGGGATATTCATTCTGCCTCTATGTCTATTGAAATCCTGCTTTAAAATTCTGTGGTCTGTGAATAGAATAAGTGATCGATTTAATCATTTAAAACATACCAATTTAAAAATGATAGGAAAATAAGACAACAATCCAAAATATTATCATTTAGAAAGCAGATAAAAGGTATTTTTTTAACGTTTACTGATTTTTGAGAGAGAAAGAGTCAGAGTGCAAGTGGGGAAGTGGCAGAGAGGGTTGTTTCTCTAACAATACAACTACTTAAAAAACACAGTCAGGGGCGCCTGGGTGGCGCAGTCGGTTAAGCGTCCGACTTCAGCCAGGTCACGATCTCGCGGTCCGGGAGTTCGGGCCCCGCGTCGGGCTCTGGGCTGATGGCTCAGAGCCTGGAGCCTGTTTCCGATTCTGTGTCTCCCTCTCTCTCTGCCCCTCCCCCGTTCATGCTCTGTCTCTCTCTGTCCCAAAAATAAATAAACGTTGAAAAAAAAAAATTTAAAAAAAAAAAATAAAAAAAAAAAAAAAACACAGTCAACTCTAAGGCTATTGCACATCTATGAACTCCTGTTACTAAACCAACAGTGAGACATTTTTAAAGACATGATCTATGAATGTGGATTGCAGCCTGGTAGATTGTTTCTGAGAGCAATAGCCCTTGATGCTAGGTTGTAGTGGATGGATGCCATGGGATGTCTCCAGAAACTTTGTCTGGGACTGAAACCATCATTGCCCTACTGCTGGAAGCTTTAGCAGCTAATGGCTTTCCATCAAGTCCATCTCTGGAACTTTCCCTCAGCTAAAGAGAGCCACCTTGCACAAGATTTGCCCCTTTCCTGGGTTTAGCCTACATCCAGTAACTGGTCCACATAGAGGTACACGTACCTAGCCCCCTTGTCCAATCTCACACAGCTCTAAAAGGCCAATCCAGCTTCATAACTCCAGATGGGATTGACTGAAGATTTTATTTTCACTGTTTCACTCTTCCCAGTGTCCACTATTCCTGATCCTGCTTCCTTTATTCCACCAGAAGTATTGATTCTGAAAGCACTCTCCACAATACACCTCCTCCTTGAAAATCCCCATCTAAGAGTCTGTCTCCCAGGGAAAACAACCTATGATAGGTGGCACCAGGAGTGGCCCAAGAGAAGAATCTAAAGTGAGATTTTGGAGATCAGCTACATCATCTACAATCTGGCAGGTAATGAGGACCCCCAAATTCTGGTTGGTGGAGCATGGATGGTCCATGGCATGTTGGAATAGCATAATTATTAAAATGTTTCCCGGTAATGGACTGGGATGGTATACCAGAGAAAAGGAAAGCATTGACACGTGCAGTGGATCAGATGATTGAGAAGTGTTTGCAAATCAGTAATAATAAGGAGCATGGAACTGGACAGATATTGTTGTAGGCAGTGAATACTTTGAACACGGAAATAAAATGAAAGGCTGAGGTGATTAATCTCCAAGCATAGATTAAGGGCAGGGGTCTCCCTAGCGGTTTATAAAAAGACCTCCATCTCCTACAATGGGAGAAAAGAAAAAGCTGAAGGGGGGGCCTAAGATTTAATTATAATAGTAACAGAGGTTGAGTTTTCAACCTTAACCTATCTGCTATGACAAGGTCAGGATTCTCATTAGAAATGGACTCTGAGAGAACCAAAAGCTGCCATGTTTTGGTAGGGCCTTCTACCAGTCAGGATTTCACCAGAAAAGCAGACCAGCAGAATATACATACGTACATCACTATGGTGGGGTGTGTATACATATACAGACTGATACATACATATATACAGACATATGTATATGCATCTGTGTGTGTGCATGCATATGTATATATGTGAGATTTATTGCAAGGAATTGGCTTACACAGTTGGATGCAGGCTAAGCAATTCTGAAATCCATCTCTTGGGCAAGCCATCATGAGGGACGGACTGGAAGTTCTCAGGCAGGACCAGAAGACGCAGTTCACAGGTGGAATTTCTTCTTCTTAAGAGAAGTCTCAGCTTTGCTCTGAAGGCCTTTCAACTGATTATCTAGGATAATCTCCTTAAACCCAACTGCTTGTAGATGTTAGTCACATCTACAAAATAGTTTTATAGCAACACCTAGATTCGTGTTTGATTAAATAACTGGAGACTGTAGCCTGGTGGAAGTGATGTATAAAACTGATCCTCATAGGCCTGCAGAAGAAAAGAACTTTATAGCAGCTGTTCATCGTCTTACATTCATCATACTTACTATCTTACAATATCTATGGAGAAATTAAGGCAAAGTTTACATAGAACCTTTGTTTACGGTTGCGCAAGGTTCCAGTCAGTTATCTACAGTGGGAAAAGATGCCATGTGGAATTTATGGTAGGGCCCAATAGAAGAATCACATTATAGATTGTGTCCTTAGGCCATTATATACTTTTCAAAAACAGCTCCTGACATGCTCTTAGACTCTATTAGAGATGGAGCCCCTAGCCATGAGATTACTCACTCTGTGTAAGGTAGCAGCTTATATATGCGCCTGGGTGGCGCAGTCGGTTGGGCGTCCAACTTCAGCCAGGTCACGATCTCGCGGTCCGTGAGTTCGAGCCCCGTGTCGGGCTCTGGGCTGATGGCTCGGAGCCTGGAGCCTGTTTCCGATTCTGTGTCTCCCTCTCTCTCTGCCCCTCCCCCGTTCATGCTCTGTCTCTCTCTGTCCCAAAAATAAATAAACGTTGAAAAAAAAAATTAAAAAAAAAAAAAATGAGAAGTAAAATTACCATATGATCCAATAACTCCAATACTGCGTATTTACCCAAAGAAAGCAAAAACACTAATTTGAAAAGATAGATGCACACCTAGTTTATTGCAGTATTATTTACAATAGCCAACATTCGGAAACAACCTGAGTGTCCATTCATAGATAAATGGATGAAGAAGATGTGGTATATATATATATATATATATATATACACACACGTGTGTGTGTGTGTGTAGATATATATATATACTATGGAATATTATTCAAACATAAAAAAGAATGAAATCTTGCCATTTGCAATGACATGGGTGGAGCTAGAGAGTATAATGCTAAGCAAGATAAGTCAGCCAAAGAAAGACGAATACCACATGATTTCAGTCATATGTGGAATTTAAGAAACAAAACAAACAAATAAACAAAGAAAATATGGCAAACAAAAAACATTCTTAACTGTTAAGAACAAACTGGTGGTTACCAGAGGGTACATGAGTGGGAAATGGATGAAATAGATAAAGGGAATTAAGAGTACACTTATCTTGATGAGCACTGAAAAATGTCTAGAATTGAAATGTCTAGAAATGTGAATCATTATATTGTATACCTGAAACTAATACAACACGGTATGTTAATTATACTTCAACTTAAAAAAATAAAGCATAGGAGCTCCTGGTGGATCAGTCAGTTAAGCAACCTACTTCAGCTCAGGTCATGATCTTGCATCCATGGGTTCGAGCCCCGTGATGGGCTCTGTGCTGACATAGGAGCCTGGAGCCTGCTTTGGATTCTGTGTCTCCCTCCCTCTCTGCCCATCCCCCACTCATGCTCTGTAACTCTCCCGCGCGCGCGGGCAAAAGTAAATAAGCATTAAAAAAATTGTTTTAAATAAATAGTGAAAGAAGTGGTACATTCAGGGTCAGGCAATAAACAGGACCAAAGAGTACAAGTAAGCTTTATGAATACGTGTCCTAGACTTCCATGTTATCCATCAGTATTCAATTAGCACCTCTCTCCCTCTACTCGCATTTATGGTCACATTGGTGGGATTGGGAGAGATATTTTTTTAATTAAAAAAATTGTTAACGTTTCTTCATTTTTGAGAGACAGAGAGAGAGAGTGCAACCAGGGGAGGAGCAGAGAGAGAGGGAGACACAGAACCCAAAGCAGGCTCCAGGCTCTGAGCCATCAGCATAGAGCCCCAGATAGGGCTCAAAGTGATGAACCGTGAGATCAGGACCTGAGCCGAAGCCGGACACCCAGCCAACTGAGCCACCCAGGTGCCCCGGGAGAGATTTTTAATACTAGCTATAGAGAAGAAAAATGGTAGAGCTTGATTCATGAATGGGGGCCGCTTAGTATATGGATAGAAGTCTAAATGAACTGTGTCTAAACTACAGACTCTCTCAGGAGTGGACCCAAAAGGCAGAGGTGAAGGGAAATCCTCAAAAATCTGTCAGAGTCTTCTATTACTGTATAACAATATTGCTACAATCTTAGTTTCTTTACACAAGGCAGATTTATTATTGCACAGCTTCTGTGGAAGGATGAGGGCATGGCTTACCAAAACCCTATGCTTATGTTCTCACCATGTTGTGAGCAAGGTGTTGGCTCTAGCTGCAGTCTCCTTGGAGTCTCAGTCAGGGAGGAATTTATTTCTAAGCTTACATGGTGTTGTTAGCATTCAGTTCTTTATAGACTCCGGGACTGAGGGCCTCATTTCTTGATGGGTGGTGGCCATGGGTTACCTTCAGTTCTGTGCACACGGCCTTTTCCATAGAAAGCCTACACCACAGAAGCTTGTTACTTCAAAGTTAGTAAAAGGGAGAGCTCTAGTAAAACGATCATTACAATCTTATATAACATAACCCTATGCATTTCATCAAATACATCTCATCACTTTCGTAGTATTCTATTGGTTAGAAGCACGTATAGCGTGAAGTTCTTTACAGACTTGTATGATACCCACCCCAACATTCATGTCTTCCCCAGAATCTCAGAGCGAGACCATTTCAGAAATAGGGTCTTTGCAGATGTCATTAGCTAGGCTGAGATAAGGTCATACTAGAGCAGCAGAAGGCCTTATTCCAACAAACTAAGATCTTTCTAAGAAGAGAAGAAGTACAGAGACACAGACTCTTAGGGATAATGTGTGACACAGAGCCAGAGATTAGAGTGATGCATCTATAAGCCAAGGAACCCCAAAGATTGCAGGAAACGCCAGAAACTCAATAAGGGCATGGAACAGATTCTCCCCTAGAGTATCTAGAGAGAACATGACCTTGCTGATACCTTGATTTCAGACTGCTAGCCTCCAGAACTGTGGGAGAATAAATTTCTATTGTTTTAAGCCACATAGTTTGTGGTCATACATTATGGAAGCCTTGGGAAACTAATACTATCCCACTCTTCATGGGAGTGGATTATGCAATGGCATGAATTCTAGGATTGAGGACCATGATAGACTGTCTACTAGAGTCCACGCTCTTCCCTCAGCGATGCACACCCCCCCACGGGCAAAATAAATTCACTTTGTGCTGAGGTCCCCTAGAGTCTTTCTCCATTAGGGCCTCCCCTCAAATCCCAGAATTTCATCGTCCATATTAGACATGTGGATGCAACTCCTTCAGTGTAGTTACTCTTAATTTGTCTTTCTGTGAAACTAATTAGATGAATTGTCTGCTCCTGCTCCACCCACACACCCCTGAAATGTATGGAAAATGGACAGTACAAAGGCATCATTGATTCCCAGAAATTCTGAAATCCACTGAGACATGTTGAGAGTTCGTGTATTAGGTTTCAAGACCTGAGAATCATTCTCTTTGGCCCTTGGCTCTACCCTCTGGGTCCTTGCTCTCTCTCAGTCATCCTGTTTTTTGTTTTAAGGATAGATAACGCGTGCTGCTGGGTAGTTTTTATCAATCTGCTTCCTACTGGTACCATTTGGGGAACAATAGTCCCCTCTTATTCTGTACCCTTTCTGTCCTTTTCAGTCTTAACTGACAGGTTATTTTTGTAACTGGAATAATTTTCCCAAATACTGTGTGGATCTTCTGTGAATTTTCTTGTACTCCAGTCCATTAGACAAAAGTTATACACACAAACCTTTTACAGATAACTCCCTCTCTTCCTTGTGCTTCTGCTAAAAGGATGAGGTCCAAAAGTTTTAAAATTACCCTGAAGCTTACTAGAGGGCTAAGATTTTATTGAAAGATACATATGTATAAGGCACACCCTTAATCTCTTAAAAAGGACCTTTCTGTAAATGTATATTACAACAGCCCTCCAATATACCTACAATTTTAACAAAAGGTTGTATAGTAACACCCTTGGTTTCTTTATCTATACCAGGACTTATCTCTTACGGACTCTGCCCAGATGCCACTTTTGATATTAGCAACTTTTACCACCTGTAGAGGTTGAAAAGTGGCCCAATGTTAGAAAACATTCAGAGTACCATGGACCGTGATAAACAACATGGTCGATTATTCAGGGACTTGAAGGAGAAAGATTGGATGATCAAAAACAAGGAGGTCTGAGGTACAGTCTCGTGGATGGACACACAAAGCAGGCACAGCACTGATGGTGTTAGTGCTACAGGTAACACTTGCCAGAGAGCATCTACCATGGAGGAGACACTAAACCCGTGAGGTACATCTATGACTCTCTGGTTGACCCCAGCCAGCCACTGTTACCTACTATCCCACTGCTAACCCAAATACAGCATGAATGATAAAACCCTGATGGGAAGGATCAAGCTGTGCATGCATCCAACAGCATAGGCCTCCATTCAAGTGATGTACCTACAGTTCTTACCAAATTTACAAGATGCCACCAATAAAAACCAGCACTGAGCCCCTCATACAGAATCATCTCTCCAAGAAGCTCATCAGTAACTTGGCAAGTTGACTACATTGGACCCCTTCTACTTTGAAAGAGACAGTAATAGGGGGGCCTGGGTGGCTCAGTTGGTTGAGTGTCCGACTTTGACTCAGGTCATGATCTCGTGGTTTGTGAGTTCGAGCCCCAATTCGGGCTCTGTGCTAACAGCTCGGAGCCTGCTTCAGATTCTGTGTCCCCCTCTCTCTCTGCCCCACCCCTGCTTGTGCTCAGTCTCTCTCTTTCAAAAATGAACAAACATTTTTAAAAATTTTTGAAAGAGACAGTAATTATCTTGGCTAGACTTCACACATATTCTGAATATGGGTTTGCCTTACCTAATCACAGTACTTCAGCTGGCACTCCTGTGTAAGGGCTTATACAATTATCGTATCCACAACACAGAACCTCACCTAACATTGCATCAGAAGAGATCACAGGTTTTACCATAGAAAGTATGGCAGTGGGCATATGACCTTGGGATCCACTGATTCTTCCACAAACTATCTTACCCAAAAGGTGCAAGCTTGATAGAGCAACTGAAAGGCCTGTTAAAAGTGCAGGTGATGTGCCAAGTAGAGAGGTATGTCATATGGGAAGGGGCACTACACACAGGGTATATATCCTAAAGCAGTAACTGTTATATAGTGCCATGTTGCCATTGGATAAAGCACATGGGTCTTCAAACCAAGGAGTGGAAGTAAGGGGGACTACACTTGTCATCATTCCCAGTTGTCTGCTTGTGAACCTGTGCCTTCTACAACCACAACTCTGGGCTCCATGGCTTAGAGATTCTTGTTCCTAGAGGGGGAAAAATTCTACCAGAAGACGATAGAGAGTTTTGTTGAACCTCAAGTGACAGCTGCTTCTTAGTCACTTCTGACTCTTTTTGCCGAGAGATCAGATGACAAGGAAAGGAGTCAACATCTTGAGAGGATAAATAACTCTGATTATCAGAAGGTTGTTAACATAATGAAGGCAAGGGATTCCTCAGGTGATCCTGTTGATATCTCTTGGTATCCCCTTGTCCAATTTTAATGATAAATAGAAAAGCAGCAGAGATCCAAGAAAGCCATGATGGTCGTGGGCTTAGAAATGTAGTTCTGGTCTCTTCACTAGGTGAAAGCACTTAGATCAACATAGGTGATGAGCAAGGGAAGGAGAAACTCTAAGGAGTGGTGTGGGAGAGAAATAAATATTATTTATACCTCTGAGACTAGTGGTAATACCAGTGGTTCATCCCAATAACCCCCTTCTCACAATGGAAGGTGTGGGTAATACAATATGATTTCAACTGAATCTCCATCACTCATATCATAAATTTCAGTGGGAGTTCCTTGAGGATTTGTGGGGCCCCTTTTCCTGAGGGAAACAAATCCTTTTTTTTTTAGAGAACTGAGGAGACTCTAACTGGATCTACAACAGTTGTCTACAAATTCCATCTGATTTAGCCCCTCATAATCTTACAATCACAAATTCACAAAATTACTGTGGTTGCTAACGTCTTCCCCTACTTTGGGCAATACGATACTCTGCTTCAGTTGAAACCTCCTCTTGAACTTCACTTGGTTTGTCTTAGCTATCAGTCCTTGTTCTCTGAACCTACCTCTGTCCCCACCTCATTCTATCATCAGGGACTCCATCCCCCAGGCCTGACCGATCATACTATCACTTTCCCTTGGATCATATATGTTCATCTGGGTGCTGTGTGATCCAAGCAAAGTCAGTCAATGACTTTGATTGGGACTGATATGCAAATACTGAAAAATAATCCCTCTTTTCCTAGCATTGTTCAACATGGAGTAGGTGCCATTAGCCATTATTATACATATATTCTATATGTACTATATGTAGATTTTCTCTCATTCCCTTGCTCTCTTACTCTTGCTCTGTCTCTCCGCACCCTGTCTTCGTATTATTCTTGGATCCAACTTTTGAAACCACCCCATTGACTTCCTGTAAAATAAATTATTTTGTGTTTATTAAATTAGCTTACCTGACTTCTTGCAAGTTATGAAGGCAGAGAGGAAATGAATCAACAATTTGAAGATAAAATTGGCACATAGAGAATCCAGAGATACAACAGTTAGAGAGAATACCAGATTCTTCCCATATCCATTTTCCTCCATTTCTTCCCTGATGTGCAATAATTAAAGAGCCATGTGAAACAGATAGGGGGTACAAGTCGAATTAGTTTTGCCTTACCCATCCAGCTGTTTCTTTCAAAATACCCCATGTCACAAACCACAATGAAAGTCTTTAAACTGCATTCTAGGGCTCTAGGTCTATTTCACAAGCTGAGTTTCCAAGGAAATAGCCTTTGAAGAGATTTGTGTGTAAGGAATTTATTGAAGACAACTTTCATGTTCAACAGCTGTTGAAGTAAAGGGAGCAGATTAATCAGAGGGGAAAATTGAAATACGATATAGTCATAGCACAGATTTAAACCAATTTTTTAGGGAACTCTTGGGCTTGGATCATTCTTGATCCCAATTCTGGGATCCAGAATTGTCCCAAATTAAGCAAGGGATCCATGTGTTTATACTCCACATCAGCCAACTGGGTATCTCAAGGAACTAAAAAAAGAACAAACTAAGCTTGATATGTAGGAGTTGCTCAGGTAGTTTCTGTATTTCTTGCAGAGGGAATGCTATATATTTGGTCTGTCCATGGGAAGAGGTGAGTGCAGAAGCTTCCAATGTCGCCATCTTCGATCAGAAATTCAGGAATTTCAAACCTCCTCACGATAGATGCTTAATTTGGTGTCTCTATTCCTACAACACTGGGTCTTCCTAGGTGTCAGCTACGAAGATATTTATCAGAAGGTTCCCATGCCATGATTTCATAGCTAGAAGTGGGAATGGAAAAGAATTTGGTACCAGAAATGCAGTGGTGTTATAACTAAAACGTAAAACGTGGTGTGTTGGCTTGAGGATTGGGTACTGAGCAAAAACTAGAAAGGCCTTGACAAGACTTTTGGTGGAAACATAACGAGAGTCAAGGAGATTGTTGGCTAAGACTTAAGAGAGACTGGTGTTAGAAGCTGAGGAGTCTCTTATTGCTGTACTACTATGCTGGAGAGGCTCCGGGATGGATATCTGTTGAACTCCAAGACCACAGACAGCATCACCTTTAAATACGTGTGTGAGCCATCACGGAATGTTCAAGAATGCTGCCTGATGCAATTATATAAAGGAAAGTTTTTGAATTCAAACTTTTCTTTTGGTAACCACCCATTTTTTCTATTTAGATTTATTATCTTGGATTTTCATGCTAGAAAGTCAACATTGGGAAAAAAATGATGAATTTTCTAATGTGTATATATTTCATTTTTCTTGCTGTATTGATTAGGGCAGCTAAAATAGTAGTTAAGTAAAAGTGTGCATAGCAGATGTTCTTGTCTAGTTCTTCCATTAATAACAACATAAAGAAGCTTTATTAACAATAACTGCCATCGTTGATTATTATTATGTGTTATTATGTGCACAATAATGGTATACCATTGTGTTTGAGAGCAAAGATTCAGAGGCCAGCTGTATGGACTTTTTATGTACAATATTTTATTAGTTTCAAGTGTACAGTATAGTGATTCAACATTTTTATACATTATGAAGTGACCAACTGTGATAAATCTAGTTATCATCTCTCACCATACAAAGTTGCTACAAGGGCGCCTGGGTGGCTCAGTCGGTTAAGCGTCTGACTTCAGCTCAGCTCATGATCTCATGGTCCGTGAGTTTGAGCCCCACGTCGGGCTCTGTGCTGACAGCTCACAGCCTGGAACCTCCTTTGGGTTTTGTGTCTCCCTCTCTGTCTGCCCCTCCCCAGCTCGTGCTCTGTCTGTCCCTCTCTCTCTCTCTCTAAAATAAACACTAAAACATTTTTTTTAAGTTTCTACAATATTATTAACTATATTCCCTATGCTGTGCGTTGCTTCCACATGTCTTACTTATTTTACCACTGGAAGTTTGTACCTTTTAATCTCCTCCTTTATTTCTCCCATCACCTCACCCGACTCCCTTCTGGCAACCACCAGTTTGTTCTCTGCATTTATTAGTTTCTTTCTGCCTTGTTTGTTCATTTGTTTTGTCTTTTAGATTCCACATATAAATGAAATCATACAATATTTGTCTTTGTCTAACATATTTTACTTAGTATTATATTAAGTCCATCTATGTTGTTGCAAATGGCAAGATTTCATTCCTTTTTTAAGGCTGTGTGTGTGTGTGTGTGTGTGCGCATATATATGGTATATCTATACACACACCACATATTTTTTATCCATTTATTTATCTATGGACACCTTAGGTTGCTTCCATATCCTGAGTGTTGTAAATAATACTACAATGAACTTAGGGTGTATATATACGTATATTTATATATAGATACATAGATATACATATATATGTATGTATATATATGTATATATAATATACATATATAAATGTATGTATATATATATGTATATATATACACATGTATGTATATATATATGTATATATATATATATACACATGTATGTATACACATATACATATGTATATGTCTTCAAATTAGTGGGTTTGTTTTGAGATAAATAGCCAGAAGTGGAATTGCTGCGTTATGTATTTCTATTTCTATTTTTTTTTAAGAACCTCCATACTGTTTTCCATACTGGCTGCAACAATTTACATTCCCACCAGCACCATATAAGCGTTCCCTTTTTCTCCACATCTTCACCAACACTTGTTGTTTCTTGTGTTTTTGATAATAGCCATTCTAACATGCTTGAGATGACATCTTATTGTGGTTTTGATTTGCATTTCCCTGATGATGAGTGGTGTTGAGCAACTCTTCATGTGTCTATTGGCCATCTGTATGTCTTCCTTAGAGAAATATCTATTCACATCATCTGTGCATTTTTTTCAGATTATTCATTTGGATTTGATATTGAGATGGGTGAGCTCTTTATATATTTTGGATACTGTCCTGTGATCAGTGATACAATTTGAAAATCTCATCTCTCATTTAGTAGGTTGCCTTTTCATTTTCTTAATAAAAAATATTGCTAAGACCAACATCCAAGAGCTTACTGTACATGATTTCTTCTAGGAGTTTTATGACTTTCAATCTTACATTTAAGTCTTTAATGCATTTCAAGATCATTTTAATATACAGTTTAAGGAAGTGGTCCAGTTTTATTCTTTTGCATGTGGCTGTCCA
The DNA here is from genome assembly GCF_028749965.1 of Puma concolor. Classification (NCBI taxonomy): domain Eukaryota; kingdom Metazoa; phylum Chordata; class Mammalia; order Carnivora; family Felidae; genus Puma; species Puma concolor. The sequence continues at coordinate 116,757,776 of NC_141674.1, forward strand.
GCTTTCCCAACACCATTTCTTGTAGAGACTGTCTTTTCCTTATTATATATTCTTCCCTCCTTTGTTGAACATTACTTATCCCTGTATGCACGGGTTTGCTTCTGGACTCTGCTTTCTGTTCTATTGATCTGTGTGTCTGTTTTTGTGCCAGTATCATACTGTTTTGATTAAGACAGCTTTGTAGTACAGTTTGAAACCATAAAGCTTCATATCTCCAGCTTTGCTCTTCTTTATCAACATTGCTTTGGCTATTCATGGTCATCCATGGTTCCTTGCAATTATTAGGATTATTCATTCTATTTCTGTGAAAAATGTGATTAGGATGTTGATAGGGATTGCACTGACTACAAATTGCTTTGGGTTGAACGGACATTTTAACAAAGCTGGCTGGATTTTCATCATATCTCTGCTGTTATTGGCCATTTCCCCTTGCACAAGTCATTTTGCCCATCTTCAGTTTCCTCATCTCTAAGATGGGGATAACAAGAGACTAGCTCATTGAGTCGCTCCAGAAATTAAATTAATGAGTAAAGTTAGAATCACTTAGTGCATTCCTTGACCCTTAGTAAATATGATATAAAGTCTAGCATTACTGTTTATCCAATGCATGCCATGTCCAGATACTGCTACATACAATGTCTACAGTATCTGTGACATGTGCACTGTTTTCCCTGTGTTTCAGAGGGGGAATCTGCCACACCAAAAGATGAAGCCACTTCCCTTGCTGCTCAAATGTAAATGGGAGAGCAATTTCTAGTTCACGTCCTCCTCCAATGATAGGAGTGGTATGCATTCTGTCCCATGCCAAGTTCTTTACAAAAGCAGAGAGAAGTATCCATTGCTCCTGCCCTCATAGGTCTTCAAACTCCAGAAGTCCTTCAGAGCTGCCAGCAAAGCACGAGGTTTGCGGGATCACTAGAGAGGAGCGAGAGGAGCGGCCGCAAGTTACTGGGCTCAGTCCAAAGTGGTAAATTTTGAACATTAAGGAAAGCAGCTGCCTTGGATTTCCCTGAAGAGCAGTGAGCTGTCAGGTGCCAAGATTGCATCAGACGAAGGGCCCAGGTTATCTCCCTGCAGGGATCTGATATTTGACCTCAGTTTGCTTTTATTCTGAAGCGGTAATGAAAGGCTCCAATGAGGATAGCCAAAGAAATGTCTGGCATGGAAGGCTGGTTCTGCTGAATAAATTGCAGTGATTAAGGAACGAATTCTTTTGGAGACCTCTAAAATAACTTTTCCATTTTAATGGTACTTTATTTCAAACAGGATTTCTCTTCAAACTTGACCTTCTTTCTGACATTCAATTTCACATTTTCAACTGTTTCCTTGCTGGCCTCATGGGTGAGAACAATAATATCTTCTGAAACTGAAATTCAAGTTAAATTAAAGTCATTGTCCAAGTTTACCTTCCCATCTAGACCTTAGTGTCACTGATGCTATCATTCATTTTACTATGCGTGCTTAACACTTTGAAATCATTCCTGATCGGCTCCTTTCAAGATAATCACTAGGTTCAATTGATTTGATTTTTTTTTCTCATTTCTTCTTCCTCTTTTTGTTTGAACTACAGCTTACTGCTTAGTTCACACCCATATAAACACACACTAAGATTACGACCATTTTTTAATGAAACTCTCTCCTTTCAACCCCCCTCCTATCCAGTATGCAAAAATAGGTCATTCAAAAATCCTAAGAGTATTCAGAAAAGGGAAATATAGTAATATCACCAGATATGTCATGGGGATGCAAACAATGACCCCATCATGTAATGTGATTGGAAGGGCCTTCCCCCAAGTCTAATCATGAGAAAAAAATATCAGACCCAGACTGGGAGAAATTCTCCAGGATACTTGACCAGTGCTCCTTCACGCTGCCAAAGTCATAAAAAGCAAGTAAAATTTGAGAAACAATCACAGGCCAGAGGGAACTCAGGAGGTATGATAATCAAATACACTGTGGTGCTTTGGGCTTGCTCCTGGAAAGGCAAGAAGACATTAGCGGAAAAAATCAGGGAAGTCGAAATAAAGTGTAGTGGATAGTAATGGGACCAATGTTGATTACTTAGTTCTCACAAATGTACTGTGCAATCAAACACGATGATGGGGAGGACGAGGTGAGCGGCGTATGAAAACTCTCTGCATTCCCTTTATAACTTTTTTGTAAATTTAAAGTCATTTGCACGGGACCTTTCAACAGGGTTCCATTGTTGATGAAGTCCATGTGTATGATCCTGCTGTCCATGGCCCACAATTGCCTAAAGTTAAGTGTGTGGTGATTTGTTACAGCAGCAATAGAAAGCCAGCCCATGCTTCTACTCTGGTACAGCAGATTCCTGCTCACTCCGAATATGCCAAACCTGTCAAACATACTACACAAAGATGCCTGGTAGCAGTATTTTGTCTATTCGAATCCCATTTCTCTTTCCTGAACTATCTCTTTACAAACTCAAATAATGAAGTACATACTTTCTTTTTGACCTAAAACATTTTTTTTAATGTTTTATTTATTGTTGATAGATAGAGACCGAGTCGGGGAGGGGCAGGGAGACCCAGAATCCGAAGCAGGCTCCCGGCTCTGAGCGGTCAGCACAGAGCCTGACGTGGAGCTCGAACCGTGAGATCTTGACCTGAGCTGAAGTGAGACGCTCAACCGACTGAGCCATCCAGGTGCCCCACTTCTTTTTGATCTAATGCAAGCTTTTCCATCTTGTTTTTATTCTCTGTCACTCATTTGGTATGTGGACTAAGTTGCCTCGTATTTTTTTGGTTCCATATAACTATGTAATTTCTCCAACTAGGTTATAATTCCTGTAAGGGCTATGGTCTTGCCCTGTTACATATACATAGGATGAAGGATGTATAGATCTCCAGTCCTTTTCTGTGATATATGAGACTCTCCATGATCTTGACTGCCCAACTCCTTTCTAGACTTCTCACCCATCATTCCCAGATATACAGCCTAAGTTTCAATTTATGCTTAGTAAACGTTTGTTGAAGACCAGTGTCCTTAGCATAGTAGTTAAATAGCGTGATGATAATGATGGTGGAGGTGGTGGTGGTAATTATGATGGAGAAGGAGAAGGAGGAAGAGGAAGGGAAAGATTAGATTCAATTCTGAGATGAAAGAAAACAAGAAAAATATTTTAGAGTAGGGCAAGCATTCCTCTAAAAAAAAAACATGATTTTCAGCTTGGTCAGCGTGACCCACCCCCAGGGGATAGTTGGTCCCTGTTTGGAAACCTTTTAATTGCCATGGGAAGATAGGAGGAATTACAACTGACATCTAGGGAATAGAGGCCAGAGATGCTGTTAAACATCCTACGAAATACAAGACAGCTAGAGCTAGAACTTGTACAATTGACCAATCCACAAGCTCAGTCCTTAGGAAAGCTATAATCACATATGAATAGCAGCCTTTATCCTACACCGATGTTGATGCCTCTGGCGTGTCTAGATATGTTATCTCTCAGTGTCTGAAATTGAAATTTTTCCTGAGCAATAAATTAGCATAAGATTTTTTTTTTTCTTAAACCAGCTAACCCTAAAGATGAGATTATGTCCACAAACGCTAAGGAAAAAATGAGTGCTCAGCACAGATATTATCTAATTAACAGCTAACACTGACGTCGACTTAGCGGTCCTCTGCACCATCCTTAAAGGTCAGCTCTCATTTGCACAAATGTTCACACGCGGTCCTGATAATATTTATCTTGTCGAGCTATGAAAATTTCTGAAAAGTTATTTTGCATACCTTTGGGCATTTGAGCCTCGGAGAAAACATTCAAGCCCAGCGAAGGACCCTTTTTCCAGATACCACGTCACAAGAGGGAAGGTGGAGTTTGCCAAACACTGCGTGTCTCTCAAATTTTCTAAATACATAATTTCTCGGAAGCTTCTCAGACTTTAAGGTACCACTTTTCAAGCTGCTCGAAAGCGAAGACATCTAAACAAGACAAATTTAGTTAGGGGGAAAAAATGTAGCTTTCAGGATCAGAAGCTGGTAAACTACTTTCGCATCAGAAGTTCAATTTAATCTGAAAGGAAAACAAATCCATCAATGTCTATTCAACTTGCTCATAAACCTGAGGGACATTCAGTTTCCTCCTAGTTGAATCTGTGTGCTAAATGTTATTTGGGTCTTTCTGTTCCTGAAACACTTACTTTAAGGGGTAACATGTAATCGAATTTTGCATCCTTTTTCCTCGTCTGCATATGTCTACATTTTTCAGATGTTCCTTAAATTTTTAACGGCAGTTAAAATGTCTTTAAAAGGGGAGAGTGTCTTTTTTTTTTTTTTTCCTTTCATACAATGACATTCAGTAATACCAAGGAATCAGGCCAATGTTCTCGACTGGATTCTAATGAGTTTATCTGCTTTCGATTCAGTGACCCTCCCTTTCCATTCTGGGCTGCTGGAAACTCTGCCACGGTGGAGTCCCTCATCAATGCCCAGCCACGCTCAGGGGACAACAGTCGGCTGGAAACACATTTCAGGGAGAAGCAATTTTAGTGATGCTTCACACAAAGACCAACTTTAACAGCCAAGCCAACTTGAATTTAACTGTTTCCATTAAAGACACAAGGCTATTTAGGAGCACAGCTTGGAAGCTTCCATTTCATGAAGGAATCTAGGCCAACCCTCAGGTGAGCGCCAAATATGTGACTTTACTCCAGAGAAGCAACCACCATTTGTCAAACACCCGCACCTCCCTGGTACCCCAGACTGATGGGCACTTTTCACTCCATTTTACAGGCAAAGGAGCTGAGTTTCCGAGAGCTTTCGTAACTTCACCAACATCATAGAGTTAGGAGGAGGCGTTAAGATTTGTTCCAAAAGCCCTTGATTTATTTCCCTCCACATGGTGAATAGTGACCACCAGGAGGGCCAGCCACAGCCCTCACCAGCAACGGCACTGACACCAGTATCAAGAAAGGTGTAGAAACACGAACCTGATTTCTGAATGCAGGCACTCCAAGGGGGTGAGGTGTTTTGTTTTTGTTTGCTTGTTTGCCTGTTGCTTTGGTGACTAGGCTCCTCAGTGGGGAATATGGATGTGCCACAGTAAGGGTCTCTGTGGTCAGCCACGCCGGCACCAAGCCTTGGTTCTTGCCCCACTTGTGGCCAGAGTGGCCTGGAGTGGGTGGCCGAACCTCCCCAAAACTCATTCTCATCATTCACCACCCAATAGTAATTATTCTGGTTACGTACGGTGTTTGAAAGTGTCAAATGCGATAACGCCCTGAGTGCTCTTTGAACATGACCAGGAATACAGGAGGTGCTCCTAAATGTCATCTCAAGATTGTACTCAGAACCACATCCCTTCCTTCTCCATATAGGCTAAGACTGAAAGCTTAGGCAGACCATTCAGAGCCCAGAAACCCAGAAGAATCAGTTACCATGGCTGGAAAAGCCTGCTTAAGAAGCCCCGGCAAGCTCACCCAATTCTCCTTTTTGTTTTATCTTTTAATTTTTAATGTTTATTTGAGAGAGACAGACAGACAGACAGAATGTGAGCAGGGGAGGGACAGAGAGAGAGAGAGGGAAACACAGAATCCGAAGCAGGCTCCAGACTCCGAGCTGTCAGCACAGAACCGGATGCGGGGCCCGAACCCACAAACCATGAGATCATAACCTGAGCCGAAGTCAGATGCTTAACTGACTGAGCCACCCAGGCACCCCTCACCCAGTTCTCCTTTTAACTCTATGTCTCCTTGCCCTTTCAGGAACTGAGAGGAGCTTAAAAACACAAACACAAAATTAAGACAAACAAATGCACTTTGGAGACTATGGTGAATGTTAGCAAGGGAGCCAAAGTGGGAGGAGATATCCTTCTGTGTTAGAAAGGAGCTGTGGTTCACGTTTCCCTCTATTAAAAGCCAGACCCTGCGGCTTTCCTGCAGGATTAATAGAACTTCAGTGCATCTCTGACGGATCTGACTTCTAGAATACTCCGGCAGGGTCGGCACCTCAGACACACTGTGCTCATCTTCAAGCGTCCCTGCTGACATGTTTATTTCAGACAGCCGCCAAGTGCATGGAGGGCCTGGCTAAGAATATCTGGGATTCCACCTCCTCAGCCCTACTCCCGTGAGTTGTCACAGACATCCAGAACACTTGTCGAAATTGCTCCTTACTTTCGGGCCAGTAAATTGCACGAGTTTTCTAAGTAAAGTGGGTCCACATTGTGGTAAGCAGCCTTTTTGTGGCTCCAGTGATCCCCACCTCCCGGAGTTCGTTCCCTCACCTTCTCCCCTTCTTTTGATTGTGAGATGGACTCCCTGACTTGCTTCTAATTAATAAAATCTAGCAGAAGTTATAGGCTGTCAGAGCTGAGATTAGGTTACAGAATGACCATGGCTTTGTCCAGGGGCACCCTCTCCCCCTCTCTCTCTCTGGCTCTGACAGAAGCCACTACCCTGTGTCAGCTGCCCTATGGAGTGGCCTACTTGGGAAGGAACTCAGGCCCTCAGGCCAGCTGCACACAAGGGACTGGATCCTTCCACACCACAGGAGTAATCTTGGAGGTGGCTCTTCCCAACTCAGGATCTCAGATGAAACCACAGCGCCATTCTGTCAGAATTAACAAACCAGGAGATAAACATTGACAAAACTGTGACAGAAGTGTATTATTTCCAGCCATTAACAAACCAGGAAACAACAGATGTTGGCGAGGATGCAGAGAAAGGGGGACACTTTTGCACTGTTGTTGGGGATGCAAACTGGTGCAGCCACTCTGGAAATATGGAGGTTCCTCAAAAATTTAAACAAAGAACTACCCTATGGCCCAGCAATTGTGCTACCAGGTATTTATCCAAGGGATACAAAAAGGCTTCTTCGAAGAGGCACATGCACCCCAATGTTTATAGCAGCACTATCAAGAATAGTGAAATTATGAGAAAAAAAACAAATGTCCATGGACTTATAATGGATAAAGAAGATGTGGTATATATATATATATATATACACATATATATGTGTGTGTGTGTGTGTATATATGTGTGTGTGTGTGTGTGTGTGTGTGTGTGTGTGTGTGTGTATATATATATATATATATATATATATATATATATATATATACCGAGCAATGGAACATTGCTCGGCAATAAAAAGAATGAAATCTTGCCATTTGCAACAACATGGATGGACCAAAATATATCATGCTGAGTGAAATAAGTCAGTCAGAGAAACACAAATATCATGTGATTTCACTCATATGTGGAATTTAAGAAACAAAACAGGTGAACACAGGGGAAGGGAAGGACAAACAAGATAAAAACAGAGAGGGAGGCAAACCATAAGAAGCTCTTAAACACAGACCACAAACTGAGGGTTGAAGGAGGGCGGTTGGGTGAGGGGATGGGCTAAATGGCTGATGGGCATTAAGGAGGGCACTTGTTGGGGTGAACACTGGGTGTTATATGTAAGTGGTGAATCACTAAATTATACTCCTGAAACCATTACTACACTATACGTTAACTGGTTTGGATTAGAATAGAATAGAAAAAAATAGAATAGAATGAATAGAATAGAATAGAATAGAATAGAATAGAATAGAATAAATAGAATAGAATAGAATAAATAGAATACAATGGAATGGAATGGAATGGAATAGAATAGAATAGAATAGAATAGAATAGAATAGAATAGAAAGAATGGAATGGAACAGAATAGAATGAATAGAATGGAATAGAATAGAATAGAATATAGTGGAATGGAATGGAATGGAATGGAATAGAATGAATGGAATAGAATGAATAGAATAGGATAGGATAGGATAGGATAGGATAGAATAGAATAGAATAGAATAGAATAGAATAGAATAGAATAGAATAGAATAAATAGAATACAATGGAATGGAATGGAATGGAATAAATAGAATAGAATAGAATAGAAAGAATGGAATGGAATAGAATAGAATGAATAGAATGGAATGGAATAGAATAGAATAGAATATAGTGGAATGGAATGGAATGGAATGGAATGGAATGGAATGGAATGGAATGGAATGGAATGGAATAAATAGAATAGAATAGAATAGAATAGAATAGAATAGAATAGAATAGAATAGAATAGAATAGAATAGAAAGAATGGAATAGAATAGAATGAATAGAATGGAATGGAATAGAATAGAATAGAATGAATAGAATATAGTGGAATGGAATGGAATGGAATGGAATAGAATGAATGGAATAGAATGAATAGAGTAGAATAGAATAGAATAGAATAGAGAGAAGAGAAAGAATAGAATAGAATAGAAATTAAAATAAAAACAAATATAAAAGGAGGGGGGGAGAAACCACAGTGCCATTGACACCTTGATTACAACCTTGTGAGGGACCTCTGGTCTCAGGCACCTAGGGTCAGCCACGCCCAGCTTTCTGACCCAGAGAAACTGTGACAGAAATGTATTATTTCCAGCCATTAAGCTTCCCAAGTCTAGCAAATAGCTACAGGCGGCAAACAACTACCCTGGGAGCAGGCTTTTCATATACAAACCAACCAATCCAGATGCAACCCTGAGCCAGCCACCTCCTTTCCTGAGTTCTCACACTCTGGGCCACTAGCTACCTAATCACTCCAAGGCCCAGTACCAGAAACTAGGGACAGCCCCTAAGCCCCAGAGCCCCCTGAAATTACCCAAAATAACCAGTTCTAATCTTGCTTATCCTGCCTTGCCTGGTCCATCCTGTGGAAGGCACAAGAAAGTCTCCTGCCCACATTTTCCTCCTGGTCCCTCTGCCGTTCCGGACCCACCTTGGTCTTTCCCCTCACGGCCCTGTCTGGCACGCACGCTGTGTCCCTCCCCCTGGGAACTGTGAGCAGCTAACCATCTTTCCAGGGGCAAAGATTGTTGGCCTTGCCACAGCTGAATAATAATAAGGTCATTATTAACACATCCCAAAGCATGCCTGAATGGCAAAGTAGCTGAGAATCCTGTCCTAGCAGTGAGGTTAAAATCACTCCAGAGAAAGAGACCATACCTCACGTGCACACCTAACCCTATCCTGGAAACAGAGTTTATCTGGGGATGCCTAGGAGGCTCACGGTTAGGGACGCAGGGAGACAAAAAGTGACCAGGGGTGGGAAAGGAGTGTGGTAGGCATGAAAAGCAAGTGCATCCCTTACAAAGTCATGGGCCAGAAAGAAAGGGAAAGGAGATCACATTTACCAGGCACCTGGTGCCTGTTGCCATAAATCGTCCTAGAAGTTTTCAGTTATGTTAATTAATCCCCTAAACATCCTGAGAAGCAGATACTGTGTTATCTTTAGTCTCATGTTGCAGACACTAAAACCAGGACTCTAAGAATTTAGATACCTTGCTCACATTCTATAAAGATAGGCAGAGGATCCTAGTGAGCTGTCTGTTTTCAAAATCTATGCTTTTCCTTTCACCGAACTGAGGTCTAAGGGCTAGGGCTGGGCAAGACGTTAACAACTATTATCAGGGTTAATCTAAGTTTTGTTCTCTTCTGATTTTCTTTGTTCCTTAAAATAACTTCTTATTCATTCTTTTACTTCGGAGTTTACCGGGGCTCTCTTATCCTCAAGAAATCAAAAACTTGTCTCTGCATCTCATTCTGATGAAACACCTTATCGGTACTTTTCTCTTCATGAATGTACCTAAGCTCCTATACCACAGCATTTAATAAACAGCCCCAGTTAGGCAGGGAACCGTCTTAAAAGGAAGTTTCTCTCGACGTATTACGTTTGAGTGATTGATAGGCGTCTTCATTGGAGATGCCTTCACCACCCTCCTTCCTGACTTAGATAAAACTAAGCGGTTCAATGTAAAACCACTTCTTGCAGTCAGTCTCCTGAGCAGCAGCCCACAAAACTACTTTCACTTGAAGGCATCACCCTGTCCTGTTTCGCAAGGGGATGGGCTTTCTAGAATCAGGCAAATTGATGGGGACCTGAATATAATAAGGCTTGAAGTACAAAAAAACCGACAGGATTTTGACTTCTAGGATATAAAACAATCTAACAATCTCCATGTGTTAGTCATTTGACCAATCTGGTTTTGTGGTCTAGGTATAGCGGCATCTTAGTGGGGATATAATCACAGGCAAGGTTAGCATGTTTAGCCTCACTTTCCTCCTAGGGGTTATGATGATAAATATCTCAGTCTTCACATTCTGAGTCCACCGGTCCCTAACTATGTGTCTTGGGGCAAGTTCCTTAACCATTCTGTGTTTTCTCGACTTCAACCTCCTCGTAAGTAAAATGGGGAGAAATATAGTAATAGTCTTGTTACTATGATGAAAAGAGTTAATGCATGTGAAGACCTTGGTTATATAGCATATCTACGGTTATATAACATACGGCATGTAACCGGTTATATAACATATAACATGTAACATAATATATCATATATTGCATTTTTAAAATTGGGATATGATTCACAGAACATAAAAGTGGCTTAAAGAGTACAGTGCAGAAGTTTTTTAATATACTCTCAAAGTTGTGCGACTCTCACCATGATCTGTTTCCAAAATATTTCCATCACCTCTAAAAGAAACCCTGTACGTTACTAGTCGCTGCCGGGTCTCCTTGCCCTTCTCTCGCTGGTGACCAATCATCTAATTTCTGTGTCTACGGATTTACTGAATCAGACATTTCATATCAATGAAGTAATACAAAAAGTGACTTTGGAGTCCAGCTTTTTTTTTTTTTTTTAATTTTTTTTCAGCTTCTTTTACTTAAGCATAAAGTTTTCAAGGTCCATCTATGTTGTAGCATGGATGAGTATCTCATTTCTTTTTTCTGACTAGCATTCTATTGTACGTGTGTACCTCATTGTTTACCAGTTCATCGGTTAATAGACACTAGTCTGCTACCATTTTTTTTTTTTTTTTTTTTTTTTGGCTATTCTTTCCCTCTTTTTTTTTTTTTCAAAAAAATTTTTAGTGTTTATTTTTGAGAGAGACAGAGACAGAGCATGAGTGGGGGAGGGGAAGAGAGAGAGGGAGACACAGAATCCGAAACAGGCTCCAGGCTCTGAGCTGTCAGCACAGAGCCCAACACGGGACTCGAACTCACGGACTGTGAGATCATGACCTGAGCCGAAGTCGGCAGCCCAACGGACTGAGCCAGACAAGTGCCCTGGCTGTTCTTTCCCTCTTAAATAGCCTTGACACTATTATTGAAAACTTAATTGACCATAGACATATGGGTTTAGTTCTGGACTCAGTTCTATTCCATTGATCGCCAGTACCACATTCTTTTAATTACTATAGCTCTGCAGTAAGTTTTAAAGTCATGGGGCGCCTGGGTGGCGCAGTCGGTTAAGCGTCCGACTTCAGCCAGGTCACGATCTCGCGGTCCGTGAGTTCGAGCCCCGCATCGGGCTCTGGGCTGATGGCTCAGAGCCTGGAGCCTGTTCCTGATTCTGTGTCTCCCTCTCTCTCTGCCCCTCCCCCGTTCATGCTCTGTCTCTCTCTGTCCCAAAAAAAAAAAATAAATAAACGTTAAAAAAAAAAAAATTTAAAGTCAGAACTGTAAGTTCTCCAACTTTGTTCTTCTTCTTCAAAAGTATGTCTAGTCAGGGTCCCTTGCATTTGCATATAGATGTTAGAATCATCCTGTCCACTTCTGCAAACACAACAGTAAGAATTCTAAATGGAACAATATCTCTGCATCTACTTGGGGAATATTATCACCCTAGTAACATTAAGTGTTCCATGAATACAGGATGCCTTTCCATTTATTAAATGTTTAAGTTTCTTCATGGTGTTTTGTAGTGTTCAATGTACAAGTTTCACACGTATTTTTTTAAATTTATTCCTAAATAACGTATGTCTTTCAATGCTATTGTAAATGGAATTCTCTTATTTTGTTTGCAGGGTATTCGTTGCTAGTGTAGAGGACTACAACTGATTTGGGGGGTTGTTTTTATGTTCATTTCAAAATTTGATTTAAATTCTAGTTAGTTAAACTATAGTGTAATTTTGGTTTCAGGAGTAGAATTTAGTGATTCATCACTTATATATAACACCCAGTGCTCATCACAACAAGTGGCCTCCTTAAGCCCATTTAGCCCCCTACAACTGATTTTTGAATATTGATCTGGTATCCTGTGACTTTGTTGAACTCATTATTAGCTCTGTATTTTTGTGCATGTGTCTGTGTGTGTGTATTCTTAAGGGCTTTCTATGTATAAAATCATGTCATCTGAAAAAAGAGATAGTTTTAATTCTTCCTTTCCAACATGGGTGTATTTCTTTTCTATTTCTTGACTAATTGCCACGGTTAAAACCTCTAGAATAACGTTAAAAAGAAGTGTGAGAGTAGAAATCCTTGTCTTATTCCTGATCTTATAGGGAAAGATTTCAGTCTTTGACTGTTGTGTCTGATGTTGGCTGTGGGTTTTTCATAGGTGCCCTTTGCCAGATTGAAGGATTCCCTATACTTCTATCTGCTGAGTGTTTAAGTCATTGAGTGGCATTGGGTTTCGCCACATTTTTTTTCTGCTTCAACTGAAATGATTACCTAATTTTTGTCCTTTATTAGTATGTTGCATTATGTTGATTGATTTGTGTATGCTGAACAAACTTTGTGTTCCGGGAGAAAAGAACCATTTGTTTCTACCATTTGTTGAGGATTCTTGCACTGTATTCATAAGGGATATTCGTCTGTACTTCACATTTTTTGTGATGTCTTTGTCTGGCTTTAATATGAGGATAACAATGGGGCGCCTGGGTGGCACAGTCGGGTAAGCGTCCGACTTCAGCCAGGTCACGATCTCGCGGTCCGTGAGTTCGAGCCCCGCGTCAGGCTCTGGGCTGATGGCTCAGAGCCTGGAGCCTGTTTCCGATTCTGTGTCTCCCTCTCTCTCTGCCCCTCCCCCGTTCATGCTCTGTCTCTCTCTGTCCCAAAAATAAATAAAAACGTTAAAAAAAAAAAAATGAGGATAACATTGATCTCATAGAATGAATTGGGAAATACTACATTTCGAAAGAGTTTGAAAAGTGTTGGCATTGGTCTTTCTCTAAACATTTGGTAGAATTTACCAGTGAAGCCATTTGTGTCCTGGCTATCTCTGTTGGAAGTTTTCTGATTAAAAACTCAGTCTCTTTATTTGCCATAGATCTATTTGGGTTCTCTATTTTTTCTTAAGTCACTTTGGTAGTTTGTGTGTTTCTAGGAATTTGTCTATTTCCTCTACATTATTTAATTTGTTGGCATACATACACTTGTGTACAGCGTTTCCTATCATCCCTTGTATTTCTGGAAAGTTGTTACAAATGACGTCTATTTCACCCCCGGATCATATTCATCTGATGTGGGGAATAAGCTCAGGAATTCCCTGGGCTTTCACCCATGGGTTAATAAGGCATAAAGAAATAGGAAACCTCAGGATGATTAGATTAGATTAGATTAGATTAGATTAGATTAGATTAGATAATCAAGATTAAGTATTCAGGGAGGAAGCGCCTCCCAATTTAGTATAATAGCAGAAAGCTGCTTTCACAGGAGGGAAGGACCCAAATAGGTGAACAGGGCTATAGACCACAGCAGGACACAGTTGCCAGAATGGAGCTAATTAGCAAAAGAAAGGTGTCTTGTTGACCCTCAAGTAGCATGCTCTATTTGACTTACCATTAGGCAAACTAAAATAAACAGATGAGGTGCTTCACGCCTGCCCTAAACAACCATCTGCCTGTCCTACTGCCAGGACTTTGTTTTGTATTGACCCAAACTTTTTTTTTTTTATGTTTATTTATTTTTGAGAGACAGAGAGAGACAGAGCACGAGTGGAGAAGGAGCAGAGAGAGAGGGAGACACAGACTCCAAAGCAGGCTCCAGGTTCCGAGCTGTCAGCACAGAGCCTGATGCAGGGCTCGAACTCACAAACCACGAGATCATGACTTGAGACGAAGTCGGCACTTAACCCACGGAGCCACCCAGGTGCCCCTTTTTTTATTTTTTTTTAATGTTGATTTATTTTTGAGAGACAGATCATGAGTGGTGTATTGACCCAAACTCTTAACATGACATCTTCAAAACCTCCTTTCCCTTACACACGAGTTAATGTTCATGGTTTCATTGTCTCTTTGTGCAAGCCTATCACACTTGTAAGCCTTCTGATCTTAATAAAAACAGAGGAAGGACTGGACATTAGCCTCTCTAGCATTTTAATCCTGCGTCCACCCTCTTGCTGGACAAGAGAGAACTCCAGACCCAGAGCCTACAACAGTCTGAGTTTTACCCTCTCTTTTCTTGTTCAGACTAGTTAAATTTGTCACTTTGATTTCTCTTCTTAAAGAATCGACTTTCAATTTTGTTGATTTTTGAAATTTTCTAGTCATTTATATCCACTGTAATTTATTTTTAGTTTTTTTTTTAATTTGAGAAAGAGGGAGAGCACAAGCCAGGGAAAGGGGTAAAGGGAGAGAGAGAATCTTAAGCTCAGCAGAGAATGCTCAGCATGGAGCCTGATGTGAGGCTCAATCCCACAACCCTGGGATCATGACCTGAGCCAAAACAAAGAGTCAAAAGCTCAACGACTAAGCCACCCAGGTGCCCCCACTGTAATTTTAAATAGTACCTTTCTTCTGCTTGCTGTGGATTCAGTTGTCTCTTCTTTTTCCATCTCCTTAAGATGAAGGGTTAGAATCTTCATCTGAGATTTTTCTTCTTTTGATTTGTAGGCATTTACAGCGATAAATTTCCCTCTGAGCACAGATTTCACTTCATTCCATGAGGTTTGGTATATTGCGTTTTGTTATATTCATTAAAAACTATTTTGTAATTTCCTTTGTAATTTCTATTTTAGCTCATTGGTTATTTAGGATTGTATTGTTTAATTTCCATATATTGTGAACGTTTCAAATCTCCTTCTGTTACTGATTTCTAATTTCATTTTATCATATTCAAAGAACATACTTTGTAGGATGTCAATCATTTTAAATTTATTAAGACGTAAGTCTAACGTATGGTCTATTTTGTGCAATGTTTCACATTCACTTGAGAAGGACGTGCATTCAGCTGTTGGAAGGTACAGTGTTGTGTAGATGTCTGTTATGTCTGCTTGGTTTATAATGTTCACATCTACTCTCTTTTGCTGACCACCTACCTAATTGCCCTGCCCATTCTTGGAAGTAGGGTACCAAAGTCAACTATTATTACTGAATTGTCTATTTCTTCTTTGAATTCTGTCAGTTTTCTTCATGTATGTTGGAGCTCGGTTAAGTGTATGTGTGTTTTAATTGTTACGTCTTGACGTATTAACCTTTTTCTTAATATGCAATGTATTTCTTTGGGTCTAGTAACAATTTTTGTCTTACAGTCTAGTTTGCTTGCCCCAGTTTTCTCCCAGTCACTAATTGCATAGCACTTTTCCTCATCCTTTAGGTTCAACCAGCTTTGTTATTGAAACTAAAGTGAGTCTCCTCAAGATAGCATATAGTTGGATCATGTTTTTATCCATTTGTTCAGTCGCTACCTTTCATTGTAGTGTTTAGCTCATTTACATTAATGTAATCACTACTTAGGATGTACTAACTTCTGCCCTTTTGCTATTTTTTCTATTTTTTCCTATAGGTTTTATGTCTTTATTTTGTTCTTCAATTCCTCCATTAATGCCTTCTCTTGTGTTAATTTTTTTTTAATTTTTAAAGTTTTTTTTAACTAATCCCTACACCCAAAATGGAGCTCAAACTCACAACCATGATATCAAGAGTCACATGCTACTCCACCAGGCCCCTGGTGCCCCTTGTGCTAAATTTCAAATTTAAATTTATTAGTATATCATTGTAATTCTCTTATCATTTCATTTGCTATATAGCTTCAGTTATTTTCTTGGTGGTTGTCCCAGGGATTACAACTAACATCTCAATTTATAGTAATCTATTTCAGATTACTACCAATTTAATTTCAACAATATATTTATTTATTAGAATTCTCCATTTGGCAGATACTGTTTTTATATATTTCTTTATTTTTTTAAGTATAGTTCCCTTTAATTCCTTGCAGCTATTTAAAAATAGGTGATTTTAAAATAGCTGATTTTGTCCGGGGCACCTGGGTGGCTCAGTGGGTTAAGCAACCGACTCTTGATTTCAGCTCAGGTCATTATCTCACAATTTGTGAGTTCAAGCCCCACATCAGGCTCTGTGCTGTCAGCACAGAGCCTGCTTGGGATTCTCTCTCTTTCTTTTTCTCTCTGCCTCTCCCCTGCTCATTCTCTCTCTCTCTCTCTCTCTCTCTCTCTCTCTCTCTCTCTCCCTCCCTCTCAAAAAATAAACTTTTAATAAATAAAAAATAAAAATTAATAAAAATTAAAAGTCTTTGTCTAGAAAGTACCACGTTTGGGCTTCCCCAGGGACAGTTTCTATACATTGCTTTGGTTTTTTGGTTTTATTTCTTTGTTTTTCCTGTGTTTGGCCCATACGTTCTTGTTTATTTGCACATCTCATAATTTTTGGTTGAAAACTGTGGGCATTTTGAAAATTATACTGTGGCAACTCTGGAGATTAGATTCCATGCCCCGTCTCACTGCTGGTTTGTTGGTGTTCATTTCTTGTAGTTTGGTTTTTTTAGTACCTTTTCTGAATTAATTCTATAAAGTCTGTATTCCTTTTCAAGTGTGCCACTGAAGTCTCTGTTCCATTAGGGACTCATGAGTCTCTGACCTCACTGGTCAACCAGTGACTGAGCTGAGATTTCCTTAAATACCTGAAACAAACCAAAATCAAAACCAAAAAAGTTTCAGTCTTTCTCAGCAGGGTTCTGTATACATTTGGGGACACTTCTTTTTTTTTTTTTTTAAGTTTTTATATTTATTTTTGAGAGAGACAGAGGGAGTGAGGGAAGGGCAGAGTGTGTGTGTGTGTGGGTGTGTGTGTGTGTGTGTGTGTGAGAGAGAGAGAGAGAGAGAGAGAGAGAGAATCCTAAGCAGGCACTGCACTGTCAGCCTGGAGCCCAATGTGGGGCTTGAACCCACAAACTGTGAGATCATGACCTAAGCCAAAATCAAGAGTCAGTATGCTTAACTGACTGAGCCACCCAGGCACCCCAGGGGGGGACACTTGTTTAACACTCAGCGAGGGAGTGACACCCAGGACCCACAGCTCAGCCCGTACTTCCTGTCCACAGAGATCCAGGATCATCAGGAGGGAGAATACAGGCCTCTCCCAGCACGTTCCTGAGCATGTACACAACCCTCCACACACAGGGGCCTTCTATACTTCCCGGAATATGTTGAAGTTTTTAGCATCCTTGTGGCTATCTCATTCCCTAGTTTTTCCCCACTAGCTTTTTGGTTAGTCTATTGTTTGTGCCAACTTTTATCTATTGCTTTTATCTATTTTGTCTATTTTGGGACTCATGTACATGGGCTCACACAATATTGGTTCTTTTCTGTCTGGCTTATTTTGTACAAAACGGTGTTTGGGAATTCCATCCGTGCTTTTGCAAGGAGTTATGGTTTCTTGGTAGAATAATTGTATAGTATTCCTTTGTTTAGAAATGCCACATTTAGGGGTGCCTGGGTGGCTCAGTCCATTGAATGTCAGACTTCGGCTCAGATCATGATCTCACAACTCATGAGTTCAAGCCCCACATCAGGCTCTGTGCTGACATCTCAGAGCCTGGAGGCTGCTTCGGATTCTGTGTCCCCCTCTCTCTCTGCCCCTCCCCTACTCACACTCTGAGTATCTCTCTCTCAAAAAAATAAAATAAACATTTTTTTAATGCCACATTTGTTTTTTGTTTTTTGTTTTTTCTCATTTTGATGCTTTTACACTCATTTGATCCTGCTACTCATTTGTATATATTTCTGTTGACAAACAGATGCATTATTTTACCTTGGCTACGTATTTAGGAGTGGAACAGCTTGGTCTGAAGGATGTATATGTTTTCACACTTTTTCAAAGCGATTTGTTTTACTGTCATTTTCCCATCAGCATTATATATGAAAATTCCAGTTGTCCTAACACAGAGTATCATCAGACATTGTCTTGTTCTATTGTTATCTTAACCTGCATCTCTTTGATTCCCAGTGAGGATGAGCATCTTTTCATACACTTAACTGATCATTTGAATGTCCTCATTTCTAAAGAGTCATCTCAAGATTTTTCCCAGTTTTATATTTGATTTTCTATTACTTTCTTGTTGATGTGTAAGAAATTTTTATATAATTTGAAAGGGGGTCCTTTGTTGGTTATATGTATTACTAATACTTTTCTCACTGTAAAGTTTGCTTTTCTTACTGTTTTAATACTATCTCTGATGCAAAGAAGCTCTTAACCTTAATATAGTGAATTTCTAAATGTATTCCTTTATTTTTAGCATATCAGCGTTCTATTTAAGAAAGATTTGCCTGCCTAACCATAAAGATGTCTTTTAGAAGTTTTATTATCTAATCTTTTAAATGTAGATTTACAATCAGTCCATTGCTTTTGTGAAAGATGTGAGATAGGTAGGAGTGAATGTTCATTTTTTTTACACAATACAGGTATCCAACAGATCTAACACCACTTATTGAAAATTCTGTCATTTTTCCTCTATTCTCCATTGTCACCTTTATGATAAAAAATCAGCATGAGTGTATGTGTGGGTTTGTTTCTGTTCAGTTGATCTGCTCTCTACCCTTTCACAAATACCACAATGTTTTAATTATTGTACATATATTTTTATTAAGATATTTGATGGTAACTTTGTTCTTTTCAGGATTCTCTTGGATATGTTTGGTTAGGTGTAACCCAATACAAATTTTGTAATTGGCTTGTCAGTTTTGACCAAAAACAACAGCTGGGGTTTTGATTTGGATTGTTTTAAATTTTTAGAGCAAATGAGGGGGAATTAATATTTTATTTAATCTTGCAATCCATAAACATGGTATACCCCACCATTTATTTAAATATTTTCAATTTCCTTGGGGCGCCTGGGTGGCTCAGTCGGTTGAGCATCTGACTTCACATGAGCTCGCAGTCTGAGTTCAAGCCCCACGTTGGGCCCTGTGCTGATGGCTCAGAGCCTGGAGCCTGCTTTGGATTCTGTGTCTCCCTCTCTCTCTCCCGCTCATGCTCTGTCTCTCTCACTCTCAAAAATGAATAAATGTTAAAAAAATTTTAAATATTTTCAATTTCCTCAATAAGATCTTGTAGCTTGCTGTTATATAAATTTCGAACGTTTTTTGTTAGATATATTCCTACAAAGTAGATGTTTGCAGAAATTATAAACGTCATTAGTTGGTTGGGTTTTTTTTATCTCTACCTCTGTTTATTAGTGATATATAAAATATAAAAAGATTTAAGAAGTATTTCCAGTTTTCAGTTCTCTGGAGGGTTGTTTTTTTTTTTTTTTTAATTTTTTCTTTCAACGTTTATTTATTTTTGGAACAGAGAGAGACAGAGCATGAACAGGAGAGGGGCAGAGAGAGAGGGAGACACAGAATCGGAAACAGGCTCCAGGGTCTGAGCCATCAGCCCCAGAGCCTGACGCGGGGCTCGAACTCACGGACCACGAGATCGTGGCCTGGCTGAAGTCGGATGCTTAACCGACTGCGCCACCCAGGCGCCCCTGGAGGGGTTTATATTTGATCGCTGTTATTTTATTTAAAATTTTGGAAAAATTTCACTTGTGGCCATCTGGGCTGAAAATTATATTAAATTATTTATGGGTTTTGAAACTTGCAGGATCTGTATTTGTTCTTGTTTCAGTTTTTATACATAGTGCTTTTAAGGAATTCGTCAAATTCAACTAAATTTTTAATATATTGGCATTTATTTCTAGTGTTCTTTAATTATGTATGTGGGATATTGTGAATTTGTGCCATCTCAATTTTCTTCTTGAATAGTCCTACCATCATTGTGTCAGTTGCATTAATCTTCACAATATCATTGTCAGTTTTTGTTTATTCTCTCTGTTGTATGCCTGTTTCCTTTTTTAATTCATTTCTCATCTCTAAAACTTCTTTCCTTCTACTTTCTTTGGTTTTAGCGTTGTTATTTAAAAATATATCGATGTATATTTCAATCATGAATTTTCAGACTTTTAGTTTCTGTAATACTTGATTTAAGTCCATATATATATTCTTCTCCAAGCACAACTTTTGCTACATGCATGCCACATTTTAGAATTCATTTCAATTTCCATTGTGATTTCTTCTCTGATCTACGACTTACTTAAAAGTTTTTTTTTTACTTAGGAGCACTTGGGTGGCTCAGCTGGTTGAGCATCCAACCTCAGCTCGGTCATGATCTCACCATGCACACTGTCAGTGCAAAGCTTGTTTCAGATTCTCTGCCTCTGCCTCTGTCTCTGTCTCTGTCTCTCTCTCTGTCCCTCCCCCACTTGCACTCTCTCTCTCTCTCTGTCACTCCCTCTCTCTTTCAAAATTAACATTGAAATTTTTTTTTACGTTTTTCACTTAATTTGCATAACTTCATGAATATTTTAGATTTCTTTTTGTTACTATTATTTCTACTTTAGTTTCACTGTTGTCAGATAACATACTCTGTAAGTTTTCAATCCTTTGAAATTGGTTGAAATTTCTTTGTGGCCCAACATATGTTCCATTTTGGATGACGTGCTCTGGACATATGAACACAACATGTGTTCTACAGTTGTTCAATTGTCTATATGTTCACACGGTCGACTTGCTCTGCCGACTAATGAGAGGGATTGTGTTACAATGTTTCACTATGATTATGAATTTGTCCATTTCTTTTTTGAAGTCTATTTCTGATTTGTATACTCTGAGACTTTTGGTTAACCAGGGGCATTCAAATTAGAATTTTTATACATATTCCTGGTAAACTGACAGATTCATCATTATGGAATGTCTTTTTTAATCCCTAGTGATACTTTATTTCATGAAGTCTACTTTTTTCTGACATCGATATACTAACTTTCTTTTGGGTAGTGCTCGCTGGATTTATCTCTTCTTTATCCTTTTACTTTCAAGCTTTCAATATCCTTATATTTAAGTTGGATCTCTTTCAAGCAGAATAGAGTGGATTTTATTGTTTAAATTCATCCAAACAATCTGTGTCTTTGAGTGTCTAGATGAAATCACAGTTCCTCAAAGAGGATCTATTTAGGCCTGAGGGGGGCTGTTGGTTAGGGAATGATCTTAATCCAGTTAAGTATTGAGATGATTTAGACCAGACTTTGGTGTTTGTTCAAGTTGGTCTATTTTGTTGCTGTTGTTTACTTTTCCTCCTGGTTATAGCCCTTCCAAGATACCAGCGTAAAGCCTCTTCCCACAGAAGGTCCTGAATTCCAATTTCTGACATTCTGGACCTACGATTTGCTAAATGGTCTGCTCATTTCTCACTCTATTAGCCTTTGATGGCTGTGCCATGGCATTCAAGGCAAAGGGAACAGCATGAGCAACATCATTCTGGCAATAGAGGCACAGAGCATTGTGTGTGGCAGGAATACAAGGGAAGGAGCAGAAGGTAAAGAAAGAAATTTAGACAGATTGTGTTCCAAATGGATTTCAATGCCTCAATACGCAGTCAGGATTTTATATGATAGGATAAAAGCCAAGGCTATTTAGCAAAATGAATCCCTCTGATCCTGTTTACAACTCTTCCCAGGGACTGGTCCTCTAATACTAAGGCCATTTCTCCTCCCCTTCTTATAAAGGACTCAGTGGGTTCAATACGAAGTGGAACATGAACTCCTAGGGCTAGTTCTTTTGGGGTTTAGTCAAGATGGAGGACACATCCCCATGTCAGGAGACTTTGCACACACACTCCTGGAAGGTATGTGAGTGACACCCAAAGGGACAGATGAAGAATCAGAACTGCTTGTTACAGGTTGAGATTTGAAATCAATGAGTCCTTTTTGTAATTCCACTTTTGCCTGTGATAGTTGAGCTTTCAAGTACATCTACTTGCAAAAGGCAATCGTAAGCAGTAATAGTGAAATGAAGAGAAGTTACCACACCATCTTCTGAACAGCAGGACTTCTTTTTTTTTTTTTTTACAACTTAATTATTTTGCCCTCAGTATTTCCCCAGGACTGGAAGTTGTCATTTTATCCTAAAGGCATTTAAAAGTTGGTTTTTTATGCTGATGGGGTTAAAGTCCCCAAAAGTCATTTCGGCCCCCTGCCAATTTTTTTAATGTAGACAGGTATAAATGAATTGTAATTGTTTCTGAAAACATTCATTTGAGTAAAAGAAAGGTTTTTAAATTAGTCAAATACAGACATGATGTGAGATGTTTCTTTCACTCAAATAAATTACTTTTTCCCTACCAAATAACAAACATAATTTCACACTCTTCCTTAAAGTGGTTTTTAAAAGACTCTTTCCTGGGTGATATAAAAGAATTAGGACTGATAAGTGACAAGCTATCCCCTCCACCCCCCTGGGGAGGAAACTAGTAGAATTGTGTCCTTTAACCTTTGGTTTATAGCTTCTGGTGACAAGGATTCTGAAATCCAACAAGATCCCTCCACCTATGGGCCTCTTCAAGATTGAGACAAGAGTTTCCATAAATGCTAATCTTTTCTGTGCCTACCTTTTTTTTATTATCATAAAGTCAGCAAATTATCTCTAAGAATGATTCATCCAGAGACTATATAAGCAGAGTGACAAGGGTCAGGAAGACCAGGGACAAAGGACAAGTCTGTTGTGACATAGGTTTGATACAGGCCATGTAGAAGGATATGGATTAGAGCAAATGGAATGAATCGAAGGCATTCTGAGGAAAGGGAGACAGAGTTCACGACAGTTTCTCCCCCAACAACTTATGACGAGTACTTAGATATACAGATGCACTCAGATGCATAAGCTTCTGGGTTAGACAGATGTAGCATGAGCTCTGATTGCTTATCTCTGGGTCCTCAGTGACTCACACACACCTATCCCAGAGTAGGATTCTCGGTAAATATTTGAATCATTAAATTTATAAATCATTTAAAGGGATGAGCAATCCCACCATCACAGTCCTCTAATGAGCAATTTCTGGTTTTAAATTTAAATAAAAATATTTACACAAGATGCTAAAACTCTTTCATTTACGAAAGTTATCCAAAAGAATTCGTCATTTCTTTCAGAAGCTAACAGAGAAAATCTTGAAGGGAAAGGTCTTGCATGATCATCAAAAAAGCATCTCAGGATTCCCCAAGACACTTTCTCAGTATCCAGAAATTCCACAGCTCAGGGACGTCTCCTCTTCTGATAATGCCAAAAGCCCTCCCTGACTAGGTCCTTGTCCCACGAGAAATGAGTTAACAATGAAGTAGCTGCTTGAGTCTAAAAATTCTTTCCACAACTTTTAGGACAAATTCAAGTTACTAGTCAGTATTTCCGAGAAACATGGCTTGTTCCATGATGATGGAATGAGAGGGGGAAAAAATGGGCTCCGGAGACAGAGAATTTTGGAAATCCTGAGTTAAACAATCATAAAGTCATATCTTTTCTCCACCCATCTCAAAGACACATCCCACATCTTAATGTGCAGTGGGAACTCTAGCATTGCCCCCCACCCCTTTACTTTGATAGGAGCATTCTACTGGACAACACGTCACAGAACATCCTTGGGGAAAGCCTGCTCTAAGGATTTCACACACAATTATCTCTCAGAGCTTAATAAATCTTGATGAATAAACACTTTATATCCCCCCAATAACATGTGAGCTCTTCAAAGACAAGCTAGAGCCATTCACTTGGTTAATAGTAGTTAATTGCTGACCGAACAGTTTATTTACCTACTCACCCACCGACTGACCAGGCGATAACAAGTCAAGCTGGTGTACCTGAGGGACGCCAGCAGTGAGGTAAGTGAGCAGCTGAAATTTCTAAGACACCTGAGGCAATTTTCTCAGCCTAAGTGACATAGTCACTGCCGTAAGTCTGCCTTGCTTCCTCTTTAAGCACTGAACTGAGGTGTCAAAAATCCTTTTTTTGTGTTCTGGACTATTCCCTGAAGCTAGTGGAAAATTCCACTTAAAGGAAAATTGCAAGAGGAAGGTTCATCTGTATCCAGCTTCCCCCGCCTTGCCCCTGGAATGCTGAAGAAGCACACACACACCTGAGGGGGTGTCTACCCTCACCTGCTCAAGGAAACTACTCTTCTGTGGGTGGAAAATTCCTTGCAGCAAGGGGAATCCAAAGGTGACAGAGAGACTACCCCGCAGCAACACTCAGGACCACAAGACTCTCCTCTGTGCCTTCTCTCCCCAGACCCCTTTCATAGCCATTCAACGTAATCCCAAAGCTGTGGAAGGGGGCTGCAAAGAGAGAGCCTTGGGGCACCTGGGTGGCTCAGTCGGTTGGGCATCCAACTCTCAATCTCAGGTCTTGATCTCAGGTCTTGATCTTAGGTCTTCATCTCAAGGTTGTGAGTTCAAGTCCCTCATTGGGCTCTGTGCTGGGCATGAAGCCTAGTTGGAAGGAAAGAAGGAAGGAAGGGGGGAGGGATTAAGGAAAGGAGGGAGGGAGGAAAGGGGGAAGGGGGAAGCGAGGAAGAAGGAAAGAGAAAAGGAAGGAAGGAAGGAAGGAAGGAAGGAAGGAAGGAAGGAAGGAAGGAAAGAAGAGGAAGAGGAAGGGAAGCCTCACACAAAATAACTCAATTTCACCCATTTTGTTCTTCCCACTGAGATCCCCCTGTGTCCGTGCCAGTTTTTCTTCATTTTACATGGAAAGTTCTGGTTCCTGGAGGCAGGATATTTGGGAAGGAAGGAAAAAGAATGAAGATGGGAGAGGCTAGTGCTGAGGCAAGCTTCTCTACTTATCTTGCCACGAACCTCGAGGTCTAATGCTGTTGTTCCGTGTTGGAACGCTGGAAATCCTAACTGCCTCTCCTTCTAGTTCCTCTTGATATTTTTGTTTCGGTGAAAAAGCAATGGAGTATTCTTTGCATGGCTTAATTTTTCAATCCAACATATTCAATAATAAACACAAGTCCAACATTCTGATGACAGAGCCATAGACTTTCACTGTGGATGCTAACCTTCCAGTGCCTTTCTGAGACAGAGTCACTGAATACTCATGCTAGAAAAGGTTTGGGCACCCTCTAATAACTTCCTTGGCTTGGATTAGCTAAGAGGAAATGCCCCAGGGACATCCAGTAGTATTTCTCCACAGAGCTCAACCATCATTCCATAGGTTCAGATGACTTAACTCCACCCAGGATACCTGCTGATGCAGTGCTCTAGAAAATGATAGCATATTCCTCTTCCTTTACTCACATAACAGTAGCAACTAACAATCATGTGTATGAAGTTCTGTGCTAAAGGCTTTACATGTGCAGTATGATGTCCTACAATCACACTCTAAGAAAGATTAGACTAAGACTAAGGATTTACACATCTTCACCAACACTAACACATTTGTATTCTTCAGTGTTTCTCTTGTCCAAGGCTCGGTTGTAAAGTATCTATATCTGCTCTTGCCCTTCCTTGGACTCAAATTTTTCCATTCCTGACCTCAAATTGACTCTTTTTCTAATTCTAAAAACACATAGCATTTTGGAATTACACTTACACAATTATAAAATATTTCAGCCTGGGTGGCTCACTCAGTTGAGCGTCCGACTTTAGCTCAGGTCATGATCTCATAGCTAGTTCGTGAGTTCAAGCCCCATGTCGGGCTCTGTGCTGATAGCTCAGAGCCTGGAATCTGCTTCGGATTCTGTGTCTCCCTCTCTTTCTGGCCCTCCCCTGCTCACTCGCTCTCAAAAATAAACATTAAAAAATTTTTTTTTAATAACAAATAAATATTTAAGCTGACATGTACCTTAGCAGTCACCATTCAAGCAGAAATTAGTCATTTTTACATGAGCATGTGATGTCCATAAATATAAAGGTCTTCACCCCAAATCATGACAAATTGTCCTATCTTCATACTTTCACATGGAGTTCTTTATTCTGCTGTACTTGGCCATGATCCCTTTTCATTATGTAACCTCTAAACCATTATTTTAAGTGGTATCTCCTTGCTGTTGGCCTCCTCCAATAGTAGCAAGGGCTGCTAATGCTTTAAAATTCAAGTCAAAAACTACAGAGTGCCCTGTGCTCTTTGCCTAGGCTTCAGGAACAGAGGGAAACTCAGTCTGCATGCATCCCCAAATTAAGTCAATATTTCATTCCATTACCTTCAACGGGATTCTCATCGCCCTTCTTAGAATAATTTAATTTCTCCCACTTCTCAAATTAAATGATACCTAAGAGGCTTAAGCGTCTTCCTTCAGGAACATGGGGCATACATCTTGTGCTACCAGTGAAAACCATTAGCTTCAACAGAATGCCCTCTCTCTGATATCCACTAGGAGACTAACTTTCTCGGCCCCGTCATGCAACTCATTTCCATGGCTCTGGATAAAAAAGAACAGGATATGTGCAATAGTTTTTGACCAGGCATTTAAAGAAAGTGCATTGATGAAAGATGGAAGAGCATTAGAGACTCTTAGCACTGGTTCATTTAGAGAAAGGTTTTGTTTTTTTTTTTTTTTTTCTTGTTGGCCTACATTGTAGTTCAGTATTACGTTCAGGGTGCCAATGAGACAATCCACATTTTATATATGAAAAAAAATCGAAAGGCTATACCTCATTAGAAATTCAAATAAAAATGATAGCAAAGTTCATGATAATATTAGCTAACATTTATTGAGTGCTAGGGATTATTCTAAGTACTCTGCTGGCCTTACCTAATTTAATCTTAATGAGGTGAGTAACTTGCCCAACATCACATCGCTGTAGTAAGAGAGCTGGATTCGAGCCCAGAGAACACAGGGCCCGTGCTCTGAACCTATACCACATGGCCCAGTGGAGCCAAACTCAAGCCTGAGCACCACACCACACATTCTATCACATACCCCAGCCAAGGCAGATGAGCAGGACGAGCTGTGCATGGAGAGTTAATACAGACAATTGAAGATGTGTGGAATGCAACCCTGTCTTCTCTGGGACTAGAAACACACACAAACACAGATCCGTTGCCATATCAGGAAATCGTAAGCAGGATCAGTGGCGTCTTCTGGTTTCAGATAATCAACCACCGAATCAGTCCAAAAATACTGGCGGAGTACTTCCTAATTGCTGTTAGGGCGCCAGGCCTCCCAAGGGATCCTGCTTCTTACCTTTCAACGTGAATCGTTGAGTGTATCACATCGCATATGGGATAGGGGATCGAGATACGTGGGCAACACAGCACAGCCGCTTCAGTGATGTGCGTGTTGGTAGGTTATTGATGATGGAGGTTGCAGGTCCCAACCCCTTACCTGCACTCTTCGGAAGCATCCGATTAAAATGGGTTGTCAGAAAAGACAACCCATTGGATCTAAGTTCAGCAGAAGCTGGCATAGAGGGTTGACTGATGCCCCATCACTCCCAGTGCACGGGGTTCTCTGATAAAGTTGGGCTGGTACAGGGGTTTGGGATCTGAAGCCAAAGAGAAGTTTTCAGCTACCATGGCCCCGAATTCAGTCTTTGGTCACCATCTTCGGGAAAAGCTCTCTCCACAAAACAAATTAGTGAATGCACTGCTTCACGGGGCCTCCGTCACTCAAGGGACCCGCAGAATACAGAGCCAAAGGGAAGAAGCAGAGCCTCCCAATCCACTGTAGGTGACGGGGCCTGACCCCTGCATGCTTTTCTGCCTTGTGAGCTACATTTTCTCACCAAACTGAGATTCAGGCAGCAAAAGGGGGTGCGGCATGCTTCTTGCTTTTAAGACGGTTTCTTAGGCAGCAGTGGACCATCAGATCAGTCTCTCACAGCCTTCTTCAGACGAAGAAGGAAATCCCTCTAACTGGGGATTACTCCTCTCTAACTGGGGAGAGGATTCGAGAAAGCCCTCTAATCTTGAGACACAGACCGCTGGGGAGGGAAAGTGGCCCATCAATACTGCAATTGCCATGCAGTGTCAGAGGGCTGCGCTGGGCAAGGCAAGTGCAACCCAGACACGACCAGCTCTCGTAGGGTGGAGGCTCAAGTGACGTGACCCCGACAGAGAAATACACTGTTTTTGGCGGGGGGGGGGGGGGGCTATTTTTTTAATGTTTACTTATTTTTGAGAGAGACAAAGAGACAGAGCGTTAGCAGGGGAGGGGCAGAGAGAAAAGGACACACAGAATCCGAAGCAGGCTCCAGGCTCTGAGCTGTCAGCACAGAGCCGGATGCAGGGCTCGAACTCATGAGCTGTGAGATCATGACCTAAGCTGAAGTCGGACGCTCAACCTACTGAGCCACCCAGGCGCCCCAGAGAGAAATACACTGTTGAGTGGAATCTTGGAGATCTTGTAAGATAAGAAGACATTCACTGACCGTGCAGATGAAGCAGGAAAGACTATCTTAGAAAGATGGCAAGGATGGGAAGCTTGCCAGACAGGGGTGTCTAAGCTACAGCCAATGTTCACGATGGTTCATACCAGGGATGAGGGTGGGGAGGGGAGGTGCAGAATGGCAGGAGAAAGAAGCTGACTGGAACCAGGAACATCGGCAAGGAGACTGCACCCCATCCTGCGGGGCAATGGCCTCCCTTCTGAGGCCCAGAAGGTGAAGGTTTCCTGGGAAGTCCCTCAGGACCACCACTGCTAAGGATCCAGGACATAAGAAGCAGACAGTGATGGGATCCCTGCCTGCGTTCAGCTAGAGCAGCTCCTTTTTAGTGGAATTTAAAATAAATAGGTTCTCGGGCACCCGGGTGGCTCAATCGGTTGAGAGTCTGACTTCAGCTCACAGGTCATGACTCAAGGCTGGTGAGATCTAGCCTTGCATCAGGCTCTCTGCTTTCAGCGGGAACCCACTTCAGATCCTCTGTGCCCCTGTCTCTCGCTGCACCTCCCAGCTCACACACTGTCTCTCTCTCAGAAATAAACATTAAAAAAAAAATAAATAAGTAGATTTTCATAGAAACAAAGTGTTCTGAAGGAAAGAAAAAAAAAAAACTGGAAATCACTACAACAGGGACCAAGGATCCAGAACTTTGTGTAGAGTTACTGATTTCACAGGCATGGTTTGTGGTCCTACATAGAGGGTCTCCTCCTTGCAAGCAGGGATGCGTGTCTGCTTTTTGATAGGAAGGACTTGGCTCTGTTCACCATACATAATGTTTATTAAAACAGTTCCTTTCTGGGGCGCCTCGGTGGCTCGGTCAGTTAAGCGTCCGACTTCAGCTCAGGTCATGATCTCACGGTCCGTGAGTTCGAGCCCCGCATCGGGCTCTGTGCTGACCGCTCAGAGCCTGGAGCCTGTTTCAGATTCTGTGTCTCCCTCTCTTTCTGCCCCTCCTCTGTTCACACTCTGTCTCTGTCTCAAAAATAAATAAACGTTAAAAAAAATTTTTTTAAATAAAAAATAAACAGTTCCTTTCCAGGGGCGCCTGGGTGGCTCAGTCAGTTAAGCGTCCCACTTTGGCTCAGGTCATGATCTCATGGTTCATGGGTTTGAGCCCCGCATCCGGCTCTGTGCTGACAGCTCAGATTCTGTGTCTCCCTCTCTCTCTGCCCACCCACCCCCCTCGCTCATGCTCTGTCTCTCTCTCTCTCTCCAAAATAAATAAACATTAAAAAATTTTAAAAATAAAATAAAATAAATAAACATTAAAAAATAAATAAAAATAAATAAGTAAAACAGTTCCTTTCCAACATCGTGCTGCCCTTCCCACACCACGCAAGTGGCAATTCTCCTCTCAACAACCCCTTCAGTCCTTGCTCCTTTTTCCTTCTCTGGTTTCGGCTCCTGTTCTTGCATAAAAATTCCTTTGCCCCAGTCATTTCCCTCCTGCAGAAAGTGGAACCCCAGGACACCTATGTCCCCAGGGCTTCCCCCTCCATCCCCCCCCCCCCCCCCCCCCCCCCCCCCCCCGCCCAGGACTCCAAACAAATGTCTGTGCTGCTGCTCTGACAAGGTGAGAGCCGGGCAGCTAAGGGGAGAGGAGAGGCTGGGCTGTTCTGTCCTCTGGAAATCAAGACCAAGGAAAAACAGCTGGGAATGGAGTGAGAAAGCCCATAAAATAAAACCATAATACTGTTGCAAGTGAGATAAAGGTCAATGGATTTCAAAATGTCAAATGACAAAAGGATCGTTTCCCTGCCAGTTTTCAGTTGGTACAGTTTAGTTGCTGCCGAGTTCTAAACGTTTCCGACTTCATGAGCATTTTTACTCTCGTATTAACGGTTTATTATCAATTTATTCAAGAAGATATTAGTACCCTCATAAATGTCCATCA
The DNA here is from genome assembly GCF_028749965.1 of Puma concolor. Lineage (NCBI taxonomy): Eukaryota > Metazoa > Chordata > Mammalia > Carnivora > Felidae > Puma > Puma concolor. The sequence goes on from NC_141674.1 coordinate 116,787,910, forward strand.
GCACCTTAAGTGATGTGAAATTTTTTTGTAGACAGATTACATCTTGCGCATAATGATCATGCACTGGCTCAGTTATGGAAATGCCCAGAGCTCTCTTGAGGGGCAGTATGGAGATGAGGTTGCTCAGAGGTGAAGGTGGGGGGGGGCGGGTGGGCAATACTAAATTCTTCAATAGTCCCTGCTCATTGATGGTGATACTCTGGATGCTTAGCAAACTTCTACCAAGTGTCTGTATATGGTAAGCTTTGTGCCATATATATATATATATACATATATATATATATATATATACACCCATATATGGGTGTGTGTGTATATATAGAGAGAGAGAGAAAGAGAGAGAGAGAGGGAGGGAGGGAGGGAGGGAGGGAGGGAGGGAGGGAGGGAGGAAGAGACTAACTTTCTTTAGAAACCCTTTAGGAAAAACAGATTACCAAAGCTAAAGACATTATGGGTGCTTAATAAAATTTATATTAACTTTATATTACTCTAACCACTAATAATAATAATAAATGACAGTGTTCATGTATCAGGCACTTAGCATGCATTATTTTAATTTAGAGCTAGTTATTACTATTCTTAATTTACAGATGAGAACATTGAGGTTCAAATAAGTTAGAGAATGCTTCTGAGGCCACACAGCAGGTTAGGGGGAAAAACTACATTTTAACCTAATACTATTTGACTCTAGAACTCAGGCCCTTCCTACTGCATATTGACGCCTGCTGAATATCAATAATGTTCAATTATCACATTTTCAAGATGGACTGGACTGGTAAAGGAGTCTGTATAAACAAAGGAGCAAGATCATAATATATAGTTTCTCAAATATTGTCTCACTTTCTTGTCAATGTCTAAGCCATGCATCATTCTCAAGTTCTTTAAAGAACAAGGTCCGAACAATATACTTGACTGATTTCTTAATTATCTCATTTTCCTTTGTTCTCACTTTTTCTCTTCTTTATTTAACACCTAGTATAAGACCAGATGCACTAGTAGCTCTGAGAAGCTAAGGATTCTTTTTTTTTTTAAGTTTATTTATTTATTTTGCGAGAGAGAGAGAAAGAGAGAGAGCACAAGCAGGGTCAGAGAGAGAAGGAGAGAGAGAGAGAGAGAGAGAGAATCCCAATCGGACTCCATGCCATCAGCGCAGAGCCTGACGTGGGACTCGAACTCACTAACTGCTAGATCATGACCTTAGCTGAAATCAAGAGTTGGCCACCTAACGACTGAGCCACCCAGACACCCCCAGGAGCTAAGGATTCTTAAAGCATTTGCTGCATTGACTGTAATCCCTTTTCTCTTTGATCCAAGTTCATATGCCACGTTTGCAGGGCATGGTGTTGTGGGTGAAGAAGGCGCGGTCCCTGCCCTAGAGATGCTTAAGGACCAGAGAGGGCGGGAGGAGGGAAGATGACATGCAAACAGCCTGCTTTGTCCTATCAGTAATGTGGGAGAAGTGCCAGTGATGGTGAAGAGACCCAGGAGACTGAGACATTGGTCTCTACGGGACAGCTGAAGAAACTTCAGAAAACATAGCGGTTACACAACGGGGTGGGGGTGGGGGAGTTCGGGGGCATGGTCTTATTTATTGCAAGTTGAAAAACCACTACACAAAGGCACTCAGTGCGAGTGTGTGTGATGAATTCGGAACAAGTAAGTCGTTCCCTTTCATTAGGATCAAAGGAGGCGCCTGGGTAGTTCAGTTGGTTAAACATCTAACTCTGGCTCAGGTCAGGGTCTCATAGTTCATGAGTTCAACCCCCATGTGGGGCTCTGCATTGGCAGTGTGAAATTTGCTTTGGATTCTCTGTCTCCTTCTCTCTCTCTCTCTGCCCCTCCTCTGTTCACTCTCTCTCAAAAATGAATAAATAAACATTTTTTAAAAAGTAGAACACAGGGAAATTTTTTAATAAGAAATGCAATACGGTCAAATGCTGGCTTTAGGAAAATAACTGGCCAAAGAATGAACAGGGGAGGTAAGCGTAGAAGCACTGAGACCAAACTTTAGCTGCAGCCCATGGTTAGAGATGGTTCTGTTTGGATGGGTGGGGGGGGGGGGGGGTGTTGAGGGTCTCCTGTTTCCTCCCTGTGAGTGCCATGAATGTAAACAGAAGCCACCATCCCTGTGATGGAAGAAGATGAATCCATGTCATGATTTTCTCCAGTGCCAGGAAGTCTCCCTTCATCGCTTCTCCCCTTTTTGCCTTGAGTAGGATTCTGTGTTTTCTGAGAAGACAGTCAGTGGGCTCGAATGAACACAGCCCTTGGTACTTCCTCTAAAATGTGGGAGGCACCCCTCTCTGGGACAAAATGGAAGAGTCTTCCGAGTGCTTTGAGAGACTTCAAATATGGCCTCAGACCCTAGGGAGATGTTCGGGAACTGAGGACGCACAAAACAACTTCTACTACAGCCCTCGCGTTGTAACCATCGAGCGCTATTCATGGATACTGGATTCTTCAATACTCTGCGCTCATGGATTCTTTGTGGGTAATAAAAATGTCCAAATCACAAATGATGGTAATATTTTGGATATTTAACAAATTTTGTTGAGTGCATATGTAGGTATCGAGTTTATGTATGGGCATTGTAAATATATATGAGAGAGGATATAACCATTTTTGTGTTTTTTGAGCAATGAGACATATACAGTTTAGTTACAGATTATTTAATAATCTGTAAAAAGCCCTATTCTGGCAGAGTGACGCATTGCCTGTGTCAGTACATTCATATATGTGTATATATATCTTACAGTATTATTGAAATTTGAATTTAGAATATTATGGATTATGTATATTAACATTATGTATTACATATAATTCCGCATGAGGGCACAAAGCCTCACGTACAAAGGTTTGCAAGCATTAGTGAAAATATGCAATATATTAAAACAACTTCAGAGCCAGTCCTTCAAATAGCAATGTTTTCAAAAATCAAGCTTTGTGAGGGGCGCCTGGGTGGCGCAGTCGGTTAAGCGTCCGACTTCAGCCAGGTCACGATCTCGCGGTCTGTGAGTTCGAGCCCCGCGTCAGGCTCTGGGCTGATGGCTCAGAGCCTGGAGCCTGTTTCCGATTCTGTGTCTCCCTCTCTCTCTCTGCCCCTCCCCCGTTCATGCTCTGTCTCTCTCTGTCCCAAAAATAAATAAACGTTGAAAAAAAAAAATTTAAAAAAAAAAATAAATAAATAAAAAAATAAAAAAAAATCAAGCTTTGTGAAATTCAGTCTTTCCTTTCCCTAGAAAGGTGGTTTAGCTATTCGGCTGCTTACATAATGCTTCTAACCATTCATATGTGGAAAAGTCTGTGACGAATTATTAGAATTATAATGGAGTTCAACCTAAGCTTGAGAGGAAAAAAAAAATTCTGGCTTAGACGGAACTTCCCTCAGGAAATGAAAAACAAAATCTACAGCAATGTTTCAAGTCAGATTAACGGGATTAATAATAACAAAAACATCATCAACAACTATTATAACCAATTAGCCAATTTGGGACACAGGAGTATAAAACATAGAGGTTTTACGTGTCCTCGGCCCTGTAGGATGCAGGAAAGGGATGAAGTATAAACAATGATAAATATACGAACATTTTTACTGTGCATCTGAGCTAAATTAATTCTTCTCATATGTTATCCTGTTCAATGCTCGCATAAGTCTTGTGAGATATTGCGGAGTTTATCTGCCAGGTCCCCTGGGAAATGTCTCTGAATTGCCCAGAAATTAGTTAGATGGAACCAGAAACACTGCCCTTGTTCAAGAAGAGGCTGCATTTTCCTACAGGTGTTCCCTGGTCCCCAAGTACTGAGCAGGTGGCATTTCCCATCACTCTCCCGAACAGGTGTTTTTACATTGTAATTACGCACAACACCAGGTGAACTCACGGAGAAGCGTGTCACCCACCGTTAAGGTCATTCTCATGTTCATCCCCTGAGAGGGAGAGCAACAGACCACAGGGTCCCTTCCCGGGAATACAGCCACAGTGGGTCCGGCAAGCCCCAGCCTCATCATGCACCTCTGCAGAAAGCCAGGAGATCCGGGTAACTCTGTGCCTCTTCCTGCAGACCCTTCCCTTGTAAATTTCCCTAGCATGACCTGGTGCGTGTAACTATACTGTGTGTCCTGAGGGGCTTAGGTTGAAATTAAGTCACATTAAAAATCATGGAGAGCTGTGAAAGCTACTTTATACATTTTGGTGTACCTGATGTCACAGTGATTCTGGTTAGTAAGATTAGCATATCCAAAGTCCTACTTGCATTAAGTTGTGGGGCTGGAAACTTCACCTGGTTTGTCAATTCACAAGCTAGTGGTTGTCATCACAGCATAATCTATCTCAAAGGGTAAAAATCAAGACCACCTGCACCACAAGGACCGTGGTGCTTAGGACTGTGTCAATTTCAGGCGGCTTAAACCCAGTTTTATGGCATTGTTACCTCTGGTGGCGAGGATCCCAAACTTGCGATTCTTACACCCCAAGTAATCCCAAGGCACTCAAAAGTTTACGGTGCATTGCTTTATAGACATTGTCCTGAACTTGCCACATGAACCCACGTGTGTATGGGGCACAGGCCAGACCACCCATCTTCTCTCTGAGTTCAGGAGGTCACACGGAACAGAGTTATCTGCCAAGAGGGAGTCCTTTGTGAAGGCTTACCTCCTGGCATCAGTAGTGGAAAAAAAGAGAAACAGGAAGCTTTTATGATATCATAGGGCTTTTTAGACCCTATGAGAATCCACCCGAAACTCTTAAAATAAGTGATATCTGATACACGATTTCAAGGAACATCCTTGACTTCGGTAAGAGAATTCCAAGAAAGGGTATATACCCTCCTAGAAGGTTGACAAAAATACTGTGGGCTAGTAGTCTGAGCCACACTGAGGCGGGAAGGGAAGAGCCCCAGTAAAAGCTTTAAGGGAAAGAACCGTAGTTTTCTTCTTCCTTCCCTGCGAAAGTAAACAAAGTTGTTCACCTGCTCCTCCAATCCAGGGAGAGCCAGTGATGAACTGACAAAAACGTGGGCCAGAACAGGGTAGTTGTGCCACGGTCATGATGTGGGTAGGAGCTTGACTAGTCTGAGGACAGTACTTCTGCTCACCTCATATTTTATTCACCCTTCTCCTTCCTTTCCAGTCTCATAAGAGAAGTCAGGCTTCACTTCAAAAGTAGCTTGGGAAGAGGCTTGCAACTGAGAAATATTTCACCTAATTCATCAGTGTTAAGCATGTCAAAAACCAAACCTTCCCACGCTCGGTTATAAATCACTCTGCCTAGAACAATAGGAAATATGCTATTCAAATGCAATACCAATTGCGGTGAATTCCAAATGACCAAGCAAAAGTCAAATGCAAGCCTTGGAGGGAGATATAATTCCACAGTACTTTTGAGGACCTATAAATTTTGAAAAAGTAAGCGGGGCATATCTAACAGGGCAGAAAACCAAATAAAAGATGATTAGCCACTAGAAAGGGATCAAATAAGAAATACATTTCGTTCATTCTGTACAGTACCTGGCACACACAAGATGTTTGGTAATTTTTCTAAGGGATCCATGAATAAATTCCAAGTCTCCTGGAGTTATTACTGCAAATCCTCAATATAGATAGCCCCCACCTTAGACAAGAAAATATAAGATCAATGAAGGCTCATAGGGTTATCTGCCTTTATCACGGGGCTGGCCAAAAGCTCTCACATATACTAGCGAAACATATTCCGTCTCTGATAATTTGCCAATTTACTCCCATATTCCTTAGTTGTGTTTTTTAACCTATTGCTTAAAAAGAAGAATATGACATTTTCTCCCTGATGACTGGCTAATTTAGAAAATAAAACTGGGGGTGGCTGTGTCTGTCTTTGGGGTAATGAAATTCCAGTAAATAGATTAGTGAGGTTTCTCCTAGGATACTATCAATAGCCATGCAATATTTAGGTCAAGAACTACATACACTCTAAATAGGGAGCTTGTAGAAGCTTAAATGAGGTCTTAGCATCAGTAAGGAATTTTGTGTTCCACTATAATTATGTTATCAAAGTGAAAGATGGCTTAGTAAAAAAAAATGGCCATAAAAATGAATTGCTGGAATCATGTATTTACGGAGGAGGATATATATGGATTTCTTTGTTTACTGACAGAAGGGAAAATATTGAATTTCTATTTTGCAATCTTTAAAGTCTTTCAATCACAAAGGATCTTTCTCCAAATAACATTGTTGCCAAACGTTATCAGAAGATCTCATGAGTGTTTCCTTGCCCAGCTCATTGCATACCTCTGCTTTTATTTCAGGTTTCAGTTTATTAACTCGTTGAAAACAAGATTGTGTGATTAAATCCTTTGTGGTTCCTTTTCCTTACTTAACCTCTTTTTAGGGATGGCGATTCATATTCACCTGCCAGGAACTGGCCGATGTTTGTTAACATGTACATGCATATACACACCTGGTTATTTTCTAAACAATGCTAATATTGTCATATCTGGTGATAAACAAGTACATAAATAAGTATCCAAGTTTTTAAGATAATTTAGTAGCATCATGGGAGGAAAATTCTCTCTTGGTTCTGGTATATAACCTGGCTCCAGAATTCTGGCCTTTCCCATCTTTTCCTATTAACATTCAAAATGTGTTTCCTGGGGCGCCTGGGTGGCTTAGTCCGTTAAGCATCTGACTTCAGCTCAGGTCATGATCTCGAAGTCCCTGGGTTCCAGCCCCACATCAGGCTCTGTGCTGACAACTCAGAGCCTGAAACCTGCTTCAGATTCTGTCTCCTTCTCTCTCTGCCCCTCCCCCACTCTCACACTGTCTCTCTCTCTTTCTCTCTCTCTCAAAAGTAAATAAACATTAAAAAATTTTTTAAATAAAAAAATGTGTTTCCTTATATTTTTTATGAAAAAAAATGAGTAGTTCTCCAATTCTCCCATCAAACCACAAACTATTACTTGGTTAATATTTGAAAACTTCTACATTAGAGACATGCATGCATGTTTACATATGTGTATGCATATAATATATACATGTATATATATATATATATCCATGTATACAAGGATGTACATATGTGTGTACATATATGTATATGTGTGTACATATATACATACATACATACATGTATGTATATATGTACACACATACATACACACATACACATAAAGAGAGAGTATCTTCAAATCTATTTTTCACACAGCAATCAGAATGATCTTCTAAATAAGGACACCTGGGTGGCTCAGTTAAGTGACTGACTCTTGATTCAGGCTCAGGTCATGATCTCACAGTTCGTGGGATCAAGCCCCATGCCTGGCTCCATGCAAGGCGTGGAGCTTACTTGGGATTCTCTCTCTCCCTCTCTCTCTGCCCCTCCCCCTTCTCATCTATCAAAATAAAATAAACTTAAAAAAAAAGAATGATCTTCTAAGACAACCAGGTCCTTCACTGCCCTGCATGGCTTTCTGCCACATCCAAATATCTTGTCATGGCCCTCGGTGTCACCACGCTCCCTCCTGATGAGTAGGGTCATCTGACCATCATGGGTTCCTTTCTGGTCCTCAAACATAAGAAACTTTTACCTGCTCTGGGTCTCTGACTTGAATTTTCTTCCCCCAGATCACTGCCTCACTAGCTTATTCTGAAACCTGAGGTTTCAACTCCATTGCTATAGCCTCAGAACCGCTCTGAAACTACAGATTCTCTCTTCTACCCCCCTATGGTGGCCCCTCAAACTTTCTATCACATTACTCTGAATATTTCCTTCACAACAATATAATTACCTTATTTATTGTTTTAATACGGTTTCCCCACAACATGAAGTTAGGGACATTGTCAGCATCACTTATAATTTATTATCACCTGTCCTGGCACATAGTAGATGCTCAATAAATGTTTGATGAGTGAATAAATGAATAAAAAAATCGTTCATAACTCACATTATCATGGAATAACTTGCTTTTTCCCATGAAAAATGAATCACGGGAACAGTCCTATGTCAGCGCAGAAGAAGCTCGCTTATTTCTCGCTGATGAATTGGAGTCAGAATATGGATGCTTATCATTAAATTAAATATATTCCTATTGATAGATGTGCAGGCTCTTTTTAATTTCCTACTGTCAGACACTGCCCTGAAATATACAACTTTGTATTTGTGTTTGAATATACTTACACAACCGCTTTTCTGCACAATAGCCTTCTAAGTGTGAAACCACAACATCAGAAGATTTTAAATATTCATACATTTTAAACATTCAAATTTCTCCCAACAAATGCTTTCAGAACTGTGATGAGCTTGAGATTTTACCCTACTAACAGGTCAGCCCACCACAGTTTCACAGATGCTGGCAGGAGACATGAGATTCCTGGGTCAGAGACAAAGGACTTTGCTGTTCCCATTACACAGGCCACACTTTTTGTGTTCATCTTGGTTCCCCTTGCCCCTCCCCTTAAAGCCCACAGTGGGACAGAGTGGCCCAAGTGAATTCTACACATGTAATGGAACCCCTGAGTTTAGGAAATTCCAGTCTTTTAAAGGGACCTCAGCCAACCTGCTCAGCTTTTGAGCCAGAGGGAAACATTATTTTTATTATCCTGGGGAGTAAACAAGTCCACCCCGTTCTCCAGGGGGAGACTCGACATTTTCCAAGGCAGTTTGCTTTACAGACCTCCTTGAAAAAATTGTCTGAAACAGAACCTATCAGTGCCTCTGTTCACAAAACCTGTAGAAATCCAAGAGGCCCATGGAGAATTGTCTCCCCCAATTTACAGCAGAATCCAATCTGGAAGTAAGGAGGATTAAACTCAAGTGTGAGAGGAACTGACCAGCACTTCTGACTATCTATGAAGGCAAATCAAGAGGAAATTTAGAATTTTGAGTGGTGGATTTGGTAAAGGTATGCAATCAATTTGGCTACTTCCCTAGCAAATGGGGTATGAAAAATTGCCTGTAAGAGTTTTATGGCATAGAAATGGAGTACTTCATATCCTCCAATATCCCATTCATCAAAATTCAGTCGCCGGGCTCTCCCTAACTGCAGGGGAGGCTAAGAAATGCAGCCTAATCATGTTCCAGAGAGTAACAAGAAACAGAATTTGCTACACACATGGCTATCCCAGCCACATAGAGTCTGTGAGAATAAGCCCCGTAAGATTTTTTTCCACATACTCTTTCCATACCAGGTTTTGCATATAAGGGCAAATTTCTCTTCTTCACCACCAAAAGCTCTCCTCTTCAAAAGCCCATTAGTAAGCGGTGAAGATGTGTGTGCCACCAATAGAGGAATAATAAGAATAAAGAGATGTCCAAGGGAGGAAGTAAGAAATGCCCAGTGACCTCATTCAAAACTGCATTTTCCCACTCAACCTATCAAGTTTCCCAAGCTTGAGAATATTTATTGGAAATTACTTTTAATACTAAAGAGAAATAGAAGATACTGCTGGCTAGGTCACTGTCAACCAGACACTTTATGCTAAGCCCTTCCCGCTAAAGGAAATAGAAGTGAGGCTCTCTAGCTCAGTGGGGTTTTTATTTATTTTTTTTTCTAGTTTTACTGAGAAATAATTGGCATAGAGAACTGGGTAAGTTTAAGGTATCAAGCATGATGGCTTGATGTACATATACTGTGAAATGATTAAGGCAAGAGGTTCAGCCAACATCCATTTCTTCATATAGATACAATAAAAATAAAAGAAAGAAAATAAAGGAAAAAATTCTCTCCTTGTGATGAGAGCCTAAGATTTGCTCTCTTACATGTTTATGTATTATACAGCAACTTCAGCTGTGGTCATCATGTTGTGCATTACATCCCTAGTACTTATTTATCTTATAACTGGACACTTGTACCTTTTGCCCACGTTCTTCCAATTTCGCTGCCCCTCCCACTTCTGGTAATCACAAGTCTGATCTCTTTTCCTATGAGATTGTGTTTGCTTGTATGTTTCTTTAGATTTCACATATATGTGTGCTCACACAGTATTTGTCTTTCTCTGACTTCTTTCACTTAGTCTAATGCCTTCAAGGTCTATCCTACGTTGTTGCAAATGGTAGGATGTAGGATTTCCTTGTTCTTTTATGGCTGAATAAGATGCCAGTGTGGTGTAGATATACCACAACCTCTTTATACTCCATTGTGGTATAGATATACCACAAGTTCTTTATCCATCCATCCATCCATCCACCCATCCAAGGACACTTATGTTGTTTCCATGTCTTGACTATTGTGAATGATGCTGCTATGAACATGGAGGTGCAGATAATGGTTTTGGTTCCTTTGGATATATTCCCAGAAGTATAATTGCTTGATCTATGTAGTTCTATTTTTTGACTTTTTTTGAGACTCCTCTGTGCTGTTTTCCAATTTGATGTACAATCCCACCAACAGGACACAAGGGTTTCCTTTTCTCTACATCCACCAGCATTCATTATCTCTTGTCTTTTTTATACTAGCCTTTTTTATACTAACAGGTCTGAAGTGATACCTCATGGTGGCTTTAATTTGCATTTCCCCAATGACTAGTGATGTTGAGCATCTTTCCATGTACCTGCTGGCCTTTCGTATACCTTCTTTGGAAAAATGTCTATTCAGGTCCTTTGCCCATTTTTTAATTGTGGTATCTGTTTTTATGCTATTGAGTTGTATGAGTGTTTTATAGATTTTGAATATTAGCTCCACATCAGATATGGTGTGCAAAAAATTTTTTTCCCATTTCCGTAGGTTGTTTTGTCACTTAGTTCTTGGTTTCTCTGACTGTGCAGAAGCTTTTTAGTTTGGTGTTGTTCCACTTACTTACTTTCAGTTCTGTTGCTTGTGTTTTTGGTGTCATATCCAAAAAATCATTACCAATACCCATGTCAGAAAGCTTTATTCCTACGTTTTCTTCCAGGAGTTCCATGATTTCAGGTCTTATATTTCAGTGTTGAATTCATTTTGAGTTATTTTTGTGAGTGGTGTGAGAAATGGGTCCATTTCGGTTTTTTACATGTGAATACCCAATTATTCAGCGCCATTTATTGACAAGATGGTTTTCTCAGCATCAAGTATCCTTGGCTCCCTTGTTGAATATTAGCTGACCACATATGCTAAGGTTTATTTCCGGGCCCTCAATTCTGTTTTGTTGGTCTATTTGCTTGTTTTTCTGCCAGAACTGTACTGTTTTAATGACTATGGCTTTCTGATGCAGCTTGAAATCAGGAAGTGTGATGTCTCCTGCTTGGTACTTATTTCTTGAGATTTCTTTGGGTTTTGGGAGTCTTTTGTGGTTCCATATAAATTTTAGAAGTGTTTTTCCTTCTCCTGTAAAAAATGCCATTAGAATTTTGATAGAGATTGCATTCAACCTGGCTTTTGGTGGTATTGGCATTTTAACAGTATTTATTCTTCCAATGAATGGCATGTGATACCTTTCTATTTATTTGTGTCTTTGATTTCTTATAGTTTCTGTAGTATAGATCTTTCACTTCCTTAGGTACATTTATCCCTCTGTATTTTATCATTTTTGATGCTATTGTAAAAGGATAGATTTCTTTATTTCTTTTTCAGAAATTTTGTTGTTAGTCTACAGATATGCTACTGATTCTTGTCTGTTACTTTTGTACCCTGCAACTTTACTGAATTTGTTGATTGGATCAGATAGTTTTTTTGACAGTCTTTAGGATTCTTTCTTTATAAAAATATATAGAAATATATAATCTGCAAATAGAGACAATTTCATGTCTTTCTTTCCAGTTCTGACACCTTTTATTTCTCTGACTCTCTTGATTGCTCTGACTAGGGTTTCCAACGTTGAGCAGGAGTGATGAGAGTGGTCACAGTTGTCTTGTCCCTGACCTTAGAGGAAAAGCTTTCAGTTTTGCACCATTGGGTATGATGTTGGCTGTGGTCTTGTCATACATGGTCTTTATTTTGTTGAGGTATGTTCCTTTTATACCTAATTTGTTAAGAGATTTTAACATGAATGGATGTTGAATTTTGTCAAATGCTTTTTCTGCATCTATTGAGATGACCATATGTTTTTTTTTCTGGCATTCTATTAATGTAATAATGCCTCACATTAATTGATTTGTGAATGTTTAATCTTCCTTGCATCCCAAGGATAAGTCGCACTTGATTACAATGAATGGTCCTTTTAACGTGCTGCTGAATTCAGTCTTCTCTTATTTCACTGGGAAGTTTTGCATCTGTATTCATCAGGGATATTGACCTGTCATTTTTTGTCTGTGTTTGTTTCTAGAAGTGTCTTTTTCTGGTATTGGTATCAAGGTAATGCTGGCCTTGTAAAATTAGTTTGGGTCTTCCCTCCTCTGATTTCTTGGAAGAGTTTGAAAAGGACTGGTGTTAATTATTCTTTAAATGTTTGGTAAAATTTAACAGTGAAGCCATCCAGTCCTGAGCTATTCTTCATGATGAGAATTTTTTTTATTACTGATCCAATCTCTTTACCGGTAGTTGGTCTATTCAGTTTTCCTATTTCTTTCTGACTCATTCTTGGGAAGTGGTATGCTCCTGCAAATTTTCCATTTCTTCTAGGTCATTCGGTTTGTTAGAATACAGTTGCTCACAGTATCCTCTTACGATCTGTGAATTTCTGCGGTATCACGTGTAATGTTTTCTTTTTCATTTTTAGTTTTGCTGATTTGGGTCTTTTCCCATTTTTCTTTGGCTGGTCTAAGGGACTTGTCAATTTGGGGTTTTCTGGTCAGGCTTACTAGATAGTAAGGACTTGGTACTATTTTCAGAAATAGATAGGGCTAGGAATTCGCTTCCTTTCCCTGGCAGGGTACCAGAAAAGGATCCAGTGCCTGGATAGCTCAGTATTTGGGGACCAAAATCAGGCCAGAGTGCACACTAAATGCCCTGGTCAGGTGAGGCCACCAGTTTTGCTCTGTTGATGGGGGAAGCCATGGTCTAGGCTCTGTTCAAGTGTCACTGTAGCTAGGGCTATTGAATGGGCTATGCAGCTGCCTGTATGCTCTGGGTAGGGTTCCTGTTAAGACAGATGGAAGACTGTTTTTTTTTTTAATGTTTATTTATATCTGAGACAGAGACAGAGCATGAGTGGGGGAGGGGCAGAGAGAGAGAGAAACACAGAATCCGAAGCAGGCTCCAGGCTCTGAGCTGTCAGCACAGAGCCCGACGTGGGGCTCGAACTCACAGACCATGAGATCATGACCTGAGCCAAAATCGGACGCTCAACCAACTGAGCCACCCTGGCGCCCCAAGGCTGTTTTAAGCGATGGGCAGAATTATGAATTAGATTCTCTGTCCAGCTGCAGTGGAAAAGGCAGCTTTAAAACTGATTCATGAAGCTCTTTGTGTTGTCTTAACTGAAGCTGACCCGCACCCCAATTTTCCTGACTGAACAGAGCCCTTGGCTTTGTTCTACAGGCTAACTGGCTCTGCCTGCTCACCTCTCCTCTCAAGTGCTGCTGGGCTGCACAGCTCCCAAGAGTTGTCTCCAGCTCCTCTAGTCAGATGGAGCCAGAAAACACTCTTCACAGTAGGTAGGTCATGTTTCAGTTACTTTGCATGGGTGGGAGGAGGAGAAGTTGATCCAGGCTGCTCTCAATTTCCCAAACAGCCTTTCCGGTTAGGAAGGGCTGGGGCTATCTTTAGCCTTGGCTATGAATTAATCCCCCTGCCTGTGTATGGCACTGGAATACTCCATGTCTGGTATTGGCTTTCCTGTGGGGGTGATCAGCTCTGCCCACCCACCTCTCAGCTCAAGTACCACTGGGCAGCAAAGCTTCCAGAAATTGTCACCAGCCCTTCTGGTCAAATGGGACTAGAAGACACTCTCCACAGCAGGTGGGGCTGTGATTCAGTTCCTTTCCTGGGCACAGGCAACCATGTTGGCAACCCTTCTTGGTTGAGGATCCGAATCAGACAGGCCACCAAGGTCCCTGAATGCACTATTGGCTTGGTTCTGTAGATAAGCAAAGCAGCTGGTTGGGCTTACAGCTTGGGCACTTGCCCACTGCTTGGGCACTCCAAAGTCCCCAACTCCTAATACCATTGCACTGGGAGTTAGGGCTTCAACATATGGATTTGGGGAGACACAGATATTCAGTACATAATACATATTAATGCTTATCTATTACAGGCTGGTGACATGAATAGGGCATATGAGTTGACATGACAAACACTGATCATTTGTCAAATCGTCTCCTGTATGCAGTCTGCGATGGTTCCTTCACTCCTCTCTCTCTATGTGTCACAGATCCTGGGGATGTGTGTATAGCAAGGGAGGATTCTGACCCACGTAGGCAGCAATTACCTGTGATCACCAAGTCTAGTACCCTGGGAGAGTCAGATCCTCATGTATAGCACCTGTGACCTCCCCTACATGATAAAGGAAATGTTACATAGAGTTCAATTATGAGCCAGCTCTCAGGCCAAAGAATCCAAGATAACTGATCTGAACTCAGTTCCACCGAACCTCTGGGGAGCAGCCGTGTCGCTCCGGATAACTTTCATAACTTCTCTTGTTGTCTTTTTTTCTCTCCTCTGAAAATAAATTGATTGGTTTGAATAAACCCTAAGGTCCCTTCATACTAAGATCCAGGGATGCAATAAATAGGATCCAGGTTTTTGTTGTCAACAAATATTTTTGTAGAAGCAAAATCACCCATCAGGCCACTAGAAAGAGGAAAAGTAAGTCTAAAGCATACAAAGGAATTCCTAGATAATCTTTTTCTTCAATTTGTACTTGATCTAGATACTGTTCTCAAAAGGATGCGCTCTTCACTGCAATCATCTTGTGCATCCCCCAGCCGTGTCTGGTCCCGTAAGAAAGAAAGGGGTAGAGAGCCTTACCAAAGCATCCCGCAGAGCTCTCCCCTCTCTGGGTGTTGGGGTTTGGTAGAACTGGGGTCGAGATAACCCCTCAGTTAGCCCAAGCCAAATATTTAATCTTTCTAAAAGATTTATATTCGGGGCGCCTGGGTGGCGCAGTCGGTTAAGCGTCCGACTTCAGCCAGGTCACGATCTCGCGGTCCGGGAGTTCGAGCCCCGCGTCGGGCTCTGGGCTGATGGCTCAGAGCCTGGAGCCTGTTTCCGATTCTGTGTCTCCCTCTCTCTCTGCCCCTCCCCCGTTCATGCTCTGTCTCTCTCTGTCCCAAAAATAAATAAACGTTGAAAAAAAAAAAAATAAAAGATTTATATTCATATTTTTGGATTTATAGAATCTAGCGGGGCAAGTCAGCATCAGTGAGATAGCCATGCTAACGATTGTAGAATTATAGCTGTGATAAATGCTAAGGACCTTTTTAACAATGACCCTTAACTTAGATCAGTAAAATAGGGAAAGCTTCGGAAGTAACTTTGAAACTGAGATAGGAGGGTGAGGAAGAGTGGATAAGGAAAAATCTGCTTCAAGGCCCATTTAAGGGCATGACATGTTCCAGGAGAACATGAAAAATCTCAGCAAATGGAAGGAAGCAAGGTAAAAGATGAGGCCGAAGAGGTGGATTTGGTTAAAATTATTTAAGCCGTGATGCAAGTGAACATAATGAGGACAACATTAATAATTATGCCGGGACAACAGGCATGAACCAGGACTATCCCTGGCAAACAAGAGAATTGGAGAAAGGGAAGGCTATTGGAAAATTTTTTCAGAAACTAGGTGAAATACAAAATGTCTGAGGAGATGAATGTATTAAAACTGAATGCCAGAAGGTTTTTTTTTTCTGGTGGTGGAGAGGGGGTGGGTTGGAGAATAGATAAAAGTAAGATTCTCTTCCTCTTGGGCAGGAAACCTGCCCAGTCTTCTGGTAGGTGCAGATGAATCATCTCTGTGGTCCAGCCTAATTAACATGTGAGCTCTTTCACTAAAGTAAAATAAACATTAAGCATCAACATTGGTGTGCCAGTGAAGGCTTCAAATCAATATGTCTGTAAGTGTCGATTCCACTCTACGAAATATTTGTGCAAGAAATGTAATGAACAGGCTCCCCTACAGGCTTCAGATGTTCATAATATCCCTCGAATTTTCAAGAAATCACAGCTTCCTTTAAGATAGGAATCGACAGGGGCACCTGGGTGGCTCAGTTGGTTAAGCATCCGACTTCGGCTCAGCTCATGATCTCCCGGTTTGTGGGTTTGAGCCTTGCATCAGGCTCCGTGCTGACAGCTTGGACAGAGCCTGGGGCCTGTTTCATATTCTGTGTCTCCCTTTCTCTCTGCCCCTCCCCTACTCGTGCTCTGTCTCTCAAAAATAAAGAAATGTTAAAAAAAATTTTAAAGATAAGAATCAACAGTCATTCACACCCAGAGTTGATGTCAATTTCAAAGGCAGAAACAGATTTGAGGTTAATGTATCCTATCTGTTTTGCTCATCTGTTTCTTCCTAAGTCTTAGGTACAACGGGAAAACTGAAAAAGAAAAGACAATAAGGCATAGAGAGGGGGAAGGAGAGAAAAAAGAAGGAAAGAAGGAAGGATTCATCCACATACATCAGTATACTTATCCTGACGCCTCTGTAAGAAAAGGTAAGCAACAAACATAACCAAAGTGAACTCAGAGTGAGCCCCTTATGCTTGGCTTCTAGAAGGAAATCAGAAGGCTCCCATGAGATCGAGTTTCATGAAGTTGGACTGACATATTTTCTGGAGTCAGAACCCAAATTGTGAAAAGGAAATTTTAAATAGGCTTCAGAAAACTAAATAGGCATGTTCTTAAGACTGGATATTTTTGGTAAGTGAAAATGGCACCTAGGAATGCACTTCTTTCAGAACTATTTTTATGATGAAATATTGAGCTTCTGTTGTTAATGTCACAATCTTTCTTCTCTCCCTCCCTCTAACTCCACTCTCCATGTATCCTTTGCACACTTCTCATGGCTGCCCTTGGTGGGTCCCAATCATGTCTGAAGCCACTGGGCCAACTTGGAATCCAGTGATTCCTTCCCTGTATCATCAGAGTGGTCATTTCTTTAATAGCCCAGCACCATTCACCAGGAGAGAAACTCACTGAGAAAATATATCTTACTAAGGTATGAATAACTAAGTCATGTATTACTCTACTCGATCCACTGTCTATTAGAGGAACGCACAGTTTGTTAAATCCATGCAAAAAGGCAAAGCAAAGAGATACATCTCAAACCTCAAATGTGGAGTATTAAACACTGTGAAACTGAGGCGAAATTTCATATACGTATGTGTATTTATGCACCTATAGTATACAATACACAGAAAGAGAGCACAGATTCCTTCACCTAATATGATATAGAAAACACTGCATTAATATTCATAGAATAGAAGAGAATACGTCAAAGAAATAATTCATTGAGTGTCTACCACTCTGAGACCGATCTGGACGAGCCACCAGGTGAATAGTAGTGGCCAAAACAGATGTGCTTTCCACCCTGTGGAGTGTAGTTTCTCAAAAGTAAGGCTTAGTATGAAGGCAAGTCAACAGGCACTTTTTATAGGTGAAAAGAGCAGAATATTTTCTTCTGCACAATAAGAACAAGGAACTTACATTGGGAAGAATGGTAAGGAATGGCTTCTCTGAGGAAAGAGTATGGTGAGACCCATGGATGAGCAGGCACCACAGCAAGTCTGCAGAAGACCATCCCAGTATTCGTGTGCTGACGTACTTCCTTCCAATCATTTATCCGCGCGTGTGTGTGTGTGTGTGTGTGTGTGTGTTACAGTCGAGAGCATCTTTTCATAGCCTGATTTTTGTCTCTCCACTAAGCATATCAAGGGCAGTTTCTCACATATTTTTTCATAAATATTTTTTTTAGTGGTGGTTTGGTTCCTTACAGAGCTCTCCTTACTTTACCAAACCACTGAGGACATCTGTTTACATTATCCCACTATTATGAATAACACTTTGGAGAATACCCTAGTTATAAATAACACTTTGGAGAATAGCCTCGTACATAAATATTTGTATTCCAGATTATTCTCTCAGATAGATTCCTACAGCTGGAATTACCGGATAAAGAGTATGAATATACAGTGTCTGTTACATGTTGTTGTGAGTGTAGGTAAGAGGTTATCTTATGGTAATCTCACTAAAATTGTTATGATCATTAATGTTTTACTTTAAAAAAGTTAACATGAAAGTCTGCATTTTGATTTGCATTGGTTTGATGTCTTTGAGTATTAACAAACCCTTGACTCCAACTGGAATACCTGGGAAGCAGATGTTCTCAAGAGGAATATGGACAGCAGTGATATTTAGTGGCTGTGATTCACCCCTTGGGTTGTTAGATCCTTAGAAGTCCAGCCCTCCCAATCCTGTTCCACTGGCTCCCAGAACCAAACAAAGGCTGCCCTCCAGAGGGAGATTCTGGACTCCCCAAATCTCTCCTGCCATATCTGGAGAAATTCAGAAAGCTCGATTGTCCCTGTGCCTTTGAGAGACATTTCCAGGACTTCAGAGGGAGCGGGGACAGGGGACAATATGGATGGTCATGAGTGGGGACTCATGTGTGTATCTCCAGCTTTCACAAGGTCATGGGCTCTTACTGTCTCCCCGCTCAGGGAAAGAACCTTCCACACTTGGTCCCCAACTGAAAAGGGCATTAAAGTTATTACCAATCACAAGTACAGGATTTACCCATGGCATCCTTTTAGAAGAGTAATTATCAGTTCCCCAATCTCCAGACCTAGGGAATCAAAATGTTTTAAGATCTGGAATCTTGAAGTCTGTGTTTCAAAATACTCCCCAGCAGAGGCAGATGTGTGCACTTACTCAAGAACCATTGATATAACAGTATCTAGTTTATTTCTTAAGGCTTGGGGATGTTCACCCCAAGGTCAGCTCTAAGCATCAAGTTTATTGTTCTTCCTTACAGCTCTTGAACCCCTATGTAAGCAGACTGCCAGCGGACCAAACATCATCATTCCACACAGCGGTCAACTGGCTAACGGACCCAGTTCAGAATCTCAGGAAATCCCTCTTTCCAGGTGCAAACAAAGGAACGTGGGGGGTTAGCAATCACCCCAGGGAAAACCAGGCTGTTGAGATCAAAACTCTTTTTATCCCAAATATCTGAATAATTAATTTGAAATCAAACGAGGACATGATTTTATTGTCTTAAATTAAAATGGTATGTTATCAAACTTAGTCCCAATGTATCCCCAAAAGATGTGATGGGTGCCGCTAAATTAACTTTCATGTGCTCCCATCAATAGCTTTTTCTTTGACTCAATATCTCCTTCAAAGAAAAAAGGTTTATTAGAGAGCACATAACACATTCCCTTTTATAGAGTGGTCAGGCTATTGGCGATTGTGTGCCCAATTGTATAAAGTTCACAAAAACATTTAGGCATTACCTTTGATCGATGCTGCATATCAGCAGGGAATTTCATATTGACTCTAAGGTTGTCTTTGTTGCCTTATTAACATGCTAAGGAGCCATTTTTAAATCTTGCTGAAAAACACACTATGAAAAACACAGATGATGAAGGGCATTATTTGAGACACCAAGTAAATAGAAAAATCAACATTTGAGCCCTAAACAAAAAGGAAGCTCATGGTACACTTAATACAGAAGATGTTTAAAAAAAAAAAAAGTTATTTTGTTTCCAGCTGTCCAGTTAATGCCTATTATGAAATCAGACATATAACTTTGCTCTATTTTGAGCAGCGTTATATGCTCAAAAGGAAAACGTCACTGTTGAGTGGCCAGTAACTCAGTCTTGCAAATGGATGTGAGCTCTCGTGGTCAGACATTCAGGACAAAGTCCAGAGACCTCGCACAGCACTTCTCAGTCCTTGTCTGGCCCCGCGTTACACCAGGATCCTTGTTTTCCGCCTTTCCCACACAAATGCTTGGTGTCTCCCATATGAAACTTTATGAATTTTATTTAAGAACTTGTGTGTTTTCATCTCCATCCTTTGCACCTTTTTCTATCAAGGATTTGAAGCAAGCCAGGATACAGACTAAACCCATGAGGTCCGCCCTACCCACTCAGCTAGAAGCTGTTCTCCCCTCCACTAAAACTGTTTATCACTTACTATACATGTCCTGGCTTACTCTGTATCCTACATTATGTCACATCATTAAAAAGACTTTCAAAAATCTAAGCCTTAAATCCTTCATCTTGATTATTAATTCTTTATTTGTGCATTGAATCTTTACAGAGTTTATTCACCTCTTCCAGACTCTGAGCAAATAAATTTTGTGTGTAGAGTAGCTGTAAATATATGAAAGGGTAATAAAAACCACCATATAATAATAATGAGATAATAGTAATTACCATTTTTTTATTTTTTTTTTTAATTTTTTTTTTCAACGTTTATTTATTTTTGGGACAGAGAGAGACAGAGCATGAACGGGGGAGGGGCAGAGAGAGAGAGGGAGACACAGAATCGGAAACAGGCACCAGGCTCTGAGCCATCAGCCCAGAGCCCGACGCGGGGCTCGAACTCACGGACCGCGAGATCGTGACCTGGCTGAAGTCGGACGCTTAACCGACTGCGCCACCCAGGAGCCCCAGTAATTACCATTTTAGTGAGCACCTATGAAGTGTCAGGATTTTTCTACCTGCCCATGTACCCTGCACATGTCATTTCATTTCATTCAGTGACCACAAAATGCTCTTTAAATGTTAATTCCAGGGGCACTGGGTGACTCAGTCAGTTAAGCACCTAACTCTTGATTTCAGCTCAGGTCATGATCTTATGGTTTGTGAGATCGAGCCCCATGTCTGGCTCTGCACTGATAATGTGGAGTCTGCTTGGGATTTTCTCTCTCTCTCTCTCTCTGAATAAGTAAATAAATAAATAAATAAACATTAAAAAAATAAATGTTGGGGCACCTGAGTGGCTCAGTCGATTAAGCATCCGACTTCAGCTCAGGTCATGATCTCACGGTCCGTGAGTTCGAGCCCCACATCAGGCTCTGTGCTGACAGCTCAGAGCCTGGAGCCTGTTTCAGATTCTGTGTCTCCCTCTTTCTCTCTCCTCCCCTGCTCATGCTCTCTCTCTTCTCAAAAATAAATAAATGTTAAAAAAATTACAAATACAACATAAAAAAATAAATAAATGTTAACTCCACATTCTATGAGTGAGGAGCACTTGTAGATAACAGCTTTTACCCACAGCAGCCACGCTCAGTTGCAGGGGGGCAGGGGTGGGGGGTGGGCAGCTGTGCTCAGGAAACTTGCTGGAACCAAACAGACTGGCAAAGTGCAGGTGCCCATATCCCCCACTTCCTTTCCCCTACCTACCATTTCCTTCCCAGAGACCCATCCCTTCTTCTCTGTCTCCACGTTTGTAAATGTATAAATTCATAGCCCATTGAAATTTACTCTGTGCCAGGATCTGCGATCAAATAAATGAAGAAGACACAAAGGTGTGATTAACTCCCTCAAGGAGCCCACACTTAGGTGTACGAGTTTCTTCTTAGACATGTAATCACAATAAAATGCAGTGCGGGAATATAAAGAGCTGAGATCTGCCCCTCCCTAGTTTATAAGTTGTGGGTAAGTGTCACAGGAGGAAATCAGCATGAAACGTGAAGCAAGCACTGAATGAATACAAGGCTGTGCTGAGCCCCCCTGACATGGATCTTTTGGTCACACCTTGGAAATCAACCAGACGTAAGCAAGAAAAAAAATAAAGCTGACTTTCATATGAAGGGCCTTCCTTAGCAGCCTCTTCTTCCAGCCTCTCTGCCCCGGTTAAGACAGTCCCCTGGTCCTTAAGGGGACCTGAAGACACGCTTGCTTTTGCATGACCTCTGACTCTACTTCCCTCCACACCGCCCTGCTTGGCAAAATATCACTTGTAACCTTCCAGCTCGGTTCCTCCAGGGAACTTCTCTGCCCTTCATCCCTACTCTGAGTTGGCTGTCCCTATTCTATTCTCTGTCACATCTCGGGCATTCTGTAGAGCGACTGTCTCCCCATCTACTTCCCTCACTTGACCTGGAAATCCTCGAGGGAAGGTTTTGCCACTTATTGGACATGGAGTCCCTATCGCAATGGCTAAGCGCTATCAGTCATGCAGGAAATGTTTGTTGAATGAATGAATGAATGAATGTTTTAAGTAGGTCTTTTTATTGAGATGTTTCAGCCTCTAGAGCTTTACTGACCCCGAGGAGACTGCCCCTCCTAGGACTAGCCAATTCATAAAGATAGGAAACAACCTGTGAGCGTGCCTTTCATACGCAAACCAACCATTCCAGAGCCCAGACTACCACCTCCCCTCCCCCTACCCTCCCCCCCCCCCCCCCCCCCCCGCCCCGGCTTTATGAAGTTCTCACGCTCTGGGCCACTATCTGCTCGCCTGTCCTTACCACCAAAGATGAGAAGACAGCTAGAGAGAGCCCTACACCCCCGAGGCTGCTTAAATTATTCAAACTAGCCATTCTAAACCTGCTTACTCGATCTCGTCTTTTCCTTCTTGTAGGAACCACAGTAAAGTCTCTTGCCCATGTTTTCCCCTCGTTCCTTCTGCCTCCTGACCAATTCTGATGTTTCTCTGTGTGGCCCTGCACGGAATGGCATGTCCCCTCCTCTTGGGAACCGTGGGTAACAACCTATCTTGTCAATCCAATCATGTCCTCATCTGTTGGCCTCACCATACCTGAGTAACACCAATAACAACAACAACAACAACAGCAAAACCCAAAAATGAACAAAAACCCCTGCATAATAAAACCATCAAGAAGTAAATGAATGAATGATGAGGACTATGGGGCTTATAGACTTACCTGAATGCAGGTGGTTGTGTCTTCTTGGTTCAAGCAAGTTCTGCAACAGTTTCTTGAACAAGACATTGTGCTTGACACAGGGGGTCGAGAGATTAATTAAACCTGATCCTTGTTCTCAAGTGGCTGACAGTGCATGGGAGGCATTCACACATCAGCGCAAGGATACTGATACAGGCTAACGTGGGTTCATAATCCAGCCCCCATACCTAAGGGCCAAGAGAGACCAAGGAAATAAGCAGACCATTCTAGATTGGTAGGTGACCGTTTTAATAAGCCAGGGTGCTTATTAAATAAAGGTGTTTACGAGGCTGGCCTTGGGTGGTCACAAGATAGGTATATCTCTGCACCCACCCACCAGAATTAAAGTCTACGTAGAGCCCTTAACTGGGTTCGGTCACGTATTCAGTCCAGATGGTCTCAACGCCTAACTCTCTTTAAGGCTGTATGCTTGAAACAGCTTCTACCTCGGGAGCAGTGGGCAGACCATACATCCCAAGGACAGGGATGAGGTAAGGGGCTTCTGAGTGCCTGGGTCAAGCCAGCAAGTCAACTTGCAGTCACATCCTCTTGATTACCTCCTCCAGCAGTCAACCACCCTGGACTCAAAATTCTCCACTGAGTCACAAAGTCTTCGAGCCCCTCAAAGAGGAAAACCATCCAAGCACTCACTCACGTCTGCATGTAGGCCCAGCATTTCAGGGCATGAGGGGAGGAGCAGAAATAGGAAAGAAGGCAGGTTCTTCCGTTGAGAGCTAGTCTTTGGGTTAGCTCTATAAGTCTTTCTACCTTTGCCATGCTCCTTATTTGAGTGCTGGGAAAAAAATTAATCTCCACTGAGTAATTGAATTCCGTGAAGTTTTCTCTTCTTCTAGTAGAATCGAATTTCGTTTGTTATTCATTTATTTATTCACTTGGTTCATGTCAACCGAGCTCCTACTATGCCCATGGCTTAATATAAAGCTATATACCATGATTCTGCTCTTCCTACGGAAACACATGAAAAAAAAGTGAAATTTGGTAAAAGTGATGTGTGCAAGGACCAGACGAAGAGAAAGGAAAGAGCGAATCAACCTAGATAAAGACAAGGAAGGCTTCCAAGAGACGGAGCCTGGGATGGTTCTCGAAGGACAGTACAAGTTTTCCAGGTAAAGTTTGCAGAGAAAGCATTTTCCAGAGAAGAACTTGCATGGCCAGATGCAGCAGGTATGCTGGCTGGCACCAGTGGGATTCAGGGGAAGACTCGTTTCCAGGCATTTTCATCATTTCTCCTCATAAGACAGGGTGCTTTCTCTCGCTTTGTTTGGATAAGTGCTATTAAAAGTGTTGTAGGGCAAACATTCATATTTATGCTGTATTTAACTTTTCATTAATAATAAATTCAGGTGAAGTAGCATTGTTATTAATATTGATCAACGTTCCAATGGAAAGCACAGATGTCAGGGATTTTTTTTTAAATGGGTTCAGTTATATTTAATAGTGCTGTTGATGAGAGAAAACCTAATGAAAACCAACAGATGGTCTATTTAATATCGCTCTCGGCTTTGAAACATGTGCCAAATGTGATACACACAAGGACTTGACAGGGCTGTTACTGGAAGCCTTTAATTACAACTATTTGCACTCCTGGGCCTGCAGAAATTGCTAAAATAACACAGCAACTCTAACACTGGCCAAGGCAGAATTTAAATAATACCCATTTTGTGATATTGTCTGTGGCAGTGTATTTCTAAATGACCTCTATAGACAGTTTTTCTGACAGGTGTTTTGGGGTGTGTTTTCTTTTTTTTGTTCTGTTTTTCGTCAAGGAACCGGAACCAACAGCCAGGATGAGCTCAGGTGGCCCGCCTTCTACACATCACCACGTTTAGTCTAGAATATTGAACAGCATCTCCAAGGTCAAGAAGAAGTATGGATCCCTTTATCATTAGGGTTAACTTAATTATAGCCGTGGCTCAACGGAGGTAAAATGCCAGAGCAATGACTAAGTAATTAATAATACAGGCATACCTCGGAGATATTGCCGGATTGGTTCCAGCCACCGCAATAAAACAAAGATCACAGTAAAGTTTGTCAAATCAGCTTTTTGGTTTCCCAGTGCATATAAAAGTGATGCTTACACTACACTGCAGATTATTAAGTGTGCAATACCAGCACGTCGAAAAAACAAAGTACATACCTTAATTAAAAAAAAAAATACTTTGGGGCGCCTGGGTGGCGCAGTCGGTTAAGCGTCCGACTTCAGCCAAGTCACGATCTCGCGGTCCGTGAGTTCGAGCCCCGCGTCGGGCTCTGGGCTGATGGCTCGGAGCCTGGAGCCTGTTTCCGATTCTGTGTCTCCCTCTCTCTCTGCCCCTCCCCCGTTCATGCTTTGTCTCTCTCTGTTCCAAAAATAAATAAAAAAAAAACGTTGAAAAAAAAAAATTAAAAAAAAAAAAAATACTTTATTGCTAAAAATGCTAGCCGTTATCTGAGCTTTCAGCTCGGTAATCACTGCCCACAGATCACTGTAGGAACTATAACAGCGATGAAAAACTTGGAACGATTGCAAGAATTGCCAAAATGTGACACAGAGGCAGGAGGTGAGCAAATGCCGTTTGGTGGGAAAATGGCACCAACAGACACGTTCAGTGCAGGGTGGCCACTAACCTTCAATATTAAGAAAGAGAAAGAAAGAAAGAAAGAAAGAAAGAAAGAAAGAAAGAAAGAAAGAAAGAAAGAAACAAGCAAGGAAGGAAGGAAGGAAGGAAGGAAGAAAAAAAAAGGAAAACAAACAAAAAACCTCTGTGCTTTCTCTGAAGCACACAACAAAGCCAAGTGCAAGAAAATGAAGTATACCTGTAATAGTAATAATAGTGGCGACCACCCCTGCTATGAACCTGGCTAGACACTTGTCAAATAGTACTACCACTTGGGCGCCTGGGTGGCTCGGTTGGTTAAGCGTCCGACTTCAGCTCAGGTCATGATCTCACGGTTCGTGGGTTCGAGCCCCATGTCGGGCTCTGGGCTGACGGCTCGGAGCCGGAGCCTGCTTCGGATTCTGTGTCTCCCTCTCTCTCTGCCCCTCCCCCACTCACCCTCTCTCTCACTCTCAAAAATAAAATAAACATCACAAAAAATTACCACTACTTCACACAACAACCAGAGAGGTGGAGATGAGGCCAGTGAAGCCAGACGGTTCAACATCAGGCTCAATGTCACACAGCTTAGAAGCGGTCACCCAAGCAGATGAGTTTCCCAGAGTAAGAGCGAGATGGACTAGTCAGTTAAGGCAGAATAGCATGTCACAAGAAGAAGGAAGAAAAGAAGGAGGAGGAGAAGAGGGAAAGAGCAGGGAGGGGAGGGAGGAAAGAAGAAGCAGGGAGGAGGAGGGGGAGTAGATGATAGCCAACTGGAATATACACACAAAAAAAGAAAAACCCCTATTTAAATTGCTTTAGAAACAAGAGAACAGGGAACGCACAGCTATCTGATCCCTTCATCCGCCCTCCCCATCGGGCTGCCTCCATCCTATGGCTGTCTGCTAAGGTCTGGGGAAGACTGTGCTTCTTCTCACGTCACCTCGGTGGAGACAGATGGGAAAGAAAGAGGCTAGAACAGTACAGATATACGGGTGTCTTAAATAGTGGGTTACCTTTCCAATGAAGATGTCTCAGCTACCCGGAAGGTCAGCTGGTCAACCATGGGCTCATGGGGAGCTCTGCGGAGGGACACCTGCAGACAACATCAATAGCAATGAGAGAATTACATTAGTGGGCTTAGAGCACATGGAATCAAACAAGCCACTCTCCGTGAGCCTCAGGAGAAACAGTGAAGGTTGCAAATCTGACCGGCTCCAGAGCACTCTAGCAAACAGTCCTCCTTCTCTGGCTTCCTCATCTGAAAGGAGCGACAAATCAAAATTAATTGGAAGGCTAGAGAATAGTCTATTTTTTGTTAAGTCTATAAAGTATCTTAAAAAAAAAAAAAACAAGTTATTTGCTGCGCAGAAAAAGAGTAGTAGATGCCAGAAAGAAATAAAGGCTGCGTTCTTTACTAATAAAACAGGAAATCATCAACAAAAATAGGACCAAAAGAAATTTACCACTCGGACATTAAGAAATATCTTTCTGGAGGGCACCTGTTGGGATGAGCGCTGGGTGTTGTATGGAAACCAATTTGACAATACATTTCATATTTAGAAATAAATAAATGGGGCGCCTGGGTGGCGCAGTCGGTTAAGCGTCCAACTTCGGCCAGGTCACGATCTCGCGGTCCGTGAGTTCGAGCCCCGCGTCGGGCTCTGGGCTGATGGCTCAGAGCCTGGAGCCTGTTTCCGATTCTGTGTCTCCCTCTCTCTCTGCCCCTCCCCCGTTCATGCTCTGTCTCTCTCTGTCCCAAAAATAAATAAACGTTGAAAAAAAAAATTTTTAAAAATAAATAAATAAATAAATAAATAAATAAATAAATAAGTAAATAATAAAAAAATTTAAAAAAAAAGAAATATCTTTCTAAAACACTCAGGCTCAAAACAGAAATTTAAAGGGAAATAATAGATTTGTTCATGCATTTATGCGTGGCTCAAAACAGTACGCAAGACACTGGGCAAGACAGCAGTGACGATGTATGAAAAAGATATTGCTTTATATCCCAACATATGGGATAAATAGTAGCCACAAGACCATCTGTACTCCTAAAAAGAGTTACAAGTAGTAGGAGTTCTATTAATAAAGAGAAAGAGGAGGAGAAACAAAAATAGAATAGAATAACATAATCTAAAAATGAAATTGATGGAGATAAACTTGACATTTATGAAATAAGCTACTTAAAAAGTTTTTATAAAATCTACCCTTTTTAAGAGAGAAAAGACACCTATAGCTTCCTATCAGTGCCGATCGAAACAGAAAGACAATTAAAATGCACTACCAAGAACGAAAAAGCCCATCAGTGTAAAAAAGCAATAGTCATAGGAGAGTATATGCTCAACTTAATAGAAAGTTGTCATTTTTATGAAAATAGAAATTTCTATGGGCCGCCTGGATGGCTCAGTCGGTTGAGTGTCCGACTTCAGCTCAGGTCATGATCTCATACTCTGTGAGTTTGAGCCCCGCGTCAGGCTCTGTGCTGACAGCTCAGGGCCTGGAGCCTGCTTCAGATTCTGTATCTCCCCCTCTCTATGCTAATGTGCAAATGAAGATGAGGGTAGAGGCTCAGGTGCTGCTTCTATGAGCCAAGGAATGTCAAAGATTGCCAGCAAACTCCCCAGACACTAGGAGAAGAGCAGCAAAGGCCTTCAGGAGACTGTTAGTAGGAAGACAATTGTTAACGTGAGGTCTCAGATCGAACGAGGAACATGTTTTTGGAAACTGGAGAAAAGGAGATCCTTGTTAAAATGTGGCAGAGACTTGGGGTGCCTGGGTGGCTCCGTCGGTTGAGCGCCCAACTTCAGCTCAGGTCATGATCTCATACTCTGTGAGTTCGAGCCCCACTTCAGGCTCTGTGCTGACAGCTCAGAGCCTAGAGGTTGCTTCAGATTTTGTGTCCCCCTCTCTCTGCCCCTCCCCTGCTCATGCTCTGTCTCTCTCTGTCTCAAAAATAAATAAAAACATTAAAAAAAAGAAAGAAATTTCTAAGATTAACCCACTTTAATAAAACATTAACGGGTTACAAGGATCCACCACTTAGAAAGTACAAAATACAGGAGGTTTTATAGCTGAGTTCTGTCTACTTTCTCATCGTCACCATCACCATCACCTTCATTACCATCACCATCAACATTTTCCTTTACTTATTTTAACTATCACAGGGTATAGACAAAGACAGTACAGAAAACTAGAGTAAATATGTATTATAAAGATAGATGTAGAAATTCCTAATAAATTATAATCATACTAAATGCAGCACCATATTTTAAAACGTCACATTTTAACTAAAAGCAATTTTCCATCACTGCCAATTCGACATTGAGCAAATTAATCAATATAATTCTTATGACACCAAATTAAACAGAAACAAATACGTGATTATGTCGCCATCTTGAAAAATATTTAATAAAATTTGGAAGCCAATCATGATGAAAACTCTTGGCAAAATACGAAAAGAAAGAAATGCTCCACATCGGAGTCCAATTAACAACATCTAACAAGAAGCATAGCAATAATGATGAAGTGTAAAACTCAGTATGATTAAAAAGAGGAGTTACTCCAAAAGTCACTAAACAAAAAGTCTTTATTTAATGGTTTGATGAGAAAACACAATGGATGACTAATAACTTATTTGAGGGGGGGGGTGGGCTGAATGGATGACGGGCATTAAGGAGGGCACTCGTAATGAGCACTGGGGGTTGTATGTAAGTGATGAATCACTAAATTCTACTCCTATAACCAATACTACACTATATGTTAACCAACTTGAATTTAAATAAAATCTTGAAAAGAAAATAAATAAATAAATAAATAAATAAATAAATAAATAAATAAAATAAGAGTAAATAAAAACATATTTGAAACCTCAAAAAATTAAAACTAGAACTACCTGACAACCCAGCAATTGTACTACTAGGCATTTATCCACGGGATACAGGTGTGCTGTTCTGAAGGGGCACATGCACCCCCATGTTTCTAGCAGCACTATCAACAACAGCCAAAGCATGGAAAGAGCCCAAATGTCCGTCGGTGGATGAATGGATAAAGAAGATGTGGCATATACATACACAATGGGGAATTACTCAGCAATCAAAAAGAATGAAATCTTGCCATTTGCAACGACGTGGATGGAACTAGAGGGTATTATGCGAAGCGAAATTAGTCAGAGAAAGACAAATATCCCATGACTTCACTCTTATGAGTACTTTAAGATACAAACCAGATGAATATAAGGGAAGGGAAGCAAAAATAATATTAAAACAGGGAGGGGACAAAACATAAGAGACTATTAAATATGGAGAACAAGCAGAAGGTTACCGGAGGGGCTGTGGGAGCGGGGATGGGCTAAATAGATAAGAGGCATTAAGGAATCTACTCCTGAAATCATTGTTGTACTATATGCTAACTAATTTGGATGTAAATTTAAAAAAGAAAATCAAAAAAAAGAAAAAGGAAAACAGTTTGGTAAGGTGGCCAAGTACAAGTTCAATAGCTATATTTTCATGCTAATAATTTCATATTACAAATAAGTATGTAAAGTGGAACATCTCATTAATGAAATTATAAAAACAACAAAATATAGATTAAATTTAACTTAAAGTTATGAAGTCTATATAAAAAGACCTCTAAATTTTATAAAAGGACATAAATGAAAACATCAGTAAATAGAAAGATATAGCATGATCCTGGGTTGGGAGACCTTTAATATCATAAAAATGGCAATTCTACCCAAATCAACACGTTATCTTACTAGAATTGCAATCAGGTTCCCAATTTTTTAAGTGTATTTATTAATTTTGAGAGAGAGTGTGTGAGCATGTGTGTGGGGGGGAGGAGGGCAGGGAGAAAGAATCCCAAGCAGGCTCTGCACTGCCAGCATGGAACCCAATGCGGGGCTCGATCTCACGAACCATGAAATCATGACCTGAGCCAAAATCAAGAGTTGGACACCCTACCGCCTGAGCCACCCAGGCGCCCCAGGATCCCAATGTTTTAACTGGAAAATTTTGTTTGAAGTTTGTATCGAAAAATAACTGTGTGAGAATTTCCTAGAAATATTTGAAAGCTAAGAATGACAGATAATTTGCTTTTCAAGGTTTTAAGTCCACATAAATGTATTATAATACCATTATTGATGCAAGGATAGATGTTTAGTGAACAAAACAAATAACACTGGTTCAAAATAAAATATGTAATTGGAAATTAATATATAGTAAATATTATATTGCAATAAAAAAGGAAATTGTGATTTTTCAAATGTACCACTGAAATAACCCACTTTTCCATCAGCTAAAGCAAACTTGGTTTTTGTAAGTAGCCACATAGTAAATATTTTCAGCTTTGCAGTCCATTCAGTGTCTTTCAGAAGTACTTTGCCATTTTAGGAAGAAAAGAACCAAAGGCACCATATAAACAAATAGGACTGGCTGTGTTCCAATAAAACTTTATTTAGAAAAATGGACAGTGGGCCAGATTTGGTTTGTGGGCTATAGCTTGCCAACCCCTGAGATAGAATCAAGCTAAGCAAATTTCATGTGTCACAATAAACTGAATATGGCTTCAAAATCTAAGGCAAAAACTAAAAACAAAAATAGTGATATTGCTATATTAAAAAGAAGAAAAGTTCCATCATCTTAGAGTGAAGAAATTACCTTCAATAGGATAGGAAACCCAGATAATAGAAAGCAGTGATGTATGGCATAATTGCATAAAAGTAGAGTATAGGAAGCCATAAATAAAGTCAAAAGATAAACTATAGCTTGAAGGTATTTGCAAAAGCATATGGCAGACAAACGGTAAATATATCTAATATATAAAGAATTGTTGCAGGGGCACCTGAGTGGCTCAGTCTGTTAAATGTCTGACTCTTGATCTTGGCTCAGGTCATGAGCTCATGGTTTGTGGGTTTAAGCCCCTTGTCAGGCTCTGTGCTGAAAATAAAAAATAAAAAAAAAAGAATTCTTGCACATTGACAAGTAATATTTAAATGATCCAATTGATACACCTGGAAAGGATATAAGCAGGCAGTTCTCAAAAGAAGAAATTCAAAATACAGTTAAACTTTAGGAAGCATGTTCTTTTTTTTTAAGTTTATTCCCTTATTTTGAGAGAGACAAAGAGCAGAGGAGGGGCAGAGAGAGAGGGAGAGAGAGAATCCCAAGCAGGCTCCACACTGTGAGCACAAACCAGACACAGGGCTTGAACCCACAAATTGTGAGATCATGACCTGAGCTGAAATTAAGAACCAGATGCTTAACTAACTGAGCCACCCAGGCGCCCCAGGAAGCGTGTTCTATATATGTAAGGTCAGTTCATTCCTCTGCTCAAAACCTGGCAATGGCTCCCTATTCACTCAGTGTGGAAAAGACATTATAACCAGCGTGCTCCCTTACCTCTCAGAATTTTCCCTTACTAATCTATGTCTTACTCATGCCTCTCCAACCACAGTGCCTGTTTTGCTCTTCCTTCCAAACACAGGTGCCCCTTAAATAAGGCTTGTGCACTGATGTTGTCTTCTTGAATGCTTTCTCCTCAAGGTTTCTGTATTCTCTCACTTCCTTCCCAAGTCCTCAATGTCTTCTTCTCCAGAGGCCCACCCGTGACCACTTTATGTAAAATTGCATACCTCCCCTAACACACACACACACACACGCAAACACACACACACACACACACACACTCACTCACACACATCCCTATTCCGCCTTCTCTCTTCTTTTGTTTTTTTTTTTTTGTACATATTATCTTCAACCTACTGTATAATTTATTTATTTGCTGAATCACTGTCCCTTCTCCAAGAATGTAAACTCTAACAACAGGAAGGTTTGTTGGATCACTGATGCATTCGAAAGCCCTAGAACAGAGCCTGCGATATATGATGATGTATTAGCAAATACTTAACAAGAGGCTGGGGTAGATAGCACTTGTTAATTATAAGGTGTAAAGTCTCCCAGCATGGCAGATTTCAAACAGCCAATTTAAGATGGTCTTGAAAAAAGTTGTCATTGAAAGATGACTAAAAGATGGTCATCATTGAAGATGGTCTTGAAAAAAGTTATGCCCAATCAGCTGTGATGAGCCAATACAGTCCTGTTCCAGCACACCAT
Organism: Puma concolor; assembly: GCF_028749965.1. NCBI lineage: Eukaryota > Metazoa > Chordata > Mammalia > Carnivora > Felidae > Puma > Puma concolor. The sequence continues at coordinate 116,820,279 of NC_141674.1, forward strand.
TGGGTACATGGTAGGTGTTTAGTAAATATTTGTTGAATGACCGAATGCTCAACCTCCCTAGTAATTATGGAAATGCCAAGTAAAACAAGATACAATTTTTACCAAGCAAGTTGGCCTGAAGTGCCAGAGACTTCGTGGCTGATAACCCCAGCCATGTCACTTTTAGAAACAAATTTTATAGAAAGAAAAATATCAAGACAATAAATAAAACCATCAGTGCCTAGAGAGATATGGAATCAAATATGTTTACTGCAGCGCTGTTTGCAATGGCAAAAAAAAAAAAAACCTGGAAATTAATCTAAATATACCATGAATAGAAAAATTGGGAATAAGTTACGGTACGCCCACACTATTAAATGTTTTGCAGCCACTGAAACAATGAGTGATATCTTTAAATATTAACCTGAAAAGCTATTCATGGTACGTGTTAAGTGCAAATGGAAGGTGCGGAGCAATGGGCATAAGAAGATAGAATTTAGTTGAAAAATATTAACAGAATAATTGTAAATGTTTATTTTATTGGCAACATCACAAAAATATTTAAAACATTCGGTTTAAAATTACATTTGAAGAAAATTGCATGGATCATCATATTCTTTTTTTTTCTTTGCCCTAAAAAGTTCAGAAAAGCTTTTATGATAGAGTCTTCTACAATACTCCTAATAGAGCGGTTTTGTATCTATTGAAAATTTTATCTGTTAAGTCTCTTTTTCAGCAAAAAAGATCTTGTTGGATTACCTTCTAATTATGCCTTTAACATCCCGTTTCTTATGCTGTTACTGTGTCATCTGCATAGCTCAAATCTTCTAGGCTTAAGATTACAATACCAAAAAACTAGCCTCCAAAATGGACCGCGGTTGAGAAAAACAGGGCCAATTACCCCTCATTACCCACAAATATGATTCTAAACAATGTTTCCAAATGGAATTGGGAATAAGATATACACAGTAATTAGTAATGCAGTTACCATTTTTGAGACCCCAAATTAAGGGGTAAACAAGTCAATACAAAGGCCAAAACTTCATGATTTTGATGAGTGTACAAACCAGGAGATTAGGTGAGTGAGGATTGAGTGATAAAAGAAAAAGGGAGAAATCCGATACATGGGCCACATTAGGGAGAATGAATTCTATTCAGGGGCAATGGAAAGTCACAGACAGGATTTATACATTCAACGGGGTAAGATTTAAGAAGGAAAATGCTATGATTTATGCCTTTAAAAGATCATTTTGGTGGCTGTGTGGAGAGTCAGTTTCAAGGGAACAAAATGGTGGTGAAGAGCCCCATTGGGAAATGGGTCGCAGCTGTGCACCAGGAGGTGATGTTGGTCTGGATTGTGGGGAGGTAGATAGAGATCAGACATACTATGGAGAATCTAGAGTACTTTGTGATGGATCTAATGTGGTGATAAAGAAAAGAATCTGGGAGGACTCCTACACTTGACCACACCGTCCCCAATGCCCTTAAATATTCTGATATTTAGCGGGCTAGCACAGAAAGAGAAGCCAGCAGCAGAAACTGAGAGGTCATTCCACCTTCAATAAGCAACCAGTGGAGAAAATCCAGAATGCTATAAAGAAAACTAGAAGAGCTTAGGAACACCACACACAAGACAATAGAGTGTTTCAAAAAATGGGTGGCATAAAGCTTTCATCCAGCTTCCATTATATTAAAAACTTCTGAGGGGTCATAGAAGATAAGGACAAAAAATGAACACTAGACTAGGCCAGCAGGAGTTAGGGTACTCTTGACCCAGAAGTTAGAGCAAGTGACTTAAAGAAGGGATGTTGTGAGGGTAGACAGCAGAGTTGGGTGTAGCAGCTCCTTTGGGAAGATTTGTTGAGTAGTAAAACAGTAAAATGAGCCAATAGATAAAGGAAGGTCAAATTGGATCGCCGAAAGGTTTATTTACAATTAGAGCACCCTGGTACTTATTTTTACATTAATGGTAATGACCCCTAGAGCATGGAAATGGAAGATGCAGGGGAGAGAAGAATCTGTGGGAGCCAAGTCCCCGAGTCGGGAGGAAGAACTGAGCCAGGCCACAGGTGGAGGTGTTGGCCTCTCGGTCCAGGTCACAACAGGAGAAGGTGCATAGGGTATGAGAACAGGTGCAAAAGACTGAGATGGAACAGAGATGAGGGCTTCCCCACTGGGACTCTTTTCCCATTGAAGTGTGAGGCAAGATCTCAAGTTGAGAGTGGAGTAGGAGAGCAAAGTAAGTGTTGAGGAACCATTCCGGAAAGAAGATTGGATTTCTTAGAGCAGGAGAGTGTACCTATCTGAGATAGAAGCAGCTTGATAGTAGCGATCCTTAATGGAAGCCCAATTAGCCCACACTCTTATTTTCTTTTAAGTTTTATTTGTTTATTTTTAGAGAGACAGCATAAGCAGGAGAGGGGCAGGGAGAGGAGAGAGAGAGAATGCAGGGCTCAAACCCACGAACTGTGAGATGGTGACCTGAGTCAAAATCAAGAGTCAGACGTTCAACGCACTGAGCCACCCAGGCACCCCAACACACTCTCAACGTTTTGCAGGTACATATGGCCCTCTAGGCACTGGATGAAGGAGGTATTATCTCCACTTTCCAGATGAGGGATACATCTGCGAGGGTCGCAGATACTGAGTAACTTTTAGTAAAAAAAAAAAAAAAAAAATCTCTGAGATAAAAACAGTAACAGTGACTGCCACCCTTCTTCCCCCAAAGTACTATTTAGAAAAGAAAATGGATGATAAAGGAGAGGGTTTTAAAAATAATTCCAAGGTCATAACAAACATGCTTCAACAGAAATGAGGTGCGAAGGTATGAAAGTAATCCCTTGATACTTTTGAAAAGCAATTATCCCAGTGCATATTGATAACTCTGAAATCTTTGTTCAAAGCTTAATTTTTAATAGGCTTTCTGATCTTAATTGCTTAGCAGAAACCATATAAGATGATAATCTGCAAAATGACCTGAAAGAAAAACACATACTATAATAAGCCTGGCAATATTTATTCAAAATAAGTTCCTATGCATCAACCAATTAATAAAACCAGCAATGATCACGGCCTTGGGTAACAAAAATGCTATGTTTCTAGCAGCAAAACAGTGTCAGAGAAAACAAATGTCCTGTGAGAAATGTCTTTAAAAGCTCATCACCTTATAAATCAACCTGAGCAATTCAAATATGGCAATTAACAAGCAAAAAGTCTAGATGCGGTTCCTGGAAAAAGAATGTAAAAACATAGCAGACTTGCTTTTCCTTCTTGAAAAATGCAAAGGAAAGCAGAAATAAGGGGTTGTTGTGATCCACTGAGGCCAACCAAAGCTGACCGCTCTCCGGATAAGATTGTAGGATAAGTAGACAGAACAAGGGCAGAGAATGTGTACATCTGTGTGTGGTTGTGTGTGTGCACATTTTTACGCATGACTGCATGCAATCATATGTGCATTCACAGTTGAAATATGGTGTATAATTAATAAAGCTCACAAAAGATTTTATTAAAGTCAATTTCATAGGCACATAGATTAATTTAAACATGTCTACAAGACAGCTAACATAGGACACTGTAACTCAGGGGAAAACCTCAGAGATACTTAACTTGGTCCGTATAATGTGACATTTCTACTAATAACCTAGAAACTTGGGGTTAAACACTCTGTTTTTGACTGGTGATATGAAATAGGGGTTTCCTTAGGAGTGAAACTTAACACTCAAAGGATTTGGGTTTAAAAGTGCAGACAAGTCATATCCAGGAGAGACAAACCTAAAAAAAAATAATAGGTGTATAAATGTGTAAACTTATAAATGTGTTGATGATTCCAGGCTTTTTGTTATATAAATCATCTTGGATATAATGTTTCTACACCATTTAAACATATATAAATAATAATAATAATAATAATAATAGCTATCATTTCTCAAGTTCCTACACTGTGTCGCAGGCTATCAGGTTCTTTATAATGTTCGAACTCCTATAATGAAAAGAACTGAATTGACGCCATTTAACAGATAGGGAAACGGGCTCAGAGAACTTGAGCTTAAGCTCTTGGCTGGCCTCAGAGATCTAGAAAGTGCTGAGATGAGATGAAACCTCCCCCAAACTCTTGGTGATCTCCACTGTCCCTCTCTGGCACCCCTGGGCCCGTCAGGCCAAAAGGCAGACGGAAAGGAAGCAGATTCAGTTATCTCTGGTTACCACTGCCATTGCCCTAGCGTCCCAGGTCTGGGCTCCTGCCTTGTCTTGGTCAGTCCCACCATCACTGACACAAAGCCATCATGCTCTCCATCCCCCTACATCAGAGTTTATGACTGGTTAAGACTGAAAGCTTCCAGAACACTTCCCAGCCCAGCTCACCTGCCCCGTGCTCTGGCCACACAGCTCACTTACCGAGGATCTGACCTCCGTACTCACTTGGATCCAGCCTCCTAGTGTCCTGCAGGTTCCATTTTAATCTAGGCTATATCAGCGCGCATGTGCATGTGTGTGCATATGCATGTGTGTATTATGTGTGCACTTGAGTCTGTACGTGTGCATATGTCTACATGTGCATGTGTGTTTGCATGCGTCTGTGTGTGTACATGTGCAAAGGTGCTGGGGTGTGGCATGGGGCCGCAGAGACGGTGCTGATCACTTGGAAAGCTGGAGCCTTGCACATTTGGAAGGGCCTAGGTCTGAATCTTAGCTCCATTGCTTACTCTTATCCTCCTGGACTGCTTCTGGGTCCTTTACTCTTTGGTATTCCTCAACTGAAGACAATTTTGACCTGAGGGGGCATTTGGCAATGTCTAAAGACCACTTTGGCTGTCACGACCGGGAGGAGTTCTACTCACATTCCGTGGATAGAGAGTCCAGCTGCTAAACATCCCAGAACACACAGAACAACACCCACAGAGAAGCATCTCCCCAGGAAGTCGGTAGTGCCCTGGACCCCATAAAATGGAGGTGTTCTGCAAGGGTCTTCGCCCTTACTGCACTGTCTGGGAACCATGCCTTCCAGTCTCAGGGCTGCAACTGCTCTTCTCAGGTTTAGTTCCGTGAAACACAGCTTTAGCCAAATCATTTTCATTCTGAAAATCTTTTGCGAGATCTAAACCCTTCAGCCTGACATTCAAGGTCTCCATGGTTTCTCTGCAGTAGACTTCTCCAATCTTATGTCCTATTACGTCTCTTCCTACACACTATGCCCAGAAAATGGAAAAAATTCACTATTCCCCTCATCCAATCCCCCTTTCTGACCTCTAGGCTTTTGCTCCTATGCGACTCCCAAGAATCTTCTTCTTTCCTAAATGGCAAAATCTTCACATTCTCCCGAGTTCAGTAAAAATGTTGCCCCTCGCCTGGGTGGCTCAGTCGGTTGGGCGTCCGACTTCGGCTCAGGTCATGATCTCGCGGTCTGTGAGTTCGAGCCCCGCCTCGGGCTCTGTGATGACAGCTCGGAGCCTGGAGCCTGTTTCAGATTCTGTGTCTCTCTCTCTCTCTCTGACATTCCCCCATTCATGCTCTGTCTCTCTCTCTCTCTCAAAAATGAATAAACATTAAAAAAAATAATAAAAAATAAATAAATAAATAAATAAATAAATAAATGTCGCCCCTCCACACATCCTAACCCGATTTCCTCACTTAGAAGCAATGCTTCTATCACCAGCACCCCATGACACTTTACCTGAGACTGTTCTAGAATTCTCCTGCACATGCCCCACCAGGCTGATGGTTCTTGATTGAAAGATCCAAGAACACTCTCCTCTTAAATTACTGTTGAACAAAAGAATGAAGTGTTGAATTAGTATAAAATAATTTTTAGAATCGAACAGAAAGGGGTATCAATATATATTTTTAAGTTCTCAACACAAAGAAAGTGCACAAATAGTCATTTCTGTGTAAACTGATCAATCAAATGAATTGATTGCTAAGAACACACTACAACTTATTTGGTGATTTGGCTAAGGCATGATGTATACCAACTTCACTTCAGGTAACTCCATAGTAATTCTTTAAGTTAATGAGTCTAAAATGATTGCTGTTCTATGTGTTGGGAGAGACTAATGCTATGTGATACCTGCTTGTGCCATGAGAAACCAGCCCTTAGGAAGCACATTTTCTATACTGTTAAATTTCTTTGAATTTATAGGTGAACGTGGCCCATATAATTCTTAGAAGACCCAAAAGGAAAGCCTGTATTGTGAAAGAAATGAACATCCATTTGCTCAGATTCACTTGAGAGATGACTTTCAACCCAGAGGCAGATCAGGTAAGGTCTTGCTTTACAGCTGCTGTGGCTGAATGTTCAGGACCCTGGAAAGAGCCCACTGCCTCCCCACCTCTCTAGCCTGTAACTCTCTACCCTAAGCTTCCAGTAGGGTGCCTTCTGAGGATGGCAGTGAAATTCTAAGTGGTAATAAAAATCATCCTAGCAGGTCATTTCCACCAAGCAGGATCAAATCTGGGGAACAATGCCGAGTGAGTTACATTTTGCCGGACTTTGACCCCTTCGTATCTTTTGAGGTGCATTTCTCAAGGAAAACCTTCATCTTGTCCTCTACCGTTCAACCTCTCTAATGACTCAGGCTCCAAAATGATCCTACCCAAGTCGTCACAATGCTAAGACTCAAAATCTCACCAAGCCACAATTTCTTTTGAGGTTGGGAGAGTAGAAGGATGTGGCCTGTTTACGCTAAGATCTGAATGACTGATAGTCTTGAAATCCATCCCAGATGTCGCTTTGTTTAAAGAAAACTCTACAAAAAAATTTACTTTTGTTTGAATCTCAGCAAAGAAATTCAGGTGGCCATAAAAAATACATTTGGGGAAGGGGGGCTCCCAGCATTCCATCACACCCTGGTGCTAGAACCTACCACACTAATTTCATGAACGTTAAAATGATTTCCTTAATCAGTATGTTAGTGATTCCATCCCATGTTTTCGTCCTATTCCTACCAAAGGGAATCTCCTAAAGTGTAGATCTGTGTTATTCTACCGTTTAAAATACATCAATAATTCATTCTTGCCTATGCAATAAAAGGTCAAGGTCTTCAGCATAGAGTGGAAGGTTTTTCTCAATGTTCCCCCACTTCTGGACCCCCTCAACCCATTCTGACATCTAGCTTCTACATATCAAGAAGATTCTCACTTGTAGGACTTTACAGAAGTTGTGGGCTCTGCTTGCCCCGGATGCCACTCAGCCTCTTCTGAACCAGCACCTGTCACTTACCTTCAGGTCTCAGGCCAGACATCACTTCCCCCGTGTCAGAGCTGACAGTCCTTCCTCTGGAGTCTACCCTTCCTCTTCCAAATATCCCATCCCACCCAGGCTACAGGTTCCTTGAGTTCCAAGTGAGTTTAACAGTGCCTCTCCAAATTTGCCTAGCACAACTCTCCATTGCATGAATAAATATTTGTTTACTGAGTGAATGCATATACCAACCAATCTATCAGTTAATAAGCAAGGATTTTTAAAAATAAGTAAACCACCTCAGACAGGTAATGGATCCAATTTCTAAAATCAGAAACTTACGGAGGAAAAAAGCAAATAGCATATCATGTATCTAAAAAGAACCCAAAGGGGCACCTGAGAGGCTCATTGGGTTGAGCGTCTGACTCTTGTTTTGGGCTCAGGTCATGATCTCACAGTTCATGGGATTGAGCCCCACGTCGGACTCCACACTGAGTGTGGAGCCTGCTTAAGATTCGCTCTCTCTTTGTCTCTCCCTCTCTTTCTCTTTCTCTCTCTTCTTCTCTTCTACCACACTCATGTTCTCCCTCTCTCTCCAACATAAAAAATTAAAATAAAAAAATAAAAAGAACTTGCATATGGTTCAAGCTCCTGGTTTGTGTATAAATGAAACAGGTTTCCTGTATGATACAGCCTAGTAGTCGATGCCCATGAAATTGGAAATACCTTGGTTCTGAATTTATATAAGCTGCTTAAGACAATGAAGCATCTATTTTACATATTTTAAAGAATCATAGACCTGCTGCAGGGGGTGAGTTTGGGGTGTAGGGCATGTGGGAGGTGGGGGAGAGGAAAGGGCTGGGGGAAATAGAGACAGAAAAGCGAATTGCAGAGGAAAACACATGCTATGAGCATGCTATGATAGGCGGCTGCAACTCCTGAATGCACTTGTAATATCATTAAATTCTAATTAATACTGGATTAGGCTTGCCACAGTGTGATAAACCCCAAAGTGTTTCTTCTCAGATCAGAAATAGCCAGTCCCCTCCTGCTGGTCTCACAGATGCTTGTCAGCTACATCTTGGTTTTTGCTGGAGAGGTGAACTTGCAAAGCTTCCAAGTCCTTGGCAACAAGTGTTGCAAACTCATTACCTGAATGCTGCCTCAGAAATAAACAAGGTGGCTAGATCCTCTGATGGGTCTGGCATTCAAGGGGTGGGTCAATGATTCTCCACTCTCTCTGTGAAGACAAATGCTGGGATGAAGAGTTGTGTCAACAGCTGGACCATGGGCCTCCTGCTTCTCTGCTTGGGAATGCTCTAGGATCATTTTCAAGCCAAATGCTAATTGTTTTCCAAGTGAAAGTTTAACGAGCACTTTTTTTTTTCCCACAAGCGATCCTATTTCGTCCTTACAATGACTTGGAAAGTTACATGCTGTAACAATCTTAAAGATGAGGTTCAGGAAAGTTCAGGAAAGTTGATACAGAGCTGTGGTTCAAGCCTAGGCATGATTCTCAGAGATGGGCTTTATTTGTTTCAACACAAGCCAACCTCCGTGGAGCCAAGCAGGGAGAGCAGAACTGGCCCTTCCTTTGCCCCACCTCCGCCCTTGACCAAAGAACCAAGCAAGCCAATTATATGTCTTTAACGTTCCTCATTATCCAATGGCCGACCACACATCAATCTCCTTCCATGATTGTTGGAATGGCTCTGCAGTTCATGCTAGCCTTTCCCTCTTGCAGAGACCATCCACTCTCTAGCCCACCTTCCTCATTCTGTCCACTTCCAGACACACTGTAAGGCCAGTCACTATTCTCCAGGCCCCTTCTAGACCCTTTCACTGGACTTTGTGAGGCCCTGGCTCTTTTGTGAATGCCCTGCTCATTATTCCCAGCTTCACCTTACACCATGCGTTTTTTTTCCCAGTCCCTAACCCTCCATGTGGGACTTGTTTCTACGACACACAAAAATGAGTCCTTAACAAACCTTATCATCGTTTCTTGTTTTCCACTCTTCCTCCAGCTCTAGACTCTAAAATCCTTGAGAAAACTGTTTTCTGTGCTCTGTTAAACAACCAACACTTGGGAAAAAATGCTTTGCACAAAGCAAATATTCAATAGCATCATCTGTTGAATGAATGAATGAGCCTCACTAGGAAATTCTACACTGACAAATGGAGTAATCCTCATTGTTCAATCTACATTTCCAGTATTACGGAAGAATGTCACACACCACATCTATCCAAGCCTTTCGTAAAATTACACTATTTGGAATGTGGTGGGGGGGTTCATTTTGACTTCCTCTCCTGTGTCCCTGTGAGTTGGCAAATCTTTTCCACTTCCCCTGTCCATTGCACTCTTCCACCGTCCTACTCAGCCTCCGGAAGTGACTGAATCTTCTGCTTTACCAATGCTGAGGGTGCCCACATGAGCTTTCTTCTCTCTATCTTAACTTCTCTCGGAATCTTTGTGTTTGTAATATTTATTTATTTTGCCAAGAGAGAGAGACCACATGCAAGTGCATGAGCAGGGGAGGGGCAGAGAGAAAGAGAGGAAGCAGAGGGTCCCAAGCAGGCTCTGCACTGACAGCAGAGAGCCTGATGCGGGGCTCAGACTCACAAACTGTGAGATCACAAGCTGAACCAAAGTCAGAGGCTTAACCAACTGAGCCACCCAGGCACCCCTCTCTCTTGGAATCTTGACCCTTGTTCACTCTCTCGGAAAGTCCCAATTGTATTGATAAAGTTGTCCTTTTCCAGCCCTCACCCCCATCCCAGCTCCACCCGCCCAGGTCACTGTTCTGTCAGTGTCCCTCCTCGGTCTCACAGGGTACCTGTAATTTTCCTATCTCTTCCTCCATGCCCTCACCGCTGTTTTAGTCAAAGAGGCACCTCTTTTGCAGCCTGTGGCTAACCCTTCTGCTCCAGACCATCCCCGTGTCCTCCACCACCTTCCCCATCATGGTTCCGTGTTTTCCTTTGGGTCCCCATAGTTTCCTTCCCATCCATCACAGTGCTTCTTCAAGCCCTTCTTTCCCCTTAACGTCACTTTCCCCAGTTCTTTCATTACTGTTTCCTCTCTTTGAGAGGTCTAACCTCTGTTGAGAAAGGTGTCTTCTTTCCTCCTAGCCCCTAATTCCCATCCCCGTCCACCTCATGAGGACATTGCTCTGGCAGGTTCTCTGCTCTCTACCTCCCTTCAGCTTCCAACTTCTCTAGGCACTGCCAAGGGTACCTTAGAACCTTCTACACCTTCCAAATCGCATTCACTCCTCAACGATTTCTCCTCTTCTCTCCTCCCCATCCCCCAGTGCACTGAAACTTCCTCCCAAGATGCATCATAAAAGGCAGATGTACAAGTCCAAGACCCTGAGGGCTTCTCATGAGCCCTACCAGGGCTCCAACCTGAACCTCATCCGTGACTCCACTGCCGGCTCAGTCTTTCTCACGCACATTCCCTGGTGCGGTATCATCTGTTTACGAACCATGATCACTCCCCGGAGCCCGCCAAGTTAACGTCTCCTAACCGGAATCTCAGGACCCCCCCAAACTACCCTTCCTGATGAGGAAAAAAAAATGTATTCGTTTCATGTGAAGAACCAACCTCATTGATACGTAAGTGTTGAGTTTTGCAAAGTATAGTCAACATGGATTCTCAGTTTCATGTCAAGGGCCTCTCATAACATGTGCAATGACAATTTCCCACAAAGACTGATGCTAAGACATACTGTGAGAGAGTCTCCAGGGCCGGTGCAGATGTGGGATATATTTAGATGTGCACAAACCCACTCACACCAGAAATGCCCACCTTTGTTAGCATATCTTTTTCATCTCTAAGTGGTACAAGTGTCTCTCGGTGGGAGATGCCATCTTGCTGCCATTACTTATAGCAGGCTCCCCCTCCTGTGGAGAAAGGAGTCAGAGAACAAAGTTCAACACCTGGATGCAGAAAAAAAAGAAGAAGAAGAAGCTAATTATTTTGAGCATCTCTTCTCTACGTTATCTTTCCTTGATTAATTCTGGAAGTTTGTCTTTGTTGGTTTGCTAATCTCTGGCTTAACTGTGATCACAAATAGGAAGGTCTAATTCCACATCAACCAGGGTTACTCAAAATTTCAAGTATGTTGACATTGTACTCTACTTATTCAATTACAAAAAGAAAAATAGGGCATTTTGAAGTATAGTGACGTGGTCTGAGAAAGTGCTGCTTTTAAATAAGAAGATACCAAAAGTTTTGAACAAAATGGATGTCTGTCATTCCCCCAGAGAAGACTGTGTATACTATGCAATGGTGTCCAACATCAATAAAGGAGAACTTGAATACAAAATTATAGTGTATTTTTCAACCATCACTATAATCATGTTAATGCACAATGTCCAATAATTTTTTAAACAGGAGGGTTAGCGTTCCTTGCCTCTCTTTCCCCTGCTAATAACAAAGCTGATGGAATGACCAGAGCTCACACACTAGAAACATCTTGAGGAAGTCTTTAGGGTGCCAAAGATCATTTCGAATGATTCTCAAGGTATTGAGCACCTAAAAAATCATGAATAATCAATCTGTTCATTAATTTAACATCATCTGGATGCTCAGTGCTATACTGGACAAATCAAAGACAATGGGGACATGGTCTTTCCAGGGGGAGCCCTTGCAGAAGCCAGAAATGACCCTACCTTGCTGGCAGGACCAAGCACGTGATCCAAACTCTACTTCCCAGAAGAAAACCAATTGACCACAATCTCCTTTATGTTGTGCCCTTTTTACATGGGTGGTTATTTTCTCCACTCACATAGATTTTTAAGCCGTAAACATCACATGGCGTCATCTCATGTTCTTTAGAGAATATTTAAAATGATTTCTGGGTCCCCAGGTACCAAAACAATTTCACACAGGAAAATAAGTTGCCATGTTCCCAGGCTAGCCCACTGAAGCAAAGAAGCTAAAATATTCTGCATTCATAAGAAAGGCAGCCTGGCCTTGAAAGGAGGATGGTTTCTTCCAGTGAATGAGGACAAGGGCAGGCAGGGGGCAGCCGGAAGTTCCCACTTGTAGTCCCCTCATCCCAAACTGGATGTTCACGCCCATGTTAGGACAGAGACGAAGTAATCTCGTTAACTAGGAAATATGAGTGTGAAGGTTTGGATATCTACTTCTAAGATTACTAGTTTTTTGTCGCAAGAACGCACTCTAATACCTTTGCCTCTCTTTTGTCCTCATTCCCTCCTTTTTCACATTTCCTACATGTACAAAAGGCTAACGAAACATGCAGTCACGTCCAAACATGATACTTCGTAATATAAACACACATACGACTTTGGGAGTCAGAGGAAAAAGTTAAGATTTTTAAACTCACAAGTATTGTTAGCAGAGTCTTATAGTTGCTAGTATATTCCAGGTGATGTTTAAGTTATTTTTCTATAAACATGGTTGTGAGGCTCTGTGGATGGAAATAAATGCACCGCAGTGTCCTGTCTTGCTTGTACACTCAGGGAATGGAAGCTGGAGAAAGAAAATCAGGAAGCAGAAATGCAGGAAGGTGACATGATTGGAGCCAGGGATACAACTGTCTGTCCCAGTTCTGGCAACCTCCCGTTTCCAGCACTCAGTATCTTCATTCATAAAATAAAAGGACTGGATTAAATCATAAAGTCGCCGGAATGAACTGATTTGTGTCCCTCTCCCCTTATGTTGAAGCTTCAACCTCCAATGTGATTATATTTAGACAAAGGGCCTTTATTTTTTTTAAGAGAAAGAGAAACAGAACAAGCAGAAGAGGGGCAGAGAGAGGCAGTCAGCAGATCAGAAGCAGGCTCCGTGCTGACAGCAGAGAGCCCGATGCAGGGCTCTAACTCACAAACCATGAGATCATGAGCTGAACTGAAGCCGGACACTCAACCAACTGAGCCACCCAGGCACCTTGGACAAAGGGCCTTTAAAGAAGGAATTAAGGATCCATGAGGTCATGAGGGTGGGGCCCTGATACAGTAGACTTTCCTTATAAAGAAAGGAAGGGACATCAGAGAGAGGCACACAGAGAAAAGTCTATGTGAGGACATAGCAAGAAGGCATCTCCATGCAAGCCAAGGAGAAGGGCCTCCCAGAAATCCAAGACTGCCAGTACCTGGATCGTGGATGTCCAGCCTCCAGATCTGTGAGAAAATACATTTCTCTTGTTTAAGCCGCTCAGTCTGTGGTATTTGTGGTATTTGTGATGCTTTTAACTCTAACATTGTTTTATTATGAACACAGAATGTTTTCTTGGGCAAAATATATTAATGTGAATTTAGAAAGAATATTGTACAAGTAATAAAGATATTTAAAGGCATCTACAAGGCAAATGTGAGCTCCTAAAATTTTACTTGTATAAAAGCAACTACTTCTAAAGGGCCTTAGTAGTTTATAAAGTGGTTTCACATAAATCATTTTGTTACCCCAACTAAAATAGTAGAAAATCTTGTAGGTCACAACATTAACCCCGGTTTCAATATCTTCTACCTATGCACATAGATCTCCTCCCTCTCTTTCATAAAAGAACAATAACAACAACAACAAAAAAGCTTCCAAGTAAGTTATATTGAAAATGGGAGTATATTCCACTGTATATATAAACCACATCTTCTTTATCCATTCATCAGTTGATGGACATTTAGGCTCTTTCCATAATTTGGCAATTGTTGAGAGTGCTGCTATAAACATTGGGGTACAAGTGCCCCTATGCATCAGCACTCCTGTATCCCTTGGGTAAATTCCTAGCAGTGTTATTGCTGGGTCATAGGGTAGATCTATTTTTAATTTTTTGAGGCAAGAATGAAATATGGCCTTTTGTAGCAACGTGGATGGAACTTCTTATGTGCATCCTGAGAAACTTAACAGAAGACCATGGGGGAGGGGAAGGGGAAAAAAAAGTTACAGAGAGGGAAGGAGGCAAACCATAAGAGACTCTTAAAAACTGAGAATAAACTGAGGGTTGATGGGGGATGGGAGGAAGGGGAAAGTGGGTGATGGGCATTGAGGAGGGCACCTGTTGGGACGAGCACTGGGCACTGTATGGAAACCAATGGCACCTGGGTGGCTCAGTCAGTTAAGCATCTGACTCTTGATTTTGACTTAGGTCATGACCTCACAGTTCTTGAAAGCAAACCCCACATCTAGGTCTGGGATGATGATGGTGAAGAGTCTGCTTAGAATTCTCTCTCCCCCCCTCTATTTCTGCCCTTCCCACACTCATTCCCTCTCTCTCACTCTCTCTCTCTTTTCAAGATAAACAAATAAACACTTAAAAAAAAGATGGCGCCAGAGAAGTGAAAGTCAGCCATTCAAAACAAAAAAAGAGGTATCTAAGAAAACAAGGAGACATTTGTCAAAGTTGGGGCCATTGCTCACTAGTTCTTGTTTCTGATACACGACCCATATTTGGTTCTGGAGCCAACTTTACTTTCAATCTAAGAATCTGAATGTTTTTTTCAACATTTGACCAACAATTTGGTTCCTGACTTGGCTTCATCCAACAACTGTGATCTCTGCCTCCTCAGCTGAGCATGCATTAACTGACCCCCCCACTGAGGACAAGCAAGGCTGCATTTCTAGCTTTGGACAAAGCAATTCACAAACTCTCTACTCCTATTTTCAATCCTATGGCGTTCAAATCACACTTGTGCTAACTGTTGTCAGGTATAATATAGATCGATTATTTGTGTTGACTTGTGTTGCTAAACCATCACACAACTCTATATCCAACGAAAACAAAACCTTGGCACCAGTAAAACATCATCTCTAAAGGCAGTTCAATGGCAGAGGAGGTATTAGAACTTATGCTTCCTCAAGTCCTTATGCTTCCCCGGTCTGGCTTCCAGAGTGTATGCTAACCGTCATGGCCGAGATAAAGTGATTCATTTATTGAAGCAACAAAGCTGAGGATTAGGTTATAATAAGTAACTGCTTAAAAATAATTATTTCATGTTAGTTCACATTTATCAGTCACCAGGGAGTAGTTGACTCCTGATTGACATCTCAAAGTATTGCTTGGAAGGAGTTTCTAAACCTCATGGAATAGATAGAATCCACTTGTTTCCTAGTTTTATCAAAATTCCATTTAGTGGATGCGTTTAAGAAGGTCTCATAATGAATGACATTTTCACAAATACAGTACACACAACTTCATTCTTCAGTGACCATTTCTTCATCTAGATAGAGAAAGGTATCTAACTATCATAATAACCTCGTTAGTGATAATATGTGACTGATACGGAAAGAAGGAAAATTACTATGATGGGAACTTACTGGGACTCGAGAGGTTTGGCTGCATAGCGGTACAGGTGTCTTCTAAGTTTGATGATTGGCAGTGACAGGATGCTATTCCTTTAAGACTGCAAAAATGTTTCAAAATAAATTTTAATGATTGACGTGTTTGGGGGTTTGCAAAGTTTCTCAATTCTTCGTATCTCTTTCCACTTCTGCAAGCTTATGTTTCTTTCTATTTTCAGTCTCTTTCATACCATTTAAATACTTTTTTTTTCTCTCCCAAAATAAGATTTAAAATATTTCCAAGTGACACAAAATTATCTGTGTATTCATACTCATGTAAAACTAGAAAAACAAAACTGCTTAGGAGAAAAAATAACTAAAAACCATAAATGTTTAGGATGGGTTATGAGCGGGGATTTAGTCTTCTGATTTTTTTTTCAGATTATTTACAATTAGTATCACTTTTTCATAATAATAATAATACTAATATGATGATATAGATGATAAATCTAATAACATAATTGAAAGAATTTGAGCTCAAGAATTAAAAAAAAAACTAATTTAAATTCTTGCCATGAGACTGTGGACACATCTCATCACCTCTGTAAGGCACTGTTACCTTGCATCAAATTCTTAATAGAATACCCTGCTCCCAGAGCCACTGTGAGAATTAAATATAACCTCTGTAAATTGCCTCATGTGATACATGTTACTTTCATATATAGTAAAACCTTTATTGGGATGGAAGAAGAAGCCTCCCTGAAAACTAAAACAAGATGCCTTTCTGAATCAAGATCGCCATGTCTCGTCGCTTCTTTTATGCGTGCAGTCAGAAAGTTGCACGCCAAATCAGAAATGGATGTCCATTGATTGCATCAGTCCCCAGGAACCAGTAGCAACAATCACAAAGCTTGTGACTGGTGAGGCTGGTGGCTGATACATGTGCATCTTCCTGGTTTTGAGTCATGAGCAAAATTTCCGCTTTTTCTCCCTGAACCCAGGACAATCATTAGATTCCTCAATGGCCTTTTAAATTATCGAGTGAAAATAAAATGCCGACAGACTAGCCAAGGATATGTTTGTTGTAGATAGCAGTCATAAAATGAATTAACTAATTAATTAAAACTAATTAACTGAAGAGTCCAAAATTCTGCTGCTGTCAGAAGTGCTGTGATCTGGCTTAGGAAAGAAATCGTCTTCCTGATTCTGTAAAGGGAGGATGGGGAGCTTTCTTTGATGCTTTCCATTAGTGATAATGATTCCTCTTAGGAAATCTGGGATAATTAGGCCAAAGTCATCTTTGTTCTCTTGAGAGAGGTCAGTAACCATGACTGTAAGAGATTTAGCTATGTAAGGAAATATTTAAGCTCCATTATGAACTTCAAGGATACGATTTCTGGTGAATACAGTAGTTTGTATAAGAACTTGCAAAAAAAAAAAAAAACCCTCAGAAATTAGTTGATTTAACAAGCATGTTCTGAGCTCCTACTATATGCCAAGATTTGGAGAAACGATTCAAAATGAATGCTCCACATAATAGCCAATCCCCAACAAATCCTATTTCGCATGAACAGCACTCTCTTGTTTTTCATCCCTGCCGCCATATTGTTGGTCTAAACCTTCATCTTCTCTCATTTGGATGGATGAGAGCTTCTTTATTTCTAGTTTTTTTTACAACTATTTCCCAGTGACTATCATCAGGATTATGGTGAAAATTAAATTAATAAAACCATATATGTCTTGCACGTATTAAGAGTTCAGTAAATGTTAACCATAACTACTCTTGCAACGTCTTCCTCTCTAGTCCCCTCATTTCTAATTACAAACATGCCGTCAAAGCTTTCCCCAACATGGTCTCCTTTCTAACATATGATCCTGACTGACCATGTTTCAATCCTACCTCTGAATCTTTTCCCACAGCTTACACAATGAAGTTTAAATTCTTTAATAGGACATTAGAGACTCCCAACATCGATCCTTCTCTGACCAAGCCGGGTTTCTACCAGTAGTTACTGAAGGGACCAGGCTTTGCCAGAGCTCCACCTTTGTGTCCTGGCTCAGCTTTTACCTTGACCTGGAATGCCCTCAGTGCAACCCTATCCCTCCCCAGCAAGAATTGGCAATTTCTCTACTTTATACTCTACCTATCTCTGTGACAGTACCCTTGACCCTTACATGTAAACTTCCTGAGATGGGGGGACCATGTCTTACTCACCTTCAGATGACCAATGCCTGAAATGGGGTCTGAAATACAGCAGTAGCTTTCAAGATTCTTAAAGAAATAATGGATGAATCAGATGAATCAAATCAGTTAAAATACCAAAATTCATTTCCTCTTTATTCCACTCTCTCCTTTTGGAAATATAACAAGATAAATCGTCAGTTGATGTCAACATCAGGTCTGGCCCTACGTAAAGTAGAGGATATACCAATCTGAAACACTGACAACTTGATTCGCTGCCTTCCATATACAAGGGCACAGACTTTATCTTCCAAGGTCTCCTCTCCTCAGCCCCACAGTGCTACACAGAGGCTAAAGTATAGACAACTGGACCCACTAGATATTTTGGCTGGACTGATCTTTCCACATTGTATAAGTGTAAAAAAAAAAAAAAAACCACAGAAACAAGAAACAACTCCCAAATCCCTAAGCCAACTGGATTTTTAAGCCCCATTTGCCTATTTGATTAAGTATCTGGCAGACATTACAGAGATGTAGCTGGTCTGTTCACCTTCCATCTAACCTCAACACTCTGCATTGCAACTGCTCATCGAAGTTTGACAAATTAGTTCACTGATGGCACCAATTTTAGGGATGTAGTCAAAGCCTGTGCTTTAATAATTTACTCTACTTTCCAAATACATAGCCATTATGTCTTAAAAGCATGTTATACTGCATTGTAATTTTCCATAGAATTGCAGATGATCGTAAGCCATGACACTAATTCTGGTCCGAGCCAATGTGAAAGTCTGGATGGAGCCAGGGAGTGCTTCAAACACGTAACCCTAAACCAGGGAGGAAATACTTGGCTTAATTGGCTGTCGTCACTTATGTTCTAATGCTGAGCTGCTTCTAATAGCGTGTGTGCAATGGAATTGTTCATCCTCATTACAATATTGTATTATTATTTGTTTTAGATAAGACCGTAACTGATATCGTTGGTACACAAATTTACTCTCTAATGTGCTTTGGGCCTCTTAGAGTACTTACCAAAATGACCTTTACAATAAAACCCTTTGCTAGCAGTGACTCTTAATGTGATCTCATTAACATTGATTTTCTGGGCGGGGAGAAAAACTTGAAAGAAATACAAAAATTCACAGGTCCCTTTCTAAATAAATTATTAAGTTGATTATGCGGATTGCCATCCACATTTCATATGCAACAAAAAGCTAACTCTGAATCCTGAAAACAACATAGAAACTCTGGCAGAGGTTTATGGAGTGCAATGATTCTGATGGCTTCATTGGGTTTATAGCAGTGCTAAGGAAGCATATTTCCCTCATTAAAATTGTGGATGTCCTTTGCGGTTGTGAAATACTTCTAGATATGAGGATTTCTATCACAGACATTTCTTGGTTGGTTGGTTGGTTGGTTGGTTGGTTGGTTGGTTAGTTTGGGTCCTATAATATAATCCACATGAAAATACAATGACTGACCAAGCCCTGTACCCCACTGCAATGTTTTGCATTCAGTCTCGGCCACCTGATTCAGCCCCAGACTCTGAGAAGGATGCTGCCCTTTCTTCAGGAAGAACTTACATATCTGTGTTCCTTAATTCAGGTCACTCAGAATCAAGGCAACCTAGAGGTTGATTTTGCTTTAATATTGTACACTAGTTCTCTTTCTTTTCTGGCTTTACTGAGGTATAACTGGCATACAACACTGTATAATTTAAAGCATACAACATGTTGATTTGATATACTTGCAAATGGCAAAATGATGACCACCATAATGAATAGCCAATATCTTCATCATGTCACATAAATCACCATGTCCTTTTTTGTGGTGAGAACATTTAAGGTCTACTCTCTTCCCAACTTTCAAGTTACAGTATCAACCACAATCACCATGCTGTACGTTCGATCCCCAGAACTTATTCATAGTATTACTGAAAGTTTGAACCTTTTTGACCAACATCTCCCCATTTCCCCCACCTGGCCCCTAGCCCCTGGTAACCATCATTCTACTCTCTGTTCCTGAGTTTGGCTTTTTAGATTCTACCTATAAGTGATAGATAGTATTCATGATCTATCTTTCTCTCTCAAACATATGTCACTTAGTGTAATGCCTTCAAGGTCCATCCATATTGTCACAGATAGTAGGATTTCCTTCTTTTTTGTATTGAATAATATTCCATCATATATATAATGTCGTATATAAATAATCACATTGTCTTTAACCATTCGTCTGTTGACAGACACTTAGGTTGTTTCCCTCTCTTGGCTGCTGTGAGTAGTGCTGCAGTGAACATGAGGGTGCAAATATCTCCTTGAGATTCTGTTTTCGTTTCCTTAGGATATATACCCAAAAGTGGGATTGATGAATTATATGACAGTTCAATTTTTAATTTTGGGGGGACTCTGGATACTGCTTTCCATAATGGTTGCACCAGTTTACATCCTCATCAACAGTGCCCAAGCGTTCTCCTTTATACGCATCCTTGCCAACATTTGTTATTTCATTGTGCTTTAGATTTGCATTGCCCTGATAATTAGTGATGTCAAGCCAAACACATTTTCATATACCTGTTGATCTTTGTATATCTTCTTTGGGAAAATGTTTAGTTAGTTCCTCTGCCCTTTTTTAAATAAGACTGTTTGGGTTTTTTGCTCTTAAGTTGCATGAGTTATTTATATATTTTACATATTAACCACTGATAAGTATACGATTTGCAAACATTTTTCCCCATCCCATATGTTGCCTGTTAATTTTTTTATTGTTTCTTTTGCTGTGCCGAAGCTTTTTAGTTTAATGTCGACCCACGTATTAATTTTCGCTTTTGTTGCTTGTGCTTTTGGTTTCATATCCAAAAACTCTTTGCTGATACCAACAGTAAGGAATTTTTTCCTGTTTCCTTTTAGGAGTTTTATGGTTTCAGTTATGTTTATGTCTTTAATCACATGGGATAGCTTTCCATATGCTTGTGTCTTCTTTGATTTCTGTCATCAAAGTCTGATAATTTTCAGTGTATAGATCTTTAATCTTGGTTAAATTTATTCCTAAGTATCTTATTGTTTTTGTTTCTAGACAAAAAATACTTATCATAGGTTTCATTATTTTCTTTGTTTCTTTTTCAAATGTTTTGTTAGTGTGTAGAAATGCAACTGATTTCTATATATTGATTTTATCATGTCCTGCAGCTTAACTGAATTCAACATTTTTTTGGTGGAGTCTTTAGGGTTTTCTGTATGTAAGTTCATATGATCTGCAAGCAGAAACAATTCTACTTATTTCATTTTGATTTGGATGCCTTTTATTTCATTTTCTTACTTTATTCCTCTGGCCAGGACTTCTGGAACTGTGTTGAAAAGGAGTAGTGAGAGTGAACATTCTTGTCTTGTTCCTGGTCTTATAGGAAAAGCTTTAAACCTTTCACCATTGAGTAAATGTTAGCTGTGGGTTTGTCATATATAGCCTATATTATGTTGAAACATGTTTGTTCACCATCCCATTTGTGGAGCATTTTAATTATTAAAGGATGCTGTATTTTTCAAATGCTTTCTCTGTTCCATTGAGACAATCATAT
Organism: Puma concolor; assembly: GCF_028749965.1. NCBI lineage: Eukaryota > Metazoa > Chordata > Mammalia > Carnivora > Felidae > Puma > Puma concolor. The sequence goes on from NC_141674.1 coordinate 116,841,430, forward strand.
TATTTTAATCTTTCATGTTATCAACGTGTTGTATCACATTTATTGATTTGTGTATGTTTAAACATCCTTGCATCCCAAGGATAAATACCACTTGGTCATGATGTATGATCCTTTTAATGTGCTATTGAATTATATTTGCTAATATTTTGTTGAGGATTATTATATTACATCTATATCCATCATAGATGTTGGCCTGTGATTTTCTTTTCTTGAAGGGTCCTTATAAAGTTTTATAATCAGAGTAATACTGGTCTTGTCAAGTGAGTTTAGGAATGGTTCCTCATCTTCAAGTTTTTGGAAGAACTTCAGGATTCATATTTTTTTTTAACTGTTTGGTAGAATGTGCCAGTGAATCCATCTGGTACCAGCCTTTTCTTCATTAGAAAATTTCAATTGCTGATTCAATCTCCTTACTCATTATGTATCTGTTCATATTCTTTATTTTTTATGATTCAGTTATAAGAGGTTATACGTTTCTAGAAACTTAGCCCATTTAATATAAGCACATAATTGTTCACAATAGTCTCTTATGATGCTTTGTATTTTTGTGGTATCAGTTATCATGTCTCCTCTTTCATTTCTGACTTTATTTATATGAGTCTTCTCTTTTTTCTCAATCTAGCTAATAGTATGTCAGTTTTGTTTATCTTTTCAAAAACCCAGCTCTTGGTTTCATTGATCTTTTCTATTGATTTTTTTCTCGTCTCTGTTTTATTTACTTCTGCCCTAATATTTGTTATTTTCTTCCTTCTGCTAACTTTGGGCTTGGTTTGTTCTTCTTTCTATAGTTATTTGAGGTGTAAAGTTAGGTTGTTTACTTAAGATCTTTCTTTTTCTTGATGTAGGCATTTATCACTATAAACTTCCCTCTTAGAACTGTTTCTGCAGCACCCCATAGGTTTTGATATGTTGTGTTTCCATTTCCATTTATTTCAAGATATTTTTTACGTCTCTTTTGATTCCTTTTTTGACACAGAGGTTGTTTGTGTATCGTTTCTTAAAATCAGACTTTTGCCACAAGAGAATGCAGGCAAGAGAATGCACCTCACAAACCTCTAACTACAAGGCACGTAATAGAGCAGCCACTGCATTGAGAAATCTTTCACCACGTCTATGCCAAGACTATGACCCCCATGGGCTGCTGCGTGATTAGCCCATACACAAGGGTGGATATCATTATCCCCAGTCCATGGATGAGAAAATGGAGACTGAGAGAGTTTAAATAATCCCCCAAAGGAATTTCCCCAAAGGAAATGAAGAAACTGAAAAGGCTGTTAATATGCCCTGATAGAATTTTTTTTAAAGCAGCATTATTCCCCCCTCAACTGTGAGGTTTGTAACCCCAAAGACGCTGTCTGATCCACCATCCTGCAAGGACTACCTTCCCAGGACCTTGGTACCTCTAGGAAGGATAACTCACTTTATCTTGTCTAGCTACACCCTAAGACTAAGAGTGGTTCTGGAACTCCAGTGAAAACCTCATCACTTAAAATGCAATGTGAATAGCCAACACTGAAATTATTCAATGGGGTGGGCCTGTTATTTGCCATCAGCCCTTACCTGATTTGCCTGAGTGTACGTGTTGCCTGGTCTATGTCCACAAGCCTGTGGGGACTCTCTACCCAACCCAGCGGTTACCCATCATCTGTTTCCATAATCTCCAAATGTTGGGCTCTGTGGCTTCAGTTGTATCTTAATCCAACACCAGCAGCTGGGTCCCGTCCTGGATTAGAAGACCCAACAAAAGACATGGGGCACCTGGGTGGCTTAGCTGATTAAGCCTCCAACTCTTGATTTCCGCTCAGGTCATGATCTCATGATTTGTGAGGTTGAGCCCCGCATCAGGCTGTGTGCTGAGAGCACAGAGCCTGCTTGGGATTCTCTCTCTCCCTTCTCTCTCTCTCTCTCTCTCTCTCTCCCTTTCCCCTGCTCTCTCTCAAAATAAATTAAAAAACTTAAAAAATAAAAGAAGACCCAACAGGAGACAGACCCCACTCAAGCAGAGTTAATAGTTCCTATACTTAAATGATGTGAATTAGGTTAGAGAAAGCCAACAAAGAATGGTGTAATACTCTAAGGCCAGAAACAGCAGACAACCCCTCTACCACTTAGGCTGAGAAGGCAAGAAGAGAAAAACAGATTCTAGATCCTCGTGAGAGTGATAGCTATACTGTAACAGTAGCTGTAGCTGTAGGAGAGGATCACAGACGAGAAGCTCTGATCCACGGGAGAACAACACAGCCTCCACCACCTTAACTCACAAGGGAAGGAAGGAGCAAAGGGATTAAACACCCCAATCTCCCTCTATTTCCACCTTGCCCTCTTTGGATTGTGGAAGTCATAAGGAAAGGGAGCTCGGCTGAGGCAGACCACAGAATTCATCTGCCTGGGACACAAACCAGGGTAGAGAGAAGGGAGGAGACATGATCTGGAGGGGGGAAAGGAAGTATCTGTCACACCTGCCCACATACCTACTCTTTCAATCAGGATATGTCTACTTTACACTGTAGGTTTCTCCCCTCTTAACTGGTCCATTCCATAGCTTCCCAGATTCCTTTCAAATAGGCTGACTACAAGTAGCGGATATTTGCTATTTTTGCTCTTTTTACATCACTGTCTTCTTCTTTCGGTAATAGCACTCTCAAAATTCTTTTGGGGAGTCACTGCATCCAAATTCCTGTTTCATGTGATACGGGGCTAGTTTAAACACCCCTCATGGCAGACACTGAGTCCATTTTTAGGTATCAGAATCAGACTAACCCCAAAGGAAATATTTCATTGGCAGCCAAGTCACGTAAGTGAAAAACAGAGATGAGCTGACACATGAACTTCTGGCCAGTTTTGAACTTCATCTCTCATGAGCTAAGTCTTCTACTGTTTCTCAATCATAAATCTAACACAGTTATCCCACTGGGTTCCAGAATTTTATGTCTGTTTCCCTTCTAACAGCCTGAGCACTCTGAGGGCAGAGAATGCCTTGTTCTTCTTTATATCTTTAATATGTAGCACAATCTCTGACACCAGTGGAACAAACAGGATTAAATGAAGACATTAGGGGATCTAGACGATTAGAAGACATTAGTATCTTGATAAAGGTCCATTTAGACTATGAGTGATCCTTACAGAGATTTTGTTGTTATACCTCAGCCTTGATGTCTGGCCAGTGTTAAGAACCAGAGGAAGAGTAATGGAGGAAAGAATAAAGAAGAGATGATCATAGAGATGGATTGTCTAGGAGATGAGTTTGAGCCTTTGTACGAATATAGAAAGGACGAAAAACCAGATTATCTTGGTAAAAGGGAAATGTCCCCACATTTTAATCACTGTACTGAAACTACAAAATTGGCAATAGTGTATGCACAAGATTAAGCGACTAAAAAAGGTAAAAAATAAAGGGTCATATTTCTGCTGAAAGAATAAGAAGACCCACCAAAACCTGAACCACTTCCATTGTTTTCTAAGATATATCCCTGAGTCAACGCAGGTAGCCATTTCTGTATTTCCTCCATTCTAATCTTTGTTTACAAAACCCTGAATGTCCCCCCCTTTTTTTGTATCACATCCTTCAATGCCAAGTTCCAATTACAGTCCCTCCGAGAAATTCCTTCTTACCTACTCTGACTCATGCTAATTTATTGCTCAACAGAGAAAAAGAGGAAGTTTCTAAGAACAGTTGTCTAAGAGATCGCCATGGTGGTACCAACAAGAAAAGATGGTGTACTTTGATTACTCTAAAGCAGATTCACTTTTATCTACTTGTTTGGGCCTCAATGACTCAATATTTCCCTGCTATGTTACATTAATATTTCAACTGCATAACATTTCTCACCCTCAAAACCATAAAGATTATATTTTTTTGGAAAACAGAAACAATGATTTAGAATTCTTTATTCTTCCACTCCCAGCCCCCATAATGGCATCTAGCAAGCCCAGGGTTAGGCATATAATAGGTATGTGATAGTTTTGCTCAATCAAAATGACACTGCATGAAAAGCTATCACTTTGTATCATGAAGTCTCCTTCAAGTCTCCAAAAGTGCAGTTACTTATCACACAAGTTAACTGTCCCTTATGCTACATGTCTTCAGTGGGTTGGTCAGGGTCCCGCTACACATAGTTACTTAAGGACCCAGGCTGAAGGCAGCCCCTGTATGTTTTAGAACGTCATCTGTGACATGCACCCTCCTAAGTTGCTCTAACAGGGAGAGAGAGATAAATCACAATAGATTTTGCTTTGCCTCAGCCTGGAAGAAAAACACAGCACTTCCCAAGAGCTCATTGACTCGAAGTAACCCCATGGCCCCCTCAAAGGTAACTGATAAATGTAGCGGAGTAAATGAAATACTTTCTGAATATTACTGTCTTTGCCACTTATTGTAAAAATCTCTCTTTAGAATCTTCTAGATGATTCTGTGTGGCTTAATTTCAGGAACATGGTAGACCATAACCTATAAGAAGCTACTAGAGCAAGAAAAACCAAAGAGAAGAGAATTGCTAACAAGGGACCTTCTTTAATTGTATATATATTATAATTATATATTATATTAATATATATATGATATATTATATATTATATATAATATATTATATATTATATTATATTTATTATAATTATAACTTATAAATATAATTTATATTATATTATATATTATATAACATTTATTATAATTATAACTTATATTATAAATATAATTTATATTATATTATATATTTATTATAATTATAATTTATATTATATTATAAATATAATTTATATTATATTTTATAAATATTATATTTATTATAATTATAATTATATATATTTTTTTTTACCTAAGGTATTTCCTTTCAGTCAGTTTCCTTTCCTGTTTTATCTAGTACCCCTCCTCATTCTTAAAGACAAAGATATTGGAGTTTAACTTTTTCCTTACAATCAAAGAAGAATCATTCCCATCTAAGAATGGGAATACCTTTTTGGATATTCTTTTTATTATTATTTTTTTAAATTACAGCCAAGTTGGTGAACATGTAGTGTAATAATGATTTTAGGAATAAAATTTAGTGATTCATCACTTACATATAACACCCAGTGCTCATCCCAACAAGTGTCCTCCTTAATACCCATCACCCGTTTAGCCCATCCCCCCCACCTAAAACCCCTCCAGCAACCCTCAGTTTGTTCTCTGTATTTAAGAGGCTCTCATGGTTTGTCTCCCTCCCTTCTTTTATATTATTTTTGCTTTCCTTCCTTTGTGTTCATCTGTTTTGTATCTTAAATTCCACATATGAGTGAAATCATAGGATATTTGTCTTTCTCTGACTTATTTCACTTAGAATAATACACTCTAGCTCCATCCATGTTGTTGCAAATGGCAAGATTTCATTCTTTTAAACTGCTGAGTAATATTCCATTATATATATATATATATATATATATATATATATATATATATATACCACATCTTCTTTATACATTTATCAGTCAATGGATATTTGGGCTCTTTCCATACTTGGACTGTTGTCGATAGTGCTATAAATATTGGGGGGCATGTGCCCTTTCAAAATAGCACTCCTGGGGTGCCTGGGTGACTCAGTCGGTTAAGCAACTGACTTTGGCTTAGGTCATGATTTCGTAGTTCGTGGGTTCGAGCCCCACATTGGGCTCTATGCTCACAGGTCAAAGCCAGGAGCCTGCTTTGGATTCTGGGTCTCCTTCTCTCTCTGGCCCTCCCCTGCTTTTGATCTCTCTCTCTCTCTCTCTCTGTCTCCCTCCCTCTCTCTCTCTCTCTCTCTTTGTCTCCCTCCCTCTCTGTCTCTCTCTCTCTCAAAAACAAACATTAAAAAAAAGAATTTAACAAAACAGCCCTCCTGTATCCTTCAGATAAATACCTACAAGTGCAATTGCTGGGTGGTGGGGTACTTCTATTTTTAATTTTTTGAGGAACTTCCATACTGTTTTCCAGAGTGGCTACACCAGTTTGCATTCCCACCAGCAGTGCAAAAGTGTTTCCTTTTCTCTGCATCCTGACCAACATCTGTTGTTGCCTGGGTTGTTCATTTCAGCCATTTATAGGCATGGGGTGGTATCTCACTGCAGTTTTAGTCTGTGATTTTGATTTCCCTGATGATGAGTAATATTGAGCATTTTTTTCATATGTCTGTTAGCCATATGAATGTCTTCTTTGGAAAAGTGTCTATTCATGTCCTTTGCCAATTTCTTCACTGGATTGTTTGTTCTTTGGGTGTTGAGTTTGATAAGTTCTTTATAGATTTTGGAGACTAAACCTTTATCTGACATGTCATTTGCAAATATCTTCTTCCATTCCGTTGGTTGCCTTTTAGTTTGGTGATTATTTCCTTTGCTGTGAGAAGATTTTATCTTGATGAGGTCCCAATAGTTCACTTTTGCTTTTGTTTCCTTTGCATCCAGCGACATGTCTAGTAAGAATTTGTTGTGGCCGTGGTCAAAAAGCTTGTTGACTGTTTTCTCTTCTAAGATTTGGATAGCTTCCTATCTTACATTTAGGTGTTGGATAAAGATTCTTTAAAGGCCAAGTGGATAGAACATAAACAAAATATTTCCAAAATGCTTCTAGATGCATTCATCCAGCCAGTCAATCAAAACCTATTATGGAGCACCTCCCACGTAACAAATAATGTGCTAGACTGTGTTTCTGGATGCACAAGGTCAGGTAAAACCTGGTCCCTGGCCAAAAGAGAAGCAACTGATCGACATGTGAAGTCAAATGCCCAGGACAATATTAAAGAACCTTTGAGTTTAGTGATGAAAGAAAAAGTCCAGTTCTGCAGTTGGGTTTAGAAGGATATCACAATGCAAGTGAACTGACAAAACTTGAACGATCCAGTGTGGGTATAATTCCAAGCATGAGGAAAGTGTGCTGTTATTTTTTTCCATCTTTCCCCACCACAGTCGGCTTCTTTTGTGATTTAACTTCCTATTGACTTGCTTGAGAGATGTGACAGGAACCCATAGGGATGCCACCTTTTCTTGCTTCCAAATCATTCAGTTTTGCCTTTTCCAGCTGTTGTGCTGAATTTAAGTCCGCAAAGCCAACCTGGAGGCACAGGAAGCTGAGGCAGTGAAAGCTTGTTCATTTCACTGCTCCTTTCCCACGTGATGGTTGAGTCAGCTTTTAAAATAATGCTTCCCTTATTTGTTATTCTCCTTCTTTAGCCCCACTGCCAGCTGTATTTTGCACTTCACATGAATTTTGGTCTATTCCAATTTTCCACTTCTCTGACTCTAATCCCACGGTTACAAATGGAATCCCAGGCTACCCTAATATCTCTTACTTGCTGGCACTGAAGAGATCAATATTTCAAAATACCATATGTTTTATAGATCAGCTGCTGCATGCATACAAACAAGTAATATTTGAACCATTACAGCATTTGTAAGTTACATAAACTAGTGGCCAAAAATAGACAAGCTCTCCCTCCTGGTTAAATTTCCAAAGGTCGTCTTGATGGCTGACCACTGAGCCAAATGTTTACATGCTTTTTGCCATAAATGAGAGTCTGAGACATAGCAGAGACTGTAGAAGAAAAGGATCACCAAAAATGCCTTTAGCATGATAGGCAACAACGTTGAACATATTCATTGGCAAGCAGACATCCCCAAGGTCCACCATGAGGCTCTACCCACTGGCAGCACTCATTCCCTGATTCTTCTCTGTACCCATGCTTTTACTCGTCCATTCCACAAATACTCACTGATCACCACGTCTTATGGCCTGAACTATCCTGCAAGGATAAAACGACAAACAAATCACTTCCCAAGAGGCTCTTGGTCCACCAAAGGGGGGAAATATATGTACATAAGCAAAAAAGTATAATTAGAACCATAACAGAAACACATAGTGCCTTGAGAGTGGAGGGAAACCGCAACCTGAAGGAGCTCAAGGGACTTTCAGGAGGAAGTGATGCCCGAGCTGGGTTTTGAAGGATGAACAGGAGTTGGTTAGGTCAAGAAAATGCAAAATGCATTTCTTAGAAAGTATGGCACATGTACGTGACAGCAAGTAGTTCGATATGTTCAGAGCAACTCTTCACAATGAGTATGTGATGGATATAAACAAAAAATAAATGATCCATGGCTTGAAAATATTAAACTTCCTTGGGACAATTGTGGACAGTAAAACTATGACTTGTGGACATCCCAATTATATGCATATACGCATTTGATGCTTTCACGTGTTTCATTTAATTTTGGCCCTACCATAGTCTTTAAAGGACATTTAAATCTGTCCCTTTTTTGGGAGGACAAGCTAGGACACAGAGATGTTTAATATTTTGCCTTGGCTTTTGCATAGTAAATTATAAAATTAGGTTATAAAGCACGGACTCCAAAGTTTACAAAGTAGACCAAAATTTGAGTTGAATGATGTATGGAACTGGACCAAGGGGCGTAAATTCTGAGATACAGAACTTTGAAGGAAGCTCACAGAGTGAATGTATGTCTTATGTGATAGGTAAAACATGAACCTGAAATACAGGATAGAAATTCACCAGGGAGGGAAGGAACACATCTTTACAGGGAGAAAATAAATAGTTGCTTAAGAAATTAAAGTCATTAATTTATGGTTTGAGTTAGTTCTCTTGGTGTGCATTGCCCTTGTCAAAGGACACTGGAGGGTTGGCCAAATATTTATTGAGTGCCTATAAGGTATTAAACCTTATGCCTCGTACTTTACAAGCTTTCTCTAATTTAACCCCCACAACAAACCAATAAGCCTCGCTCTTTTTTCATCCATGAAATGAGGGTGAATCCAGATTAAAAGATAAAACATGTCAGTTGCATACATAGCACAGTGCTTGGCATAGAGTGTTGGCTCACATCACCTTGATTTTATAGGCAAAGAAATTGACCTTGAGGGAGACTGAATACCTTGCCTTCAGTTACACAGCTGGAGGAGATGGAAAGGGGATTTTACCCCAGGAATGTCTGTTCCTTGCCCTAACAGTCTTTCAGTGAAGCCGTGCAGATTCCTTTGGCTAGGGTTAAACTGAGGCAGAACAGTTCAATAGACAGTGTATGTACTTAGAGAGTCAAGAATATTCTGTCCATAACTAAAACTGTTTGGTTTGATTATCTCCCCTCTCCCTACCCAGAATATATCTTCATTTCAGAAACCTGGAGATTCTTGAAGTCCCCATCAATTCCACCTGCTTAAAAATAGATAGATAGATAGATAGATAGATAGACAGATAATAGATGATAGATAAATAGATAATAGATAGACATTTCTACTTTAGCATTATTTTACTTTCATGCCTGACCTCTTCTAGATTCTTTGCATTTTAATTTTTGTCTATAATTTGTTCAATTGAAAAGTATACACTTTTAGGAATTTGAGCAACCACCGAGCAGGTGAGGTGTCAGATGTCCGCCAAAGTCATCACAAGCAGCCTGTATCCTTTGATTTCACAAAAAAAAAAAAAAAAAAAAAAACCATACGCAAGTATCAAAAGAATGTAAAATCGCCAGGCTCCGCAGAGACTCCAAGGTAATAAAATGAGCCAGTTTCGAGGCAAGAAGAATGACCCCCATTAAAAAGAGTTTTAAAAATTAGGTATGGTAATACGGCTTCAGTCCAGAGAAGCAGGAGTCAAATGAAAATATATTTAAAGAGTGGTTCTGGCCCCTGTGGTATGTGTACCCTGGGACAGCCATCATCTCTTTAATAACTTTGCTGTATTTCTTCAGCACATTATTGAAAATTGTTTAATGAGCAGTTTCCCTCAGAGAAGATCTCAGAGTCTCAGAAGCAGTTGCCAGGAGAGATACTCTTTAAAGCCAGATGAAATTATGTTTATTCTTCTGCGTGTCTTCCTGGAGTGGTCAAAATGGTGGTGTTTTCATTTTTTTTCCCTTTTAGAGCCGTGTTTTCTCCTTATAAAAATTATACGTGTTGAAGGCAGAAAAGTTGAAAATTAAAAAGTCTGAGGAACAATGGAGATCAACGTGGGATTCATTCATCCATTCATTCTGTCCGAACGCAGAGGGTAACCAAATAACCTGGATTTTATTACTCTCTACACTTGAATTCTAGCGTTATTTTTATAGAAGTAAGATCAAATAAATGCATATTAGTTGCCATCGTATATTACTTCAATTTTGTATCCCACTTTTTTTTTCCATTATCAATATTCCAGGTTAATCATAACCTGGTAAGCGAGACAACAGCTGCCTGGATATTTCTGGGTATTTAGACACCCGCCCGAATGCGGGTATCATCATTCCCATTGACATCTAACACTTGCCTCCATTCATCACTCTGGAGTCTTCAGGCAATGACTCTTTTTTTTTGTCCTGTTTTGTGTCATACTCACATCACCTGTCTTCCTTCGACATAACCCGTGATCACACATGACCCTAAAGTCAGAGAGCCAAGGATCAGCTGGCTCCTTCACACTTACTAGCTGCCTGATTTGGACTACGTCCCTTACGCTCCCTAAGCCTCTGTGCTTTTTCATCCATGACGTGAAAATGAATCCAGAGTAAAAGGTGAAACACTTGGAGTGTGCAGCACGGTGCTTGGCATAGGGTAGACCATTGGTTTGCATCGGCTTATAATATTAGTGGACGTTGAAAAGAAAACGTAGGAGGGGCGCCTGGGTGGCTCAGTCGGTTAAGCACCCGACTTTGGCCCAGGCCATGATCTCACAGTTTGTGGGTTCGAGCCCCACGTCTGGCTCTGTGCTGACAGCTCAGAGCCTGGAACCTGCTTCAAATCCTGGGCCTCCCTCTCTCTCTGCCCCTCACTCGCTTGTGCCCTGTCTCTCTCTATCTCTCGAAAATAAGTGTTAAAAAAAACTTTTTAAGAAAAGGTAGGAGATATTACAAACTCCAAACGCTACTGACACAAGATTCATGAATGTAATGCACTTAATTAAAGTTTTGAAGATAGGGGAGGATTAGAACAGCACAAGTCAAAAAGAAAATTAGAAGGTAATGTCAGGCATCACCCTTCCTCAATTAAAAAATAATAATAAATGCTTCCCAAAGAGATTTCTTACTGGCTAACTTTTCAAATAACAACACACCTTTGCTTTAATAACTTCAGAAATTTCTTCTGAAGTTTTCCTTCATAAAAGGTCATTATCCCATCTTTATTGTCCATTTTCTTTTGTTATGGATTATTTCTCTCTGCTTCTTGGTCCATTCATTTGTTGGGGTTTTAGTGTATTTCCTACTGATTTACAGTGTACTTTTATGTCATATTATATATCGCATGTTTTGTTATCATCTTTTCAGTTAACCAAATATTTTTAGAGTTCCATTTTTAGTCACCTATTGGTATCTTAGTCAAAATCTTTTTTCATTATTTTTTACTGGTTTCACCTCTTAAAATAAGACAATCTACAAGGACTTAGTGTTTTTACTCCTTCACGCAAAAAATACAGAAATCTTCTAATATCACAGTTCAATTTACCACCATCACTCTTTGTGCTATAATTATCATACATATAAACATGATAACATACATACCAGCATTATAAAACCCATACTGCAGTGATAATAATTATTGCTTTCAATGGCCATATGGGGTTTTTTTGGAAAATGAAGAAAGAAAAAAAAAAACTCCTAGTTGTTTATATTTACGTAGACACTTATCATTGCCAGCAATTTTTTTCCTCGTGTAGATTCAAGTTACCGTCCTGTACATGCTTTCTTCACCCTGAAGAAAAGAACTACCTTTCTGGCATTTCTTACCCAATACATCTGCTGACAAGTTTCTTATTTGGGTTTGTCTGCAAATGTCTTATTTCATCTTTGTTTTTGAAGAATGGTTTTGCTGAATGCAGAACTCTGTCCTGATGGCATGTGTCATACATTGATATCTTTCACCTAATTTGAAAAGCTTCCAACTTAAGAAATGTTTTTTTCTGTCTCTGCTCTTTCTGGGATTCAATTACACGTAAATTAAATTGCCGGATAATCCCGCGGGGCTCTGAGGCCCTGCTCATGTTTCCTCACTTTTTATTTTTCTTTTCGTATTTTACATTATATAATTTCTTTTGCTCTGCCTTCAAGTTCACTAGTTTCTTCTGTTGTTAAATGCTTCCAGGAAGTTTTTCATTTCAGTTACTGCATTTTTCAGCTTTAGAATTTCCATTTGGTAGTTTTGCTTTGGAGTTTCTAGTTCTCTGCCGAGATTAACCATCCATTTATTATATGAATAAGTACCTTAAGTTCTTGAACATAATAATAATAGCAACTTCAGTAATCGTTTTCTGATCATTCCAATGTCTGGATCATCTCAGGACCAGTTTCTATTTTCTTGAGTATTGATAACATTTTCCTGGTTCTTAGCATAACAAGTGATTCTTGATTGAATCTGAAGATTATTAATGATACATTTGTAAAGACCCTGGACCATTTTATATTCCTCCAAATAATGATATTTGGTTAGAAGATAGTTTAAGGGCACCTGGGTGGCTCAGTTGGTTGAATGTCCGACTTTGGCTCAGTTCATGATCTCACGGTTCATAGGTTCGAGCCCCCCGTGGAGCTCTATGCTGACAGCTCAGAGCCTGGAGCCTGCTTCGGATTCTGTGTCTCCCTCTCTCTCTGTTCCTCCTCTGCTCTCACTCTGTCTCTCTCTCGCTCTCTCAAAAATAAAAAAATATTTTAAAAAATAATTTAAAAAAAGATAGTTTAATTGCGCTGAACTTAAAATCCAAACTCTGGTTCCCCTGTGGTGGAATGTCCACTTAGCTCTTTAAATTTCTAGATGCTCTGGGTTTTTTTTCTTTTTTTCATAGGACCTCCTCCTTTCCCTCCCTCCCCAGTCTGTCCTTTATGGACTAAGCACCTGGACAAGGATTTGGGTGCATTTTATGTGTAGACCAGGGCATTCTCGCTCTCTGTGTGTCTCCCTCCATTCCAAGAACTCTCCGATGACTTGTGATCGTTCTGCTAGTCTGAACGCTATCCTTTCACATCTCAGGCTAACCAGGGAGAACTTTCTGCAGCTGAAGCTGCCTGCTAATCAAGTGTGGAGCAATGGAAGCTTCCGTCAAGCCTTATGCTGCCAACTGCTAAGTCTCCTTCCTCTTTGTCCAGTGCCTTCAAATGCTTGTATTAGTCAAACATTTGTCTGCATTTCACACTTGCTATCTATGGGAGGGTTAGTCTAACCAAGCTATTCTGTCATTATCCATAACTCAGATTTCTCATGTGACTTTTGAAGGGTTTTTTTTCTTTTTTTCTACCCCCGTATGCTTCTTTACTATGGAAGAACTATTCTTTTTCAATGTTTATTTATTTTGAGAGAAAGAGAGAGAGAATGAATAGGGATAGGGCAGAGAGAGAGAGGGAGAGAGAAAATCCCAAGCAGGCCCTGCCCAGCCAGCATGGAGCACCACATGGGGCTCAAGTTCACAAACCATGAGATCATGACCCGAGCGGAAGTGGGATGCTCAACCAACTGAGCCACCCAGGTGCCCCAATAATATTTAAATTCTTAAGTGGCCTCTGGCCCATCGTAGGTGATCAATAATTATTTATCAAAATCATGATCATTTATTTGAGTTAGTAAATGATAAATGATAGTTAGTAAATCATTTATTTAAGTTAGTAAATGACAGCTAATATTAAGTTAGTAAATGATAAGTTTGATTTTGCTCAAACTACCTGTTCGCAATTCATTTTAAAGATGGTTTTGTTAGCATAAAAGACTCTAAAAACCGAGAACAAACTGAGGGTTGACGGGGGGTGGGAAGGAGGGGAGGGTCGGTGATGGGCATTGAAGAGGACATCTTTTGGGATGAGTACTGGGTGTTGTATGGAAACCAATTTGATGATAAATTTCATATAATAAAAAAATAAATTAAAAAAAAAAAGATGGTTTTGTTTAGCTTGTCTGAAAAGAAAGACTAAACGTTGGCATCATGATTGCCCCCAACTCTGGAAAAAAAAAAAATTCTGCAATTTTGTGTTTCTAGGTTAAAATGGCCCTGGCAAAGCCTTCCAGGCGTACCATAATAAGTCTTTGTGCATACCTACCGCAACATTTCATACTGTTTTGTAATCATTTATAAAGTTGTCACCTCCATCTGATGATGGGTACCTAGAGGATGAGAGCTATGCTGTCCTCATCTCAGAAGGACCCCGGCAGTAATGATTGCCTGCCACACACAAATGACACTCAGGAAATGATAAATGGGTACATGTGGGATTTTGGTTCCTAAATGGACGGTTTGCTTAATATGTAAATTATCAGTAAGAGTGTTTTTAATGACATATTGATACGCCAAATTAGAGTTCTATTGAGTATATACAGTTTCAGCATTAATTTATTGGCTGCCTCCTAAGGACTTAGAATGGAGAAGGGCCAACAGATGCAAAACCGAAAGCACTTACAGAGGAATAATGGGCTCTGTGGCCTATTTGCACATTAAGCAAAACATCACAGGAAATGAACTTCCATAAATTGGAATCTAGTTATGATCTCTTTTAGGTTAGCACAACAGTTACAAACACTTGAACCAAAAAAAGTCTCACGTCTACTTAAAACAAAACAATGATGGGTAAGCCCCATCACTAGATAGTGCCCTTTGGACTTTCTAAGAAAGACTATTTTCTGTATCTCCCTACAATCCACTAGCCAATAGAATATCAGGAGTTGTGGAAGACTACATTCTGCCATATTCAATTAGGCCGGGCAGGTTTCCAAAATAAATGTTGGGGTTTTTTAACGTTTTTAATTAAATTCCAGGTAGTTAAAACATAAAAGTGTAATATTAGTTTCAGTTGTAGAATTTAGTGATTCATCACTTACATAAATAACCTTGGGCTCATCACAACAAGTCCCCTCCTTAATCCGCATCACCTGTTTCACCCATCCCCCCCACCCAGCCCCCCTCTGGTAACCATTGGTTTGTTCTTTATAGTTAAGAGTCTGTTTCTTGATTTGCTTCTCTCTCATTTTTCCCTCCTTCCTCTTTTGTTTTGTTTCTTAAATTCCACATAGCAGTGAAATCATATGGTATTTGTCTTTCTCTGATGGACTTACTTCACTTAACATAATATTCTCTAGCTTCATCCACATCTTTGCAAATGGCAAGGTCTCATTTTTTATGGCTGAATAATATTCCATATATATATATATATATATATATATATATATATATATATATATGCCATGTCTTCTTTATCCATTTATCCATTTATTCTTTATCCATTGGACACTTGGGCTGTTTCCATAACTTTGCTATTGTAGATAATGTTGCTATAAATATTAGGATGCATGTATCCCTTTGAATAAGCATTTTTGTATCCTTTAAGTAAATACCTAGTAGTGCAATTACTGGGTCTAGGGTAGTTCTATTTTTAGTTTCTTGAGGAACCTCCGTACTGTTCTTCAGAGCGGATGCACCAGTCTGCATTCCCACCATCAGGGCAAAAGGGTTCCCCTTTCTCCACATCCTCGCCAACGCCTGTCGTTTCTTGTGTTGTTGCTTTTAGCCATTCTGCTAATACAAAACTATTGTAGTTTTGATTTGTATTTCCCTGATGATGAGTGATGTCGGGCATCTTTTTGTGTGTCTGCTGGTCATCTGTATGTCTTCTTTGGAAAAATGTCTATTTATGTCTTCTGCCCATTTGTTAATTGGATTATCTGGTTTTGGGGTGTTGAGTTTTATAAGCTCTTTATAGATTTTGGATACTAACCCTTTATCAGATAGGTCACTTGCAAATATCTTCTCCCATTCCTTAGGTTGCCTTTTAATTTTGTTGGCAGTTGCAAACTGGAAGAAATAGATAAATTCCTAGAAATATATAAACCCCCAAGATAAAAGTTGTAACATCTCAATTTTACCATAACATGAGCCAGAGGGCGTAAAGTACATGTAGTTAACCACTGAGGAAAGAAATCTGATGACTCCTCTCATTTCTGAAATTCAGTAAAAGAAAAATAGATTTGTGCTATGAACAACGACTGCCCGTGAGAACTTTCAGATTACTGAATTGCATCAAGAAATGGCAGTTGATAAGCCCCTCTTCTTTAGAAAGGAGAAGAGGTAGCCCCAATTTAGTAAACTCAAGGAAATAGACAATGTGCTCCACATCGGGGCACCTAACCAATGAAGTAAGAAGCAAATGTTAGAATTGGAAACTCTGGAAAAGGGAAAATTGGGCTATCTGTATATTGTCTAGAGTCAAAGACAACAGTAAGATGCAAAATAACACAGTAACATCTGTCACATCAGTGCCATTGCCCTGTTTTTTCTACCCTAGGTCTAGGTCTCTTGTCTCATCTGGACAATTTTAATAACCTCTTAGCTCTGTTCCTTGTCAACAATCTCATATTCCTCTTGTATGTCTCCAAAGATCCACCAGCGTGAGAGGATCACACTGTTTTCATGCTCAAATTCTTCCAACAACTCCCTCAGAGAACAACGTCCAAGACCAGCCCGGTATGTAAGTCTCCTTATGCCTTTTGTGAGCTCTTTAAAAATAGCATTAATAATAAGAGTACCAGCAACTATATTCTGTGCATACTGTTGGGACATTTTAATGGCCACATTTAAAAGTCTGTATCTCCTACTTCACTCTGCCTCCAGCCCTCGCAGCACAGATGTGTTTTTCCTATCAACTATATAAACAATATCACACAAAATGTCTAGCAGTCACTGGATTAATTAGGGGCCACCAAGTTCCAAGGCAATTTAAGTGAGAATCTTAGCACTGCTGTGAAATCCAAGGCACTTGTTCACATTTAACAAGCTGTGCAGTGAAGGAAATGCAATAAAATTTGGCACCACAAGGGATGGAACAGAAGCTTTTTTTCACCCAAATGATCACTAGATGCAGTAAAACCAGAAAACTCTTTTCCTTTTTTTTTTCAGTACAAACTAATGGGAGATTTGTTGTATTTCAGCCTAATGTTAATTTTCTGACCCAAAATGACCAAATCACTTTTCAGGGCTCCGGTTGTTCCGTTGAATTTCATTATGCTGGGAAATGAAATTATTATGTCCAAAAATAAAATTTACTTTCCGCAAACATAAGGGGATTAATCTAAAGTGTAGGGGTTAGATCTACATGATATTTTTGAAAAGATAAAATGACAGAAATTCAAAACATTTGTCAAATGCAGCAATAGAATTACGCTGATCATTTTTTTCTTTTAAAAAATGTGTTTCCACCTATATTTGGATCATCTATCCACAGGTGTATTTTTTTTTTTTTGCATTTACTTATACATCCCAAATGGAAAGAGCCTACATTCATTCTTTCACTAACCCTATGAGCTAGCCCCAAGCATTCAAACACCATACCCCCATCTCCTATAAAAAGCAGCGAAAAACACCTGCTTGTGCTCAAACCAATTTCTCAGAAACTTCTTACTTGCCTGTAAGCCTGTTTGAACTAGGATTTTGTTTCCACCTGCTCTAAAATCTGGGACTAATGGGTTCAATCTTAACCTGACCCCTCTAGATATGGTTTGGCCCCTTTTTCTACTAATATTTAACCATCCGCTTTTTTCTAATCGGCTTTGCCGCCACCTTCTTTGACTTTTAACTTCTCCTGTTGCTTCAGGAAGAAAGTATTCTCAACAAGGTCTTCCTTGAGCCCATGTTGCTGGAATAAATGCAACTGGTGACACTTCATCCTCAGTTCACGTCTGATAGAGTTGATCACCTCCTCCTCTTCAACAGTCTTTGCTTATTCAATTCACAGAATATCATCCTCTCAGAATGGTCCTCCTAGCACACTGGCCATTACCTCTGCATCTCTTCTTCTGGACCCATCTCATTTCCCTGACTCAGTCTTGAGTATCTTCTCTCTTCTGAATATGATCACTTCCATCATGACCTCACCAGTCTTACGCCATTAAAACCCATCTACGGGCTAAGGTTTCCCCATTGATGACTCTCCTCCCCAGAACTTTCACCTGAGCTCCTGTCCCCATCTGTCTGCTTAACATCCTGACCCTGATATCCAGTGAACATCTCAACCTTATTGTATCTCAACCTAGCTTTTCTCAGTCTTCTCCATCCCAGTGTTGGCAACCCCATCATCGTTCCTGCTGCTCTAGTCCAGCTGCTTTTGACTTTTCTCTCCTTTCTACTCAACATTCAATCTATGGACATGTCCATGCTGTCATAAACATAGATCCACAGTCAAAGACTCTGCACCACCTCCACTGCTACCAACAAGCCAGTAGCATTCCTAGCGAGAATATTGAAATACCAACATTTGCCTTCTTGCTTCTGTGCTTGTCATCTCTATTGTGCCTACATTCATTCTTTTTGATCTATTCTTGACCCTGCAATCAGACTAGTCCTGTCAAAATACAAGCTCTATCATCTTATTCTTTCTTAAACCACTGCCGTAGCTTCCTACCTCATTTCAAGGGAAAGCCAAAATTATTACAGTGACCTGAACAGTCCTCCACATTTCACCCCCACCCCAATTACATCATAAATCTTCCCACCTCAAACCTTCCATTGATCCATACTATCTACCCCGCTATTCTTTGAGCCTGTGTGTCCCACTGCTGCCTCAGAGCCCTTATGCTTGGTGTTTTCTCTCCTAGACCACTTGTCCCGGCTGATTTCCACTCCACATTGCCCACTGTCTCACTTCCTCCATACCTTACTCAAATATTACCTTCTCCACCAGTCCTTCTTCTACAACCCTTCCAGAAGTGGAATCCTTCCAGGAATCCCTCATCTTGGGCCTCATTTAGTTCTGCCCATAACATGTTTCACATATTAAATATCTTCACTTTTTAGGGGCGCCTGGGTGGCGCAGTCGGTTAAGCGTCCGACTTCAGCCAGGTCACGATCTCGCGGTCCGTGAGTTCGAGCCCCGCGTCGGGCTCTGGGCTGATTGATGGCTCGGAGCCTGGAGCCTGTTTCCGATTCTGTGTCTCCCTCTCTCTCTGCCCCTCCCCCGTTCATGCTCTGTCTCTCTCTGTCCCAAAAATAAATAAACGTTGAAAAAAAAATTTTTTTTTTAAATAAATATCTTCACTTTTTAGATTCTTGATTCTCTGCCTCTATCATAATGTAAACTCCATGGAACAGAGTTTCCATCTGTGTTTTCACTGTTGAATTCTCCACAAACAAGAATAGTTCCTTGGTTATAGGGGTATCTGGGTGGCTCAGTTGGTTAAACATCCACCTCTTGATTTTGGGGCAGATCATGATCTCATAGTTTGTGGGACTGAGCCCCAAGTCAGGCTCTACACTGACAGCGCAGAGCCTGCTTAGGATTCTCTCCTCTGTGTCTCTCTCTCTACCCCTATCTGGCTTGTGGGTGTGTGCAAATGCTCTCTTTCTCAAAATAAATTTTAAAATTAAAAAAAATGTATAAAGAATAGTTCCTTGGTGCTTGTTAAATATTGTTTTGATTGGAGGGAAAACGGAACCACCCTACCTGTGGCCTCACATGTATAAGCTTGTTATCCCTTAATCTGCCAGAAACTAGTCAATCCAAGTTAATTTATAAACACCAACTATGCTTGAGTGAGTGAAACTAAAACCTTCCACTAAAGAAAATGATAGGTAATCAAGTATATAACTGATAATAAGAATAATAACAAGAATAGAAGTTTCCATACATGGATTATCTAATATGCATTAGGAATTGTGCCGGGTTATTTACATATGTTTTATTTGCATCTAATAGCTCAATTGCAGTATCACAGGCATCACAGGAGACAAAAAAGGGCCTCGGGACGCTGTGAGGAATAAGTTTAGGAATTCCCTGAGTTTGCACCAGTGGGTTAACAAGGCTTAAGATGAAAGCGTCCGGAATAGGCAAACAGGGTGAAAGTATCCCCCACATAGAACAAAAACATAGAAGCAGAAAGCTGCT
This sequence comes from Puma concolor, assembly GCF_028749965.1. Classification (NCBI taxonomy): domain Eukaryota; kingdom Metazoa; phylum Chordata; class Mammalia; order Carnivora; family Felidae; genus Puma; species Puma concolor. The sequence continues at coordinate 116,861,266 of NC_141674.1, forward strand.
TCCACAGGACAAAAGCATCCAGAATAGGTAAACAGGTAAACAGGGTGATAGACCACCACAGCAGGGTAAAATTACCTGGAGCTAATTAGCAAAAGAAAGGTGCCTTGTTGGCCCGGAGGTAGCATTCTCTATCTGTCTTATCCCCCAGACAAGTTAAGATAAACAGACACGGCAGCTGGTGCCTGCTGTAAACAGCCATCTGCTCAGTGCAAGGATTTTATTTTGTATTGACCCAAACCCCTTACACTACATATCTTTGAAACCCCCTTTCTTTCATACATTTGAGTTAATGATCACTGTTTCATTGTCTCTTTCTACACATCCATCGCACATGTAAGCCTTCTGATCCTAATAAGTACAGAGCAAGAACGCTTACTCAGAGCTCTTGTCTCCTCCCAAACATTAGCCTCTCCTGTATTTGATTCTGCATCTGCTCTCTTGCTGGACGAGAGAGAACTCCAGGCACAAAGTCTGCTACAGGACCTGGCAGTGTGAATGCCTGTATCTATACAGCATGATGTGAGGAGAATGGGAATGACTATTGAGTAAAACACAAATCAAAACATGGATTTACTCTTCTGGAACAGCAATCAGAATTGGGGCTTCTGCACAGCAAAGGAAACCATCGATAAAATGAAAGCAGTCTATAGAATGGGAGAAAATATTTGCAAATCATATATCTGATAAGGGGTTAATATCCAATACATATAAAGAACTCATACAACCCAATAACAAAAAAAGTTAATTAAAAAATGTTTAAACCCACCAAGAATCTGATCTGAAAGTGTACAAGAGGATCTGAATAAATGTTTTTCCAAAGAAGACATAGAAATGGTCTACAGGTACATGAAAATGTGTTCAACATCACTAATCAGCAGAGTAATACCAACCAAAATCACGATGAGATGTCACTTCACACCTGCCACAGTGGCTAAACTCAAAAACACAAGAAATAACAAGTGTTGGTGAGGATGTGGAGAGAAACAAACCCTGTGCACTTTTGGTAGGAATGCAAACTGGTGCAGCCACTGTGGAAAACAGTATGGAGGTTCCTCAAAAAATTAAAAATAGAAATACCAGGGGCGCCTGGGTGGCGCAGTCGGTTAAGCGTCCGACTTCAGCCAGGTCACGATCTCGCGGTCCGTGAGTTCAAGCCCCGCGTCAGGCTCTGGGCTGATGGCTCGGAGCCTGGAGCCTGTTTCCGATTCTGTGTCTCCCTCTCTCTCTGCCCCTCCCCTGTTCATGCTCTGTCTCTCTCTGTCCCAAAAATAAAAAAAAAATAAAAAAAAAAAAACGTTGAAAAAAAAAAATAGAAATACCATATGATCCAGCAATTCCGCTCAGGAGCCAAAGACAACTAAAACACTAACTTGAGATATCTACACTCCTAAAGTTATTGCAACATGATTTACAATAGCTAAGATATGGAATAAACTTAAGGGTCCATTGATGGATGAATGGATAAAGTAAATGGGATCTATACATACACACACACACACACACACACACACACACACACAGAGGAATATAATTCAGCCATAAAAAAGAAGGAAATCTTATCATTTGCAACAACATGGACAGATCTTGGAGGCATTATGCTAAGTCAGAAAGACAAATACCGTCTTATCTCTCTTACGTGTGGAATAAAAAAAACTCACAGATACAGAAGATAGATTGGTAATTGACAAAGGTGGGGGCTGGAGAGGTCATCAAAATGGGTGAAGGTGGTCAAAACGTACAAATTTTCAGTTATAAGATACATAAGTCCTGGGAATAAGATGCACAGCATAGTGACTGTAATTAACAATACTGTATTGCATATTTGAAAGTTGCTAAGAGAGTCAATCTTAAGAGCTCTCATCACAGAGAAAAAAATTATAACAATTTGTGGTGATAGAACTTAACTAGACATGGGGCACCTGGGTGGCTCAGTCAGTTGAGCGTCCAACTTCTGCTTAGGCCATGATCTCTCAGTTTGTGGGTTCGAGCCCTGCGTCGGACTCTGTGCTGACAGCTCCGAGCCTGGAGCCTGCTTCAGATTCTGTCTCTCCCTCTCTCTCTCTGCCCCTCCCCTGCTCATGCTCTGCCTGTCTCTGTCTCTCAACAATAAACGTTAAAAACAAATTTAATTAAAAAAAAACAAGTTAACTAGACATATTGTGGCGATCGTTTTGCAATATATACAAATGTTGAATTACTGTTGCACACCTGAAACTAATACAACGTTGTACGTCCATTGTGTATCAACTTTGTAAAGTAAAAATAAAAATACATAAAGAAATTGGTGCCCAAATGTGTCCATGATGACAGAGAGGCACCACAGCAGAGCAAATTAGTGTGCAGGCTCCAGGGGTAGGCCATTTGCATTCTGGTTCTTCCTCTGCCACTAGCTTGGTAAACTTGGGCAAGTCTCTTAACCTCTATGGGCTTTCACTTTCTCATTTGTAACAGAGAGATAATAATAGTACTCACTACCTGTTTGGGGGAAGCATAATTGAATAAGTTAATATATAAAAAATGCGTACGTACCCCCTCCCATACAGTGAGCCCTTTGTTACTATCAACTATTACTCCTTATAAGAAGCTTTTCTTCAACTGAAATGTTATTAACCTCTGCCTGTTTTCTATGGTATTCCATAAAGCACTTCGTGTATTCATTCACCGAACGTTTATGAAACACCTACTACTTGGGGAGCCTGCGTGGCCCAATCGGTTAAGCCTCTGACTCTTGATTTCAGCTCAGGTCATGATCTCATGGTTCGTGAGATCGAGCCCCACGTTGGGTTCTGTGCTGACGGCATGGAGCCTGCTTGGGATTCATTCTTACTCTTTCTCTCTCTCTCTCTCTCTCTGCCCCTTTCCTGCTTATGCTCTCTCTCTCTTTCTCTCTAAATAAATAAATAAATAAATAAACTTAAAAACCAAACACCCACTACTTGCCATACAAAGCAGGTCCTGCCCTCAAAGAGCTGACCGTTTAGGGAGAGAGGTAGACAGATATCAGATGATCTCAGGGCAACATGACATGTGTTAGCCACAAGGTGCATGGTCTCAAGCTATCAGCAAGGCTTCCAGGAGGAGGTGCCTGAAGTATGTCTTGAAGTAAGTGTAAGTATGTTGTCAGGGGGTGGGGATGACAGAGGGTAACATTTTTCCAGGAAGGAGCAGAGTAAACAAAAACAAATGAGGGAAGAGCCTGAGTTGGATAATGTAAAGCAATGTATGCAACAAGCGTATGCAATAAAGCATTAACATATGAATGACAACATACCTGTTAAGCCTAGGGAACATTGAGTTAAATCTGGGAAACTAATGCCTTGGGAGAAAGAGAGAGATGGCGGGGAGAGAATACAGAGCTTAGGGGCCAGAAGTTCCCCCAGGGCTTTACTTCTGAGCTTCCTGACCACCAAAATGAAAATGATAACAGAATCAGTAGATTGTACATACCCATGAAGAGAAATCATGACAGCTCCCGAGAGAAAGCACAATGTTACCTAAGATTAGTTATGAAAGCAATTTCTCGCATAGAACTTCTTTTTTAAATTTTTTTTTCAACGTTTATTTATTTTTGGGACAGAGAGAGACACAGCATGAACGGGGGAGGGGCAGAGAGAGAGGGAGACACAGAATCGGAAACAGGCTCCAGGCTCTGAGCCATCAGCCCAGAGCCCGACGCGGGGCTCGAACTCACGGACTGCGAGATCGTGACCTGGCTGAAGTCGGACGCTTAACCGACTGCGCCATCCAGGCGCCCCTCGCATAGAACTTCTTAGAAGGAACCCAAGCAATGTCGTAGGTGGTGATAATAACCATCATCTCAATATGATATGCTAACGTGAGCCTCCACAGGTAGTTTCCCTGGTGCCTCAGTGAAGGTTTAGGGTACAATGCCAGCATCCAACTGAGTGAAAGTCATTTCACTGTTGGGGGGGGTGCGGGGAGTGTATTTTTTGCAACATATCTTTCCCAATCTCCCTAGACTCCCGGCTGAAAGTTCGCTCCAGATAATACACAGGGATGGGTGTTAGAACTCCCCAAAGCCTACCCTTCCCATTGTACCTTTTCCACGGCTGCCCCATTCTCTCAGTCCCCTTAGGTGACCCCTCATTAGTGTCCTTAGTTAAGTTCATCAACCAACAGATGCTGATGAGTCTGTGTTTATAAAGCTTATTTGCAACTGGCAAAACTTCTGATATTTGCTTTTGTTTAGCTTATCAGGTTTTGAAAATCAGGGACCTAATCTAAGTTACCAGAGAATGTGCATGTGATGATGGTAAAGCCATCTGGGCTGGGCAACAACCAGGGTGCCCGGGGGTGAGGCACTGCTCCTCCCCTCTAGGACTTTCTCCTTTACCAAATCGCAGCTTCTCTGCACTTCTCGTCCTTACCGATTTCCTCGCCCAATATTCAATATCGTGTCTATCTCGTCAACCTGCATATGGAGTTACTTTGCTGACCAGGGCCCCCAGCACAGCTCCCTGACAACCTGCTAGTGGGCAAGGTCTCAGCGTATCTTGATTCAAAGCAGCAAGAAAATCTAACAGACCCAATTTACCCATTTGTATCCTACTTTTGCCCACTTTTGGTCCAACCATGACCTGGGGGCTGAGAAGCAGGGAGATGTGCTGCAAAGCCTATCTCTCCATCAACAAGGTGAGGCTTAAATAAATGATGGAGGAGAGGCATTGATCCACATCAAAAAGCCTTCTCCCAAAACAGGAGCCAGGGCAAGAATCTGTGACCTAGAAACTGGGAGAGGGTGAATCTTAGGACAGAAGGACCTTTCACAGCCAATCAAAACTTATTGTGAATTAGGTTGCTCCCAATTTTGTCTATGCTCAGGGCATATTCTGTAAGGAAAATAATTGAGCTCAGCCTATCAACACCCATTTGAATCTTTTTGGTAATAAAATATTTCTTTTGTTTTTAAGTTTACTTATTTATTTGAGAGAGAGGGAGAGACAATGCAGGGGGGGAGGGCAGAGAGAGAGGGAGAGAGAGAGAGAGAGAGAGAGAGAGAGAGAATCCCAAGCAAGCTCCACATGGTCAGCACAGAGCCTGATGTGGGGTTTGAATTCATGAACTGTGAGATCATGACCTGAGCCCAAACCAAGAATCTGTCGCTGAACCGACTGAGCCACCCAGGCGCCCCGGTCATAAAATATTTCTAAATCCACACTGTCGTATCTTAGAACTATCGAGCTGATATGGAGAAATAGACTATATTTGAATAACTGCATGGCTGTCTCATTTGACTCTTTTCTCAAACTAATTTTCTTGTTGTTTACAGATCATTATAAATCACGGCAGAAAGATTTCATAAAAACATAATATGAGAAGAAACCAGTTTTAATTTGTAAAAAAAATAATAATGCATTAAATATATTTATCTCCATTATATCTACTATCAATGGGTGGTTGTCACCGTAAATCTTTCTGTGCTCAACTCAGTTTGGAAAAAACGGAAAAAGAAATTGATGGCTTAGGAAAGAGAGCTTCCCAGACCAAAACTATGAGGAAAATCAATTTTAGTTTGGATCACAAAAGAGGTCAAAGAACTCACGCCACAGCAGTTCCATTCAACTTCTGCAACCTCTTCCCTCTGCCTCTCAAAGTCATTCTTCGAGAATTTTTTAACCAAAAAGCATCCTATGAAATCCACTGCCGAAGGCAGCAAAAGCAAGCATTCTGTTCAAGTATGGACATCTGAGGCTGTCAAATAAATATTACTGGCTTCAAACCACCTGCAAGACTAAAGACCCCACTTGGAAACTACTAGTAGAAAAAAAAAAAAAAAAAAGAAAGAAAAAATGGAGCCAGATGGTCACCCAGTAATAACACAATCCTATTCTTAAACTGCATTCAGAGAATTCCCTTTCGATACAAAGTGCCATTTGATGGAGGAATAAAACCTCAAAACTCTGAAGAAAGAAAACTAGAATTTTTAGCCTGAGCCAAATACAGATGGCCCTCATGAGCAGGGCCAGCGATTCCGTAACGCGTTCGCCCTTTGTTCTCAAAACACGTCCAACCACCCTTTTGTTTCTGCAACTGGTTCCTTCCTCTGCTTCTCTCTCGTCAGACTTATCCCCTGTGGTTTCAGGTGAAGGCGTCGTCTCAAACATCTATATCTTGATCAGGCTTCGTTTTAATCAATGAGCTCTCTTCATGAGAGATTTTCCTTCTAAGTCTTATACTTCACTGCATAAAGTAAGATATCATTAGCGTTCCAGGGAATTTCCATCGTTAGCATCGCATATGAGTGGGGGGGGGGGGGGGATGGGCACCTAAAAATTACATGATATGATGATGTCATTTATTAGGACCGGTGCTTTGTGGGGCACTCCCAACAGAAGATCTCTGAAATCCCGCAATACCGCAACTTGGATCCTCCAACGTACCTCCACACAGTGGGGGAATCTGAGGCTTAGAAAAGATTTAAATAACATTTTGGGAGTCAAATCCAGGAGGAGGAGATCCAGGATTTGAACCTTGCTGCATCCTATTCCGTAAGCCGTGCTATTCCATTTGCTCCTAGGTGCTCTCCTCCTGTTTTTGGTCCATGACTCCATCTTCCACACTATCATATGAAAATGCTCTTTCGTATTTAATGATTTGAGGCTTCATTTCTTAACATTCACCAGTGATTCCCGACCGTTTTGCGGGCTTCTTCAGATGGCAGCCAGAGCCATGCCTAAATTAGCTCCCTTCAGTTCCATTACATCACTTCCTGCCCGGTAGAACGCACCAGACTTTTACTCTCTTACAGTTGTGGCCCCTCAGTACTAAGATCATAAAATTAAAATAGATCCCTACTGCTTAGAATCATTTTTTAAGTTTATTTATTTTGAGAGAGAGGGAATGGGGGAGGGGTAGTGGGGGAAAAAGAGAGAGAAAGAGAGAGAGAGAGAATCCCAAGCAGGCCCTGCACTGTCAGTGTGGTGCGGAGCCTGACTCGGATCTCAAACCCATGAACCACAAGGTCATGACCTGCGCTGAAGTCAAGAGTCAGATGCTTAACCAATTGAGGACCCAGGCGCCCCTTCTTAGCAGGATTTTGAGAGATGTTGTTGACCATATGGCCTCTCACATGCCGTAATACTAGAGTAATCATCCCAGCCAAGCCTGATTATATGCTTCAACATGAACAAATTTTCACAAAATCTTAAACTCATTTCACATTAACAAACTTTCACAAGTTCTCCTCTCTTACTAATTCCAAAATGCTTTCCAATCAAATAGCGTAAACCCCTCCACCGCTATGCCATGGGGAGAATGAGTGCTCTGTCAGGAGAGACTCCAGCCCTTTGTGCTAAAGCATTGCTTAGCCCGTCTTTCCCACTGGCATTATCTCAGTCCTAAATATTCCAAAAGGAAACAACTGTACTCCGAGAAATTCCATGTCCAACCTGAAAAATCCTAAATACAATGCTCCAGAGATGAGGAAAGATATCTTCTTCACCGTCCCCACAGACAGACACATTTAGGTCTGGGATTAGGTTTGTGAAAAGCTTGATGTAATAAACCAAGCAGAAAAGGCGCAACAAAAAGCTATGATGTAGATGTCTGGCCATTTAAAGCCCTCGCCCTGCCTATAGATATTCCCCTAGAGGGAATAGTGGAGGGGGCAAAATGTTCTACCTCCTCAACTTCCACTATTTTTTAAATTTTTTTAATGTTTATTCATTTTTTGAGAGAAAGAGACAGAGTGTGAGCGGGGGAGGGGCAGAGAGAGAGGGAGACACAGAATCCCAAGATGGCTCCAGGCTTTGAGCCATCAGCACAGAGCCTGACGTAGGGCTCAAACCCAGAAACGGTGAGATCATGACCTGAGCCAAAGTGGGACACTTAACCTACCGAGCCACCCGGGTGCCCCTCCTCAACTTCCATTATAACGAGTCGGCTTCCATATGAATAGTCGTGTTATTTTCTGAAAACCTCCTTCAAGTTGTTTTTACTTGTTGATCTTGAACTATGGAACTCCCCACAAGCTGCACTGTTCCTACATGCCTTTTGTGTATCTGTACCTTTTCTCCTTCAGGAATCCTCTTCTTTCTTCTCCTTGAAGCCTTGTATCCCAGCATCATCTTAAAGAAGCTCTCTCTGAACTCAGAATAAGTCCATGATTAATTCTATGTATTCCTGTCTAGGTCTTAACAATGTTATTTTGCTGAAATAATCTGTTCATGTGTCCCTCTCCCTCACAGATGACAAGCTTGGCTGTTAAAGAGTTAACTACTTGGGGGCACCCGGGTGGCTCAGTTGGTTAAGCAACCGACTCTTGATTCTGGCTCAGGTCATGGTCTCACCGTTCTTGGGCTTAAGCCCCGCATTGGGCTCCATGCTGACAATGTGGAGACTGCTTGGGATTCTCTCTCTCCCTCTCTCCCTCTCTCTCTGCCACTCCCGTGTGCACTTTCTCTCTCTCTCTCTCTCTCTCTCTCTCAAAGTAAATAAATAAACTTAAAAAAAAAAAGGAGAAATACTTGGGTGGGGTTATGGAGTTAGACAATCAGGGTAGAATCTTAGCTCTACTGCTTGTTAGATTGTGACATTTAACTTCTGTGTGCCTTAGACACTTTGTCTGTAAATGGGAATAATCATTTTACCTACTAAATAATCATTTTACCTACTATTCTCTAAGGAGAATGCTGCGGAGCTCTGGAAAAATAATGTAAGTAAAACTCGAGAACAGCACCTAGAACATAATAATCTATGCCGAAACCATGTTAGGGAGACACAAGGAGAAATTAAAATTCTTTGCAATTTTTGCATGAAATACCATTGGCACGTAATAGTATATTAGTTTCAGATGTACAACAGAGTGACTCGACAATTCTGTACACTATGAGATGCTCACCATGGCAAGTGTAGTCACCGTCTGTCCCCATCCAAAGTTATGACAATATTATTAACTATATTGCCTTTGCTCTACTTTTCATTGTTGTGCCTTATTTATTTTGTGCCTGGAAGTTTGTGCCCTTTAATCGTCTTCACTTATTTCTGTGACTTATCTCCCTACCTTCCTCTCCTCTAGCAACCACTGCGTTGTTCTCTCCAAGTGATCTGTTCTGTCCCTGCTCAGCGATAGCGCTGTGCAATCTGACACAGATCATGTGCTCGGTATTTGTTCATAGAAATAACAGGACTAACAGAGCACGATAGACATCTTAGCGCAACCTGGCAGGCACTCAAGGAGGGGCAAGGTTGGTCGTCCACCAGCAACCTCAGTCAGCTGACTGAAAACAGACCCGTCGAAATTACTCGATCGGTCTTTGCTAAACGCTGGCACCAAAAAAGATGGCATTTTTCTGCATCAGTCGGAAAACCCAAGTTGAATGAAGTGTGTGTTTCAGAAAGCTAAGTTCATTCAAAGAGCCATCCTTTGTTCCAAGATTATTTCCTTATTATATTTTATTATTGAAGTGTTCTTTCTTTTATGAACTCATGGTGACAGGGGGGGACGTCAGTTCTATTTGTGACCTGCTTTGTTTTGTGTGATTGAAATGTAACAATCTTGGGGCGCCTGGGTGGCTCAGTCGGTTGAGTGACCGACTTCAGCTCAGGTCATGATCTCCCGGTTCGTGAGTTCGAGCCCCACGTCGGGCACTGTGCTGACAGCTCGGAGCCTGGAGCCTGCTTCGGAGTCTGTGTCTCCCTCTCTCTCTGTCCCTCCCCCCATTCATGCTCTGTCTCCCCCTGTCTCAGAAATAAATAAACATCGGGGCGCCTGGGTGGCGCAGTCGGTTAAGCGTCCAACTTCAGCCAGGTCACGATCTCGCGGTCCGTGAGTTCGAGCCCCACGTCAGGCTCTGGGCTGATGGCTCAGAGCCTGGAGCCTGTTTCCAATTCTGTGTCTCCCTCTCTCTCTGCCCCTCCCCCGTTCATGCTCTGTCTCTCTCTGTCCCAAAAATAAATAAACGTTGAAAAAAAAATTAAAAAAAAGAAATAAATAAACATTAAAAAAATTTAAAAAAAAAGAAATGTAACCATCTTACTTGGTAACACGTTAGCAATCCTTCTTTGTTTGTTCCAACTCCCTTTATTCTCTGAAATTATTCTGTTTCACAAAATCCCATGGGATTCAGACAGGACAGATTGCCCCCGGGGAAAGTTTTACTGGGGTCCAGGTCTTCGTCTTCATCATATAAACTAAGGAACTGGATTTGTCATCACAGACAGTCCCATTAACCACGTCTCAGGGATGAGGATAGAGCAGTCATAATAACAACAGCTAGACTTACACTGAGTGCTTCGTATGTATAAGTCACTGTGCTCGACATGTCCCATGCAACCCTACATTTTGTCCTCACTATCATCCTATGAGGCAGTTTGTCCATAGTTACATAGCTAATTAGTTATGGAACCATAATTCACGCTTACTCTATCTTCCTCTGAAATCTACGCTTTAACCACCTTACATCGCCTAAGTGTACATTTCCAAGGATGTCACTCTTAGTGACTTCAGGGAGAAATGTGACTCTCCTGCAGGCCAGTTTCCTTAGGCGTATGTCCTCTCCACGTTTTCTATTTGGAGGAACGTTGGCATCACAGGTTCTGTCGTGAGCACGGAATTTGATATTCTATGTCTAGTATTTGGATACTCCGGGGGACAGAGTATTCAAAGGGCTAAAGTAACTTGAAGTATTCTTATCTTATATATGGGTAGCAGGGCCAGAGGACTGAAATACTCAGAATTCTTTGCTGTCTGAGGACTTAACAGGAGGAACAGCCAATATCTGTTTTTTAGTCAGTTTTTTCCTTCCCCTGTGTTAATACCATAAACTATTTTAGGTCCCAGAAAAATATCTTTTTGGTCTCCAAGTTAGTATTTTTTAAGTTTATTTATTTATTTATTTTGAGGGAGACAGAGAGAGTGAGTGGTGGGGGGGGGAGGGGAAGGCGGCAGAGAGAGAGGGAGCGGGAGAGAGAGAATCCAAGGCATGTTCCATGCTGCCAGCACAGAGCCCCGCTCGGGGCTCGAACTCATGAACCGTGAGATCGTGACCTGAGCTGAAACCAACAGTCAGACACTTAACCGACTGGGCCACCCAAGCACCCCTACAAGTCAGTATTTTTTTTAATGTTTTTATTTATTTTTGAGACAGAGATGAGTAGGGGAGGGGCAGAGAGAGAGGGAGACAGAATCTGAAGCAGGCTCCAGGCTCTGAGCTGTCAGCAAAGAGCCCGACGCGGGGCTCGAACTCACGGACTGTGAGATCATGTCCTGAGCTGAAGTAGGACGCTTAACCAACTGAGCCACCCAGGCACCCCTACAAGTCAGTATTTTTAACATGACTTTTACTGTGTCATTCTAATCCATCACAGGACGAGGAGGAACGACAGCAGAGTGGTACCCACCCAGAAAGCAGCCGGTTCTACCCCTGCTCTGCGACCATGGGCAAGTTTCTTGGTCTCTCCAAACCATAAATTACATGTTTGAAAATAAGCACAAGATTACCTGTCTTGTAAGCTTGTTAGAAAAATCAAATGAAACGTGTATACGATATTGTCTGAAACAGGAAGAGCACTCAATAAATGACACCTCTTGATGTCACTGCTGTTGCTGTCACTGTATATACATACACACACACACACACACACACACACACACACACTATACAATATGTATTACATTCTAACTCTCAAAAGAGAATCGTACACCCTTTCCTGCTGCCATTGTTTGAGAGCCACTATTGTCTCTCTAGGCTCATGGTTCCACCCTCAGAGGTATCTTTCCTTTTTCACGGAGGGTAGAACACGTTTGCAGCTCAACTGTTTGTCTGCCTCCTGCCTACAGAATTTGGGGGTCTGTCCGCCTTCTTTTATTTCGTCCTCTCTCCATCTCTTTGTTCCTAAACGCACAGTGTTTCTGCTGGTATCGTAGTCTCAAGAAACCTGTGGACTCCAGTGTCTGTCTTGGGGTTCAATCCCATAAACCAGAGGTGCCTCCACGAAGGAAAATCCCATCTCCATCCCTGGTTTCTCCCCAGATGGCTGCATCACACACCCAATCTTTTCGAAGGGTCTTCTGTGGGATTTGACTACTCTGATCTCTTGATCCTTTCCACGTACTACAGAAGAATGTCTTGTCACACCCTCAGCTAAATCTCCAAATTGTACTGTTGCTTGCAACATGGATGGGCTGAGAATTTCCCAAATCACCGGGTCTTTGGTCCTCTTTTGTTTAATAATTCTTCTACCGATTTATCTCTCTCCTCTCCTCTGTATCTCCTCTCATAAGCCACGAGAAGAAACCAGGCCACGCCTTCCGCGCTTGGCTTGGAAATCTCAGTGAAACATCGAGTCCATCACTTACAAATTCTGACTTGCACGTAACTGTCAGATAAAACTCTGCTGGGTTTTTCATCACTATACAACGAGGACCCCCTGTCTCCCATTTTCCCATAAAATGTTTCTCATTTCCTTCCGAGACCCATCCACAGCACTCAGTATCCAGATTTCTACCAACTGCCTGTCCATGCTTCTGCAGATCAGAAGTTCAAAATGGGTGTTACCGGGCTAACCTCAAGATGTCGACAGAGCAGTATTCTTCCTGAAGGTGTGAAGGAAGAATTCATCCTTGGCTTTTTTCTGCTTCTCAGAGCTGCTCCTACCCTGTAGCCCATGACTGCTTCATGCCAACCTCTGCTTTCATTGTCATACCTTCTCTGGCTCTGACCTTCCTGCTTTCCTCTTACAAAGACCCTGGTGACTACACTGAGCCCATAGAGATAATGAACAACAATCTCACTTCAAGGTCCTTAGCCCAATCACATTGCCAAGCACCATTTGCCGCATAAGGTAACACAGTCCCGCTTTCCAGGGATTAGAACATAAACATCTTTAGGTGACCACCAGTCTGCTTACCACAAGTTGTAGGAGTTCTTTATAAATTCTGGACACTAGGACCTGACCACATGTATGATTTGTAGACATTTGCTCCCATTCTGTTGGTTGTCTTTTAACTTTTTAGTGCCCATTTATGTACAACTTTTTAAATTTTTATCATGTCCAATGTATCTACTTTCCTTCAGTTTCTGTGTTGTTGGTGTTATATCTATAAGAGCTTTATAAGACGTAATACCATCAAAAAGTTAGGCCACATACATATATATGATATATGAAGAAGTTAGGTCTTTGATCTATTTTGAGTTCACGTTTGTATATCACATGAGGCAGCTGTCCACTGTTATTCCAGTGTCCCACCTCACTTGCAAAAAAAAAAAAAAAAAAAAAAAAAAGACTATTTTCACCATTGAATTTTTTTAGCACCCTTGTCAAAAATCAATTGACTATAATAACATTCCCACTGTCTCTGCTTGTCTACCTCTGTCTCATCAGTTAGTGCCAGATTTAATGCTGACCCTGAGAAATGCCTTTCCTTACTACCTCGTCTGAATTAACCACCCCTCCCCACACACCAGATACTATTAGCCACACTTCTGTGTTCTATTTTCTTCATAGAACATCCTATTTGTATTGCATTCATGGTACTTGATCACCGTCTGAAATCATCTGCCCATGTGCTTGGTTTAATGCATTTTTTCTCCCCCTCCCCCAAGCCCCAATTATTGCAAGCTTCATGAGACTATAGATTTTCTCTTTTGCTCAACGTGCATCCCCAAGGCCAAAACCAGCACATAGTAGGTGCTAGAATGGTATTTGTTATATAAATGGATGAATAAATTAGGTAGCACGAATCAATGGGTTATTCACTGGGGCAGGTAATATCAGGATAAATGTGTCCCACCCTTATTCTGTCTGTGTTTCTTTGCACAAAATTCCAGAAAGTGTGGGTCATATACCTACCCCTGGAGCTAAGGCTGGAGTCCTGCCAGCAGAACCACAAGGACTGAGAACGGAAGAGAAGTGTATTGACAGGACAGGTGCAGGTTGCTGTACCAGATAAGAAGCAGACGAGAGCAACAGACATTCACCGTGAACACAAAACAAGATTACAGTCACATGGTGAGTAAAGTTTACAAAGATGAAGTATAAATGTGCAGCAACCAGAATTCATGAAAATAAAATCATGAGGTTTGGGCATAAAGGAATAAAGAACAATAAAGAACACGGAACAAGAATGAATTTGTCCTGTGAAGTAGAATAAAGAACAATGAAACTTTTTAAACGTTAATGCAATTTTATGTGTTGTTTTCTTAAGTTTATTTATTTATTGGGAGATTGAGAGACAGAAGCGGGGAGGGGCAGAGGGGGGGGGAGAGAGAGAGAGAATCTCAAGCAGGCCCTCTGCTCTCCCCGCAGAGCCCGACATGAGGCTTGAACTCACAAGCCGTGAGATCATGACCTGAGCCGAAATCAAGAGTCACACGCCTAACCGAATGAGCCACCCAGGCACCCACATTAATGCAATTTTAGTAATGATTTCACAATTTAAAATAATACAACAAGAACTAAAAACTAAAAGAGAAAAGCTAACAAAGGAAGCACATAAAAAAAAATGATAGGGATTAACATATTGGAAAGTGCAAAGGAATGTTGTAACCACGTCTGATACATTTTCAACTTCTCTAAAGACACTGCAGCTATTAAAAGATCCAGGGTTATGATGTATTATTACACTAAGTATATACATCTTGTAAGCCCACAGGCCCTGAGAAAATAACGGCAAAGGGCTAAAGGAATTTAGAGTAAAAATCACAAGAACATTGCCAAATGCAATTGAGCAAAACTCCTTGACTTCCAGACTTCCTTCATGCATATCATTCAATAAGCACACCCTTGAAAGAAGGACATTAGGCACAAATGAAAGACATGATCCTTACACTCGAGCGCTTCCCAAGTAAACGAAGAATGAAAATAGCATAACGGGTACAATAATAAAGGTACAAATCTGAGAGCCACGGGAGTATAGACCAAAAAGCCTTGCTCAGTAAGGAGTTGACAACATTCAGGGAAGTCTTTCTTGGAAAAGTCAAGGTCTGTGCTGAATCTTGAAGGATGAGTAGGAATGGTTAAGACAATAAAGTGCCTCCTAGAGTTTAGAGAAATGCACTATCTCCATGCCTTGTGTAGGAAGGCTTCCCGAAAGAGACAGAAATTTCATTTGAATTGAAGAATGAGTAGGATGTGCAGAGACAGACATATTTGTTTCCTAAGCCTGCGGTAGGAAATAACCATGACTGGGTAGCTTAAAATGAAATGCATTCTGTCACAGTTCTGGAGGCTAAGTCCAAAGTCATATGGTCAGCAGGGCCAACCTCCCACCCGAAGCTCTAGTGAAGATGCCTTCCTTGCCTGCAACCTTCTGGTCATTACCATCAGTCCTTAGCATTCCTTGGTTAGTGATGGCATGACTACAGCCTTCTCCTCTCTGAGTGTCTCTGTGTCTGAATCCTTCTTCTAAAGACCCCAGTCATTGGATTTAAGCCCCACCCTAATCCAGGGGTACATCATCCTAACCAATTACATCTGCAAAGACCCCATTTTCTTGCATTCCGAGGTCCCAAGTGACGTAAATTTAAGGAGGACACAATTTCAATGAATACATCGATTATATGACTGTAACTCTCAATGTGTAAACCTACCAGAGAGCTACGTTTGTGAGATTTGGCCCTCACAGGTATATATCCAAAATATTTAACCAGTGGTACACTAATAATATTAATACGGAAATCTATATATTTATGTATGAAAATGTTACATTGGGTTTTCTTTCCCAAACAAGCCAAACTACAAAACTAATGATCAATTTTTCCAAGTTATAGCCAAAATCATTCGTCAAATCATTCTAACACTGTCCAGATGATTGCTGGAGTGACCTTTTGTGACATGACTGATGCCAGTTTTCTGAACTGTATTTTGACACAGGAAACCACATCAAACTATCCTGATGACTTTTCCACTGGATCAATAGTTATTAGGCCCCTTTTAGTCGTAAGAAGTCAAAATTTCTTCCTAAACTTGACGATGACCATGACAGTGCTGATCCTCTCCGTTTCTGCTGAACCAATAGTAATTGGGCTACAGCTATAGGCCCAAAAGTTTCAAATTTAAAATAAAAAGTGTCAGATATTTTACATCTTCAATACCTTTACTGTTTTAAAATAAAAAGTGTTTTAGATGTTTTACATTTTCAATATCTTTACTACTGACTGCCATAAAAGTCATGTACTGCAATGCCTGAGATAATGAGGTCAAATCTTGTCTTCCTGACCAGAAAGTGGTACAGTTGTTTGGTAATTAAGAGCATAGATTCTATGGTCAGCTGCCTGGGCTCCAATTCTGATTCTATGATTCAGTAACTTCTCTTTACCTCAGTTTCTTCACCTGTAAAGGGGATAATGACGATGATTATAATACCTACTCTATTGAGTTGATTGTACATTTAGAAAGTATAATGCCTTGGGGCACCTGGGTGGCTCAGTCAGTTAAGCGTTCGACTTCGGCTCAGGTCGTGATCTCACAGTTGGTGAGTTCAAGTCCCACATTGGGTTCTGTGCTGACAGCTCAGAGCCTGGAGCCTGCTTTGGATTCTGTGTCTCCCTCTTTCTCTGCCCCTCCCCCACTTGCACTCCCCCCTCTCCCCACTCCCTGTCTTCCAAAATAAATAAACATGTTTTTGAAAGAAAGTATAAAGTCTGGCACAGGGCAACTTCTTTGTAGGTATTAACTCATTTTATTAATAAACCTGATGTTTTCAAGGTTTATTAATAAATTTAATATAAATTAATAAATTAACAAATAATAATGTAATAATATGAATATAAAATAAATGATTAACGATTACTAATTAATTTATTTATATTATATATAAATTATATATAAAATAATTTATATTTTATTTATAATTACTGGTTGTTATTAATTATCAATTATTAATAAAATATGTTAAATAATAAAAATTAATTAATTGATAACATCAAGGTTTTCAAAAATATGGTAAGTCAGCATTTATGAGTTTTAATGAATTGGAGGGGAACTTCAATAGAACTGCTTAAAATGGGGGCCCAAAGCCTTAGCACCCCCTTATCGCAAACCACCCCATAGGCATAGCCATTCTTTATGTCCCCTCCACGCTGGTAGATTACATGACACGGAGCTGGTGTCCGCAGTGGCCTCCATGACTGCCCCATGACTTGCTTTTTGGTCCAATGTTGGCTTTCTCGGAGACGAAGTCTTTGTCTTAGCGCTAAGGTCTTTCATCAAAAAATGGCCATGTGGACGGAACTTTGAGAGAACACTAGACAATGGGGAGTATCCACAGATACAGGTAGCCAGATAAACAGCAGGCACATAGCACTGGGGTGTCAGCGACGCTACCGAGGGTGTCTCCTCGATCACCAGAGAAGAGGCTACTCTAGTCAGGGGCCTCTGTATACCAGAACTATTCCTTTGTGGTGCCCCCCGGTGGCCGCATTAATCGGGACAGCCATGGGGTCAGGGTTTGAGGCCACACATCAAGATGCCCGGGAAGTGGGGAATTTCTGGAAGCTCAATGACATTGTCAATGAACAAACAGAACAGACACCAGTTTTAGTGAAGGAGAAGGGTCCTGGTGGCCCGATGTTATGCTGTCATAGTTTTAGTCTCCATAGCATGGGTATGACTGAGGAGTCCAAAGGAGGAGGGGGGGTGGCTCTGGGCAGGGTTCGAGAGGTCTCATGTCCTTTGATGTGTCAAAGTCCATTTTGAATATGGGCTATGGTCCGCGGTGTTTTAACTGTATGCGACCTCAGAGTTTTCCCTTTTCTAAAACATCTCTTGGAAATTTACTTCGTTAAACTAGTATAGTGAAAAGATCACAGGTTTGGGAGATGTTTGGACTTGGATTTCACTCTCAATCCTATCATATATTGGTTATATGCCCTCAGACACATCACTTATCCTCTCTAACCCTCAGGTTCATTCCACTTTTTACAAGTCATGATATAGCGTAAGACCTGGAGAGAAAGGAAACTTTCAGAAACTGTGGCAAAGGAAGGCTTGTTGCCCAGGTTGTTCACCTGCCCTCCTGCGTCTATATTCCCAGGTTCCCTTGCACTTGTGTGAGGTCACATCACTAGTTCTCGGTAACGGAAGGTGGTGGCCAGGGAACAAACTCCACTTCCAATCCAACTCTGGTCCATAAAACCCTCCTGTGAACCACACAGTCTCTTCTCTCTCTCTCTCTCTCTCTCTCTCTCTCTCTCTCTCCCCCCTCACTTTCTCTCTCCACTTACTGAATTAAGTGAATTCAGTAAGTTCGGCAGGGCAGAACTCTAAGGAAGAAGGAAATTGTTTGGTTCCTGATTCACTTGTTGAAAGGTAACCTCCAAGGAGAGCCCGCCCTCCAGCCAGGAGTGCCCATTCTGGGCAATGAATGACCAAGAAACATGGGTTGAGCCACTGATATTCTGAGAGGCTTTGTGATATCCCTATGGAATGGGTGAAAGTCCAGAGCACAAAGCCTGGTAAATATGTAATAGATCGTAGACGCTGGAGGTGCTATTATGAAATGATGATGATGATGATTAATGTTGCAGAAATATATTCACGGAGGAGCAGTTCTTATGATTCAGCTACAGTATCAAGGAAGTAAAATTCCCAAGAGTACCGATTTCTCCTGGTGTTTGTTTCCGCCCTGTGTTTTGTGGGACTATTAAGTATTGATTCACTGGAGTAGTCTGCTTCGGCTGCCATAACAAAGTACCACCAACTGGGGGGCGGAGCTTACACAACAGAAATTTATTTTCTCACAGTTCTGGAGGCTAGAAGTCCAAGATCAAGGTTGTTGGCACGGTTGATTCCTTCTGAGGCCTCTCTCCTTGGCTTGTTGATGGCTGTCTTCTCACAGGGACTTCCCTCTGCAAATCTCCTCTTCATCTTTAAAAAAAAAAAAAAAAAAAAAATTTTAATGCTTACTTATTTTTGAGAGGGAGGGAGACACCGAATCCAAAGCAGGCTCCAGGCTCTGAGCTGTCAGCACACAGCCCAAAGCGGAGCTCAAACCCACAACCCACAAGATCATTGACCTGAGCTGAAGTTGGACACCCAGCTGACTGAGCCCCCCAGGCGCCCCAAAATCTCTTCGTCTTATAAGGACACCAGTCATACTCGATTATGGCCCACCCTAATGATTTTACTTTAATTACCTCTTGAAAGGTCCTCTTTCCAAACACAGTCAGTCACATGTTGAGGTGTGGATTAGGGCTCCCACATGTGAAATCTGGGCAACTCACTCCACAACAATCACCAACCTATGACTGTCTTCTAATGGGTTGAAGTAAAGAAAACTTGTCCAGATAACAGCCTTACACTCTTGCTAGAGTGTTGATCACCCAACAAAAGCTATCACCTCTACTTAAACTTCATCTACAAATGTCAATTTTACTCTCTCCACGTGGAGATAATGCTTTATTGTGGGACAAGGAGGAAAAAATAGCTATAGCAGACGTAATTGGTTTTCCTCTGTTATTCAACTACGCTGCAGCTGATGTGTTCATTTAAACATGAAAGGAAGTGAGTTTCAGGCAGAACTCCGCTTACGCGGAAATCGAGCTAACCCTAATTATGACAAAGGTATCTTTTAACTACTGTGTTACATCACACTTGGATGTATGGTAGGCACTTGATCCAAGGAGGAACAGTGTCTCCAGGGTTGTCTGTCTCACACAGCCTTTTTTTCAGAAGCATATCTGGGAAGGGATTTTTTAAAATTCTATTTTTCACGTCCCAAAATGTTAGAAAGCCAGAACACAGAACGGAAAGAACAACCAAATTTTGCACTGCTTTTGGGAATGTCTGCATTCTAGAAAGATTATCAGGTAAATTTTTCTATTAATACAACTTATGTTGAAGGCACGGATAGGAGTCGTCACTGAACGTAAACCTACCGCGTATATCGTTACAATGCGCACATTCAGCTGTGATTTAGTCTCCCGATTATTCAAGCAGAGAAAGCTTCACTTGTCTAACCAGTAGAACTGACTCACCACCAAGTAGAACTTTGAACTCATGGCTACCAGTTCACTAGAAAAGTCTCTGTTGGGAGGAAGACACAGGCCTTGTGGGCCTTGCGGTCTTTGTTCCTATCCTCTAGATACTCTTAAAGTAATCCTCGGATTTTGTCAGACAAGCAAAACCCTTCCTCACCTGGACCATATTCTCGCTCTCCCACCCTGTAAAGCCCAAGAGAAGTTATGGCCTCACACTGAAGCATCAAAAAAGAGACTAGGTAGGCCTGGAGCAGACCCTGGGGAAAAGATCCACCATTTGGACCAATGACAATGTTTTTATTACATTTATTGAGATCATATTATTTGCTCAGCACAGTTCTGACTTCATAGAATACAGGATTATACATTTTAGGAGGGCAGTTTCTAAGTGTCTTGCCCCCTGCTGTTTCTCTAGGGCCTTATCAGTGGACCTCAGTAAATATCTCATTCACTCTTCAAAACAACCCTCTGAGATTATTATCTTTATTTTAGAGAAGAGGAAAGTAAGGCCCAGAGAGGTTGAAACTTGCTTGGCTTTCATATTTAGTAAGAAGCAGACTTGGGACCAAGCCCAATCCCATAACACTCTTAGTCCCAAGCAAGAAATTGGGCTTCTGGACTAAACCTGGCTCCACAGGGACTTTATGCTTTGTGTTGCCACCTTCCTCAAGAGTCTCGAAGTCTTCTATTGTTCCTGGGGCTGGCTGGGGTGGGCAGTGCTATCTGGAGGTCTCCCTGGCCTAGCCTGTTACCCGCATGAGCCCTGGTCCCGTCTCTCCTTTATGGGGGTGCTCCTGACACTCTTCTGCCCACATGGGATCAGCCAGATGCCATGGGGTTCCCCAAATCTCATGAAAATGGAGCTGCTGCACGAAATCCATGGACCACTCATGCTTAAACCCAAGTGAATGCCTTACCCTTCACGAACCTCCCTCCAGCCCACCTTTGGTTTGCATCTGGCTTGTAACAGAGCCTTTCTTGTGATGGTTCTGCTTTAGGAATCTTTGGTGCCTTCACATATTGTCACCTATATCTGCCTGTTGTCCCAGATTACAGCTTGTGGACAGGAAGGCTGTAGTATTTTTATCGATTCTCCACATTACTTAGCTCAATGCTGTCTAACAAGTCTTCAGTGAACAGTTGGAAGATGACCACAGAAAGGAGTAGAAGTCTTGGGGCACCTGGGTGGCTCAGGTGCTTAAGCATCTGACTCTTAGCTCAGCTCAGGTCTTGATCTCAGGGTCGTGAGCTCAAGCCCCACATTGGGCTCGGCGCTGAGTGTGAAGCATAAAGAGAGAGAGACAGACAGAGAGCAAAAAGTAAGCAGTCCTATTTTATCATTAAGAAAACTACATTCAAGTCACATAAGGTTATTTTTTCAAAAAGATGAATCCTGAATAAGTTTTTATTATACTACATTGACTTCCTCCTGGAATGTTTTCATTTTGCGGAGTTCAGGGTTAAAATGTTATCTACATTTTCACAAAGAAGAGTGATTTTCATTCATTCGTTCATTCATTCATTAAATAGGTATGGATTAAGAATTTACCATGAATTAGACGTTCCAATCAGCACAAGTGGGATAAAGATAGAAGGTGGGCCTTGTACTCAAAATGCTTACATTCTACTTGGAGGAGGAAGAATCAGAAAACCAAACAGATAGTACGGAAATAGCAAAGCGAGGGAAGGAGAGGGAGGAAAGAAAGAAGGAAAGAAATGACTGGTATTCACCAGACTTTTTATTGTTTGGTGTTAAAACACAATTTATCCAATTTTGTTGTTTTTCACCCTGTGTTGTGGCCACATTCCCTGAAATTCATGAAGGCACAGGACACATTGCTTCTCTCTCTCTTTTTATTTTTTTAATAATTATCCATTCACACATAGAATAAGAAAATTGGATGGGATTAAAGGTAAATTAATTGTACCTGGAAATTTTATACATATCCTTTTCACTTTCATCTGGAACACTTTATAAGGTCATCCCTCTCATAATGAAATATTCAACAAATTAAACACAAACAGCTCATCGAAATTAGATAATTAGTTATAATCTTCTTTGATTATAATTACTCTTTGGGCCAAGCCTGCAGGCAAGGCTCTTGGTATTATTAGGTACCCAGCAGTGACAAGAGGCAGGGGTCAGTCCCCACTGGTCTACTTGTCATAGGTACAAGCTCATTAAACTTTTTTTTTTTTTTAAATCAGAGTCTCAGGTGAGCTGTGGCTGTGGGTCAGACAGTCATATCTAGTCTGGAGTCAGCAATGAGGTCGCAGTTCAAGAACCAAGGCATTTTCTTTTGTTAAAATGCAAAAACCCTTGGAGGTTGAACCTTTGAAACTTCATCTGCCATTGGCACCTTGGAGGACACTTGTGCACGTATATTCTCTGATGTGGAGAGAAAGCAAGGCGAATAGTGATGAAAAGGGAGAGGAGGGATATAAAAGGAAGACGCATGTTGGAAGAGGAGGGGTTCCAAAGGCCAACCCCTTCTGCTTTGCCATTTGCCTTCAGAACATGACTCTAGATCAGAAGACAAGAGGAGATTGACTCCCCCCACCCTCCATAAAAAGCAACTTTTCAAAGACTTGGCCTTTTCACCCCAAACCGAAATTGAAAGTGATGTGATTGATGTATTTTATTTATGTCTTTAGCACAGACCATCAAGACAACATAATTGCAGTTTCTTTCTTTTTTTTTTTTTTTTTTAGAGATTTTGAGAACGCTTTGAGTGATGTGATTAACTCTTTACTGAATCTTAATCAAGTGTCCTCCGAAGTGAAAGGAAGGTCAGATAAAAAGCTATTCTTAATTAAAAAGAATGGATAGAATTGATTTCTTAAAATTATATTGTTGGCTAATGACCGTGGGAGATTGTGTTCAGGGCAGAAAACTGACATTTTGCCTTAATCAATGCACATTTTATTAAAATCAATGTGGTCTATTATGTAAGGCCTATTGAAAGGAACTTTAATAAAGTTCAATCTATAAAAAGTAACCAACTCTAATGCAACTGAAATTTAATCTGGTGGTAGCGACCATGTTCATTCAACACATGTTTATTGAGTGCTTACTATGTACTAGGCGCTTGGGAAGTATTTCTCAAAAGTCACTTTTCCTTCCCTATAGGTATGCAGTATAGAGTAACTATCTTAAAATGTTGCATGAGATTCAAATGCCCCTAAATGTATAGCATTTCACTAGCACTTTAAAGAACTGTTCTGTCACATTTTATATAAAACTTTACCTTGAGAAAAACTTTTTGAATGCTAATGGCCTTCCCAATGCTAATAAATGATTCAAGTTGTTGATGGAAAGTGAAATGGTCTCAATTTCAAGCTCAAAGGGAATTTTGGGAATGAAAAAAAGATGGCCACTTCACAATGTCCACTGCTTTGTTTCTCCTGGGTTTTCCTCTTTTGCAGCAAAAAAACTTAGGTTTTTAGCCATGCCTACTTTCCAGCTTCGCTTCTAAGAAGCTAAGATACTCAACTCTAGGAGCCAGGGGGCGTGGGGTGTTATAGCTTGCTATTATTGTCTTGTGTCTTCATCTTGACTGCCCATTAAAATTTCTACTTCCCTGATCCTGCTTCTGGATTCTTACTGATATTGAGTTTCATCCTGTTGCTTCTGCATTTAATGTAAGATGCTCCAAAACCACTAAGAACAAAATGACTGAATGAAGTAAAATACAACTTTTTTAAAAGTCGATTTTTAGCTATTTGAAGACGAAAACACTACCTTAGTCATTATTTTCCTATAGTACTTTTCTCAATTCTTGCCACGTAGCAGTTACTCATTAAATTCTTCTGATCTTAAATTCAGTAGACGATTTCATATACTAATTTAACAAGTATGCACTGATTTCCTACTATGTTCCAGAAACCCTGCCAGATACTAAGGTTATAGACAGAGGTTAGATAGGAGTTTTCAGAGTAGCCAATTGCTATAAGAAACAAACCCCAAATCTCAGAAGCTTGATATAACCAGAGCTCATTGCTCACCCAGAGAGCTGGGATGGGGGCTCTCTGTCTCATTACAGAGGTTTCACTATTTTCTACGTGTAGCCCCCCGAGTGGCCCTGGATATCAAAATCCAGTTGGAAGATGGGGAAGAGAGAAATCGTGGAGGCTTCTGTAAGAAGGGGCTGCAGGGTCATCCTTGAATGACCAATCACTTCCACCCACATTCCAAGGGCCAGAATTCCATCCCAAAGTTCCATCTAATTTCAGCAAGTATAGATTTGTTGAAAGAGCATGGAAAATACTTTCTGGATGACCAGGAGGAAGAGAAAAATAGGTGTGGATCAAGCATCAGATCCCTCATGGTCCACCCTACCGGTTACCATGGAGCACATTCACCCCTCCCCCAGGAGACAACACAGAGACCCATGTGGCTGCTCATGGTCCAATGAGAGCCCTCTACCCACCACTCGCATAGGCACACTCGATAAGAAATGGGGAGCCAGGGCCAGGAAAACGATAGTAAAAATTCCCAGCCTGCCCATGAAAGAATGGGGGACACACAAAAGTCACTGGCCCAGTTGGGAGATCCAGCTGATTCAAGGGTTAAGGGAAGCTCCATGCTTAGGCTTTGATTCTGTCGTCCAGGAGGAATGCCTCTGTCGGCTTCCTACCATTCTTCTTACCATATCTGAAGAGGACGTGGGGAGGGTCTTCCTCAGGAACGTCACAGCTTCCCCAGCCTTCTTGCTGCAGCAAGCTTAGTGTTCTGAAAATCAAACAAGTACAAGGTTTTTTAATTAAGGGAGAGATTTGTATTTTTTTTTTAACGGAAGTGTAGTTGACACAGGATTGTTACATTAGTTTCAGGGATGCAACGTAGTGATTGGACATCTACACGTTACGCTGTGCTCAACACAAGTGTAGCTGCCATCTGTCAACCATACAGCGTAATACCAACACCAATATGGGGACTATATTCCCTAGGCTGGAACTTGATTCCCCGAGACTTATTTATTCCCAAATTGAAAGCCTGGTTTTTGTTTCTGTATTTTCCAGGATCAAAGTTTTGTTGGCAGTAAGTCTTCAGAAATGCATTTAAAATCCGATCTATTTGATTCCAGTTGACCCGTGTAGACTATGCCCAAAATTCTTTCTAAGATAGTCTTACTCTTTTTTTTTTTTTTTTTTTTTTTTTTTTTTGCGTTTTAGATTCCTTTGTGTTTAGTTTTTTACTGTGGTATAATGACATACCACATGATATTAGCTTCAGGTATACAACATGAGTCAATATTTGCGTCTATTGTGGAATGATCTCGGATGTGTCTAGGGAACATCTGCCACCATACGTGACTGCAGAATTCTTTTCTTGTGATGAGAACGTTTTAGATTCTTTTTTTTTTTACGTTTATTTATTTTTGAGACAGAGAGAGACAGAGAGAGACAGAGCATGAACGGGGGAGGGGCAGAGAGAGAGGGAGACACAGAATCTGAAACAGGCTCCAGGCTCTGAGCTGTCAGCACAGAGCCCGACGTGGGGCTCAAACTCACGGACTGCGAGATCATGACCCGAGCTGAAGTCGGACACCCAACCGACTGAGCCACCCAGGCGCCCCTAGATTCATTTTCTTAGCAGCTCTCGAATATGCAACATAGTATTATTTATAGCCCCGATGCCGTGCATGGCATCCCCATGACTTACTTAGTTCATAACTGGAAATTCATACCTTGGAGTCCCTTCCCCCATTTTGTCCACCTCTGGCACCCACCAATTCCGTTCCCTGAAACTGATTTTTCTTTTCAATTTCCAGACTCAGTGGCTTAAACAACAAACATTTATGTCTCATAGCTCTGGTGGCTGGGAAATCTAAGATCAAGTGGCCAGCTGATTTGGTTCCTGGGGAGAGCCCTTTTCCTAATTTGCAGGTGGATGCCTTTTTGTTGTGGCCTCGAATGATAGAGAGAGAAAGATCATCTCCTGTGTTTCCCCTTAGCAGGGCACTAATTTCCTCATGCAGGCTCCACCTTCACAACTTAATTATCTCCTTGTGGAAAGTTTAGCTAAGCTACTCTATGGTATTGCTTCCTGGGCATCCATTTTGTTTGGCTGAGTGGTTTGTGGGGACTTGAACTGACATGAGTCCCCCCCTTGAAAGTTCATGCCATTGACAACAACCCAATAGTGTTGCAGGCAGATATAAGTTCCTGATATGACTTCCCCAACAGCCCTTGTGACCAACAGTCTCTTGCCCCCCGGCTCCCCATAGCTAAGACCCTGGTGGAGCTTACCAGAACCCTGAACTTTTGGTTTGAATGGATCAATCCAGCTTTAGTTCAGGCCAAGTCCTATCTCTCTCTCTGTCCACACTCCGCTTTGACCTCACCCTGTGACCCCTTAAGGCATTCTGGGTACTCTTCTAGGACCTGTGAGTAATAAACTTCATTATTTACATTTCTTCTTATCTCAACCATCCAGCACCCTGTGCGCCATTTAACAAGTGTTAATTTGACAAATTCGTAACACTCTACTTCCAAATACCATCACACTGGAGATTAGGGGTTCAGCATATGAATTTTAAAGAATCCTCAGTCCATAGCACAGTCTTACTTCTATACTTCATGACACCAAAGCGCATGTGCTTGAGTGACATCAGGGGAACCAAGAGCAGGCAGTGGTCAATTCCTTGACAGGATCAGGGAAAATGTCACAGAAGAGATAAGGTTTGAGTTCAACCTTGAAATATTCCTGACGTTCACCAAGCAGATGGAACAGGAGAAAGAAAAGATAACAGCTGGCTGTGTGGCACACCCACACAAGCTAGAGGATCTGCAGGTGTTTTGGCAAAGCCAGAGCAGGGGATCCCAGGGGGCAGTTTCTAGGACTAAGACTGAAAAGACTATTATGTTCCAGATAAGCGTCTAACTGGTTTTGCTTGGAAGTGTGGCCTATAAGCAATGGGAAGTCTCTAAAAGACATTAAGCAGCAAAGTGATAGACTCACGGTCGTGCTTTGGAGAAGCCTCCATCTTCAGCAAGGAGGATGAAGCAAAAAGTGACAGGCGGGGCTGATAGAATGACCACTCAGGGGTAGTGACTGCTTCAGGCAAGAAATGACAAGGACAGGGGCGCCTGGGTGGCTCAGTCGGTTGGGCGTCCGACTTCAGCTCAGGTCACAATCTCACGGTCCGTGAGTTCGAGCCCCGCGTCGGGCTCTGGGCAGATGGCTCAGAGCCTGGAGCCTGTTTCCGATTCTGTGTCTCCCTCTCTCTCTGCCCTTCCCCCGTTCATGCACATGGGCGAGGCGGAGGCTGTGGAATAGAGATGAGGGTTCAGATGCCAGAACTGTTGCAGTGGAGATACTGGGGTTGCAAACCAGGAGGAGTGGGGATCCTCATTGCCCTCAGCAATCTGTTAGATCTCGCATGGCTTCAACCACACGAACAGATGGTCATCTCCACTATGCCTGTTCAAGTGGCAAACTGGGAACCACTTTCAGCAGGCTAGATCTCCTGCAGGATTTTGTCCACGACTCTTGAGTGAAAGCCCAAGGTTTCAGGCTAGTAGGCATGCAGACTCCTAACCCTACAGAGAGACGGTTTAAGGAAAAGAGCAAACCAAAATAAAATGGCAGACTGGACCAATGCACATGGCAGAGAAATCTGAACTTTTTACCACCTTTAGCGAGGACACCATTCACCTGCCATTAAGAGCTGGAATAAGACAGAGCAAGATGGTGGAAGAAAGTACAAATAATATTACACACAAATGAAGGAGGCAATCATTTTCCAGCTTACTAGAGAGCGTACTTATTAACTTACCGAAAGCTAAACACTGTCCACAAAATGTTATTTAATTATTTTCAACCTCTTAATTTGCCTGACCTGATACAAAATCAAACACAAGCGTTTCTCCCCTTTGTGGCTGTTTCTGTACTTTGCGGTATTTGGAGCACGCATAACTAAAAGGCTAAAAGAAGACGTACTAGGTGAATCTAGTCTGTGCCAGGTTTGTTTCATTAATTTGCTTCTGCTCTGCAGATGAAAGTATTCTCTTTCGAAAAGTAGACCATCCTCAACTTGGTCGTGTCTTCATTACTAAGTACAAATAAGGTATTAAGTTATAGTAGCCTTACTCGGGACTATGTCATCAGGGTGAGTAGGGGAAAAACTAAGGAGCAAGCATTATATGACAGACACAGTACAGATTCCCCAGCCTGGAGACAAACTGTGGGTCCACTGATTCCCCTCTGTGTGGCCTTGGATACAACGGTGAACCTCTCCAAGCCTTCACGTGTAAAACATGGGCAGTAAAGACCAGCAACGTATTCAGTAAAGGCCAGTGGTACCCATGAACTTGGAGCTCCGGGACAAGATGCAGGTGCCTGTTTTGCTACACCTTGGTAAAGTATAAAGCCAAAGGTGTTGAGCAGATCCAGCTATCTGGGTGACTCAGTAAACTCTAAACCAGCCCCACTGATGAAACGTCTATGGCAGTTTCCTACTTGGAGTAGGTGGAACAGAGGGGCTCAAGATACTGCGCTTCCTCGGCTCTAGAACAAACATTTCTATTCGCATTTTAATGTATCTGAAACTTGTATACCTCTTACAACTAATCTACAATCAATTAAATGTTGTAGCTCCCCACCCTACTCCCACTCCAGGATGCCAGCATAACACTGATGGAGCGATTTCTAATCAGGGGAATTCTGGGAAGAAGTAAATAAGATAATCTCCACACAAGGCAGGCAAGCCACTGCTGACTTGTTTGCGGTGCATTTTAAAACAGGGCATCTCGCACAGTTCCTCCATTTTTTTTTTTTTTTTTTAGCTGGTGGGCATCACCAGAGTGACCGGATAAAGTCACATGGGAGCCTCATTTTAAGCTCGTGGGGTGCAACAGCACTGTACTTTTGCTGGGACAGCATCTTTTCCTAAAATGCCTTTCCTACCTTTTCTCTGACAAGCACCTGCTAATGTTTCAAGTTTCACCTGGGCGTCATCTCTTCCCTGAAACCGTTTCCAGGATAGATCACCTTTCCCTGCAAGTGGAAATAAATGGCAATTCTCTCTTCTCTGCCCCACAAGCTATCACTTCTGAAATGCTCCTGCCGTGTCATTGCATTTGCTTGTTTGTAGGCGAGTTTACTCTGCCTGGGCCCTGCCCTCTAGAGCAAGCAACTCAATCTCACTCGCTCCTCCCACAGCCAGTAGCATTTACTCTGAACATAGTAGGTATGTAAGAAGTCCTGTGGAACAGATTGATAAATGTCTTTCCCTATAAGGAACTCTATGAAGAAACTAAGCTTTCAGAGCAGTGTAAAAGTAATCTGTTAGCTAAAATCCAAATTCGAAGAGGGGTACCCTCATGGTACAAATTTAAAGCTGGAAAAATTCTAAAAGGCATGTCGCCATCAGGCGCCCGAAGGCTTACAGTGCTGTCGCGCTAAGTTGGCTGGCTGTGAGGTTTCTTTGGATTTCCTTATTAACCTGCATTTCCCTCATCTACCAGGCCTCAGTCCAATCTCGGCAGAGCTCCCCGGCTCCTCCCGTATGAATCAAACTGGGGGTGCTCATCTTGTCAAATTCGCCTGACAGATAGATTTGCTACAACAAATGAAAACACTAAATAAGCAGTTCCCATCTATTTTTTATGGCTGATATTCATTCCCAGCAAACAGCAAATGTTATCCCAGGATGAAAGCAACTATAATTCCTGAAGTTTTCATTTTGTTGTAAATCACAGTGAAGATCTCCATTGTAAGACTTTTTTTTTTAATGTAAAGCAAAAGTTAAAATACACGTGCTTTTACAATCCCTTAGAAAGTCTCGCAACAAAGTTTAGTTCCAGAAACAAATGCAGTCAAGATGGCCATAGGAAACACCATGGAAGGGTTAAAAGAAATCTCACCAGAAACATTTAACTTAATTATACTTTATAAATAAGTATATACGCATATATACATCTATAGATAGATGCAATCAAGTGCTCAAAGACAAGGTGCTTAATTGCAGATGCCTCAGCTCCTGTCAATATCACACTTTCATTTTCTTACCAGACTCCAAGGTCATCACTACAACTGGCAGTGTTCCTGAACCTAAGGTGTCATAGCAGCTGCTATTAAAGGCTCACAAACTCACCTGCTATTCAAACTCTCCCCTCCTCCCCAGGGGAAATCTGGCCTGAAGAGCCAGGGCAGATGGAAAAGAATTCTGGGAGATTAATAATAGTGATAATAATAATAATAATAGTAATAACAAAGGCACCTGGGTGACTCAGTCAGTTAAGCATCTGACTCTTGATTTCAGCTCAGGTCATGATCTCACAGTTCATGAGATTGAGCCCCACTGTCAGCACAGAGCCTGCCTGGGATTCTCTCTCTCTCTGCCCCTCCCCCACACGCACACGCTCTCGCTCTCAAAATAAATAAATAAATAAACTTTAATAGTAATGATAATGAGTTTATGACTATTAAGTATGCCGTGTGTATTATCTCCTTTAATCTTCAAGACTGCATTGAGGGACAGGTACTCAGATCAGTACCACTTTATAAATCAAGGGATTGAGGCTTAGAAAGATTAAGCAACTTGCCCAAAATCATACTGTCATAAGTGACAGAGGACTTAAAAACAGCTGACTTTCAATTGGATTTGAAGAGCAACATAAACACGTACAAGAAAGCTAAACTACCCCCTTCTTCATCTTTGAACTTGAATTAAGATAACAGGGTAATGGCCATGCATGTGAGCAAATTACCTTCCCACTAGACTCATTCTTTCAGCATTTTAAGAAATCCAACAGAGTTCCACCCACTCCTAATGTGCCTAAAAATCTGGCTATTGCGTCCTTAATGTTCCCATACAGTCTCAGTCCCTAGAGCACCGTTGCTGTGTTCTGTGTTCATCCGAGCTGGATACGACTAGAAATTGACCATACAGCTAATTTCTTTTCATCTTCCCCAAACTTCAGAGATTCTTGAAAAAAAAGAAAGAATGAGAGGATTAAGATTTTTAAATGGTGTTTGTAAATTTCACATTCCCTTCACCAGAGGAGCTGTTGGTACAATTTCTTAAGAACTGCCTACTATGCTCAGTCTCATTTCATTTTTATGGCATTCCCCTGTGTAAAAAGTTTTAAAACCACAAGTTACATAAAGTGTCCAAGGTCATCGTGGGATTAAGATGAGGAATCGGCATGCCTGGGTGGCTCTGTCGGTGGAGCGTCCGACTTTGGCTCAGGTCATGATCTCGCAGTCCGTGAGTTCGAGCCCCGCGTGGGGCTCTGTGCTGACAGCTCAGAGCCTGGAGACTGCTTTGGATTCCATGTCTCCCTCTCTCTCTGCCCCTCCCCTGCTCGTATTCTGTCTCTCCCTCTCCCTCAAAAATAAATAACCATTAATTTTTTTTTTTTAATGAGGAATCAAGATTTCAATATAGGTCTGACTGTCTTTGCAATATAAGACACCCTTGTGTCTTGCTCCTCAACTTGCTCCTCAATGCAAAATACTTAGCAGAAGACTCAGATTTGAGCTTTTTGGCACTTCTTCTCTATTTTGCTTTTTTTTTTTTTAACTTAAAAATGTCTGGCACAAAAGCATCCTCCGATTTTTTTCTAAGAGGTGCTGAATAAACAGTTTGGATGATGTGTGGCCACGATTGCAAACTTGTCAGAATCCAATTATTAAACTGATATTTCAGTATTTATTGCTGTCATCAGAACTCTGCACAATGGCTTTGAAAAATTGCACTGACTCATAGGTTCATATCTGAGGCTTTATCAAATGCACATTTTTTAATATAATGTGGGTGCCAAGAGGTTACAGGCACATCGCATTCAAATTCAATAACACTCTATAATCCTGAAAATAAAATACTGGGTTACGTATCAGGAAAATTCCTTTCTGTTTATATTTCTCCTTCTGAAACCATAAGTCATCTGTGAGAGGAATATGGCAGTTTCTAAATAGGAAAGACAGTTAAAGAGCTTTTAGAAAAGGGAAATATGGTCAGTGAAACATAGAAACAAGAAATAATACTGTACTGCATTGCACACAAACACGAGGCATCATTTGAGTTCAACAATTAATAACGGCATATTTGATTCCAATGAAGCTTCCTCGGAACACACATCTAATTACTAGAACATCTACTGAGAAGATTTTGGATAGCACCATAACGCTCAAGATATTTTCTCTTTTCATTTGTCAACATAAAATAGGTAGAGTGGGGGAATCTTCCTGCTTCAGGGAATGTTTATAGGGAGCCAAAGCTATTGTCATAATAATTTAGATAAATTATGTATCTCCAACCAATAAATTAAGTTGTTGCTATGGAAGCCCAGGTTTTTTAACCGATCCTTTGTATGTGCATTATTTCCTTCTTCCTATCCACAACGTCAACTATTCCCAATTGCTATGAGCTTCATCAAAGAAAGAGGAGTAGCAAATGAACACTCCTCCCTATGATCGACCAAAAACTCTGTTCTTGTCAGAGATTCCACTCAGACTCCCCAGGAAACTGTAGTTGGCAGAGAATGTGCCCTGGTCAACTCTGAATTTTAGAAATGGAAACAATGGCTTCCACATGACTGAAGATTCCAGGACTCTGCACTCCCAAACCAGAGCTGGCTTTCTATCAAACTTCTTCTCCTGGTGGCTCTAAAGTGGGACCACTAAAAAAAAAAAAAAAAAAAGTCGCTTGATGAGATAACTCGTTATTTCACAATGAGTGAAAAAAAAGAACACAATAGCTAGTGTCTTTCTGGAGGAAGGAACAGAGAAAGATAAGGCATTGAGTAGAGTTTGTTGACTATAAATGCACACCGGTGAAGAAAGAAAGGTGATGGCCAACGGTCTAGGTTGAAGGGGATGGAAAAACTTAAAAAAGCATCAGTACCCGCAACTGTAACGAGCCGAGGGCTGAGCGACCGGGATCCCGTAAGGCAGGGCTCCAACCTCAGCACCACTGGCATTTGGCCTGGATAGCTTTGCTTTGGGATCTGCGCTGGGCATCGAAGGATATTAATAGCCTCCCTGACCTCTACCTGCCAGAGGCCAGCAGCAACACTCTAGCCTCCAGTTCTAACAATCAAAACTGTTTTCAGACATTGCCAACAGCGCGGAGCCTGCCTGGGATCCTCCCCATCTCTCTGCCCCTCCCTTGCTCACACTCTTTCTCAAAAAAAAAAAAAAAAAAAAAAAAAAAAAATCAATCAATCAATAATAAATTTAAATAAGTAAGTAAATAAATAAATACGCAGGAAAGCCCACTTGCTCAACGTACAAGCCCTTGAGTAGGGAAAACCCAGGTTCAAGTCCACTGTCCTCCAGCTCTGTAAGTCAAGAGCCTTGTGGCATCAAGTTAGACAGCAATGGCAAACACAGTGCGTAAGAGTTCGTGTGAAGCAATGTACAAAAGTCCATGGGGATGGGCCAGGCGATCAAGCACTTTGTGGTTTGAGGACGTGGATGAACGAGGGGGTCGGTAGTGAGGATGTCGGGCTTTCTTCTCACAACTGCCTGTCCTCCACAGGACAGAACGAGAGGTCAGGGTCAATCCCCTGTGCTGTCTGACGGAGCAGGTTCCAGACCTATTGCAGGCCCCTCCCTCTTCCCTGAAATGAGGCTGCCTATTGATTCTGCTTGGAAAAAATCAAGATCTTATTTCAGGGAACATCACTCCTTTTCTTTTGCTCACAAAGAAGCAATGCTAAAACGTAAAATACCTGTGCATGCCTCTAGAGCATGGATGCAAATGGGCTAAGGCAGTAAAAATGACTGTTCCACGATTCCATTTTTACAAGAACCCTTCTCCCAGGGGCATCAATATTAATACAGTCACACTTTCCAGGAGGGTGAATCGCTAAATCTGCGAAGCCCCAAGGGACAGCTTAACTGCAAGCCATCATCTCCAGGATCACCCAGTGATGCATGGCCATCCCGGGTAGAAATCCTAATGGATGCAACTACACACCTCTGTGACAGGCGGAGACAGCTGGAGGGAGAGTCAGGATGGAAAGACACTTGGGGATGCAGATATAGGACTGTTTGGTTTCACCAGCCACTTAGGCAACCTGAGCCCCTCCAGTGGACTCCCTAAATCATAATTTCCACTCTGCTCAGATCCTCCCTACCTCCCCCACAAACACTGCCCTTTACGCCAATCCGAAGGATCGAAAAGTCAAAGAGGTCTGGCATACATTCTGCAATTTATATGACAGGCACTTACAAGAAGGGGCTCGCCTAAGGCTTGTGCCCTTCCCTTATTCAGGAGTTCCAGAATTCTCCTTCGTGCCCCTGCTCCCCAGCGATGCCTTCCCCACCCCGTCTCCAGTCCCATATGCCAAGTGACTGCCTCTCCTAAACCCCTTCCCCCCTCCCTTTCTTCCAAAAAATTGCCACTATGGAACAATGATACCCTAATTCTCTAGTTTGAACTGAGAAGCTTAATCTTTTCTAAAATCAGAGTGTGAAACTGATTTTTCCCGAAACATAACTCTGGGGAGGTACATCTATAACACTAAACTGAGGAATACTAACAAATAGCACGTTCAAAGACAAAACCCAGAGGGGAAATGTTTCTAGGTTTTGATATGCTTTCTCCCTTCTTTAACTGCTCTCAATCACAGGTTTTTTTTTTTTTTTTTTTTTTAATCACAGGTATCTTTAATCTCATTAGATTCTCTAGTCTTGGAATGGAACTCTGTTTTGGAATTCCTTAACTGTTCCTTCTTAGAACCAAAACTATCCGAGGACATCAAGATACTCTCTCACTGTGCCATCAAAAAAAAAAAAAAAAAAAAAAAATCCCTTACAGAGACGCCGCCATGGGTCTTTTGGGGATGAGGCCGGTGACAGGCCTTGTTATTGAAGTCATTTACTAAAGGTTTTAGTGTCCTCCATTAAACCTTCCAGATTATATAAAGACAGAGGAGACAAACTCTCCCCTTGTGATGAAGGACCTAACAAGCCAGGAGGAGCAGAAATGAGTTCCAATCACGAAGACATTTTCTACTTAACTCCCTAAATTAGATAAAACAATCTACAGGGCCACACGTATTTCCGGTGGCGGCTGATGTCTGGATGGGTGAGAACTTACCCACCACAGCGCCTCGGACAGCAAGCGCTTGAGCTGAAAGCAACCAGCTTCTCTTGGCCTCCGGGTGCCATTTAAGATTCTAATGAAGCAGAACCTCTCCAATTTAAACAAGGGTCTAATTGATTTCTGTTTGGTTAAGCCAAAATTTAAAATACCTCCATCACATTTTCCCAGAGATGTTTGCCTTGTAAACCAGGATGCCTGACTTGCTGGAATGCATCCTTCCATTTATAACATAGTTATTTAAGGATCTACTACGTGCCAGGCGCTGTTCTGAGGGACTGGGAACACCAGAGTGAACAAAATAGACTGAAACCCCTCTCCTCATGGAATTGGACATTCGTGGGAGCTTCTAATTCTGGAATGTAAGGGTATCTTTTCATTTCCTCAGCATCTTGTCCAGTGTCTGACACAGCGCTGGCTTTATGACTTTTTTTTTCTTTTGTTTTTTTAAATTTTTATTTATTTAATTTATTTTTTTTAGTTTACATCCAAGTTAGTTAGCATATGGTGCAACGATGATTTTAGGAGTAGATTCCTTCGTGCCCCTTACCCATTTAGCTCATCTCCCCTCCCACAGCCCCTCCAGTCACCCTCTGTTTGTTCTCCATATTTAAGAGTCTCATGTTTTTGTCCCCCTTCCTGTTTTTATATTATTTTTGCTTCCCTTCCCTTACGTTCATCTGGTTTGTCTCTTAAAGTCCTCATATGAGTGAAGTCATAGGATATTTGTCTTTCTCTGACTGACTAATTTCACTTAGGATAATACCCTCTAGTTCCATCCACATCGTTGCAGAGAGACAGAGAGAGAGGGGAGAAGGAGGGTCAGAGAGGGAGGGGAACAGAGGATCCAAAGTGGGCTCTGTGCTGACAGCAGCAAGCCCAAGGCAGGGCTCGAACTCAGGAACCGTGAGATCGTGACCTCAGCCAAAGTCAGACGCTCACCTGACGGAGCCACCCAGGTGCTCCATGACTATTCCTTGAAGAGCGAATGTGCCTTGAGTGCATACTACGTGCCCCAAACTGAAGGATCCAGAATGGATAAGTCCTCATCCTGGCTCATGGGACGTCACAGTCCCTGGCACCAGTCTGGTAGAGTAGAGCAGCTGCAGTAGACTGCCACACGGGGCCGGGGGGCAGCAGGTGATGGGGACAAGGAGAATTAGAGGAAACGAGAAGGACCAAATAGAGAAGACGCTGCTAGAGCTGAATCTTGGATTCTGAGTAACTGATCCGCATAAGCGGACGTAGCAGTGATGGAAGGGATGGACCCTCCAGGCACAGAGAATAATATGAACCAAGACAGAGAAAAAGCAGCCTGATGTGTCTGGAATGACCCAGAATATAACACATGGTCCCTTATCCCACACCAGGGATGGGGTCCTATGGAATAAACATCAAGGCTTTCTCAGCCTCTTCTCGGGGCAGACAGGTACCAACCCAAAACCCATACGACTTCCAAGAGAACAGTTTTGGTTCTCCATAAGAGACAGGAAAGATCAGGCCCGCCCCTGCTGCAGTCAATAGAATAGTCAACTCTGAGTGAGGCAAGAAGCACTTGGAGGCTTGAGGGACAGAAATGATGCAGGGCTCAGTCCAACCTACCCTACCAAAGCCCACGGGAAGATGACAGGCCATCAAGTTTTCTGAAAGGCACACTTTTTAGGACTCACGTGTGGGTCACTTTGACGGCCAGCCCTTAATATACCTTCACACACGTCCTTCACTGAGGGGCCCATCAGTCTCTCCAGCCTTGCTTACTACGGGGAGCTAAATATGCCTTTAATATTTATCTGTGCTGTGAAAACTGCTCCTACATGCATCCCTTTGAGGGAAATAGCCAAGATCAATGCAGGCCTGACGTATACTAAATGAAGAAACAAACAGAAATATTTATTTCTCTGTCCACAGACCACAGTGCCTCCTGAGGGAGAGAACAAATTGGCAACAATATAGTGCCTCCAAGCGGGCATTGACTGTCTCTGTGAAGGCCAGCCCCGTTAGACCTTTTTTTTTTTCCTTTTGCTTCATAAGAGAGGGACTATGCAAAAACATAATAAAAAGAAAATTATTTATATTTTAAATGCAGTGTCTTCACGGCTGTTCTGGGAGTAGATGTCTCAAACCTTCTTTTGTTTGGGGTTATAATAAGTAGTACCATCGAGCGCCAGCTGCTTTAAATACTTTCTCCTTTGAAATTCAGACTCCGCCAGTTTAAGTATCGTTATGGACATTTCACACATTATGGAAGAAGCAAGGCTGGGGAGCTACCTCGCCTGAGGGGCCCAGTAGCTCCAGGGCAGTTCAGCAAGAAACGTCCGGCTCCAAACTCTGTGCTATTTCTTCCGTGTACTTTGCTGTCCATGAGCTTGGGACACGACCGAGTACATAAATAGGTGACATATCGGGACGCCTGGGTGGCTCAGCCGGTTGAGCGTCCAAGTCCGGCTCAGGTCAGGATCTCACCGCTCGTGAGTTCGAGCCCCGCGTCAGGCTCTGTGCTGACAGCTCAGAGCCTGGAGCCTGCTTTGGACTCTCTGTGTCCCCCTCTCGCTCTCTGCCCCCTCCCCCGCTTATGCGCGCTTGCTCTCTCCCTTTCAAAAATAAATAAACATGAATAAATATAAATAAATAATGAATAAAAATAAATATGAATGAATAAAAAATATAATGAATAAATATAATGAAATATAATGAATAAAAAATAAAAATGAATCAAATATATGGGTAACATGTCAACACGAATACTGTCTGTCTTAGGGGACGTTCCCCAGAAGAAGCAAATCCGGAGACCAGGATGATGGGCAAATTATTTATTAAGGAGAAACTACTGACAGACGGACAGATGGAGAGACAGAAAAGGAGAAGAAACCAAGCAAAGGTGACATTTCAAACAACGAGCATCCTGCAGAAGCAGCTTCAGCCGATGCCGCAGGGAAACCAGGAGGGTGAGTGGTACCCAGAGCTCCCAGGTAAGGGAGGCAGGCCTCCGTGATCCTGCACCTGTAGGTCACCGGGAAGGGCCACCCTGGAATGATGCAAACTCGGGCACTCTCGTTCTTTGCAGACATCATTCCATTTGCCTGAAGACGGTGTGTGCAATAAAGTGAGAACTCACCACACTTGGGGGAGAATTGCGTGGAAACATGGAAACAGATCTCAGAGGATGCGTGCCTACGGAGCACCAACGAGGTTCGCTCTACTGTTTCAAAGCAAATGCTCGCCGCCAAAAACACGGGCACATCGTCATTGCCCAACACGTAGATCCACAAACAGCACTGGTACCGGTCCCTGCGCAACTAGCCTGCAAACAGGGTCCTGGATCTCCCCTTTCTGTCCCTGTCTGCACTGGTCGCTGCAACAGTTCTGTTCAGGGCAGCAGTGGCCTTGGAGTTGGTGCCACCAGCTGCAGGAGTGTGGGTCTGGGGCCCTTTTCTTTTCTTTTCTTTTCTTTTCTTTTCTTACTTATTTATTTTTGATAGAGAGAGCACAAGTGGGGGAGGGGCAGAGAGAGAGGGAGACGCAGAATCGGAAGCAGTCTCCAGGCTCCGAGCTGGCAGCACAGAGCCCCACGCGGGGCTCGAACCCACGAACCGTGAGATCATGACCTGAGCGGAAGTTGGACACTCAACCTACTGAGCCACCCTGGAGTCTCCCTGGGACTCTTAGGTTTCAGGTGTCTGCTCAAGGGGCCCAGAGTTCTATAACCCCGTGACCCCTGTACCTCCAAGCTTCAGCCTGTTTATCACCATGCTTGCCCAGTCTTTCCGGTGCTTTGGCACATCTGGAGTCTTCGTTTGGTTCTTGCCACTTCCTCTCTTTCAGAAGCATAACAACTCTTCCAAGCCATGACGGGGAGGTACATAGTGCAAGGTTGTCAAGGTTATCAAGACATCGACTTGCAACCTGCTCCTGCCACTTCCTAGCCCTGAATCGTGGGGCAAGCTGTCCAGCTCCTCTGCGTTTCCTCATCTGTTAAATCGAGAAGAAGAAGACTAAGCCAGGAGTTCTTGTGAGAATTTAACGTAGGAATGTATAAAACATCTACTCGATGATGGTAGCGGCCATTTTCATTGTTATTGTTATTTTAATTCTCTCTCTGGGGACCATGACTTCCCAGGAGATCAAGGGCAGGCCGAATTGAGTTTAAATTTATAATTGTCTCTGGAACTTAGCATTCTCTTTGGAAACTAAGTGGGACTGTTGGCCACTCTGTCAGAAGACTAGCCCTAAAATCTACATTAGATCACCAGAGTTCCTCTCCATTCCCTTTCCGGAACCACTGAGTGTTCCATTTTCAAGGAAGGAGAAGCTATACACAAGTATGGCGATGTCAACCTAGGCCTCGGCAGTGATAACCCATACAAGCCAAACCCTATAACTCCAGCTGAGGCTCTTATCACACAGAGAAGTAAGATACACACCAACACCTGGTGACCTAGATTCCTCATTCATGATCCGAACTTCTGGGGGACAGAGCAACAATGAACCATTTAAAAGCAGCAGCAGAACCCAGCAGCGTTCTTGAAAGAAGTAAACCTGAATGCCTTAAGGCATCCATTGTACAGAATGAATTAAATTCTCCGCTGTGCATTTAGAAGGACAGTACGTATACACTTGGAAGAATCAAAGTATTAGTCACTGAAATCATTTTCTGTGTTCTGTAGTTCAGACAAGGAGCCCTAGCTGAGAAAGGCTTATCTAAACTAATGCTTCATTAAGAGCTATTCAAACTGAAGGTGGAGAGTGTAAACGGTTTGCTCAGTCTATGGCATGCAGCAAGCTGAAGACCACAAAGTTCCTTGCTAAAGAGCCCCCAGTGTCATAGAAACTCTAGTGTTCTATTAACCTCTCCCCCTCTTCCTCGCCTGCCCCCACTTCCTCCTTTTCTCCCTCTCCGCCCCACTAATTTCTTTCCCTCCCTTCCCCCATTTCTCCAGCAATGTGAATTGAGAGAGAGAGAGAGAGAGAGAATACCCTTGAATGAGATCTGATGTAGACCCATCACACAGCCACACATATGGGTAGCAATGTTAAATAAGGTGCATAATATTCATTCAATAGTTAAGAACAACAACAACAACAACAACAACAAACTTGGACATTATCCACCCTAGAGGTCCTCATCGTTAAATGGTCAGTGGTTCCTCCACTCTGTAATCCCATAGCACCTGGTGCTGACACTCGCCTGGAATTTGATCTCATTGGATCATGATTGTCTGCTTGTGTACTTATATTCCCATTGAGTTATGATAACAGGGAAATAAGTTTACTCCTTTCTTTTGTTTAAAGATTTTTTTAATGTTTATTTTTTGAGAGAGAGACAGAGAGACAGGACACAAGCGGAGGAGGAGAAGAGAAAGGGGGAGACACAGAATCTGAAGCAGGCTCCAGGCTCCGAGCTGTCAGTACAGAGCCCGATGCGGGGCTCGAACCCACAAACCATGAGATGGTGACCTGAGCCGAAGTCGGACACTCAACTGACTGAGCCACCCAGGCGTCCAAGTTTACTCCTTTCTAATTTCAGTTTCATCGCAGTATGACACATGAAAGCCATCAATACAGAATAACTGAAAGAATGAATGAATGAATGAATGAACCAACCAATGAAAGCCGTTTCAGAGATCACAATACCATGGGCTCCGAGGGTTGATCTAACACGGAGGATATGGACTGCCAAAGTGAGTCAACTTATCAGTTCTCTACAATACTTCGACGTTGGAAAAGATGGCAATGTATATTTATTAACTGGATCAGAACCATATGCATTTGATTTTGACCTGTCAAAAATCATTCTTAAATGAAATGTTACACCATCCCAATTAGCATCCAAAACAATGTAACACGTAGACTGAGACTTCATTTTCTCTTCTTGAGAAATGTTTATGGCTGAGCCTCATGGGATTGTAGTAAAAGGAGGCTCAAGATGTAATAATTTCTATGATAAATGAATCATGTAGGTCAATGATTGTGAACCGAAATCTCTATAAGGCTTACTCAGGTCATTCCAATCAATAAATTAGCTTGGGTGTGGATTTGGACAAGCTGAAGATTGGATGCATACCCTGTCTAGATGGGGTAGTTGCAACTCAGCTCCAGCCTATTACTGGGCCAGTTTAAAATAAAAGACAAGAAAGCAATGTACATGCACATGTGAAATCTGTCAGTTTTTAAATATGAGCCAACATTGCATACATCACACAAAATTTGCCTGTTGCCTGGATTTAACCTGAGGGCTTAGAATATAAATGACCATATGGGTGAAAAACTGAAAATCCGAGAGGTCTTCAGCATCTACACATTGGCCAACATGACTCAACTAGAAGGTTTCTGCCTCTATTTTTTCTTTTAATTCTTTGTTACGCCCCCAGGCACTTAGTCTAAACTTCTGCAAACAATGTGTATTTTAGACACAGATTTTACCTACTGGAAGATTACAGTTCAGAACAAAGCCAGTTATAAATAAATAAGCCACAGAACAGGCAAAATTGACTATTCCGATTTTTTTGTGCCCCAGTGGTACACGTTCTTCCATCACAACCCCCATAACTCTTCATTGTTGGTTCTTGGCATTTATGAGTTTAACTTTTGCAATTCCAATTATATGTGATCAGACCCAAAGGTCAGCGATACACAGAAAATTGTCTTTTTTGCTGCAGTATAAATGTGAAATACAGGGGCACCTGGGTGGTTCAGTCGGTTAAGCATCCAACTTCAGCTCAGGTCACGATCTCACGGTCCGTGGGTTCGAGCCCCGCGTTGGGCTCTGGGCTGATGGCTCAGAGCCTGGAGCCTGCTTCTGATTGTGTCTCCCTCTCTCTCTGCCCCTCCCCTGTTCATGCTCTGTCTCTCTCTGTCTCAAAAATAAATAAACATTAAAAAAATTTAAAAAAATAAAATAAATGTGAAATACAAATATTTAAGACCAACATAACTAAGGAGGCAGCCAAATCTTCAGCACACCTGTCCATCTCAATACAAATTCATATTTTGTTTTAATTCTGTAATTATTAGACGTAGTATATTTCACAAAGAGTTGAAAATATCCTTCAGTGAAAAAGCTACCACATGTAGACACAAAAGCAAACTTTCAAGGCTTGTAAAATGAGAAAACAACGTGGAGTCTTCTCCTTAAGTCATACTCCAAGCAGGACGTCAAGTTGAACATTAGCACCTTGAAACATCTTCCCTTGACACTCAGGAGCTTACCTTCTCTCTCGCTCCTATATCTTACTGTTCATTCCTCCCAGTACCCTTTCCAGATTCCTCTTTGCCTTCCCAACATCTAAATGTTGAAAGGGCCCAGACTTAGCCCTCATTTCTCTTTTCTCTTTATGCTTACTCCCCAGGGGAATCTCAATCCAACCTAGGGTAGCAGATAACACCCATATACCGGAGATCCTCAAATCCTGACCTCCAGCCCACATGTCTCCACCACCTGTAGCCCAAATTCCAGGCACATACCTCCAGCTACCCACTCATTTCCACTTGTCTCCTACTAGCCAAACACACCCGCTCTTCATTTCTCCCCAGCTCTTTACCCCAAACACGTTCTTCCCTTAGTCTTCCCCATCTTGGTAAGTACCCACCTGACTACCAGTCACCTAGGACAAAAGCCTAGAATTGTCCTTGTTCTTTTTAAGCCTCATGCTGTATCTCAGCTTCACATCAAATCCCACTGGTTCTCCCTTTGACATATATCTTGAATTTGCCCTTCTCACCACCGGACATCAACATATCCTGCCAAAACCATTTCTGTAGACCATTACCTACTTCTCCTGCTTCACCCTTATCACCTCCCAAGCTAGTCTCAATATAGCAGATGGAATGATTTGGTAAAATGAAAGTATAGGGGAGGAAAACTTACCTTTTTTCCCCTCTACCCCTCTAGGTTCTCCAGGTACGATGCTTCACATTAGACTGACAAAAGAAGGGTTAACAAGAGATAAACAAACAGAAATGCATTGATGTGTGCACGCATAAACACCTGAGAGCACTCAGCGGTGAGTAACTCAAAAGGGTGGTTAGAACTTGGGCTTATGCAGCATGTTAACAAAAGAGTAATAACTCTGTAGTGAAGTGACAAGAGAAAGGAAAGGGAGTTTGAACTTGTAGTGGTGACAGATTGTGGAAAGGTAAATATAGAGAGGAAACCAATGGAAGAAAAGAACAGTTTGGGCAAGATTTGCTGTGTGGTTTCCTCTGGTTCCATCCATGGGATGATAAGCATCTGAAATTGTCTCTAGGGTCAATCAGAACGAAATCTGCCCTTTCTAGAATAGAGGGAGAGGGCGGAGAGATTTTTGTGGGTCTGTTTGTTCTCAAGAGTCTTGAATTCAAAATCATTCTTATGCCAGCATGGCATATTCTGGGTGCTATACTCTGAACCCCTTCAAAATCCGGATCATACCTCTCTTCTGTTCAAACCCCACCACAAGTTGCCCACGTCTTTCTTTATACAAGGTGGCCATAAAGCTTGGAAACAGAGATAACATTATTTTATCACACTGTAACATTATATTAAATAACATGTGTCATATATCCATCTGTGTCCAGGCTTCTTAGCCACTCTGTAAAACTCCAAAATCCTTACCAAAGCCAATGGAGCCATGCATCCTTACAATGGGAGGCCTCCTCTCTTCTTCATTACTTACTTCCCTGTTCTCTGCCACAGCCAAGCTGGCTTCCTGGATACCCCCTGAGCATGCCTGGCTCATTCCTGCCCCAGGCCCTCTGCACCTGCAGGTACTTGATATCTGTAAGGCTCACATATGTACTGTTCAAATGTCACCATGTCAAAGAGGTCTCCCCTGACCACTCAACTTCTTTCTATCCCCTCAACTGACTTTACCCTTCACTGTCGTCATGACTACCTGATGGAAATATAAGTTTCATGAGAGTTTCTGACACTTAGTAGATGCTCAATAATTATTTGTTGAACTAATTAATAGCTTAATTAATGAATGATTCTCTGAGCATCATAAAATACTTGAATATTTTTTTAACTTTTTTAATGTTTATTTATTTTTGAGAGAGAGAGACAGAGCATGAGCAGGGGAGGGGCAGAGAGAGAGAGAGAGACACACAGAATCCGAAGCGGGCTCCAGCCTCCAAGCTGTCAGCACAGAACCCGACGCGGGGCTTGAACCCACGAGTTGTGAGATCATGACCTGAGCTGAAGTCGGATGCTTAACCGACTGAGCCACCCAGGTGCCCCTGTTTTGTTTGTTTTTTTTTTTTTTTTTTTAATTTATTGCATGTTATTGGAGGGAAGGATCAATAAAAGTCTATGGGATCAAACTTCAAAGATTCAACCTGGCTTCTTTTGTGAATGTCAGGAATCCTTCTACACTCAAAGCTCCTCGAGGACGTGCCTTAATCATCCTTATAGTTAGTAGACAGAAGCAAATGGAGTTTTTATGTTTGGGGACTGGGGGGATGATTCCAGGTGCTCACATTCCCTACCAACATGTGATAACGAGACGCTAAATGGTAAGACAGAAGAGTGTCGCTGGGCTGTGCCCAGGTGTGCTCATGTCCTTCCAGGCACACATATTTCTCTTTCAAGAACCAGAGAAACGTTTCCTAATTTGAAAACTAAAGTTCATAGCTGTGCTTTCTCCAACTTCAACCTCCCAAATTGTGTGGCCAACGGAGACTGAGGTAAGGGGGCAGTCAACAGGGCTTAAAATGTGTACAATTACACAGGTCCATCCACTTGTTTTCCTGCTGCTGCCATTCAGCAGAATGGAGATGTGTGGGTAAATGGAAATTACTGCCCATGGGG
This sequence comes from Puma concolor, assembly GCF_028749965.1. Lineage (NCBI taxonomy): Eukaryota > Metazoa > Chordata > Mammalia > Carnivora > Felidae > Puma > Puma concolor. The sequence goes on from NC_141674.1 coordinate 116,906,049, forward strand.
TAAGTCCCTTAGGCAGCTATAATTGTGTGTTTTCTTGCAGATTCCGTTGCCACGGTTCTCCCACCAACTTGGTTTGCTCATTTCCCACCCACATCCCCTGCCTTCCTTGTCAGGTGATTAATTGTGGATCTGAAAGAGAACACCCAGCTTGGAATTCAAACAGCTGAGTGAAATGGAAAATGTTCCTTTGGTACTAGTGGGGAAGGAACTGTAATCAGCAGGCATTTTATTTCTTGAACGTAGCATTCAATTTTCTTTAAACTTAGTTCTCGATATTGTGATGAATGTCCCCACCGTGGTGTGCACCTTTCCAGGGTACAGTAAAGGGACCCTTGCTTCTCCCTCATGTTCTACAGTTTTATGTAGCAAAGAGGATATGATGGGGAAAGTATTCATAGAGAACTGGACCGGGGTCTATGAGGTATCAGGTAATCAGGTATCAGAGTCCATATTTAGCCTGCCTGGGTTTGTAATCTCCTTCTCCTGTGCATCAAGGTAAAAAGTCTGGGATTTATTTGCATTCCATTCCTTATTGCCTTTCCCTGTCTAGGGCCATGGTGGTATCTGAATCCCTTGCCTGCATTCTGGTGGGTTATAGAACTCTATGTACTATGATTAGGGATGAGATCTTTCACCTTTCCTGTATTTTCTCAGTGCCATTTTGGATCTTCAGCACATGCCTTATTTTTATATAAGGATGATGGATGTTGGGACAAATACACGTCAATTTAAGTGACAACAAGATCTTTAAAGTACAAAGATCCAGCTGGGAACTGCGACCAGGTTCGTTAGCAAGTTCTGAGTACTTTGACTTCCCAAGAGTCTGTAAGAAAAGATGAATGGGCACCAGATGAGAGCCTTGAAGGAATCATTGCAATTATCTCTCAGGTACTGGGGCACCTGGGAGGCTCAGTTGGCCAAGCATCTGACGCTTGGTGTTGGCTTGGATCATGATCTCATGGTTCGAGGGATCAAGCCCCAAGTCGGTCTTTGTGCTGAGCATGGAGACTTCTTGGGATTCTCTCTCTCCTTCTCTCTCCCTCCCCTGATCGCTTGCGCTCTCTCTCTCTCTCTCTCCCCCCCCTGCTCTCTATTGCTCTCTTTCTCAAAAATAAATAAATAAGCTTAAAAAAAGAAATATCTTTTTATAGTGGAATGTGCCTTATTATAAGAGTAGAAGTGGCTGAATGCGTCTAACAAATGATACTGAGTGGGAGATAATGGCTTTAGAACTCTTTGAACGTTTGTCTCACTGGACTTGAAATAACACATCTTTTGGTCTCATGATGCTAGTGACGCTTTTGAAAGCCATGCCAGTTTTTGTCTTCTCTGGGTCATCTTGGTGATTCCAGGAGACCATGGCTCTCATGGCTCAGGCAGAGGAGAAAATGAGCTCAACAAAGACTACTAGGACAGTTGCCAAAATATATAGCAAAGTTAAACAATATTTTCATGTTGAAGAGCCATGTGAAGTTTTAAACTGCTATCTTATATACAAGAGGCCCTCATCTTGATTGCTATTCTATTGTTAGCTATATAGATCTTTCTCTTTTTTGGAGAACAGCGTCCTCTATTCTACCCTATAGCTTCCTTCCTGCTCCGAGAACATCACCGATTATTTTTACGCTGTGACTTTTGTTCACATTGTCTTAACAGGTTGAATTCTATACCATCCTCCCTACTATCTTCTCTGTCTTCACGGCTCATGTAAAGTACCATCTACATACAACATCCTTGATTCAGTTCTTTGCTTTATTTTAGCTTACACTTTAGAAGACTTCATGAAATGCCATGACTGTTTCAAGTGGCTGTAAGTACCAACTCTGAATTCTCTTAGATGATTCTGCCCTTGGTGTGGAAGCCCCATAGCACCCAGTAGTGGGGCCAATGCCTCTCCAACATCTGGGGAATGAAATCTGGCCCTTTGTAGCAACGTGGATGGAACTGGAGAGTGTTATGCGAAGTGAAATGAGTCATACAGAGAAAGACAGATACCATATGTTTTCACTCTTATGTGGATCCTGAGAAACTTAACAGAAGACCATGGGGGAGGGGAAGGAAAAAAAAGTTGGCGAGGGAGGGAGGCAAACCATAAGAGACTCTTAAAAACTGAGAATAAACTGAGGGTTGATGGGGGGTGGGAGTGAGGGGAAAGTGGGTGATGGGCATTGAGGAGGGCACCTGTTGGGATGAGCACTGGGTGTTGTATGGAAACCAATTTGACAATAAATTTCATATTAAAAAAAATAAAATACATTTTAATACACACACACACACACACACACACACACACAAACCTATAAGAGAATGCAAAGATGAGCCACAGACTCAGAGAAAATATTTGTAAAAGTCATCTCCAATAAAGGGCTGGTATTGAAAATACACAAAGAACTCTTAACACTGAACAATAGGAAAACTCAAACAAGCCAATGAAAAAGCGGACAGGTACCTTGTGTTGCTGATTTTAGCTATTCTGACAAGTGTGGGGTGATATCTCACTGTACTTTTGATTTATGCTACCCTGATGGCAAGAGATGATGACCATCTTTCATGTGTCTGTTAGCCATCTGTACATCTTCTTTGGAGAAATGTCTGTTTATGTCTTCTGCCCATTTTTAATTAGATTACTTGTTTTTTGTGGTGTTGAGTTTTATGCGTTCTTTATATATTTTGGCTATAGCCCTTTATTTGACATGTCATTTGCAAATATCTCCTCCCATTGTGTAGTTTGCTGTGGTATACGCACACAAGAGAATATTATTCGGCTATAAAAAATGAAATCTTGCCATTTGCAATGACGTAGATGGTGCTAGAGAATATAATGCTAAGCGAAATAAGTCAGAGAAAGACAAATACCATGATTTCACTCATAGGGTGAACCTAAGAAACAGAACCAATGAGCAAAGTGGAAAAAGAGAGAGAGAGAGAGGCAAACCAAGAAACAGACTCTTAACTATAGAGAACAAGTTGATGGTTCCCAGAGGGGAGGTGGGGGGGGGGAGGGATGGGTGAAATAGGTGATGGGGATTAAGGAGGCCACTTGTGATGAGCACTGGGTGTTATACGGAAGTGTTAGATCACTATACTTTACACTTGAAACCCATATGACATTGTATGTTAACTGGAATTAAAATAAACTCTTTAAAAAAAAAAAAAAAAAGGAGGGATGCCCGGATGGCTTAGCTGGCTAAACCACCAACTCTTGATTTTGGCTCGTCAGTTTACGATCTCAACAGTTCATGAGATCGAGCCCCGCTATCAGCACCGAGCCTGCTTGGCCTTCTCTCTCTCTCTCCTTCCCTCTCTCTGCCCCTCCCCTACTCCACTCGCTCTCCCTCTCTCAGAAGAAAACAAAAATAAAAATAAAGAAATATCAACAAATGGATTGAGACCAACACTCAAACAAACTGCAAAAAGTGGGCAGGAACCTCACGATAGGAAGGTGTCCGGATGACAAACAGGCATACGAAGTGATGCTCACTATCAAGTGTCAGCAGGAGGATGCAAGTGGAACCACAAGGACATGTCACTACGCGTCTCTCAGAAAAGCTCGTCTAAAATACCAATTCAAAACGCTCCCAGGGATGGGGAGCAAAAGGAACTCTCATTCACTGCTGGCGGGAATGCAAACCGGTCCAGCCGCTTTGGAAAACAGCCCAGCCTTTCCTTACAAGACTGAACATAGTCTCATCATAGGATCCAGCAGCTGTGCTCCCGGATATTTACTCAAACGAGTGAAAAACTCACATCCACACGAAAACCCACACAGGAATGTTTACAGCTGCTGTCTTCATAATTGCCCCAGACTGGAAGCAACGTGATGCCCTTCACTAGGTGAAAGGATAAACTTTGCGACATCCAGATAATGTCGCATCATGTAGCACTAGAGAGAAATGAGCTCACAAGCCATGAAAAAAGGAAATCTTAAATGCTAAGTGAAAGAAGCTAGTCTGTTATTCCACATATGAGTGAAATCATATATTTGTCCTTCTCTGACTGACTTAGTTCGCTTAGCATAATACACTCCGGTTCCATCCACGTCATTGCAAATGGCAAGATTTCATTCTTTTTGATTGCCAAGTAATACTCCATTGTGTTTGTGTGTGTGTGTGTGTGTGTGTGTGTGTGTGTGTGTATACCACATCTTCTTCATCCATTCATCCATCGATGGACATTTGGGCTCTTTCCATACTTTGGCTATTGTTGATAGTGCTGCTATAAACATGGGGGTGCATGCGTCCCTTTGTAACAGCACACCTGTATCCCTTGGATAAATGCCTAGTAGTGCAATTGCTGGGTCGTAGGGTAGTGCTATTTTTAGTTTTTTGAGGAACCTCCATACTGTTTTCCAGAGTGGCTGCACCAGCTTGCCTTGCCACCAACAACGCAAAACAGACCCTCTTTCTCCGCATCCTCGCCAACACTTGTAGATTCTTGGTTTTTTGATTTCAGCTATTCTGACAGGTGTGAGGTGATATCTCATTGTGGTTTTGATTTGTATTTCCCAGATGATGAGCGATGTTGAGCATCTTTTCATGTGTCTGTTAGCCAGCTGAATGTCTTCTTTACAGAAATGTCTGTTTGTGTCTTCTGCTCATTTCTTCACTAGATTATTTATTTTTGGGGTGTTGAGTTTGGTGAACATAGGGGAAGGGAAGGAAAAATAAGATAAAAAGAGAGAGGGAAGAAAACCATAAGAGACTCTTAAATACAGAGAACAAACTGAGGGTGGCTGGAGGGGACGTGGGTGGGGGGATGGATTAAATGGGTGATACAAATTCAAGAGGGCTCTTATTGGGATGAGCACAGGGCGTTATATGTAAGCGAAGAATCACAAGGTTCTAATCCTGAAACCAATACTACATGGTATGTTAACTAACCTGAATTTAAATAAATATTAAAAAAAAAAAGAAAGAAAGAAGCTAGTCTGACAATGATCCATATCATTCTGGATCCAACTTTGTGACATTCTGGGAAAGGCAAACTATAGAGACAGTAACAAGGTCAATGGTTGCCAGAGGCTGGGGCAGGGGTGAGGGGGGAAGTGAAGGGCAGAGATAGATGGAGCACAGGGGAATTGGGAGGCAATGAAACTCTATAACTCTATTGTTTGATAATCCAGTGGTAGATTCGTGACATTAGGCACTTGGCAAAACCCACCGGCACTGCGTAACACAAAGGATGAACCCATTCTTTGTGCACTGTAGACTTTAGTAAATCATAATGCGTCAATATTAGCTCACCGACTGAAACAAAAGTACCACCGCCATGTAAGGCGTGTATAATAGGGGAAGCTGAGGGCAGGGGAGGGTTGAAGAGGGTGAAGCAGGATCTGTGCTTTCTGCTCGATTTTTCTTTAAATCTAAAACTGCTCTCTAAAAAGTCCATCAGTTTCCAAAAGTAGCGCTCATTTTTAAAATGCACACACCCGGGTTCCACCTCAAGAAATGCCACGGGGTTCGGAGGGGGTCGGTGGTTTGGCGTTTTAGCTGGTTCCCGGGCGACGCCGCCGCAGGTCCCGGGGCCGCGCTCCAACAGCACTGGCTTCGCATCCGTGTGTGCACCTGCTTGGTACTGTTCACTGTTGCTTCTGCTGTGCTTGCCTCTTACCCCCAACATCCCCGCAAACTCTTTAGAACAGGGCTGTGTCCATCCTTGATTCTGTGTCCCTCGGTGGCTCAGACAAGGACGGCAGCAGGGTATCCACCGATAGGTAGTTTCTGACCAATGTCTGCAAAAGGACTTTCTGGATAGAACAGATGAAAAGCTTGCCTTGTCTTCTGTGGATAGAACACCTGTGTCCCAGCCTAGCGTGTTCTGTAAAGGGCTGTATGCAGAACCCCTCCCTATGTACAGGGATGGGGGGGGTGTGGACAGAAGGACTCAGAGAACAGAGCCAGACACAGAACCGGGGCTGTGGTCAAAGAACCAAGAACTAGGAGCCAAATGAGCTGACAGCCAGTAACCAGGTCAGCCTCGCAGCCAGGCCAAAGCTCAACCCCTAGAGACTAAGTCAGAGGCCAAGATACAAATTAGGAGTCTATGGTGGAAACAGGGGTCAAGATCGCTAAAGTAGCAGAAGACTAGCAGTGCTGAAACACACAGAACGTGACCAAACAACAGCCCTTACTCTTTCCTGGACCTCTGTCCAAACCACCCAATACCAAACCCTGTGTGGAGGGGGGAAAGAGAAGGCGACAGTGGCCTTCATCACACAGGGTCACACACACACACACAAAACAAAACATGACCTAACATCAGAATTATGAAAAAAAATGTGAAGAAAGGGAAACCCAAGCAGAGAGCACAGCCAGCATTCAGGCCACTGGGACCAGGGGGACGTGAGCCAGGAAAAGGGGGTACCAGGAGGCGATGGGGGTAAGCAAAGGCTAGATTTCGTGAGGTGTGGAGGCCCCGGTAAGGCAATTGGATTTGACTGGGAGTGTGATGGGTCCCTGGGGAGGAGGGTTGAAACCAAGAAGGGACATGATTTGATTTGCCGGTGAATTCCGGACTACCGTGGAGGGGGAGACACTAAGTGTTCGTGAAATTCTTGGTCCTAAAATAAATGTTGAGGGACACAGAGCCTCCTGCTCACACAACTTTTGGAAATGAGAAAAATGTCCCCTCTCCGGGTGGATGTAAGGGGGCTCCTGAGTCTTTGCGAGCAAGGATCTGCAAGTCCCCCCTCCCACGCACCCAGCCCTGCAGGTGCCCACCGGTGAGAGCGAGCTCTGACTCTGTTGGTTTGCCCTGGTGAGTGTGCACACCCTGAGCGGCCGTCTCGTGCACAAAAGGGTCAAGGTGCACCTCCTTCCCTGCACAGCCCCGCGCTGGCCACTGGCGGGGGCTCCTGCCCACCTGCTCCTGGGTGAGCACAGCCCTGTGGCACAGCACAGACCAGCCCCAGAAGGAAGCAGCGTGACAGAGGAGAACTGACACGGATCCGGTCCGCAGCCCCGAGGGCATGCCCACTCAGTTTGCTGTGCTTGGCTCCTTCAGCTTCTACGAGCTCATGTGTGAAATGGTGGGTCTACTGGACTTCAAGGTGAGAGTGAAGCTTAGAGCCAATGGACGTCCAGGAATGGCTCCTGGATGCGAGTTCTCGCTGTTATCTAAACCGGCACCTCTAAGAATAGTAAAGCCCTGGCAAAGAAGGATTCAGATTCAGTCCATTGATTCCAGAAGTGCCCTCGTGGGATTGCTTCCTATTGTCGGGGCGGTCATTGCTTCTTTCCTTTATTCATTCAACAAACCTCATTTTTTATTAAGTTTATTTATTTATTTTGAGAGAGAGAGAGCACGAACTGGGGAGGGGCAGAGACAGAGGGAGAGAGAAGCCCAAGCAGGCTCTACTCTGCCAGCGCAGAGCCCAACACAAGGCTCAGACCCACCAATCGTGAGATCATGACCTGAACCAAAACCAAGACTGATGCTTAACTGACTGAGCCACCCAGGCGTCCCCAACAAACCTCATTCAAATAAATTCTCACTACATTCCGAATAGACAGATATTTTTTAAGCTAGGGTATCTTATGTAACAGTTACTAATAAAATAAATGGTCCTGCAACAGAGATATTTAATACTAGGGAATAAAATTTCTTTTTCGAGAAGGAACCACATTGCAAAGGGCGGGGTTAGCTGGAGTCAGCCAATGCAAGGGCACCTGTGTGACCCGTGTGAGTTGCAGGTGGGGGATGCTCTGAGCACCTGGCCTGGGTAATGCTGGTCCCAAGTGTCCCCTCTCACTCCACCCGTCACCAATGGGAAGACAGATTATCCCTTAACAGGAAATATGAAGCTGCTGGCTCAGACTGTAGGGCCATGCTGACAGCACATGTTAGCCCCAGAGTCTGCTATCCTGACACCATCAATGAAGAGCTATCCAATTGGGGCACTGAAGAATAAAGAGGAGCGGGCCACCTGGGAGCAAGAAAGGAAACCAGGGGTCTCCCCTGGGGATGCACCTGACTCCTAGTCCCTGTTGTAATTCTCTGCTCTTTTGGGGCCCCCCTTGCCCCTCCTGCACTCCCAACGTTCTGCCCCCCCATCCCCCTCTCCAAAACATTTGTGTACAGGCATCTTCTCTTATTCTAAGGCTCTCAGTAGGGATGGAGGGATATTACAATTCTAAATATCTCCATTATCCAACACCGTCCCTTTGAGAAGACAAAGCGTGGGGCTCCATCCTCCCACGTAGGATTAATAAGAACATTGCGAATATGAGGGTGAGGTGTCTAGAGAAGGACCCAACCATTTCTAGGACAGTGGTGGCTGGAGATGACCCCTTCCTAGTCCCCACCCTTGGAGAGCAGCAGGTGCAACCGTAGACATTAACTGAGGCTTCCATGATGGCCTTGGTGCCTCAAGGAGGGCTTTTAAAACATCATTTTCATTTTAAAAGCACGAAGGTAAACACATTATTTTCAAGTATTCACAGGGGGCATGCAGAAATGTGTTTGGTTCCAGATGCTGTGCCGGCAGAGCTCAGGAGAAACATCGAGTCACTTCCAATCCACAATATTCTGCTGATGCTGACAAAGGCAACCCCCTTGGGGCTGAAGAGGAAATCTGTATTTACTCACATAATTCCCCTCTTTTCTCAAAGGTGTCTGACCACTACAGGAAGTGAGATGGAGAAAAAGGCCAGAGCGAGCACCAAGCACCCTCTCTGCTCGTCTTCCAGGCCAGAGCCAGGAGAGGAGAAGGAGGAGATGAATGGATGTTGCTCAGATACAAGCTGTTAATTACACGTAATTGTTGATCACCTGAGGGTTGAGAGCCCCTGGTGATTACAGTGGTTAATCAGCCTGCAAAGGACACTAACTGCTATGAAATGCGACTGGGTGACACCTGGGGACCCCTGACATTTCTCCTGAAACAGCAGAATGAGGGAGTCTCAGAGATCCTGATTCCTTAAGTCCTAGGACTTTCAGCCTTCGTTTTGATTCTTACAGCATTCTAAACTCTCCAGTTACATGGAAATTAACAAGACTTAGAGTCGCGTGATACTGGTGTCCAGCTTTGTATTGTAATGCACCAACTCATTAGTCTGAAACTTGGAAAAAACAGGGTCAGAATGAAGCGTTTTATCCTGCCTTGAGGATATGAATTGTATTTTAGGATAACCAAATAATTGATGAAGGAAAAAATCTTATTCTAAACGAATGCTAACTAATGAATGTAACAAGAATGATAGAATTAAAGAAATCATGATTTTACAACACCTTATGAGATAATCAGCTTTGACAATGATCATCAAACCTGTGAGTGAAAGATCCATGGGGATTTTTACAAAGTATGGCTCTAAATGACAACACGTGAATCCAGTTATTGACTGCAACACCTATATAGACACGATGTGTTTCCTGAAGCGATGCAATAGGAAGTCACCTGTACCACATGTGATGGCAAAAATTTGCCAAAAGAAAACACATTGATTGGAATCTAATGATGCCACTGAATTGACTGCCAGTTTGTTGTTAGTGCGGGAGACAGAGGAGCATGTTAAAATCGAATGAAAGCAATCAGCCCAATCCAGAATGTGGGAAATTCTGCACAATAAACAACAGAAAGACCTTTTGGGACAATCAGGAGAAACCGAGGATGAGTGGAGTCTTCGACGAGAGTAAGCAATTACTAACGAATATGGTTAATTTTGTTTGTGGCGATGATGATATTGTGTTTGTGGATTTTTAAGTTCATCTCAATTATGGGCACAAACTGAAGTGTATGCGGATGAAGTGATAGGACACCTTGGATTTGCTTTAAAACCTCCTCCACCAAACATAAAAAGAAATGGAAGTGAGGGGGTGACCATGATGGATGGAAGAAGAATGGCCAGATGTTGATAATCGATGAAGGCGGGTCCTAGAGGCTAATGTAGCACATGTTTTTAAAGGTTCGTAATAAAAGGTGTCCAAGATCCAGAAATAGCACAATGAAAACCACCAGATCAGTAAAAGAGCATTTAGTGAGAGTTTATTGTGACTATAAGAAGAGTTCACAAACTGGGAGCTTTCAAACGGAAAGCTGACTGAACTTCAGGGGCGTGGCCCCACAGGATGGCTTCTTAAGTGAAAGTGAGGAACTTGCTTGACCTTGACATTTCCCCGTGATTTCAGAGGGGGTTTCTAGAAGACAGGGGTTCCGTTAAAAGTGATTATTTCACACCGTTTTAAGAAGATAACTTACATTTCTTTTACGATTATCAAAGGCTTTTACAAGAAATAACCTAGTTAAGTTTCATTTCTGCTAATGCACTACACTAGATTTAGTTTTGTTTACCTGGCTTTAATGGTTTTGTCTGCTCAGGGCATTTTCAAGTTTGGTCTCCACTGTGTATTTTAAAAACGGTAAAAGGGGCGCCTGGGTGGCGCAGTCGGTTAAGCGTCCGACTTCAGCCAGGTCACGATCTCGCGGTCCGTGAGTTCGAGCCCCGCGTCGGGCTCTGGGCTGATGGCTCGGAGCCTGGAGCCTGTTTCCGATTCTGTGTCTCCCTCTCTCTCTGCCCCTCCCCCGTTCATGCTCTGTCTCTCTCTGTCCCAAAAATAAATAAAAAACGTTGAAAAAAAAATTAAAAAAATAAATAAATAAAAACGAAAATAAAAAATAATAAAATAAAATAAAATAATAAAAAAGAAAAAATACACCTTTGCAAATTAATTATTAGCTGTGTGATACTGGACAAATTCTCAATTTTCTGAGCTCTCCTTTCCTCATCCATGAAACAGGGGTGATCATGTTTTCCTTCCCATGATTGCTTTGGAGGTTAATAATTGTAATTGGCCTGCATGATGCCAGGCTCCCAGTAAGCACTTCATAATGCAACAGTCCTTTGTAGATACTATAGAAAACCCAAGCAGAATCCTTAACATCTTATTGATACTGGTCTTTCCAAGTAGGTAGATTCCATCTCAGCAAGTCTTCCAACAGTCTTCCTTTTGAATCCAGGCTTAAATGTGTTCTTCCCTTGTAGCTGTCCTTAAGGACAAGAATCCTGTCTCATTCATGTCTGTATTCCTAGTATATAGCACCATGCCTCGCTGTCTAGCAAGGACACCATGAATATTTGTTGGCTGACCGAGAAAAGGAATGAGTGAATGAATGAATGAATGAATGAACAATGCCTGACAATCTAGTACATTTAAAGTGTGGCTAAAATTATGGAAAGAGCCTAAATGTCCATCAACTGATGAATGGATAAAGAAATTGTGGTTTATATACACAATGGAGTACTACGTGGCAATGAAAAAAAATGAAATATGGCCTTTTGTAGCAACGTGGATGGAACTGGAGAGTGTGATGCTAAGTGAAATAAGCCATACAGAGAAAGACAGATACCATATGGTTTCACTCTTATGTGGATCCTAAGAAACTTAACAGGAACCCATGGGGGAGGGGAAGGAAAAAAAAAAAAAAAGAGGTTAGAGTGGGAGAGAGCCAAAGCATAAGAGACTGTTGAGAACTGAGAACAAACTAAGGGTTGATGGGGGGTGGGAGGGAGGAGAGGGTGGGTGATGGGTATTGAGGAGGGCACCTTTTGGGATGAGCACTGGGTGTTGTATGGAAACCAATTTGACAATAAATTTCATATATAAATAAAAATAAATAAAATAAAAAAAAATAAAATTTTGAATTGTAAACCCCCCCCCAAAAAAAAAAAAAGAATAAAAACTCTTCAAGAGCAGAAAAAAAAAAAAAATAAAGTGTGGCTAATCTGAAAGTGGATACAAAGATCAAGTGTAGGCTGTCAGAGCTGTAGCGGAAAGAAAGTCGGTGAGGAGGATGAATATAATCTCCGGATTAAAACAGACGGTGGAGAAAAAAAGTACAACTACAAGACTTTAATTGAGAGCCAGGGGAACAGTGGCAAGGTGCATGGGGGAAAAAGGCAGAGACAGGCAAGCCAAGAGACCTTAGAAAAGTACACAGAGAGAGAGAGCGAGAGAGAGAGAAATGCAATCCCACTCAAAGAAAGTAGAACGCTTTTTCAACATACCACCAGAGAATTTGTTCGAGTTGAGACATTAATTGCAGGCAGAAGTGTCGTTAAATCTTTGTTCAAGACCGAAAAGCGGCCCTGAAAAGTTTAGTCCATCCAAACGTTTTGCAAAAAGTTCGTTTTAGGTATCTGCATCTCTTAAAACAGGAACCGCATCTTTAAGTACAGGAATGATAAACTATGTCTAAGTGAGGCATTAAAATGTAAGGGAAGATCTTACTAGAATGGCATAAAGTTTGGATTTGGGCAGAGGATATTTAGGATCTGTCAGAAATGTAGAAAGATGGGTGAGATGGGAGAAGAAGACCCATTAAGTACATCACTCAGGGTCTTGAACTGGAACCGGCACAACAGGAATTGTTAATGCCACAGCTCAGCAGAAGAATCATTGTGCCCCAAGCAACAACAACAACAAAAAAAAGGATCCTTCAAGTGGAGCTACATTAAAGGCAAATGGCAGTGTAATAGAAAATGTGTTATAGACATGGTATCTCATTACAGAGATGAGAAAATCTTTTCTGAAAGCAATATCAAAATCAGAAATGAAGTGATAAGAAATTAAAGGAATTGGAACGTGATTTATGGTATGTTGCAATTTTTCAAACACTGTATACTTCAGGGCTCCTATTAAACAATAATAGATTGATAATAGAGTCAGGTTTAAGGCAATCAGTTCATCGTGAAAAACAGGGAAATAATTTGTAACCCAGCAAATGCCCCCTGCCTCAAGAAGTACGTTGAAGGGTAGATAGGAATGAATGAGGCTATTTTTCTTTGCAGATCATGTCAAAAACAGTGTTGATAAATGTGGATGCAATTTTGAACTGTCTGATGCTTTCAGAATTTGGAAGCCTTTTAAGAGATCTGATTAATTTAACATGTCAAACCTAATGGTGAATGAGTTCAATTTCTCCAAAGAACAATTAGTCACGGAATAAATTAACATGAGATATTGTCAAATGCAAGATCGTGCTCATTTCCAAAGATAAAACACTTTTACTGTTACTGGTGAACTTGCTTCTTTTGTGTTCTGCAAAGGGTTTCTGTGGCATAATTCCTTCACTGACCCAAAGGGTCAGAATGAGCTTCCCCTGTCTCTCACCGGGACCCCTGCCAAAGCCTCCTAATTTGTCCATCATTAGCCACGCTCATGACTTCACGTCTGCTCTTGGTATCTATCCGCATGATACTGCAAGACGACCAAAACTCTCTTTTTCAAAACCTTTCAACAACACCCCGTTGCACTTGGGATAGACAAGTAAGACTCACGTGTCTCACAAAGCAAGGGGCCCTGGGTACCCTTCGCGCCATGCCATGAGTACCTCTGAGTCTTCTCACATGCCGTTCCTTCTTCCTGAAACACTCTTTTCCCTCCCCAACTTCTCACATCGTTAACTTCTTCTCATCCTTCGGACTTCAGGTCAGATCTCAGCGCCTCACTTTCCCAGGAACGCCTCCTTGACCGCCCCCCTGACCAGGGCCATGGCCCTCCAGAGTACATTCTCACTGCCTCCTGGGCTCTGATTCGGTGCCGATCTTGGTCTCCACAGCCTCAGCCTTCAAGACCTTCCATTCCCCCTTCCCAAACCACCCCTCTACCAAAATTACTCTTTACAACGCCACCATGATTCTCTGCGTGGTTAAATGCAAGACTCCTTCCCTGCCCCCTTGACAGCTCTTCAGCTTCGGACACAATGAAGGCTTCCTTCTTGAAACATTCATTCCTGCTGATATCTTAAGGACAGTCACAACTGCCCCATCTTCCCTCTACCCACTAGCCATCAGATCCCAGTACTGGCTTTTGCTTTCTCTTCCTCAGCCAGAACCCTCAATTTTGGAGCACATGGAGCTAAAAACTAGACTGTCTTTCTCTCTCCGAATTCCCTCCTTGTGTGATCTCAGTCAGTCCCATGGTTTTAAATGACCCCTACCTGCCCACGGCGCTCACATTTGTGCATCAAGGCCCAGGCATCTTCACTGAGCCCGACTATTCAACTATTGAATTGACCTCTCCTCCTTAATAAAATAGCCATCTCAAATTTATCTCAGTCAAACAAGATCCTTGATTACCACCCCTCCCCCCACACAGTAGCACACATAAGCCCACCCCCCAATCTTAACCAACGAGTCTACCATCTATCCAGTTTCTCAAGCCGAAACCTAAGAGTCATTCTTTTTTATTTTTTTTAATGTTTATTTATTTCTGAGACAGAGAGAGACAGAACATGAGTGGGGGAGGGGCAGAGAGAGAGAGGGAGGCACAGAATCCGAAGCAGGCTCCAGGCTCCGAGCTGGCAGCACAGAGCCCGATGCGGGGCTCGAACTCACAAACCGTGAGATCACGACCTGAGCCGAAGTCGGGCGCTCAACCGATTGAGCCACCCAGGCGCCCCTCTAGGAGTCATTCTTGATTCATCTCTTCTCCCTTTCCAAGTTCAGCACACAATCAGTCATGACGTATGGCTGGTTCTCTCTTGAAACATGTCCCACATCTGACCATTTTTTCTCCGATTCCATGCGGCAACCACATAGGTTGAAGCCGCCATTATGTCTTGTAGGACTACTGTCCATTTCCCCTCTAGTCTCCAATTTCTCTGGTCTCCTACAATCCATTCTCCACAGTTGTCAAAGTGGTTTTTCATTAAGGTAGATCACGTGAGTAGCCTGGTTAAATTTCTCCAATGGCTTCCCATCACACTTAGAATAAAACCCAAACTCATCCACAGCGCCCACAGGCCCAACACACCTACTTCTCTGGCCACATCTTCCAGGTCTTTAACTGAATTCCAGACACAGTGGCTGTGGGGAAAACCTGAGCTAAATGCTATCAGGAAGATCAGGGAGAAAAACAGGAAGCATAAGAGAAAACCAAAATTAAATTCTATCTTCCATGATGGAAACTGCACAGATCGTAACTATAGCTGAAAAATCTGGATGTAACATTTCAGGCTGTTATTGACAAATACAATGGAAAATACGAAATAATCAGCTAAACACTATTGAGAAAATGATTATCTATGGAAACAAGACTTAGTGATGGTAATGGTGAGGATTGACGTAGTAGAGAAAATTATGTTGTTTTGTCATAGATCTCCTGGTACTCGTTAACTTTTAAAGAACATACACCTAGTACTCTGAAAACTAAATTTAAAAAAAATTATTGGGAAAAAGGCAATGAGACCTTTTGGACAGACAGACAAAACAGGGTGAAAAAGCCAGGAGCCCTGTGGAATGGTTTACAATTTTCAACACAAAACAGGGGAGCTGGGAACATTATTGGTATTTGACTGAGGAGAGTTAAATTTGGGGTAAAAGACGAGCTGTGTTTGTATCACTCTTAGTTGCTGTGGCAACTTGGCTCCCTCCTAATGATAAAGATATTATTATGTGGAAATACACATGCAAATTAACTAAAAAGTAATCAGGGCAAAGCAACACATGACATAGACAGGCTACATCTGGATGGAAGGTCCAGGGAGGGATCCAGGACAGGGCTGTTCCAAATCAAAGGATAAGATATTAAAGAAAAGAACTGAGGAGCTGGATTGAGTCTGCTGTCCCAGAACTTCCTAGAAACTTCAGACTTACTGCCTCTGCCTCTAATTTTGGCCAAGCCAGTGTACATAATAAGAAGTTCATGGCCCCATACTGCCTCGTCTATGTGATGGTAGCTATCACTCCCAGCAAGAAACCCCCCGGGGAACCAGGGTAGGTGAATCTAAACTCATTCACCACCTCCATGCTTTTCTCGCCAGACCCTGTTGTTTGTTAGTTGTGGGATGAGTGAATGAACAAAATTTCTTTGAGGAATATGGCACACCTAGGAGCTGCCTCCTCAACTGGGGTTGAAAAGCTATCACTTCTTCCGTAAAAGGATCACTTCTTCCTGACTACACGTGCTGGCTAAGATCTTGAGTGCATATTGATGTGGGGGGCCTATCTGGGCTTTTGCCATTGAAACTCAATAGAGCTTGTGAACATTTGAAGGGGATGGAATTCTCCCTGTGGAAAATCAAGACTTAAACTGTGCAGATCACTTCTGTAAGAACACAAGCGTGTAAGTTTGCACAGATCTCTTGAGACATTTAGGCACTGTCGTGTACAAGTAGCCAGAGTACCGCCCGTGGGTGTACCAGGCAATCACCTACAGCACAGTTCAAAGGGCCCTCCAGCTCAAAAATGCCTCCCTTTCCAACTGACCATAAATCTGAAACATCTCGATCGTATGTCACCTACAGTTAATATCATTTCCAGAATCCCCTGCTAAAATTCCAACACATTATATAAGAAGGTAACATCAAGCAAACAAGGAATGAAAAAGCATGAAAGGTGAGGAAGGGGATCTCATGAGCATGAAATCCTTAGGCCTACACTAGTTGGGTGATCTTCTTAGAGTTAGTTAACTTCACTGAGCCTCCATTCTTTTTTTTTTCTTTAATGTTTATTTTTGAGTGAGTGCATGAGCAGGGGAGAGACAGAGAGAGATAGACAGAGGGACAGAAGATCGGAAGCAAGCTCTATACTGACATCAGCGAGCCCCAAGCAGGGCTCGAACCCACAAACCATGAGATCATGACCTGAGCCAAAGGTGGTCGCTCAACTGACACTGAGCCACCCAGGCTCCCTGGTGTGTCCATTCTTAATGTGTAAAATATGAAGTAAAAATAAATCCCAACTTCATAGTAGTATTATGAGAATAATAAAATGTTTGGTGAACAGTAAACCAACATGTAAATCTTATTCTTGTTAAATGTGGTTCCCATTAATGTCTTGGGCTTAGTTGGGCTGTCAGATAAGCTAGCAGACTTCAGAGTCGTGGGACAATGGAACATAAATCAAACCACTTTTACTGAAGACTGAGATTCTGGGAGAAACTGCAAAGAAAATTAAATTATGGAGACACATTAGCCATTTTCTTCACTCAGTGACCTTTATCCTCAAACAAGACCCTCCCCCTGCAAAGCTCTGATTGTTGCTGGTTCTCCATCATTGTGATATCCACCTGACTACTCACACCATTGTTTTTTAACTGTCAGGAATGACTCATTAATGAATGTCATCAATGTAATAAGTCAAGATCACCATTTTTCTTTTTCTTTTTTTTTTTTTTCATGTTTATTTATTTTTGAGAGACAGACAGACAGAGACCACAAACTCAGGAGGGGCAGACAGAGAGGGAGACACAGAATCCAAAGCAGGCTCCAGGCTCTGTGATGACAGCTCAGAGCCTGATGCCGGGCTCAAACTCAAAGACCACGAGATTGTGACCTGAGCCGCAGTCAGAGGCTTAACCAACTGAGCCACCCAGGTGCCCCAGGATCAACATTTTTCAAATGAAATAGAATAGAAATGAAGAGATGAGGGAAGAAAATACCAAGACACATTGTAAGAAGCAAGGGTAAATACTATCATGCTAAGCTTCTGTCTTTTGTTCCAATTGAATTTGTGTGCATAAATGTTGAGTACTGGATCACAATGTAAAATATATTTCTTACTACTGATCACAATCAGAAAAGTTTAAAAGCTTTACCATATGCCATAAACATGCTAAGATACTTTTCGTTCCCTAAATATGCGATATTGTTTCATATCTCTGGGCCCGAGCAGATGCTGTTCCCGCCAATGAAATGTCCTTCTGCCTACATTGGTCCATATGGGGGTCTCTCTTCAATCACACACAACGAAAGTTTAATTAGCTATTCCAGGACTCTCAGCCCACTCCTAAATATACCTTTTTTTTCCTCCCTAGGATAAAAAAGTCACTCTGTGTATGTGCCATGGCCTTATCCCATTGAATTTAGAGTCAATCAATTGCATCATATTTTATTTACAATTAATTGAGCACACTTGTCTGCCTACTAAATTCTTGGCCTCTCAAAGGCAGAAACTCTATATGCCTCTAACCTCTACACCACAAGCACATTGTATTATAAGTATGTTTGAAATATCTGCTGATCAACACATAAAATCAACACATTTTCACTGAAAATATGGAAGCCATCCTTCCTTTTGAAAAGCACTTCCTAAGTTGCCATGCAACCTACAGAAGTGGGATTTGTTCAGTTATCACACAAGACAGGACACAAAGCACCCACCTAGATGAATGTGCGAGCCTACATTCATCTGCCTTTAATGACACTCTAGAGTTAGTTGCTCATGAATGATTCTTTTCAGAGTATAGACATCACATTGATATAAGAACACCTTCAAATCTCAAATTACAGATGCTTAAGAGAAAAAGATAGTCAACCAGGCCAATATCCTTGACTCAAAATGTCAGCAAAGGTTGTACCTTCAAGAAGTAATAATAGGTTTTCCATGAGACATGGAACACTTCAAATCAATATATATTGTATTAAAGCCTTGCTTTTGGAGGTTTGTTTTTTTAATAAAATATCAAAACAGGAAAAGAAAGTATTGCTTCAGTCTCCTAAATCCCTGGGGAGATGCGAGCCTTTATATTCTGCTGACTTGGCCACAGGAAAGAACTATCAACAGAGAAATGAAATCAGGCCTTTGTTTCCACACCAGGGTGGCCACTCAGGCTGGTTTCTCTGGGGATAGTAGCTGTCACATAACCTCCAGCTGCTTGAGGCTGGAACACTTCATGAAATAAAATGCAGCAAGGAAATAGCCAATCACTGCCATTAAAGTCTATCCTTCATTTCGTCACAAGGAAGTTTTATTCAACTGGCCCATATTTACTCCAGAAGGGCCCTTTCATTAGCACAAAAACTAGAATAAACTCCAGGGAATTATTCAAATCAGGGCCAGCACCTGCCCTGGCTCAGACTGTTGGAGTACCACATGCAAAAGAGTAAAATTGGACCTCCACATCACACCATATAGAGACATTAACTCCAAATGGCTGTATAACATGAAGAGCTGAAACTAGAAAACTCCTAGACAAAAAATATAGGGATCAATCTCCATGCCCTTAGATTTGGCAAGTCTTACTTGTAACACCAAAAACATGAGCAAAAAAAGGAAGAAGTAGACTACATTAATTTCCTCAAAATTAAAAAATTTTACACATCAAAGAACATTATCAAGAAAGTGAAAAGACAACCTACAGAGTGGCAGAAAACTTTTGCAAATCATATATCTGAGAAATATTTGTTTTGCAGAATATATAAAGCATGACAACTCAACAAGAAAAAGACAAACGACCCAGTTCTTAAATGGGAACAAGTCTTGAGTAGACGTTTCTCCAAAGAAGATAAACAAATGGCCGTAGCACATGAAAAGCTGCTCAAATCACTGACCATCAGGGAGATGAAATCAAAACCACAGGAAGCCACAAATTCATACCTACGAGATGCTATAACAAAATAATAATAATGATAATATCCATGGAATAAGTGTTAGCAAAGATGTGGAGAAAGAGGATCTCTTTTGCACTGCTGGTGGGAATGTAAAATGGTGCAGCCACTGTGGAAACAGTTCAGCAGTTCCTCAAAAAGCTAAACACAGAATGATCCTATGACTCAACAATTCTACTCCTAGGTAGATTTGAAAACAGAATCCCCAAAGAATTGAAAAGAAGGTCCTTGTATACTTGTGTCGATTGCAACACGACTCACAGTAGACAAAAGAAGGAAACGACCCAAATATCCGTCCATAGATTGAGGAATGGCCACACCATGTACATCGATTGAGGAATGGCCACACCATGTATTCTATCTGTACAGGGGACTTCTATTCAGCCACAGAAAAAGAGTGAAGTCCTGACCCATGCTATGGTATGAGTGAACTTTGAAACACAACGCTAAGAAAAACAAGTCATGTGCAAAAAGACACATACTGTATGATTCCACTTCTAGGAACTACCTAGAACAGGCAAATTCACAGAGGCAGAGAGTGGTTTAGAGGTTCCCACGGGCAGGGAGAGGAAAGAATGGGGGTTGTGTTTCATGGTTACACTTTCCCCTCAGGGTGATGAAAAGTGTTAGAAATAAATAGTGGTGATAGTTGTTTACTTATTATTAGTTGTGAATAGTTGTGAAACTTACTATTATTGGTTGTTAGAATTAATATTATTAATTTTTAATTTAATTAAACTCATATTAAATAATAAGCAAAAGCCAATTAAGCCAATGTCGCTTAAAAGAGACATACCTCTGGGGCGCCTGGGTGGCGCAGTCGGTTAAGCGTCCGACTTCAGCCAGGTCACGATCTCGCGGTCCGGGAGTTCGAGCCCCGCGTCAGGCTCTGGGCTGATGGCTCAGAGCCTGGAGCCTGTTTCCGATTCTGTGTCTCCCTCTCTCTCTGCCCCTCCCCCGTTCATGCTCTGTCTCTCTCTGTCCCAAAAATAAATAAACGTTGAAAAAAAAAAAAATTTAAAAAAAAAAAAAAGAGACATACCTCTAACAAAAACATCACGAGAAATTTGAAAAAAAAAATGGAAAAGATACGCAGTGCAAATGCTAATAAAAGAACTACAAAAGTCGTGTTAGAATACTAACAATAAATGTTAACAGAATTCAATTTGGAAAACATTAAGAGAAACAAAGGAAGATATTTCATGTTGATAAAAGAAATCCAGACCACAAAGAAATAGGGACTAACATTTATTTATGTACCTGGCCACAAAGTTTAGAAATATGTAAAGCAAAATCTATTGGAAATATATGAAAATTTCACAGCCAAAATCATGGAAGTAGATTTAAATACACCTTTTTTAGAGATCAATTGGTTTAAATAAAAAAACAAAAACAAAAAAGGAAAAAACAAACGATGCTTCTTCACAACATAAGCTCTTAAAAGCCTGACCTCATATCTATCCATACAAAGAAATGTATCTCTAACAAATCAGCATTTTCTCTTCAAACGTACAAATAGCATTGACAACATGGATCCTGTGTTGGAGCACAAAGGAACTCTCACCAAGTTCTAAACTGTAAAAATCAAAGGGGCCATCTTCCCTGAACACTAATACAATCAAAGCAACAAACAGCTACTGGAAAGAAAACCCATGTGCCTGGATATTAAAATATACTCCTAAGTAAGTTGGGGGTTAAATAAATCAATGTTAAAATTACAGTTTTCACAGAAACATTAAAGACTATTTACATTGGGGCACCTGGGTGGCTCAGTCGGTTAAACGTCTGACCTCAGCTCAGGTCATGATCTCATGGTTTGTGAGTTCGAGCCCTGCGTCGGGCTCTGTGCTGACAGCTTGGAGTCTGGAGCCTGCTTCGGATTCTGTGTCTCCGTCTCTCTCTGCCACTCCCTTGCTCACACTCTGTGTCTCTGTCTTTCAAAAATGAATAAACTTTTTAAAAATTTTTAATAAAATAAAGACTGTTTACATATAAACCGAGGGATCTAACCAAAGCAGTAATAAGAGGAAAAATATAAAAGGTTTTATTGAAAAATTGAAAAAGGGAAAACCTAGAAAAAGCTTAGAAAAAGACACTCAATAAGCAGAAAAGGATTGATCAAGATTAAAATGATTAATAAAAATGATTAGTTATTTTATTAATAAAAAATTAATAAAATGATTAATAAAAAATAAAGTCTTCAATTACAGTTGATTATAAAATAAAAAGATGATTTTGAAAAAAAAAATATTGAAATAGTTAAAAATTAGAGAACCAATCAGGAAAAACAGATATTTGAATGAGCACTATTGGGAAGCAGTTTTTACATGTAGAAGAAAAAAATGCTAAAGTGATAGGAGCATAGTATGTATAGCCTTTCAGTAATATCTGAAAACCTAGATGGAAACGTCTCAAGGAAAATTTAAATGATCAAAACTGACTCAATAAATGTAAGACTCCAGTAACCAAAATTGCAATTGATAAATTAAGAACAGGAGCGACTGTTCTTCTGAGTTCTAATAAACCTTCAAAAGATGATTCTTTGATTTCTTCCAGAACACAGGGAAAGAGTGAAAGCCTAAATTCTTTTATCCATCAAACGTTAATTATGGTACTAAACTGGACAAAGCACAAATAGACAATAGAAAACTATCAGCAAACTGAATACAGAAGAGTAAAACAAAACAAAAACCCAAAAAACAACACACACACACACACACACACACACACACACACAAACAAAACAGTAACTACAAAGGCAACCGAGTGGCCACAGATCTGTCTCAGGAGTGTGATCATGCCTCTACATCAAATTATTTCTCAGGCTGGCACCCTATATGACATGAAATTACATAATATTTGAGATGGAGTAAGGGATAAAAATTGTGTTATCATTTCAATAGAATCTGAAAAAAAAAAAAGCAAGTGATAAAATTCAACCCTCATTCCTGGTTTTTTAAAAGAGACAGCTATTTGGGCTGAAATGAAAACTTGTTTAAGTTGAAATTTTTCTCTCTCAAAAACCCATAGCCAACTTGAAACTTGATTTGAAACTAAAAACAACTATCAGTCATATGATTCAAAATTGTTCCTTCAACCTTGGTCCAAGCCAGTGTTATAAGGACAGAAATAGTATTTTTGTCGCTCTTGGTATGCAAGATGATCACCTAGCCAGAAAGTGCAAGAGAATCACTTGATCTATTATTAAAATAGAGTTTAACAAGGCAGTTAAAATTGACATCAACTAGTAAATATCAAGGAACTCACCTATACACCCTGACCTCCTTTGAGATGAAAATAAACATGAAATATACAACATTGTCTGTAACACACATATCCTCATAGGATGCATTTGCCTCTGAGTTTCATAAATGTTCACTTAATGTGAATACTTTGTTTCCTTTGTTCTATATACATTTGCTTCTAGACTACAGAGAGGCACTCATTTTATCTGGATGAGCCCAAAGAAATAAAACCAGGGAGCTGCAAGTGTGCCAAGCAATCCCAGAAAAGGTAGGAATTTAGAAAAAGAACAGCAAAGACTGGTCAGCAGTGTTACTCTCACCAAATTAAGCAGCATTGGCCCCAATATCTCACAGTGACCACATGTAGCGATCAAACGAAGAGATAGCTCAACAGTGGTCTCTGCAATGTTACAAAGTTTCCTGGAGAAGAGAACAAACCAGGCAGACAATCCCCCCTCCAGTGAGGAGATGAAAATTCTGGCTGGCTCTGTCCATTGCTGCAAAAGAAGAATAAGAAACATACACCTTTTAAGAATGTTCCTAGACCAGCTTAATCCATTATCAGGCTGGAATGACAGGTCATATAAACAAAGGCCAGGCGAGATTTAAAAGCACGTAATTTAGGAGAAAAACAACAGATTGCAGGAAAGAGAAAGGGAAGGGTAGGGAAGAGAAAAAAAAATGTGCGGAGTGCACTTAAAACATCTTTGCTGTTGTAAGGAGAAATGTTTATCTTTAAGAAGGAAGCTCGGTGGTAGTTGATGAGTAACTCAGGTTACATTCTTCAGGGAAACGGTCACGACCGATGCTCTAACTAAAAATCAGTTGGGTGATAACTCGGATCCTATAACTCCAGCCAGCTGGAAGTCACTCTTTCTTTTAGAACTGGAAAGAACACCGTGCCTGTGGGAAAGACTGATTTTTTTTTCCCCAAAGGTTGCCAGAAGCTGTATTAAATAATAACATAAAAATAAATATAATTAAGTAATGTAGCCCTTGGGGAGGCCAACAAATCTCTTACAAAAATGTCCTTAGCAGCTTTCTGAGGTGCAGTAATTTTTTATAGCATACCCTCACTCTGATATTTCTGGAACCAGGACAGGATGCTAAATCTTGTCCCGTTGCAGAACACTCTCAGATCAGACCCATCTCAGTAGAGAGCTCATGCTCCCTAGTCTCCATGAGACAATCTCTGAAAGAGGATAATAATAAAACAATAAATCCAATGAAGCTTACAGTCCAACAGTGCTCAACCCATGACCTCTGTCCAATTGGCATGCTGCCACCGTGTTATCCCAGACATGGAAATGTCTGGGTCCCCTCTGTGCCGGAATCCAGCCCCAGCAGGTCCAGGGGTTCCCGAAGGATGGACGGCGTCATTGAAAAATAACAAATGGACACAGACCACAGCAGGGTGTTAGAGTGGCTGCTTTATTGTGGCAAGCGTGGTATTATATTTCTTAGCAAATTCTGGTATTACTTAATTCTAAAAATGTTCCTTTGTGTAATCACCCATTAAGGAACAACACAGTTATTTTCTTGTAACTTCCCTCCTGCCCTTTCAAGGTCATCTAGCTCTCAACACCTCAAGTGGAACGTTTACAAGAACATGACTTCTTAATTGTTCCTTTGAACCATTTGCGGTACAAGGAACAAAAGTATTCGCTTTGGTCTGGGGTGCCGGGAGGGAGCCAAGAGGGCCCTGGGAATCCACGCCTTATGCGCTCCCAGAGAGACAATGTATACCTAGGAACTAATGAACCATTCTGTACCTTAACCCACCAGGTCCAGTCATCATTTGGAATGCCTCCTGGGGGCCAAGTGGGCCTAGGGGTTGGAGTAACTTGTATCCATAGCTACGTTCCTTTGTTGCCGGAGTGGGGATTTCGAATCCATTTGTCCCCCTCCTTGGCTGGGAAATATATAGGGCTATCCTTCCCTTAGGGAGAGGAGTCTTTATAGGGGGTGGCAAGGGCTGGATGTAGGGCCGCATAATTTCCCTGAGGAATCTTATTTCTTTCCCCAAGGGTTCCTTTCCCGGGGAGCCTGTCGTGGGCAATCCCCCAACCGACAAATCCCCAGGTACTTTCATTGGAAGGGGGGCTGCCCTGACGAACGCTAAGGCCAAATTACACAAAAGCAGGAGTACAAGAAGCTTCCTGTCGGTGGACCACCAATGCAGTCCCGATCGGTCCACCGTCGGGCCCTGCCATCGGGTTGGTTGGAGAGCTTGGCTTCCGACACCTCTGCCCAATTACCTCCTCAATAAATGATCATTTACTATGGTAGTATTACACAATCGCTATGCTATTCTTGATTTTTAACAATGAAAAATGACGCACAGATCATTGAATTATGGATAAGGAAAAGTGTGTGCACGTCCCCGTGACAGAAGGTGACAAGGGACTCCGAGAAACAGGCCATCGTCCCACCACACCTTCCTCCTCCTGTTTAGGATCCACTACCCCGTTTCACCCAGACATGTGCCATTCTTTGGGCTATGTGCAGACCAGAAGATGCTCTCTCTGCCTGAAATCCCATCACCCTTTTTCTGATTCCCCGTCATTCTCTTACCCAGACTTAGCTCAGACAGGTACTTCCTTCCTCCGGAAATCTTTGGGGGTTTCTTGACGCTCCCAGTACACCCAGGACCACTTTACTCTCACCCTTCCCACACTGGATTAGCACTGCTTGTGACTGAGCAGTGTCACCCACATGAAGGCGTGGGGGCCAAGACAGCGATGATCTGCCTGTGGTCCACATCACCCTGACTTACAAGAAGCACTCGGCGGGTTTCTCTGCCGAGTAAATCCCGGCCACCGTAGAAAAGGGAAACTCTACTGCACAGTGAAAAGCAAAATTAGGGTGACGATTAAATGCAGTTGGCACCACGTTCCCTCCAAGTGAGAAGTGAAAGGCTGTAGCAGGTTTGGTTGCGGAGGCAGGAGACGGGGGCCACCCAGGACACAGAAAGAACAGTGAGCACTTCTGACAATAAACCAGATTGAGAGGCACCGGCCGATACTGCACATAACTCTGGCCCACTGTTGTCTTTCCAGCTCAAGAAATCCTGGGACACTGCACAACCCCCACAGAATTTGGCAATCTCTAACAAATACGTGCATGCATTCCACCTGAACTTCAACATCCCACTTGCGCTGATTATCCACTTCAGACATACGTGCTATGTTATGGGTTGAAGCATCATTTGATTTTTCAAAATGCATATTTGGAAACAACCCAGTAGCCCAAGTATAGACAGACTAGAGGAATAAACTATGTTACCTGCATAGGTCAGAGTACCATGCAACCATGGAAAAAAAATAAGATTTCTGTGAACTCATATATGGGGGTTTTTTAAAGCAAAGTGAAAAGACCATAATATATGCCACCTTTTGGTAGAAAATAAAGAGTAGTAAGGACGGGCACCTGGGTGGCTCAGTTGGTTAAGTGTCCAACTCGGTTTTGGCTCAGGTCATGATCTCACAGTTTTGTGAGTTCGAGCCCCACATCAAACTCTGCACCGATAGCTTGGGACATGCTTAGGATTCTTTCTCTCTCCCTCTCTCTCTGCCCCTCCCCTGCTCATGTGCTGTCTCTGTCTCTCTCAACATAAATAAACTTTTAAAAATGTTTTAATAAAGAGACATAAGAAAGCATGCCTGTTTCTCCTCCTCTTCACCAATAGAAACACACGAAGGATAAGCCAGAAAACAAAGATGGCGGTCACCTGCAAGGGTTTGGCAGGAATGAGGTACAGGGATATGGGAGGCACCTTCTCTGGGTGCATCTTTTTGAATAGTTCTTACTCTTAGGAGCTTGTTCATGGTCTTCATATTCAAAACACGGAATGAAATCAACAAAAGATGTGATTCAACAAACTGAAACAAAGGAAACCTGTTATAGTTCAAATGAACACCGCAACCACACTGAAGAACACAGACAGACAACCGATCCACACAACTCATAAATGTGACCACAACTCAGTCTTGAGCAAGATGGAAAAGAACTGCAAACCCGAGTTAAATTCTTTTTTTCAGTACATTTGGTTTTTTCTAAGGTACAGGTGAAGGATTTCTGAAATAATTGTAGATGTTCTATGGAATTGAGTTAAATTAGAGAAGACGACGTAGTTGGGAAGAAGGAACACGTAAATATGGGATGGTCTGGGGGAGTAAGAAAACACCCTTTGGGGACAGTTTGGATTTAGAGGTTTAGATATGAATTTATACTTTCTTTTTTTTTTTTTTTAATTTTTTTTAACGTTTATTTATTTTTGAGACAGAGAGAGACACAGCATGAACGGGGGAGGGGCAGAGAGAGAGGGAGACACAGAATCGGAAGCAAGCCCCAGGCTCTGAGCCATCAGCCCAGAGCCCGACACGGGGCTCAAACCCCATGATCTCAAACCGCGAGATCATGACCTGAGCTGAAGTCAGACGCTTAACCAACTGAGCCACCCAGGCACTCCGAATTTATACTTTCTAAAATATGTATATTTGTGTGTGTGTATGCATGTGTGTTTATGTGCATGCAGAAATGTATACATATGTATTTGCATGTATGTGTACATACGTGTGTGTAGAAGCATATATAACTAGCTTGGCCCTTTGAAAGCAAAGACCCACCCCCCCCCCAGTAGCAATGAGTGTGTTAGCCCCTCGGTATTGGTCTTCAATCCATGGACCACCAATGATGAACAGGTGCACATCATGTGCCTCCAGATATGATACCTGAGAAGGACATAACATCATGTTTGCACGACTCCGGCTGAGAATGCTCCATCAGATTCTAATTACAAGGAAATACGTGCACACCCCAAATGAGGAGACTTCCATTTAAAAGAATAGAGGGGGCTATATTCTTCACAGAAACGTCCATGTCAGAAAAGACAACGAAAACGTGAAGAAATGGCCCAGACGTGACAACTAAATGCAATGCGTGACCCCAGCTGGGTCCCGTCGTTCGCAGTTAATTGTTCATAAAGCAAATTGTCAGGCCAACTGACAAAATCAGGATACAAAAGCAGCTCAGATAAAAACACTGTATCCGTGTTAAATTTGTTAAAGCTGATAACCGCGTTGTGTTTGTTTGCCGAGAATGGCCATATTTTTAGGAAGTACCTAGTACAGTGTGCAGAGCTTGAGAGCCATGGTAGGTGCAACTTACTGGTTCAGAAAAGAAGCAGAGAAAGAGAGAGGGTGAGGGAAGGAGGGAGGGAGGGAGAGGGGAGGGAGAGAGAAAGAGGAAAGGGGAAGCAGGAAGGGAGGTAGGGGAGAGGGTGCACACTAACAACAGATGAATCTAGGTAAAGGGCACACAGGCATTCTTTATATAGTCTTATCTCTCCCGCTTTCCTAAAGTTTAAGTTATTTCCAAATCAGTTAGAAAAATAGAGAGTGGCATCTGGATGGCTCAGTCGGTTGAGCATCCTTTACTCTTGGTTTCAGCTCAGGTGATGATCTCACGGTTCTGTGAGTTCAAGCCCCGCGTCGGGCTTTTTGCACTGATGGTGTGGATCCTGCTTACAATTCTCTCTCTCCCTCTCTCTCTCTGCCTCCATCTCTCCCTGTCTCAAAATAAATAAATAAACTTAAAAAAAAAGAGAGAGAGAGAGGAATCTGTGGGAAGATCTAATTTAGACCCTACTTCCTAATAAATCCTCTAAGAATAATAATAGCTCCCCCCTGCTGTGTCCCTACTTTGTGCCAGTCCTTGAAATAGGAATTTTACACACATTTTCTTTAATATTCATATTTCATATTCATTTTCTTTCATATTCATGTAATGCAGGTTCCTATTTTTTGCAGTATTTTTCATTACTTCTATGATCTTCCAATGTCCAGAACAAGTACAGCTATTTGTAGCTTTTGCATTAAAAACGTGATTCCAATCACGGATATGTAGATGTGCCCCCAACCTATTAAAAAAAGAAAAAGTATTGCAACCATTAGCTGATTCTCCATGATAAGCCACAAGAGATAACCGTAGAGTGAGGCTATTTTTCTTTCCCTTCTGTTGTCCCCAACTTCTAAGCCTACATCAAGCCTTGTTTTTTTAAAAAATCTTTCATTTTAACCGTACACATTGAAAACTCAGAGATAACCATGTTTTCTATTCATGGCTTTCTCTCTAATCTCCAGAAAGTTATTAGAAACTGTATCAGTAGCACCTCGCATTCAATCATTCTATTACACGAAAATATTTCCCTTCCAAAATCAGGAGGTGCGTTCTACCTCTCCTAGCAAATTGCAAATGAAGCTGGTCATTTAGAAACATCAGCTTGAAAGGCACATGGATAAATGTGCTGTCAGAAAGAAAGAGAAAGATAGATCTAGGGAAAAACAAATACACTGTATCATCTAGTTTCCTGCTTCTCTCCAGGGCTGCAACTTAATACAAATGTTTGCAAACCTCGCAGGCAGACCGTCTCCAACTTTCCCAGTCATCTTGGAACCAGACTTTTAAGTGGCTCCAATAAAAAATAAAATAAAAACTAACTTAGCTCTAAGAAGTATCTCCTTGGTTAAGGAGATTAGTCAATCTCTTCCACTTTAATATAGCTTTTAAATAACTGATAGTATAATTCATTATTTGACCACATAATTATCACTCAGTGATCAGGGATGACTATAAAAATGCAATCTCTGGTTTCGAAGACATTTTATCGTATTAGCGAT
This sequence comes from Puma concolor, assembly GCF_028749965.1. NCBI lineage: Eukaryota > Metazoa > Chordata > Mammalia > Carnivora > Felidae > Puma > Puma concolor. The sequence continues at coordinate 116,935,301 of NC_141674.1, forward strand.
AAGGATGATGAGTTGAATTCTCTGCCCCCATGAGACAGAGAACTTCAGATAAAATACATTGTCAAACCATAAACATCAGCATTCTGTCTGCTATGGGCTTTGCAGCTATGTTCCTAGATGAGAATCATAAATCAGAGAATTTTAGAGGTGAAAGTAAATAAAAAGATCACCCAACCCCTTGCTTTGCAGATGACGATGCTGAGGTCCAGAGAGGACCCATGATACCCCAAGCCCCTCAAAGGGTGGTGTTGGAGTTTTCCCTTTTGGGAGGCTATACTCTCGACTTCCTAATACTCTCTACTTCTTAATACCAAGGATCTTGGCTCTCCGCAAACAACATTTACACTAGCTGTCCATCACGCAAAAGCTTCAAAACTTTTATATTTTCCCTTACTGAACTATATTTTTTTTTGCTTTCTTCTCTTAATTCTATTGTATTTTCATTTTTTTATTATTATTTTTTTTAATTTATATCCAAATTAGCATGTAGTGACACAGTGATTTCAGGAGTAGATTCCTTAATGCCCCTTACCCATTATATATTTTTTTTCAACGTTTATTTATTTTTGGGACAGAGAGAGACAGAGCATGAACGGGGGAGGGGCAGAGAGAGAGGGAGACACAGAATCGGAAACAGGCTCCAGACTCTGAGCCATCAGCCCAGGGCCCGACGCGGGGCTCGAACTCACGGACCGCGAGATCGTGACCTGAGCTGAAGTCGGACGCTTAACTGACTGCGCCACCCAGGCGCCCCCCATTATATTTTTTAAATCTAGTATGTTATATGCTTTTAAATGGTAATGCATACCCCCTACTTTCACTAATTTAGTGCACTAATGGATTACAACCGATAGTCTGTTCTAAGCCAGAGACAAGATCCAGATCAGGATTCCTCCACGGGAATTTTCCTAATCACATACTTTTTCCCCTTAGTAGTTGTTATTCAGCGCATGCTGTGGGGCGGAGGGGGGGGGGTGGGGCGGGAGACAAGTGAATGAATGGCTTGGAAAAAAACTACAGGACAGAGTCCAATCCTGTGCAACCTTCTTCATGATCAAGAATTCAGGAATCCCAAGTTTATGGTTCTTGCCTTCTCTGAGCCCGTCACTGTCACTTGGCAGGAACAGAGCTGTGGGCAAGAAGTCATGGTCCCTCGTATGGGAGGCTGCAGACCCTGCTAGGGGAAGCCACGTGCGTGAGCAAGTGGCCCACAGGCCGGTTGAAGATGTCTGGACCATCCTGGGAGAAAGGAGTCACAGCCCTCAGGATGGCGGGCCAATCTGGACGGACCTCCTCCACACGCCTGGCCGTGCCTCCATTTTCTCCACATGATGATCGATTTCATACCTCTGCCCTTTCTGACCAGCTCTTCCCACTGCCTGGACCAGTTTGCTCTCTTGTAACCAGCAAAGACTTCATCATTATTCAGGCTCAACTTAGATTTCACCTTCTCGGGGCGCCTGCGTGGCTCAGTCAGTTAAGCGTCCGACTTTGGCTCAGGTTATGATCCCACAGTTCGTGGGTTCGAGCTCGCCTCGGGCTGTGTGCTGACAGCTCGGAACCTGGAGCCTGCTTGGGATCCTGTGTCTCCCTCTCTCTCTCTCTGCCCCTCCCCTGCTCATGCTCTGTCTCCCTGTCAAATATGGATAATAAAACCTTAGAAAAAATTATTTTTAAAGATTTGATCTTCTCTGTGAAGCCTCCTCAACTCCTCTGAAAAATTAATTCATCTTTTTCTCCCATAGTGATCAGCACTTGCAGGCTGCATTGTGGTTTTGCCGTGATCTCTCATTTGACCAAACAGGTACGTTTTCACATAGAGGATGGAGGTGGTGTCTTATCTCCCCTCTTTGTGAAGACATCAAACACGACCCCCAAGAGCTCCCTGACCCAAGACAGCACGCTGTCCGAGAGACTTGTCTCCTAAAGAACGATCGGACTTTTGCCCAGACGTGGAAGCTCATGGGGAAATAGTCTCCAGCTACCTCAGTCACCGCAGACAAGCCGGTGGGCTCATCCCCTCCATGCTTGATACGTGCCCCAAACTGACCCAAATGCCGTCTTCCCTCAACCCTCCAAACCCGATGACAGACCATGAGTCCCAGAGTGCGACTCTGTCTCCATCCTACACCTTCTTTACCCGGAAGGTCCCCTGGAAGCCAGCTGGAAGCCTCTCCCTGATGACTCTGTATCTCCCGCGATCCTTTCAATGGGCAGCTGTGTCCTCTCACACCCGAGAGAAAAGAGCTGGTCCCTCTCCTCCTGGTCAGTTCCCCTCACTAGTGAAGAATTTGTCGCCTGGACTACCATCCTTCTCTCCCCACGACTCCCACCCTGATGCTTAGTGACTTCAAACGCTCCGCACAATCCACTCAACACCCAGACACGTGCCTCCTCGCTGCCAATGACTTTGTCTTCTGCCCCTTGTCAGCCACTCATTTCTAGCGCTTTACAAACCAGAGGGTCAATTTGACAGCACGTCATGAAATCCATTCTTTCAATTACACAAAACAGAACTGAGCAGAACAGGAAACTTCAGAGTCCGGTTTCTGCAGTCGGGGTAGGAATTCTTTCCGAGGGTAAAACTCGGTTTCAGTTATATGCGTGTTTACTGAGTAGAGTTATAAAAGGTATCTTTCTTCTGTTAAGTCATGGCCAAAAAGTTTGAAAAACGCCACTCTAAACATGGTGGGCAATCCAGCCCATTCCGGATTTCTATTTCAAGCCTCTCACGCTGTAATCACCACCTCCTGTGGTCCTGTCCGCTCCCTCCAGGATCCCGGCTCTGACAGTTCAACCGCACCAAGCCTTCCGGTCCCTTAACGCGGCTCCCTGTCTACCCCTCGCCCATCTCAGGGCTCGCTCCCTCCTTGCCTGGACGCTGAGATCCTCAAGGACAGAAACCACAGCCCTGATGACCTTTGCATCCCTGGCTCCAGCACTGTGCCTGCCACGGGAAACAGGCGTTGGGCAACATCTTTGTTAAAGTAACAAGGCTGTGAAATCAACGAGACAGAGTCCCGCTGAACAGGCTAGCAAAAGCCTCTGCCATTTGTGTTTAATTTGGGGTATCACTGGGACCCCCCCCCCACACCCCCACACCACTCCTCTTAATTTCCACTTGGCAGAGCTTGATTTCCACAGATCAATGCCGTCAAGTCAGGACGGCAGAGAGAAAGATCCTGCATGTTCTGCCATGCCACGAGGAAAATTTCAGGGAGCAATTTCCGCCACAACTCCTTCGGTCGTCCTGAAAGAGAAAGAAAAAGAAAACCCTCGATGTCTGTCGAAAGATTAATAAGTTTTTATATACAGTTCAAAGCTGTCAGCCGTAGTTCATTAGAATAATAAATCTATTAAATCTTGGAAGGATTAACATCTCATTATCTCATCCTTGTTATAAGAATGAAGGTTTTATTATCTCAATGGCTTAAATAATTCTTACCATGTAATGCATTCTCCCCACCCCCCATAGTTAAGGCTGTGATTTTTTTTTTTTTTTTTCTCAGTTGCACATTATCCTTTCAGGAGAGCATCAAAATGTCAAGCCTGGCCATGGGAGACTGACGGAAGCCTGCATTTTAAGCGATTCTCCGCATTTGGTTCATGTGTGTTCTATACACTCTTTCCTAAAATAGCCTTACTGTCACATTCAGCATTTGTTTAAAGCTTAAACCAAGATGGAGAACATAGCAGTGAAAAAGAGCACTAGATTAGGAGTCCCAAGTCCCTGGCTTAAGGTCCAGCTCTCTTTCCATCTCTGGCTTACTAGGCGAGCCCGGACACTTCCGTACTTGGAATGTTCTCTGCCTCGTTCAAAGCCAAGAGCTGGCTGCTCACGTCTCTGAGTTTTCCTTGATCCCACCAGTCCTGTGGACTCTTCTCTATGCTCTGACTAAAACTTCATCATCTCTATCCCTGTATTTACATATTTTCTTGGAAACTTTTTTTTTTTTTTTGCATTGACTTTAGTACCCGGCACATAATAGATTCTCAGTAAATATTTGTTGGATGAATAAAAATAAATGTGCCTCTCCAAATTAACTCTGGTGCACAGTAGCTATTCAATACATGCATTGATTCCTTTGAAGGATTTGAGATGTCGTGTTTTTGTTTTTTGTGTTTTGTTTTTTGTTTTTTGTTTTTGTATTCTATTTGAGAAATCTAGAACTCAGAATGATTTTGAAGCTCATTCTGGGCCATAGAAGTGATAAAGTCCTGGGACACCTGGGTGGCTCCCTCGGTTGAGCGTCCGACTTCAGCTTAGGTCATGATCTCATAGTCTGTGAGTTTGAGTCCTGCATCGGGCTCTGTGCTGACAGCTCGGAGCCTGGAGCCTGCTTCGGATTCTGTGTCTCCCTCTCTCTCTGCCCCTTGCTCGCTCTCTCTCTCTCGCTCTCTCTCCCTCAAAAATAAATAAACATTTAAAAAAATTTTTAAAAGAAAAAGAAGTGATAAAGTCCTGCATCCCTTGATTTGAACATTGGCCAGCCTGGCTCCGAGCTTTCACACACTGAAGTACACGGGCCACCTCCTACGTGAGCCCCAGGTATCTCCATGGCATCATCAGAGACTGCACAGATGTTATGGACCCATCGGAATACCTCCAGGGTCACCAATTGTGCCAGTGGCTCAGAAGAGGCGTCCAGTTTGCGGCTGCTCCTCTTTGGCAGAACCCCTGACTACGGAGTGCAACTCCTTCCCTAGGGCATCTCAGATTGTCCTCACAAAGGAGGAAGTGCTCAGGCAACGCTCACAGCATAGATAAGGAGCCCTCGAAAGAAAGACGAGAAACATAGTAATGCATGCTCCTGGTGGCATCTCCCCACCCTCCCCTCCCAAAAACATCAACAAGAGAACTGTTAATGGCACTTCTAATGATTTTTCTGGACCACAGAGACGGGCTTCTCAATCATGGTGCCGAAACCAGCCCGGCCATTACACGTTTATTAAGAAGATAACATCATTTCATTTCACCTTGTCAGGTAATTTTACATCTAACACAAAGAGGGTGTCTAAACAATAGCAAACAGCTGGAAAGGAGAAAAATGGTCATGTCACTCCACCGTTCAACATCCTGATGATGAAGCCAATCTCCAAAACAGATGGCGGGCTCAGCTCAAAGAGCTGCTGGGTTGACCAGTTGAATGGTTTTCTTTGTTTCATCATGTTCAGAGTTGATGATAAAGGGCTCATCCGTTCACCCCCAGCCAAATTCTGTTCTTTCAGACGAGGTAGGCTTGCTGAGGGTGGGCCGTGGATGGGCCCCTTGTCTTCGAAAACAATTCAGCTTCCTTCTGGTTGCTTTTTTTGAAGCCCAAGTATTTCTCCTCCTTCAGGTTTCTCTAGTTCAGCTTTTGTAATCCCTACTTGTATGTTCTTTGAGTCTGCATGTTGAGTTTTAATGAAGATATTTGGGGGAGTTTTACTCTCTCCTTCTAAACAGCACATAGTCTAACCTGATCCAGTCCTTCAACCACGGCCTCACGACACCTTAGGACATCTAGACATGAGGCAGGGGGGCAGGACGTCTTTCCTGGGGTTGGCTTCCTTCTTTTCCATCTGCCAATGATACACAATGAGTCTTTATTTATGCAGCCTCTTGTCTCTTCCCAAATGAACTTTACCTGCTGGCAAAGTTTAGAAAACTCAAAGACAATGCTTTGGACAATCCAAGAACTTGGCCGTAGCAATATTACGTTTTCTTTATTTTTACCAAAAATCTTTTACATCAATTCATTTTTCAAAATTTTTTTTCACGTTTATTTATTATTGAGAGACAGAGAGAGACAGAGCATGAGCATGGGAGGGGCACAGAGAGGAGGAGACGCGGAATTTGAAGCAGGCTCCAGGCTCTCAGCTGACAGCGCAGAGCCCGAGGCGGGGCTCGAACTCACAAACTGCAAGATCATGACTTGAGCCGAAGCCGGACGCTTAACTGACTGAGCCACCCAGGCGCCCCCGATTCACTTTATTTTTAATCTGAGTGTTTAAAATAGTTAATGTGGAGGGATGGGGGCACCTGGGTGGCTCAGTCAGTAAAGCATCCAGCTCTTGATTTCGGCTCAGGTCATGATCTCACAATTGGGTTCGTGGGATCAAACCTCATGTCAAGTTCCAAGCTGACAGCGTGGAGCCTGCTTGGGATTCCTTCTGTCCCTCTCTCTCTCTGTCCCTCCCCCTCCCTCCCTCACACTCTCTCTCAAATTTAAATGAATAAATAAATAGATGATAAATAAATCAGAAGATAGTTAACGTGGAGTTTCCAATTATAGATGCTGAAATAAAACATTTCTGTTCTAATTTCCTCTCTGAAAGCAACAGAAAATGGCAAAAAGAATTGACGTGAGAATTGAAGAACTCTATCGTCCTTTATACATGTATGAAGAGGTTAAGTACAAGTATACAAACCTAGCTCTTAAAAAGAAATCATCCTTCTCTTTCTTTTTCTCTAACAATCAAAACGTACCCAGTTGAAGTGCTGGAAAATTAATCCCAGTTGAATCTGCTTTCCCTCAGTCTTCCTCCAGGACCATGTCCAAATTCCAGAGGTTTATGTAATACCAAGAAGATCAGTGTTTGCACCTTGCTGTCCATGGGAGAGGCAGGGAAGGCAGAGGGGAGCCATCTAGGATCAAGTTTACCCATCCGCAGAAGAAAATGCTATGTCCATGCCTCAAAGATCCTCAGTCATGGATACACGCATGCTGCCATGGCAGGACTGGCCACTGTGCCCATTGGCCCACCTCTCTGGCCCTCCTTAATACTCTAGGTGAGATTTAAGGGCAAGGCCACCCTGTTGCCGCCTCTGGGCCACCACACCATCTGGCCATTGCTGAGCACAGTGCACAGTGTGCCTCTGGACAGCCACCACTGTCCTCCAACCCCTGCAAGAAATGTGCACGTGTGCCCTTCACCCTTGCGCCCTCCAGAGCTCACAGAGTCTTGCCGTGTGCCCAGGCCAAGGAGCAAGGCCCGGGATCAGGGCACAGAACCCCTTCCTCTGGGTTGCACATGCCCTTTATTAACATTCTCAATCAAACCCCTCTCTGCCTCAATTCCCAACTTTTAGGGAATTGCTTTCCAGTCCAGAGAGAGAGTGGGAGAGGGAGGGACACCTTGTCTGCCTTCCTTAATAATCTTGTATAATGCTTTAGGGTTTTGGAACACAAACGCCAAGGTCTCCCAAAAAGAGATTGCGCAAACCATTTGTATCATACAATAAACAATATGTTCTTCAAGGTGCATCCATTTGTGGCATGTGTCTGTATTTCAGTTCCTTTTACGGCTGACAGATATTCCACTGGGTGGATATACCACATTTTGTCTGTCCATTTGTGAGTTGACGGAAATTTGTATTGTTTTCACCACTTGGCTATTGTGAAAAAGGCTGCTGTGAACATGTATGTACAAGTCTCCCCTCCCAGTTTTATTGAGAAATAATTGACATTTATCACTGTATGTTTAAGGCACCCAAACATGACAGTTTGATTTTTATATATTGTGAAATGATTACCACAATAAGTTCAGCTACATGCATCTTCTCGTATAGATCAATAAAAAGAAAAAAAAATAGAGACAAAAGGTGAAAAATGTGCGTGATGAGAACTCATGGGATTTGCTCTCCTAGAACTTTTCTGTCTTACAGTACTGTTAGCTAGAGTCGCCGTGTTGTGTGAATATCCCTGGTGTTTATTCATCTTATAACTGGAAGCTTGGACTTTTGTACCACCTTCCTCCAAATTCACCTTTTTCCCACCCTTCTCCTTTGGTAACCATGAGTCTGATCTCTTTTTCTATGAGTTTGTGTTTTGTGTTTTGTTTTTGTTCTGTTTAGATGCCACGTATAAGCAAGATCATAGGACAATTGCCTTTCTCTGACGCGTTTTCTTTTCTTTCTTTCTTTTTTTTTCTGTGCAGAAGTTTTTCATTCGGTGTAGTCCCACCTGTTTATTTTTTATTTTATTGCGTGTGTTTTAGGTGCCATATCCAAAAATTACCACTAAGGCCATGTCAATACGCTCTGTTCTTGTGTTTCCTTCTAGAAGCTTCATGGCTTTGATTTCTTTCATCAATGTTGTAGTTTTCTGACTAGGGATTTCTACCTCCTTAGTTAAATTTATTCCTAAGTATTTTATCTTTTATTATTTTTAATTTTTTTAATTTTTTTTAATGCTTATTTACTTTTGAGACAGAGAGCGACAGAGCATGAACGGGGGAGGGGCAGAGAGAGAGGGAGACACGGAATCGGAAGCAGGCTCCAGGCTTCGAGCCATCAGCCCAGAGCCCCACGCGGGGCTCAAATTCACAGACCGCAAGATCATGACCTGAGTCGAAGTCAGACGCCCAACCGACTGAACCATCCAGGCGCCCCTAATGCTATTTTAAATGGGATTGATTTCTTGATCTCTTTTTCAGAAAATTTGTTGTTAGAATACAAAAACACTACTGGTTTTTGCATGTGGATTTTGTACACTGCAACCTTCCTGAATTTGTTTATTAGATCTAAGAAATGTTTTGCTGAGTCTTTAGGGTTTTTTAGACATAAAATTACGTCTTTGGCAAAAGAAACAATTTCACTTCTTCCTTTCCAAGGGTAATACCTTTTATTCTTTTTCTCACCTGGTGGCTCTAGCTAAGATTTCGAGTACCATGTTGAACAGGAGAGGTGAGAGTAGACACTCTTGTCATGATCCTGATCTTAGAAGATTGGCTTTCAACTTTTCCCCGTTGAGTAGGATGTTAGCTGTGATCGTGTCATATATGTATTTACTGTGTTGAGATATGTCTCTTCTGTGCCCAAACTGTTAGGAGTTTTTACCATGAATGGCTGTTGTATTTTGTCAAATGCTTTTTCTGCATCTATTGAGATGATTCTATGATTCTCTTATTTCATTCTGTTAATGTGATATATCACAGTGATGGATTTGTGCATGTTGAACCACCCTTGGATCCCAGAGATAACTCCCAATCAGGGTAAATGATTCTTTGAATGTGCTGCTGAATTAAGTTTGCCAGTGTTTTGCTAAGAACTTGTGCATCTATATTCATCAGGGATATTGGTCTGTTGTTTTCTTCTCCAGTAGCATCCTTTTCGGGCCTTGTTATCTGATTAATTTGTTTCAATTATTTTGTGTCTATACCTAGGAGTAAGATTGCTGGGTCTTATGTAAGTGAAAGAAGCAGACACAAAAGGCCACATATCATATGATTCCATTTATATGAAATGTCCAGAACAGGCAAACCAATAGAGACAAAAAAGAAAAAAGAAAGAAAGTAAGGAAGAAAGAAAAAAAGAAAGAAAGAAAAAGGAAGGAAGGAAGGAAAGACAGATTAGTTGTTAGGGTCTGGGAACAGGGAAGAATAAGAAGTAACTGGTTAATAGATGAGAGATTTTTTTTAATGTTTATTTATTTTGAGAGAGAGATAGAACATGTGTCAGTGGGGGAGGGGCAGAGAGAGGGAGAGAGAGAATCCCAAGGAGGCTCCACACTGTCATCACAGAGCCCAACACGGGGCTCAATCCAACAAACCACAAGATCATGACCTGAGCCAAAACCAAGAGTCCGTCGCTTAACCAACTGAGCCATCCACACGCCCCGAGAGATTACCTTTTAGGACGATGAAAGTTCTGGATCTAGATAGCAGTAAGGATTACACAACATTATGTAAGTACTAAATACCAATGAATTATACACTTTAAAATGATACATTTTGGGACACCTGAGTGGCTCAGGTCATGATCTCATGGTCTGTGAGTTTGAGCCCCACATCAGGCTCTGTGCTGACAATGCAGAGCCTGCTTGGGATTCTCTCTCTCGCTCTGCCCCTCCCCCATTTGCATGCTTTCTATCTCTCTCAAAATAAATAAATAAACTTAAAAAAATAATTTTAATAAATAAATAAAATGATATCTTTTATGTCATGTATATTTTACCACAGTCTAAAAAACAGGAAGATAATAGCTTGTATAGTATGTATTATCCAAAATATATTATATAATAAAATGTATAATATGTTTATGTAACATCAAATAATATCAAGTTTTATGCTTATATAAATTTATGATTTTTATACTGCTATAATGCACATATAAAACGTATATATGCCCAAAAATACCTCAAAACTGCTATAACCCCAATCCACAGTGTGTGAAAACTGGGTGTAAGAATTCAGTGAGCTTTGGATGAACTTACAGAAGGACACGCAGACCAATACAGCTTTTGGAAGAAGGTGAAGGGCACTAAGTTGTTGGTCAGCTCATTTCTCGTAACAGAAATTTGATAGGTATCATTTAATACTGAAAATCAAGAAATAGAAGTTCAAGTACATTATTTAAACTATAAAGATAATCACATATGTCATTACAGTCAGGTCATGACCGTAGGGAAGGGGCGGAGGTAGGAAGGTGAGAGGTAGGGGGAAGGTTCCCCTCAAAGGATAGAAAAGAAGCAAGTCAAAAGCCAGAGGTCAACAATGCAAAAGGCAGGACAAGCAATTATATTTGCACTAATCATTTCCTCTTGCAAAGTGGGACTCCAGTAGACGCTGCCAGAGTTTCATAAATCAAAGAACAGCAGGTTCAGCATACTGTTGAAAGCTATCAGGTAAAACAATCACAACAAAATAAAAACAAACCTCAACAATATTAATGACGAAAACTCAGCACGGAGCAGGCTCTCGGAAAGAACGCAGGCACAGAGCCAGGCATGAAAACACAAATTATGTACCAAAATGTGGAAACCAAGCTGAAAGTATAGGTTAAGCAAAAATGAACATATCAAATAAATTGTCATATCGATAAGTGTTAATAAAATGAACTCATCTTTTAGGAGAAACTATTTCTCAGGTTGCACGAAACATAAAAATCCATCCACACGCTGCAAACAGGAGACACCAGTCAAAATGCTGACAGAAAAGCGGTGGGTAACAATACGTAAGCAAATGCAAACAAAAAGAAGTCAGGAGTCCTGAATATTAGTCCTAGGGGAATGCAGGACATAAAGCAGGCAGTGAAACCAAGAAGTGAACTTCATAATGACAGAAGGCGCACGCCACATGAGGGCCGGCCACGGATCTTCAGACAAGAAAACAGAAACATTTACGAAGCAAGAATAGAAAAAGACAAATGGAAATACAAAGCCAGTATGATGTTTTTACTCACTGTTTTCTGGCCATCAAAAATATGGTAGAAAAAAAAATACATGAGACAATTACAAACCTGAACTACCCAATTAACATGTTATAGACATATCAGACCCTACATCATGAAACTAGACCATGCACCTTCTTTTTAGATGCCCAAGAAGCATTATTTTTACCTGGTTGTATTTTGGGTCACAAAGAAGACTTCAATCGATCCTACAAATTAGCATATATTCTCTGAGCTCTCTGATAACAGTATAAAACTTTGGAAATTAATAGGGCAAATGGACAACAAAAATATCAAACCACCAATATATTCTGAACATTCTCCTTTAACTATACCCTGGCTCCAAATACAAATCAAAACCACAATGAGATACCACCTCACCCCTGTCAGAAGGGCTACATTAACGACTCAGGCAATAGATGTTGGCGAGGATGCGGGGAAAGAGGATCTCTTTTGCATTGCTGGTGGGAATGCAAGCTGGTGCGACTACTCTGGGAAACAGTATGGAGGTTCCTCAAAAAACTAAAAATAGAACTACCCTATGACCCAGTAATTGCACTACTAGGCATTTATCCAAGGGATACAGATGTGCTGTTTTGAAGGGACACATGCACCCCCATGTTTATAGCAGCACTATCAACAATAGCCCAAGTATGGAAAGAGCCCAAATGTCCACTGATGGATGAATGGATAGAGAAGATGTGGTGTATCTATACAATGGAGTATTACTTGGCAATCAAAAAGAATGAAATCTTGCCATTTGCAACGACGTGGATGGAACTAGAGTGTATTATGCTAAGTGAAATAAGTCAGTCAGAGAAAGACAAAAATCGTATGACTTCACTCATATGAGGACTTTAAGAGACAGACCAGATAAACATAAGGGAAGGGAAACAAAAATAATATAAAAACGTGGAGCAGGGACAAAACAGAAGAGACTCTTAAATATAGAGAACAGAGGGTTACTGGAAGGGTTGTGGGAGGGAGGGGCGATGGGCTAAGTGGGGAAAGGACACTAAAGAATCTACTCCTGAAATCATTGTTGCATCACGTGTTAACCAACTTGGATGTAAATTAAAAAATAAATAAATTATAAAAATAAATAAATAAAGACAGACAGACATAGCACACCCTGGCTCAAAGGGAAAATAAAAAGTCAAGTTGCGCAATCACGGTATCTAAAAAATATCAATATTCATAGCCTACTAAGTACCACAATTTTAATGCTATAAATATATGTATCTTTTAATGCAAAAATTTATAATAACACAGTAAATATCATCTAGTGTCTTTCAAGGTTTATGCATGTTGTCACATGTATCTGTGCCTTTTATGGCAGAATAAGACACCATCGTATGGATACATCACATTTTCTTTGTCCATTGATTGGTTGGAGAGTATCAGTTTGTCCAGGTATCAATTGGAGGAAAATTAATAGCTTTAAATACCAAGTTCCTAAGTAAAAAGTAATTAAAATAATTGAGTTATTCATTAAAATTAAAAAGATAAAGAAATAAACAGAAAAAATAATACAAAAACCTAAGTATAAAAAGTAATGTGGAAAAATTAAAGCAACAAAATAACAGAAGAAAAAAAAAAACTATTGAACAATAGGCCTGAGCGTTTTTTTCTTAGGAAAAAAAAAAGTATATAAAGAAACAACAGAAGGGCATAAGCTTACAACATTAAAAATGAGAATTGAGACATAGTCACAAACGCAGAGAGAAGTTGAAAGAATCACAAAAGAACATTCTGTTTGTTCCTATATAAAAACGTTTCCAGAATTGGATGCAATGACTAGTTAATCTAAGAAACTGTAAATAGCTAATACTCACTGCAAAAGACAAAATATTGAACAGATCAACTGCTACAGAAAATTTAGAACAACTTGTCATAAAATTATCCCCTCCAAAAGAAATGGCATTTTTACAACAAATGAAAGAATGTGCACTCTCACTCCAAATTAAAATAATAAAAATGACGTTTAGGGGCGCCTGGGTGGCTCAGTTGATTGGGCATCCGACTTCAGCTCAGGTCATGATCTCGCAGTCCGTGAGTTCAAGCCCCACGTTGGGCTCTGCTGACAGCTCAGAGCCTGGAGCCTGCTTCGGATTCTGTGTCTCCCTCTCTCTCTGCCCCTCGTCTGCTCATGCTCGCTCTCTCTCTCTCTCTCTCTCTCACAAAATAAATACATATTAAAAAAAATTTTTTAAAAATGACTTTTAAAGCGAAATACAATTTTCAAATACCGGAAGACGAAGATTACCCTAGTTGGTAGCTTACGGTGTGGAAGGCATTCTGATTCCCTGGCGTAGAGTACAAAATGGTATAGCATCTTTAGAATGTTAACATGGCAATAACTATAATTTAAAACGTTCATTTCCTTTGACTTCAAAAGTCCGCTTCTACTAAATTATCTACATATACAGCTTCCAGGGTACAAGAAATTGCGTACGAAGATATTAAATGAAGCAATGTTTGTAACCAAAAACAACAGCAAGTACTTGCCCGTGGGCAGGAAAATGTTTAACAAACGATTCCATCCAAACAGTGGAATATTACAAGGCAATGAAAAAGAATGCTGGCAGGGGGCACCTGAGTGACTCAGTCGGAGGAGCCTCTGACTCTTGATTTCGGCTCAGGCCATGACCTCAGTCATGAGATCAAGCCCCGCCCTGGGTGCCATGCTGGGTGTGGAGCTCGGTTAAGATTCTCTCTCTCTCTCTCTCTCTCTTTCTCTGTCTCTCTCCCCCTCTGCTTCCCCTTCCCCGCTCTCTTTCTCACACATACATACATAAAAAGAATGGCGTCAGTATTGAGAGGAAGTGAGCATGAAGAGGTGCTGGCAATATTCTGTTTCTTGATCTGGAAGCAGGTGACATGGGTATGTTCATTTTGTTAGAATTCAGCAAGGTGTATACATATGTGCGTGTTTCTGGACATCGTGCATATCATATCATACTGCAGGGGTTGAACAAGAGCTTCTTAAAGGGCCAGTTGGTAAATATTTAAGGTCTGTGGGCCACATGGTCTCCATCACAGCTACTCAAACTTGCCCTAGTGGGAAAGCAGCCACAGACAACATGGAAATCAGTGAATGTGGTCCAGTTCCCATAAAATTTTGCTTACAAAAACAGGCAGTGGGTCCACAGCCAGAATTTGCCAACCTCTATTATATAGTATATAGAATAAATATGTATATATTATCCTAAATAACTATTGTTCAAAAAGCAAGTATATCTATGTTTACTAATAGCTTAAGAAAATCTAAGTGAGGGGCGCCTGGGTTGCTCAATCGGTTGAGGGTCCAACTCTTGATTCTGGCTCAGGCCATGATCTCACAGTTCATGGGATCAAGTGCTGTGTCAGCCTCTGCACTGAGCATGCTTGAGATTCTCTCTCTCTCTCTCTCTCTCTCTCTCCCCCTCTGCCCCTCTCCCCTTCTTATCCATTCTCTCTCTCTTTCTCTCTCTCTTTCTCTCAGATTAAAAGAAAAAAACAAAGTCTAAGTGACAACCATCAGTCTATCTAGGACAATGATTGTATTCCAATTTTATATATCCAAAAAGAGGATATATAAAATATTCATGTGCTTGTTTGTGAATGTACATGCAAGGAACATTTTTGGAAGTGTTTATAAGACCCCAGGGCAGGGGGTCACCTGAGGGGGGGGGGCAGGATCTAAGCTTAGAGAGAGGCTAAATTTCCATCGTGCAGAATTATTTTCAAATATAACAATTCTAAATCATACAGTGAGATATGGCCAGTTTGAGCATATAGAGAGATGTATCTACCCAGTATCAAATTTCCTAAAAATGATCATTTTTTCCCCTGTGAAGATGATAACAAAACAACAATCACTAAGATAACGCATTTTTGTATTTGTGGGAGCAAACTATCCACCAGGTAACAGACAGGGAGAAAAACACTTTGCAACTGGAACGCTAATGGCTCTTCGTTTCTTGAACTTCTTTTCTCCTTTATTTATAACAGCAAATTAAAATTTCATTATCTTGAAAAAAAAACCGAATACCATTGGTTTTAATTACTGTTTGGTATTTCCATAGGGAGGTGTGAAAATAAAGAGGAAGGAGAATGCAATAGAAAGGAGTATGCCGAGTCCATTAGCAGCTATTTTTTTAGTACGCATTACAAATTTTGTGGGTATGGTCTTCGGTGCCAAAGTTATCAGGATAAATCCCATTACAGGGAAAAAAAATCAAGATATCCGCTCCATCATTGACATATAAGAAACATCGCCACAGAGGGGAAGATCCTTGCAAGCTGTGCACCCTCCTTTAGCATCAGCTGTACCTGGAGAGCAACTAGGAAGTGATCTGAGCAGAGGGTAGATGCAGGTGCAGAAAACAGAGCTGAAAATAATGCGCATGAGTCTAACGTGAAAAATAAGGGGATTGAAACACACACAAAAAAAAGTTGTTTGGGAGCGGGTACTTTCCTGTGAATGGCTATTACAAGGCCTAATGGAAGACACAGGGCTACAGAACATACTTAGAGCCAGGATAAAAGAAATACAGACAAAGGTCAATGTCGGGAATACACAGAACACATCTGGGTGGCGGTTGTAGGTAGGATGTACAGGGACAAACAGGCCCTGTGTGCATCTTTTACCATCATGTGAAATGTCTCTTTCCTTCAATATTTTTGCTCATGTAGAATTCTCAGGTTTCTCGGGGATTTACCAAAAAATCTGCATCGTTAAAACACGGGAACAGAGCCAGTTGTTTAAAAAGTAAAAATGTTAGTGAAGTTGCCGTCTCTTCTATAGGTTTTCCCATTTTTTTATTTATCTCATGGGCTACTTTTGTCACGAAATGTTTGTGGTCCTCCAAGGTATTGTAGCTCTTTACTAGGCGCGATGTGAGGAAATTAAAGATACAGTTAAAAACTACAGAGATTTCATTGAAGATATCCACAAAATGTCTCCTCCAGTGAGTACTAGTCTTTTTATCTTTAGTTTTAATGAGAACACGTCCTGTCTGAACTCTCAAGGGGGCATAGACTTGGATTCATGAGCAAATGACAATTCTGGCAGAATAATAGAAGTTAAGAATGCTAGCAAGACATTCACTGTCTTTGGCCTTATTGTTTCCCATCCGGTCTCTGCATGAAGAGTCCATCTTGGACCTCGGTCTTGGCTCACTGAAGTGCCTGCTTTGATAGGATGCCAATTTAAGTTTTTAGGTATGTTGCTAATGATTTTACAGGTATCTACAAGTATAGGCATTATAGGTTTTTTTAGGTATTATGCTACTGATGGTATGCTTCTAAAGGTTTTATGATTCGGATCAATTCCTAGATCCCCATAAACCAATCTTTATATTAATTATCTTTATAATAGCCTAAGTGTCTTTTCTAATGTTAAAGACATTGGATATGGAGGGGAAAAGTCTTAACCACCTTTGACACTTAAAAAAGGGTTAAATTTAATGGCTGTCCATTCTGTTCACTGATCAGTTACCTCCTGAAATACCCCCAAGACACAGGATGGGGATACATTGTCAGGGTAGACTCTCATAACTTTCTTATTGCCCCAATCTCTCTAACTTGAACTACAAACACTCAAAATAATAAGCATCTATTGAGCAAACTCATGGATTGAGTTTAATTCTAATTGCCATCTTAGAAATGGGTACTATGATTCTCCCCATTTCTCAGATGAGGAACTTTGGTTCAGATTGGTGAGCTAAGTGCTCACACTGTCTGTGATATTCCCAGAGTATATGGGGTATGTACAGCAGAGGTGAGATTTAAAGCCAGGCAGCTGGGCCCGGCCCTCCAACGCCCCTCTGTCCTGATCATGTATTAAGAGGGCTCAGGTTTACAGAACACTTTCAAATACATGTGGATGAAGTCTGGTTAAGCTGTGTCTTATGAATTTATTTGTTGTGAGAAAAGGCTCTACTTATTGGTATTATTTACATGGTCAAATCAATGGCCCATGAACGGTGTCGCAGAGGTGTCTTCTGTAGATTCACATTTCCCCTGGAATTTAATTGGCATTCTGCATTTACCAGACAAACATTTTCTTAATTATAATAGCTGAAATGTATTGATTATCTGCTATGCCCCACGCTCTCCTACATTATCTCTGCCCACAAGGTTTTTCATGCTCCCTCAACAGATAGGGACACTGCAGCTCTATCTGCATTGAATGAGAGTGTGAATGATTTGCCTCTCTTCCCGGAGACGGTGAAGCTTTCAGCTTGCCCTGCCAGCTTCAAAACCTGAGCTCATTTGATTGCCCAAGCATCCCTCCCCCTTGAAAACAAGTATCTCCCTTTCCCCTGACCAATTTGTCATTCTCCATGACAAAAGTCTAGTAGCATAGGAGAATGACATGTTCTTTAGGTTATAAAATAGACCTAGAGCCACTATCCTCTGAAAAAGAAATCATACGGACATTACCACTTAGTTACGCGTTTTTAAAAAAAGAGGTTAATGTTAATTTCCGGGCTGACTTTGCTGCTGTTGCTTCTCTGGTACCTGGGAGTCTCACTAAGGTAGCAGGCATCCAGACCACAGTGGACTGTGTCACTGGAAATTTCCCCGCAACACCTTCAACAGAAACCACCTTCCAGAATTTTTCTACATTGGAATAACCCTGACCCGTCCTCAGACAGCGTCCTCCTATTCTGCTGAGTCGAGCAATGCGTGTACAGAAATAACAAATTGTTCTGCTATTGCACAGCAAAAGGAATTCGTTTCCGATGCTTAAAACCCAGTAGACATTCGCAGCTATTGGACCATTCTCCTGATGGAAATGATCCATTGGAACTCTTCCACACTCCAGCTGGACTCATTCTGATTGATAACTGCAAGAGTTCACAGGCCAAAATGAAATCTTTGGCTCCTTATTTTGGGTCTTTGTCCATAGCCTCAGCCAAGTTCTCTGTAAATTCTGCTCATCACTCACAACAGAATTTTTTATTCGACACAGGAACAGTTTAATGTATTAGGCATAGGATAGTATGACATGTTTCATTTTTACGTAGAAACTACATGCTCTGAATCATGTTCTACGTTGGCATTGCTCTGGCCGAGCGTGCTAAAATGGGAGAAACATTCGATTTCTCCCACTGATCAGTATTCATCCCATTGGGAAGAAGTACAGACAGAGGGTAAATTTTGGCTTATAATTAGATAAATCACTCCACATATTACACCTCAAGCTATGGAATCACGAGACTGTTATATGTGCTGATTGCCTCATACTTGCATGGGCAGTTGGCGTTGAACCTTTCTCTGTAATTCTAGGAACAGATGCTACTATGTAACCTGCAGCCAGGTAATTTTTGCAAGCATTCTCCCCTATAGAAATTTAGCCTTCCTTATTACCCCATCAGCTGAAAATGAGGCAATAAGGTTTAAGAAGCAGACCAACAATCATCTATGGGTTTTTCAAGGGCAATTGCATCTAAAACTATGGGCATGGATCTTGAGACACTCTGCAATTCTTTTCTGCCTAAGGACTGCTGTATTTTATGACACTGCCATTCATTTGATGAAGACAAAGTATATCTCAAACTTGGAGAAAGGAAAAGATGAAAACAAAGAAGAGAGGAGGAAGCATGAGGCCAGGGAGGGAAGAAGGAAGAGAAGTGGGGGGCGGAGAAATCCAGTGGCAGTCATTTCGATGTAACAAAACACTGTTCATCTCAGATTCCTTAGTGAAAATATTTCAACAATTCCTATCTATTCGTTCTCAGTGCACTGACTCTGGTTTTCCACAAGTTAATTACCCAGTAAATTTGCAGGGCACCAGAGTGGCTCCGTTGGTGAAGCATCCAACTCTTGACTTGGGTTCAGGTCATAATCCCACCGTTCATGGGACCGAGCCCTGCATCGGCCTCTGCGCTGACAAGGGGGAGTCTGCTTGGGATTCTCTCTCTGTCCCTCTCTCTCTCTCTGCCTCTCCCCCACTCAAGCGCATGTACATAGGTGTTCTCTCGCTCTCAAAATAAATAAATACACTTAAATAAATAAACGAATAAATAAATTGTACATATGACTAGCGGTCCAGTTAAAGCCAAACAAAAGAAAGCCTACCAAGGAAGTTCCGTTCAGATTTGGGGAGTTTGCCTACGTTAGCCTCCATTTTAGTTTTTGTTTGACTTGTTAATTTGAAGTACCCATTGTAGTCGTGACTGCTCATATACACATACTATCATGTGTGACGAGGACAAAGCCTTATCAATCGTACACAAGCAGCAAGGATTTGTCCGTTGATTGTCATCTGTTCCGAAAAAGAAAACAATTCCCAGAAGCCTTCGGTTGCACCTCTGGTATTCTCCTAGAGAAGATTTAAGAACCAGACCACTTATGCAACCACCAGAAGACTGCACTATTTCAGATACAGTTAAACATTATTGTGTAAAGATTTTATGGCCTATATACCATTAGCAAGCCTGTAGAGATCCCGTCTAACATATAAAAAGGTTGACGATACTACATAATAAATGGCATACCATTATTACTTTCTTGGGTGTTTATTGTAATGGAATAAACCATGATGAATCCTTTAAGCTCTCCTGCACAAATTCATAGCGTTTCCATCGTGATTTACCGGGAAATAATGCACAACAGTTTTACAATTCTGCCACCTTACCGAGATGAGCCAGAGGAGAAGCGTTTTAATGGGAGAATTGTTTTTCAGTCTACCCTGAGAGCCCAAGCCACTATTGTATTTCGCCCTTCATGGGAAGTCTCCTATCATCCGTGTTCCCCATACCATTTACATTTTATTGGTCTGATCCCCCTTCTAATTCCCTGACCTGAAGAAAACACTCTTCGATTCCATATTCCTTCCAAGTATTAAGCTTTCACTCCAACCGATATTAAGCTCCGACTTTGACAATTACAGGTTATAGGGAGGTAGCATTTACAACGAGGGAAGAGTTGCTTGATTCAAGAAGCTTCCTGAATATAGTAGAAAGTTGAAGAGCCTATCGATTAAGAACCTACTATGAAATACAGTTGCTAGGAACATAAAGGGAACTCGGTCACAGCCACTCCCGGAGACTCAGCATTATTGCACGTAATCCTTACAAAGACCACAATATGGTACAGATATCATCATCCTTCATGAGAGGAAAAAATGGAGACTAAAGCCAGTAAATAAATTGGTATCATAAAGCAACTACTGGGTGCCAGAGCTGGGATTTGAGCCCAGTTGTGTCAGACATACAAGCCTATACACTACCCCATGTCTCTATAACGGGTCAGAGAAAAGAACTCTTACTGCACACATAAAATGCATTATATATAAAAAATTAGAGAACTGGGGCAGAGCACAATTAACCAACATATATGTTCATAAGGAGTAAGAAATCCTTGTGATGAGTTACCCTGAAATGACCAGGTGGCTATAAAAACATAGAGAGAATGTTAACGTATTTAAGCTTTGTTGGCCATATTTTAAGTCAGCGTTTTTCTGTCTTTTAAATACTCTTTTGGAAGTGCTCAACTTTCACAGAATATGAAATAAAACTCGCAAGAATGCATGACTGAAATAAGTAAAATGAATGAAAATTGAAACATTAACACCTTGTCCAGGGCACCTCGTGGCTCACTTAGTTAAGCGTCTGGACTCTTGGTATCCACTCAGGTCATGATCTCACAGTTTGTGAATTCGAGCCCCACGTCGGGCTCTGCACTGATAGTGTGGTGCCTGCTTGGGATTCTGTCTCCCTCTCTCTCTGCCCCTCCCCTGCTCGCTCTGTCTCTCAAAAATAAACAAACGTTGAAAAAAGAATACTAATAACTCCCTGTCTTATTTTATAAGACACAGAGGATTTTAAGGTTAAAAACTTAAGAGATTTTTTCCCTAAGTCTTCATGTAAGCCGAGAGTACAATATAAACAGCACAGAGATCACAATATTTTTGCCCTTCTTTAGCTAAAGACACAACAGAAGGGAAAAGCTGGGTCTCATCCTTAGACCAAGGTTTCCCGGCGTTATAATAAAATTTTCCTCGTTCCTTCGCTACCTTACTAATCCGATTATCCAACAGCCTTAGAAACCAAAAGGCCAATTAATCCAGTGCCACCCAAGGTCAGCTAACCCTTGATTTAAGCACTCACCTTCTGCATGAAATAGAGCAGCCTTCTCTGATTCGGCCACCTCTTGCCTTTGCAATATATTATTGGCTTCTCCTCAGTCAGGCATGTTGGCACTTTATTTGGTTCATGCTTGCCCCAGGGATGGTATAATGACACTGGATACATAGAACCAGTTCGTTTCCACGACAGACTTTTATTACGTGGCCAATGTGTGGCATGACGAAACAGCTCACCCCTAGGGTCCTAAGAAAGCAGCATCGCCAATTGAGGAAAGAGTAATTAGATTATTCCAGGGCTTCTCTTCGCTAATTCTGTAAGTATTCGCTGAGCCAAGCGCTGTGCTACACCACGTTCCCAGTTCCCCTAGCCTCCTGATCAAATCATCATAAAATACATACAACATAGCACCCAGGGAAAGAGCTGGGAAAGAGAGACGTGCCATGTCAGGAAAGTTAGCTGTGGAGACATGCGACCCAAGATGGTCAAGTCGAGACAGACGTTTCCTATTTGTAATAAACAAACAAAACAGTGTGCTTGCAGTTGGTGAGAAAACTGTCGCAAGAAAAAAATAACAATAATAAGGGAGGAATGATTAGAAGGAAAGTGGCAGGGGAGCAGAAGCCTAGAAAAAGCGCAGGGTGAACTGGTATGCATCTGCCTCCCGGAGCCACGACTGACTTCAGTCCAACCAGATGCACTGTCTCCATGGAGAGATTTTAATACAAAGTCGTACCATTCACCAGCGTTTCACCTGAACTTAATTTACTGAAACTTGCTTAAATGCTTACAGTCATTTGCTGCAGGAATAACTCACGCATGTGGGAAACCATGATGCTAGGACTTCAACAATTTGAAAATACCCCTTACATAATTGCCTCAAAATAAAATACTCCTAAGTCATGTCTGCCCTTGGAAATACACAGGGTCCGTCTCTAGAATTAAAAGAATCTAATATTAAATAGCAACCGTTTTTGAACGGGAGGGTCGTAGAATAACAGGACCTAACCTCAGCACCAGAAGAAAGATTAGAAGGACAAGCGTTAAGCCAGCTTGCGCAATCCTGCCCAGGGCCAGCTGTCCAGCTCAATAATATCCTGCAGACAATAGAAGCTCTGAGAGTGTTGCTGTGGGGGTGGGGGAGGGGGGAGAACTAGCTTCCATCCACTCATTCATTTGACAAACATGTATTAGTTGTCCCCCATGTGTGAGACAATGACTAGGGGAAGGTTATTATCTGGAAGTACAGAAAATTGCAACTCGGAAAATATTTCAGTCTTGTGCTAAATCAGACTGCCCTTTTCTTCCCTCTCCTACCCAGACTTTCCTCCTCCCCCCTACCCATATGCACATTATTCTTAATTAGGGAGATTGCCCTTTATTCTTTATTGCTAGGAAGGGTAGAAAAAAATAAGACGATGCAACTGAGAACAAACAGCCTGTCTATTCCGAACTTGCTATGACAAGGGAATCAGTCACCAGCACTTTGAGTTTGGCGGAGAGTCAAAGGCAGGGGAGTAGGAGAGCAGAGCAGTGAAACAAAGGCAAGGCTCCGGGGATGCCCTGCCTGGAGGTTATTGCCACAGGGTAGGAGAGGTGAGCTGACTAGGAGTGAGGCAGCTGACTTCATCGGTTTGAGGAGCCTATCTGGCTTCCTCTGGTTGGTCCTCACTTAGAAACAGGTCGGGGATGAGAACAAAAATTAGGAAAGCTGTCATTGATCAAGCCCTGAGCATTCTGGGACAGTTACTGCAGAGGTTCTGATTTGGCTTCCTGCACTGGTTGCTGCTGATATGGGCCAGAATTCTATTGTCATATACGGTCTGGCCATTGTCCGTTTGTATATTCAGTCTCTCGGTGCCCCCTTTTGGTCAACCTCTTGACCAATACAGAGAAGGCTAGCCATCCAGATCGTCACTATTTCTGGACTGTAGAGTTTTCCCCATAGTCAACTGTGTTGTGATATCTTCTTAACCATTTTATTACTGTGGCATCATGGTGACCCTCTGGTAACAGCTGCGTAGAACCGTTTAAGACTCTGGATGGAGTGCAACAGACCAGCATCGTGACAAAAACAACAACAGTTAATAGTCTCTGTAAAATGCTTCAGAACTGGAAATCCCAACTGCCCAAGCCAAGACAAGAACAAATCCCATATAGGCCATGAGGATCAACCTTAACAGAACCAAGTAGCTTTTCCCTAAGGCAATGTAAAGCCTGCCCCACCCCGTCTGTTTCACTGGCCAAGTTCAGCAAAAAGTATATGCAGTGGCACAGGCTCCATCGTAACTAACCAAGAAAAACATCCAGAGCAATGTCCGTTACTACTCATGCCAATGAGTTGAAACTAAACTGTATTCTAGCTAGGGCAGAGGTGGTATCATTAATAGCCTGCACAAGAGTTAGTGCCCATTGGGAACACTGCTCTGATTAGTCACATAAACAATGGGTCAGTAACTCCTCCCAGGATAGTGCCTGAACAATCAAGGGTGGCTTTGTTTAGGACCCCACATTAGGCTCAGAATTGTCAGCCTTCACGATTTCTAGAAATAGGGCCTCTGTGAACCGACAAGTCTCATAATACTATTTTTAAAGTGCACGAGGTCTCAGAGGAAAACAGAACCAAGCATCCTGGCTGTAAAGGAAATAATATCCAGTAGGGCACATGGCGATCAGGAAAAAAGGAGCTGTGTGTGATACGAGATTGGATCCAAGGCCTTAGGTTCACTGGGTTACATGAGGATCTCTAGTATAGTCTCTTTCAGGTGCTATTTAGCTCATCACCCTACAAAGGTTGTTGAATTCAAACTTTGGGGTTTCCTAGGGTCTGATCAACATATTGTAATATATCGTTCCTTTTCTGGGAGAGAGGAACACTAGCAAAGTCACAGTGTTAGACTGTAGTTAAGGTGACTTATTTAGGGTCGGTTGTCCATGGTGCAAATGGAAATGCCTAGGTTATGACTGTCTCATTCGATGAAACCAGAAGGGCCCAGAAGTTTGTATCATGGGGGAGTGATGATGGATGGCATATCCAACAGTCAGTAGGTTGAAGGCAGTGGGTATTATTTGGGATAATCTAAGAATGGTGTTACTGGGACACCTGGGTGGCTCAGTCAGTTGAGCATCCGACTTCAGCTCAGGTCGTGATGTCATAGTTCGTGAGTTCCAGCCCTGCATCGGGCTCTGTACTGACAGCTCAGAGCCTGGAGCCTGCTTCAGATTCTGGGTCTCCCTCTCTCTCTACCCCTCCCCAGCTTGCTCTCTGTCTCTTTCTCTCTTTCTCTCAAAAATGAATAAACATTAAAAAAAAAAGTTTTTTAATGGAGTTACAATATGAGTAGGTTCATACTTAACAGTTATAACAAAGATGAAAGAAAATACTAAAAGGTCCAATATGCGTTGACAACAATCAGGGGTCTAGAGAAAATAAGAAGAATGATTATAAGTGAACAGATGAAAACAAAACAAGAATTAGATGACAGGTCTTTGTCCACATTCTTGGGCAGGATTTCTACTATCTGAAGTCCAAAGGTCCTTTGTTCCAAAGGTCAGCTGTTTACTTCTGAAGATCGGCTCCTACTAGACTTCTAAGAACCCACAGTTTGAGGTCCCCTTTTGGGGTACCTTCCAGTTGTACGCACCTTTGCGTTGCTTCTTTGGTTGTGAAACGTGAATCCAAAGATTGACTCCCGTGAGTTTTTTTTCCCGTGCTGTGTTTGCTGCTAACAGAACATGACATGATCCCTTCCACAATGATTCAAGAGCGGTTTTCCTTTGATGCCTTGTCTAATAAATGAAATCTCATGTATTGAAGTTCATGAAGAAGTTGCTCAGGAAGATATTGTGGAAGGACGGGTTAAGCTGTTGGTGATAGCCTGGGTAGAATACATGAATTACTTGCAATATTTTAGTAAATCTGTATGCAACATGGCAGAATCTTGAATTGGAACTAAAATCTTAAATTCTTCGGACTTCAAGTTACCAATTAATAGGGAGATAATTAATGTGTTTTAGAGGAAATAAACTTAATGACCAGAAGGCCTATATCAGAATAGCTTTGACCAAAGGAACGAAAGGATTTCTAAAAATTTTGCTAGTTTTATAATAAGAATACCAGGGCACCTGAGTTGGCTCAGTCAGTTAAACATCCAACTCTTGATTTTGGCTCAGGTCATGATCTTACAGTGCAGAGACTGCTTGGGATTCTCTTTCTCCCTCTCGCTCTCTCCCTCTCTCTCTCTCTCTGCCCCTACCAACTCGTGCACTCTCTCTCTCTCTGTCTCTCAAAATAAATTAAAAAAACTTAAAAAAAAAAAAGAATACCATTGGTCCTTTTGTTCATTCAAGAAGATCATGCATGGTTAGAGCAATGTAGTTCTTGAGTAACAGGTAATGTCTTACAGAGTTTTTCTATAACGGTTCCCATTAGTTTATAGTTTTTTCAGGATTATGTTCTTGACAGGTGATGTATGACCTCAGAATAACCTCAGCTTTTCTTTGAAAGTTTCCCCACAAATGTTGATTTAAGGTGGTAACCAAGTTGTTCTAAAATGAGTCGTTTCATACAGACATTTGGCTAATACCTATTTGAAATAATCTGGTTCCACCAAGTGGCCACCTTGGTTGTACCAGAAATAGAGTGAAGGGGGCAACCAGATTTTTTTTTCCATTCTTCCCTTTCAAAGTCACAAGTTAATTATTGATATTTTATAATGATATGTTTAAATCCTTTGAGGGTTTAATTAAGATCATAACCTTGGTTAAGGCTGCTTATTTTTCATAATGATATTACCAGAGCATTTTCTTTAGTTTCTAGATTATCCCTCTTTTCCTGGGCCTCGACCTTTATATTAACCACCTCTGTGGACAGTGGGGGTGAGTCTGTCAGTTCCTTAACTTGATGCACAATTTTAATCGGTGTTCTAGCAGAGATAAGAAACTTTCTTTGTTTCCAATGCATTACAGTCAAGCACTCCTCCAAAAGTATACCTGATATCTGCATGCATGTTTGCTCTTTGTTTTTTGGCTAGTTGACAAGTTCTAGAAAATGCAATAAATCTTGGCATCTGGGTTGATTTTACCTACAGTAAGAACTATGTTCTAGAAGACAGCTTAAAATGGTAATAGTACATTCTCTTGATAACTTCCAGTTTCAGCTTTGAGGAATGATCCACAAACAAATAATGTTAGGTCTGAGTTCTTTTTTTTCCTAATGTTTATTTATTTTTGAGAGAGAGACCGAGTGTGAGTGAGGGAGGGGTAGACAGAGAGGGGGAGACACAGAATCTGAAGCAGACTCCAGGCTCTGAGCTGTCAGCACAGAGCCCGACATGGGGCTCAAACTCATGAACCGTGAGATCATGACCTGAGCCAAAGTGGGACGCTTAACCAACTGAGCCACCCAGGCACCTCTATTAGGTCTGAGTTCTCAGTGGGGGTCTCTAATAAATCTGAGTGTGGTACAAACAACCCCTAACTGAGGTAAGACAGTTGTAAAGCTCCCCTTCTTACAGGGGCAAGAGATTGGTAGGAGTCAGGGTGTTGCAGCAGTGAATAGTGATGAGAATCACAAGGGAAAACTCGATTATTTAAGTATTAAGGACCTGAGGAAAATAGGAGAAGCTTTCAGTGAGCTTCTGGGGTATGTCTGTCCAGGTGTATTGTTGTCCTTATCAAGTAAAGTCAAAAAGGTACTGACAATCCTAGGCTAGAGGCACACTGAAAAAGGGAGACCAAAGGCATAGGGCAGTAAGCAAGTGGCTTCAGATGGAATTGAAGACATCGTTGGTATTTAGGTTGGATACTGCTACAAAGTGAGAGATAATTTTGATGTTTTAAACAAATCAACATCCTTTTGTCCATTTGGTGCCTCTACTGCCATGACCAGAGTATCATCAAGCCTAGTGCAGAGTATTACAAGGACTTTGGATAGAAGGCTTTTAACTATGGATTGGAGCCTTTTCTTTGCTTCTGGCTTCAAGGAGTATTAGGGAAATTTGTGTAACAGTTTAGTGGATCCTTC
The DNA here is from genome assembly GCF_028749965.1 of Puma concolor. Lineage (NCBI taxonomy): Eukaryota > Metazoa > Chordata > Mammalia > Carnivora > Felidae > Puma > Puma concolor. Next base: position 116,962,557 of record NC_141674.1, read on the forward strand.
TACAGATAGGTTCTGCTCCATTTTTCTTCCTATTCAGTGGAATTTTTGAGCCCATAGAATGTCAAGTACGATATCAAGATCTTGAATTGGGATATACATCAAACATAATGGAAAAGGCAAATGTGTATTCGAAGCAGAAACCATCCAACTATAAGTAGAAGAGTCCTCAGGGGCCTCAAGAAACAGTTCCTCTGCTGTGCATATCATATTACAATTCCACTTGGGGGGGCACTGACTGGGGTGGCTCAGTCAGTTAAGCGTCTGACTTTGGCTCAGGTCATGATCTCACGGTTCGTGAGTTCGAACCCCGACTTGGGCTCTGTGCTGGCAGCTCAGAGCCTGGAGCCTGCTTCGGATTCTGTGTCTCCCTCTCTTTCTGCCCCTCCCCTGCTCGCTCTCTTTCTCTCTCTCTCTGTCAAAACTAAATAAACATTAATTTTTTTTTAAAAAAATCCATTTGCAAAATAAGTCTTTCCTTATTAAATGTGCAAGGGTGGCATAACAGAATGAGAAGGAATGTTTTTGAGTCAAGGGCCAAAGTGTTACAAATAAAAGCTGGGAAACCGGGAAAAGCTGTGTGTTATCTGAAACACATACCATCTGTTGGTATGTTTACTCCAAGGAAGAGTTTGAACAAAGATGTCAGGGTTTAATTTGGAAAGAGTAGTGGCCATATCCACCAGGAATTGATGAGGTTGGCCATCTATATTTATAGTTAATTCACCGTGAGTGTTTAAGGGTTTCCAGGTATTGTCGTTCAAATAAAAGGACTATTTCCCATTCTACTTTGTTTTTGAATTAGGTCTCCAATTTCGGATTTAATTTCACTGACGAAATGAAATTAAATGGCCATTGTCGCACTGGTGCCTTCTTTAAAACTCCTGAATATTGTTGTAAAGTGCTTTCTTGTCTTTCCTGAAAATCTCCTGTGGTTGCATGTTTTCTCTGCTTTTGCGATTAAATCATGGTCCAATCAATTTCTATTGGAAATGTTTCAGATGTGGCTTTTAGGAGACTTAGTTTTTCTAGACCTTTTTTTAAGCGTTCAAGTTCATTGTAGGAAGTGGCATCTTGTAGATTCCTTTCCAGTCTAACCATCTTTTGCCATCCAGAACTTACCATCCGAGGTCTGATTGCCACCTTTATAAGTTGATACAGGCCAGGTAACTCTGGGTCACAGGCATCCAAAATAATTCTGAATTCTTCCATGAATAGTTGTGTATGTTTAGGGATACCTTTAATACAGTCCAAGTGCAAGGGTTAAGTGTTAGAGTAGCCTGAATAGCTGGCTTCTGGAAGGAGTGGATCTTAAGAGGCAGCTGGCATTTTAGAGTCTAGGAGAGTCATTACGAGAAAAGTAGGGGGTCTGGACAAGAGAAGGGAGGAGTTGACAAAGATGAGGAAGGAGAGAGACCAGAGGATAAGAGGAAAGGGAAAGCTGATATAGGAAAGCAACTGAGGACATGGGGAAGAAGACTTACTAGGGAAATGAGTCATCTGTTGTCATTGAAGTCAGATGGCTCATTCGCTCTGGTCAAACACTCTTAGAGAACCACGGTTTGAATCAGAATTTCATTTGGGGGTTCTGCACATCAGTCAAAAATGTTGCCCATTGGATCTTAGAAATCGTATTCCCTTTCTTTCCTAAAGAATCTGTCATATGAACAATTTTGTTCCAGTCAAATCTTACCCAGAGTGGCTACTAAAGGCCCAAATCGCCCCTGGTGAGATGCCATTGAGAGACGGGCATAAGAATTAGGACTGAAATGAGAGGATGTGTAAGAAAGACACTTTCCCGCAGATGTCTGAGACAAGCCCACGTGACCTGGCCATGGTCAGTGGAACGTGATGCTTGTGCACTTCCGGTCTCAGACTCCCAACCTGATGGCCATCCTCCTCCAAATGCACGCTCGGCAATCTGCACCCCCAGCAGGCAAAAATGGAAAGAACACCCTCTGTGGATCAAAACCAAGCATGTAGGACAAAATAATTGAGATGGAAGGAGAACCTCATCAAGTGTCACTAGTCACAGCAAAGTTTGTCCCACTGGACTGGAGTCCAATGAGAATCATGAACTCACCAGGCTGTGAGTGGGCTTGAACAACAGGCTTATGGGGTCTACACTGATGTCTCACCCTGTGATTCTCTTCTTATGACAAACAACACTTGAGACAGTGCGACACAAAACAGAAACACAAAAGACAGCAAAGAGGGATGAAAAGAAATGGCCCGATTCCACCAAAGATGGGAACCACATGAGAATCAAGAGCAGAATCTAGGTTCCAAACTGAGAATGTGAATGCAGAGGGCATAGTTCTGGTGCTCACTTGACACAGGGACTCAGTAAAGCCCTGAGCAGAAGGTTCGAGCGGCCTCACAGGCACCACAGCTGGCTGAAGGCCTGAGCCCTGTAGGCCTGCTTTGACCACAGCAACCTTGCCATCCTCAGAACTGTTTTGGGGGTTCATTCTTCCCCTTTCCCAAAAGGGACCACGTGTTTACAGCTGAATAGCACTGTCAGCCCATGTTTTGCCTGTGGGATGTGATAAGGTTTTGGGGTGATGGTGGGGTTCGGAGCCAATGGCCAAGAAAGAATTCTTGGAGATCTCTTGGGTCCAAAAGGGTGATTTTATTAAAGCATGGGAACAGGACCCGTGAGCAGGAAGAGCTGCACTGGGGCTGTGAAGAGTGATGGTTATATACTATGGAGTTGGGGGAGGCGAAGTCCAGAGGGAGTTTCTTAAAGGGATTTCCATATGCTGGAGAGGATTTACAGATTACTGGAGCCCTAGCTATTCTCAAGCTAAGGTTGTTTTCCCCCTCTAGCAAAGCATTATCATTAAAATAGCAGGGAGGTCCTGGAGATTACACTATCGATAACATTGCCCTTTTCTTATAATATTACTAAGATATTGGTAAACTGATGGAGACTCTGTCAGTTTAACCATTTGTTTTCTGTCTTTTCCTTTGTTCTTGGGCAGGCAGGAGTGCCTGCGGAATATCATTCAGATCCCATCTGGCAGTGGGGGGTGGAGGGTGCCACAAGGTTGGGGGGCAGGGGGGCAGGGGTATGTTAGCTGGTGCTTGGCCTCAGCTTGCCTTATGTTCCCTCATCAGAATCCTAGAAGTCCAGCAGGCTCCCTTCATTTCATCTCATCTCTGTCTCCCTTGATCCAAGCTGGCAGCACTCTGCTGAGATGGTTGATTGGATCACAAGCCACAACCTTAATCTCTTTAGTAGAAGGTTGTCCAATCCATTCAGTTCTTTTCTCCCATTTTACTAATGGCAACAAGAAGAAACCAGACCACACTTTCAACACTTTGCTTAGAAATGTCCTCAGCTAAATATCCAAGTCCATTGCTTATAGGTTCTCCTTTCCAAAAATAGAGCACAATTCGGCCAAGTCTGTGCCATATTTTTTTTTTAATGTTTATTTAAAAAAAAAAAATTTTTTTTAACATTTATTTATTTTTGAGACAGAGAGAGACAGAGCATGAACGGGGGAGGGTCAGAGAGAGAGGGAGACACAGAATCTCAAACAGGCTCCAGGCTCTGAGTGGTCAGCACAGAGTCCGACGCGGGGCTTGAACTCACAGACCGCGAGATCATGACCTGAGCCGAAGTCGGACGCTTAACCAACTGAGCCACCCAGGCGTCCCAAATGTTTATTTATTTTTGAGAGACAGAGAGAGACAGAATGAGCAGGAGAAGGCAGAGAGAGAGAGGGAGACCCAGAATCTGAAGCAGGCTCCAGGCTCTGAGCTGACAGCACAGAGCCCGACGCAGGGCTCGAACTCACAAGCCGTGAGATCATGACCTGAGCTGAAGTCGGGTGCTCAACCGACGGAGCCACCCAGGCACCCCAAGTCTCTGCCACATTTTAACAAGGATCTCCTTTTCTCCAGTTTCCAAAAACATGTTCCTCGTTCGATCTGAGACCTCACATTAACAATTGTCTTCCTACTAACAGTCTCCTGAAGGCCTTTGCTGCTCTTCTCCTAGTGTCTGGGGAGTTTGCTGGCAATCTTTGACATTCCTTGGCTCATAGAAGCAGCATCTGGGCCTCTACCCTCATCTTCATTTGATATTCTCCAGGGTGTGTCTTTGTCCAAATTTCCCATTTTGATACGGGTCATATCAGATTAGGAACCCACCCCACTCCAGGAGGACCTTATCTCAACTAATTACATTTACAATGACCCTATTTCCAAGCAAGAGAACATCCTCAGGTGCTACTGGTTAAGACTTCCACATATGAATTTGGAGAACACAATTCCGACTATAACAAACTTTTTTCATATGTTTCGTACTTTTTAAATATGTCTTTCTTTCCTTGGAAGTGGATAATTTCTTAAGTCTTTAATAGCCTGTAAGTACAGGAAAGAAAATTCCTAGTTTAGTAAATATATATTTTCTAATTAAAGCTTGGTATTAAGTTCACATGCAAAGAAAAAACCAGATGTCGGATAATCTCTGAGATCCAAACCAAAATTTATCTTTGAGATTCCAAGGAAGTGCTGGAAAACAAACACAGCTAGCTAAAAAAGGTTATGTGTATCATTTTTATAGTTATAGCTACAAATGGTTATATTTAAGTCCATTGATACTCAGAATAGAAGTAGATGGGTGTCTGAATAATTCAGACATGCAATACATTTCAGAGGGATCAGCAAGGGAGTAGGGAGAGATTCATTAATTTATCCAAGATTACTCAGTAGAATCAAAGGCAAATGCAAATTTTAAATCCATAGGGCTTTCTACCATACAACACTCTTTGTCTTTGCTGTTCTGAAATAAAATTCACCCAAAGTACAATCTCATCAGCACACAGTGAGGGAAGGTCTATGACCTTGGTCTAACCTGCTGTGACACAGGTGATGTTTAAAAAGTAAAGGAGTCTCTGAAAAGACAGCATTATATTATACAGCAATCTGAATAGGAGTCCCTTTATCCTGTGAATGAAACCTATATCTGGATAGATGTTTCCTCATTCACAAAGACCACCATTCCTAATTTTCACTGAAAGACAGCCTTCCTAAAAATGTGAATTAAAACAATCTCTGGACCTTTATCTTCTTTCAAAGAAAATGCACAATTTTAATAAGATACTTGCAAAATACTTTGTAGTTTATTGCATATATAGTGCCATAAAATATGTATAGTTATATTTACATTTCAAAATACTTTACATCCTTGTGAACTTTCTCTCCATTTTATGAGTGAAAAATTGAGACAGAGAAATGAAATCCAACTTGGCCGACTTCGTGTTGTCTAATTGGGACGTGTAAGCTATACAGTTAGCTATAGGGGTACGGTTAACAGTAAATTCATTCAGAGAGTCAGCTGGGTTGGTTTCTGGATAATGCAGTCATTCGGATTCCCCACAGCTCCTTACACAACTTCTTAAGTTCTCAGTTGACTCTTGGTGTGCATCTCCCTGTGAAGAAATAAAATTGCTTGTTTTCGAACATGTATATTTTACAAACCACTCTTCCTCTAAATTTCCCCAAAGCAACAGCTGCCTTCTTGGGGAGCACTATTGTTACTTCTATAATTAATGCAAAACGGCCAGCTGGCCTCCACACAAAACCACTTTATTTTACTCTACCTAGAAAGCCACTTAAATCAAGGAGTAAAGAATTTCCAAGGAATTCTCCACAAATGTGGAGAATGAAAAGAATTAAAGGTATGCAACTCACTACCTGCAGAGACATGCAGGCCGCCAGGGGAACTAGATGGCAATTTCTAATGGAGATGTTGGCAAAAAATAAGAATGAGAATGAGAAAAGAACAAGAGACATTTATCAAGGACTTACTCTGTGCCGGGCACTGACCCAAAGGCTGTTCAAATAATGTACATTTGGTCCTCACAGCCATCCTCTGACGTGGGCACTCTTGTTATCAGACCCGTTGTGGATGAGAACAGGGGGGCAAGGAGAACTTAGCCGAAGCCACACAGCCCCTGCAGAGCAAAGTCCACAGGTGGACCCAGGCAGTCTGACCTAAAGCCCTAGGCTAAAAGCAGCTTTCTGTGCAAATGCGTTTGTAGATGCAGAGGAGAAATAAGGGTTTTGATTGCAGAAGATGCAGAGAGAATGACAAGTTGTATGGGTGTTAAGGATTCCATTTCTGTGTCAAATATACTTCATAAATAAATAAGTAAGTCATCAGTCTAAACCAGAAGAAGGAGGAGGTGCAGAAGGAGAAGAAGGAGGAGAAGAGGGAGAAAGGGGAGGGGGGAGGGGGAGAGAAAGAAGGGAAAGAGAAAAAAATCACATTTCTCAAGCCTCTGAAGAAACATTGAAAGGGGTAAGTAAAAAGAGGACCAAATGGTATGGACATCTTATGTTTAAAAAAATAAATCTACAGATATTGGAAATAAAGGCAGCAATGGTGGTGGTGGTGACTGCTTTGCTACTAAACATCTTAAACATATAATTAAAAGGTATTTCAGCAGAGGGGCGCCTGGGTGGCTCAGTCGGTGAAGCGTCCGACTTCGGCTCAGGTCATGATCTCGCGGTCCGTGGGTTCGAACCCCACGTCGGGCTCTGCCTGGGCTGACAGCTCAGAATCTGTGTACCCCCCCTCTCTCTTCCCCACCCTTGCTTGTGCTCTGTCTCTCTCTCTGTCTTTCAAAAATGAATAAACATTAAAAAAACTTTTTTCTAAGGTATTTCAGCAGAAATTCCTATGAAGAACCATGTCTAGGCTTCTGAAAAGCTAACAAGCTAACTCTATGGAAAGAGCATGTCTATAAAGCAGTATGAGCCCTAGCGTAAGAAACGTGTGCGGAATATATTTATACCTCAGTGTCAATGCCAGAATTGTATTAAGTGGTGATTAAAAATAGCTGGGAAGTTGAACTAAGCCAAGTACCGATTGTTAACTTAGTGTGTATTATTTGTTTAAGGCATATTATAAATCTTATTTACAATTTGAATACAGTGAATGCTTAATAACGGGAATGCAATTATTTTAATAAAAAGTAAGCTCAAGGAGTAGGGGGGGAAAAAGCCAATGTGCTTTTTGTGGAAATACCTGAATGTGGAAATAAGTGATTTAACTCTCATTTTTCCCAGTTATTGACATTTAAATTTTTTCTAATGTTTTATTTATTTTTGAGACAGAGAGAGACAGAGCATGAGCAGGGGAGGGGCAGAGAGAGAAGGAGACACAGAATCCGAAACAGGCTCCAGGCTCTGAGCTGTCGGCACAGAGCCCGACACGGGGCTCGAACTCACGCACGGCGAGATCATGACCTGAGCCGAAGTCGGCCGCTCAACCGACTGAGCCATCCAGGTGCCCCCACCCCGCCACCCAGTTATCTACATTTAGATCTCTGTTAAGCCAAACACTGTTAAATACTTCTCATCACCAACCTCCTTGTTTGTAAACTCAAACCTATTTCATGTTGGCAATATGGCCTGCTGTTGAGCCTGAAATAACACTGGTGACTACTGCAAGGTCCAATCTGAAAGACTTAGCTGAAAAAAGAGAGAAAACCATATTCACAATTGAGGGAAGGAGAATAAGTAAAGCTGACTGGCCTGTAGCAGCTATTCCCTACCCAAACCAAAAACAAGCAAACAGAACACAGAAGTGGCAGAACATAAGCTTGGTCTGAGTGTGAACGGGCCAAGGGCTGCATCCAAGTCAGCAAAGAGGTCCTTGTGAGGATCCCAAGGACTCAAGTTTAGAATTCACAGAAATTGTGCAAAGAGCCCTGAACTCACACAGTCCATTAAATTGATTATTTGAGTCATATTTGCCTAAATATCAGGAGGCCATGCAGCCTGGATGACACTGGGCCACTAGCCTAGGATCCTAAGGCTGAGAAAGTGGACCCCAGTGCAGAGGAACGTGGATGAAATGACCACCCTAGGGATGAGCCCAAGTGCCCCTTTTTCCTGACTGCCAAACCAATGGGTGTACAGGTCAGGGGGGAAACATGATCATTCCTGCAAGGGCCATGTTGATGTATGGGTCAGAGGACATCAATGACAATGCTGAGATCAACCTGAAACTGTGAGGGAGTGACAGGCAGCTCAAGGCACGTAGATAGCAATACATACAGAGCATGCCCCGGTATCCTGGCCAGCGGGATGAAGAACAAGAAATGACTGATCAGCCAGAGGTAAACCTGGAAATTGGTGGTTAATGTAGCTTCTAATGACACTCAATCCTAAAAGAGGTCAATCCTTGATTACCCGGCATGAGATAATTGAGAAGGGCTTTCTGCTTCTCCTGCTGGCACAGACATCCCCAGAGCCTGGTCTTCTGCTAAGGGGTAATTTCAAGCAAGCCTGGAATCCTCTGGTCATGGTCCCATGGATGCCAGCCTAGATAAGACACCTGTGAGAAAGTAATGCCAAAGTGAAGAGCAGGATTTGGGGCTGCAATGAGAATGTGCCACTGAGATGTTCTAAGGAAGGCAGGCCTCAGATGTGGAGGAAAAATGATTAATGTAAAAACTGCACGGTCCAGGATTAAAAGTTATGCAAGGTCAAAAGTCACAAAGCTCTATCCCCAGGGCAGAATATCCGATAGCACTCACACTGGCCTACAGCCATGTGGATGGTATCATGATCCACAAGACATGTTTCGGAACTTGTACCAATAGGAAGGAGACAAGACCCCAAGGTGTTAAACCTCCTCAGACTTTTACAGTGAGCTATTGACTAACCCCTCGGGGTCACAGTTTGGAAGATCAGACCCAACTGAAGCAAGGTGGCAAGGAAATGATTGACCATGAGATGCAGCTGGAGAAACTGAGGCTACACAAAGGACTGTGAGTTTCTGCTCCAAATCCTTGTGAATTTGGGGAACAGTAGACTGCTACCTTCAGGGAAAATTCTACCTCCAGGAGTTAATCCTTACAGAGATCTAGAAGCTTACGTTCAGATTCCCAGAACCAAAGTTTATGCAGGAAGCTAACCTTCCAATCAGGCACGGTTCTCAGAAGAGGTCGTCTTAGGTTCCTCAATTCTGGTCAGAAGGAATCCTGAGAACAACCCAGAGGCTTTGGAGGGATACTACACCCATCCCCTCCAGGTACATGGGTGATCTCCCAGGCAACTGCCCCAAAGCATCCTTCAGAGCCGAAGCATGTGGAACAGATTCAAGAAAATACAAAATGGCGCCTAACATTTTGTGAGTGGAACTGCATCCATTTGTTTTGAGTTCAACTCTTGATGGACATCTCAGGACAAATTGCACCAAAATGATGAATTCCAAGTGGGGACTCTAGATATTGAAGTCAGAGAATGAAGAAGAGCCAGTTAGTATCTTGGCTCATGATCATGGCTCCCAAAGGATATGGTCAGAGACATGTGGATGAACCCTGGCTCTAAGGATGGAGATAGTTGTAGAAGATCCAGCTTGGGAATTCACAGCCAGCTGCCTTCAAATTTTCATGAAGTTCCCGTCTACACCCATGACAGCTGACCCACAACTACCTGACAACTTCCACTGACCATGAGTGTCCCACCCTGGCTAAGAAGCCCCGTGTGGAAGGGGCAAGATATGTCTCATATCCAGACTGTGCCATGGAAACAGATCCCCAAGCAGGGTCTCAGAAGAGAGGGATACCCATCACCTGAGGTGGAAGCCATGTTGGGTGGGGATGATCAGAGGCCACCACTGGGCACTATTTGTTGTCTTCTCCTTATCCACCCCCCTGGGGAAATATTGTGCATTGGAACCATCACTTGAGATTGAAATACTTTTCTAGCAGATGTCATAAGACATCATAAGATAAGATGTCATAAGATGGAAAAATGTATTTACTAGAATTTCAGAAAATTGTATGAAAGGCAAAATAGCCTGGCTTGATTGATCCCTGAAAAAATTTTCCAGAAAAAGTGGGGAAAGGGACATAGTGGTAGGGAAAGAGTAAGGAAAATAGATTCTATCTCCCACGTGACTGCTCAGGGCAGGGAAGGCCACTGGCTGGGATCCAGGTAAAGGAAGTCAGAGGACCATGAGCCGTCACATAGAGAACACTCAGGAGGCTGGCTATATTCAGTGGTGACCCTCCGCCATAACACCACAACATCCCTCACAAAGTCACTCAGCACACGATGCTCGGCTGGAGTAGATTTTCTCTTTTTATGGCAATCCCATAAACAGCACACCTCTGAGCCCAGGTTGTCATGGGAGTGTCACTGAAGTGACAGGAACACCAATGGAAGTAAAAAACAAAACAAAACAAAATACAGAATGTGGGAGGGTCCAGTTCTTCCACCAGCCCATGAACTTGGAGGGTTGAGCCAGGCTTTCCAAATTTCCAAGCGCCAAGTATAGGGTTGGGTGGCGGGCTGTACCCCAGTTTCTAAACATCGTACATCCTCTGTGACACCTGGCCATAGAGTGGTTAACACGATATATAGCGTTGCCCGGTGGAGGACAGCTGAGAGAGCGCTGAGCTAGAAGAAAGGGATAGCATCCACTGGATCCACCAAGGCTGAGAGTTTATCAAGACACCGGTTGTATGGGATTTTGATGTGTGTTGATGTGTGTGTTGAAGAACAAGAGAGATTGTTTTTTTATTCCTTAGCACAAACTTGTATTTAACATTTTGTTAAATATATTCCAATGGAATGACTTTTCTATGTAGTCCCAGATATTTACTTTTTATTGGGGTATAATTCACACACACGGAAAGGTCTGTGTGTTCAATGGGTTTTGACAATCGTGTAGCTACACATGGCCATCATCCCAATTGTGATTTAAAAAGAAAATATTTTGCAAACCTCAGAAAGTTCCCTCCTGCCAAACTCCAGACCAAAGCCAAACAACCACAGCTCTGACTTCTATCACTGTGGATTAGTTTTGTCTGTTCTTGAACTTCACGTGTACCTTTTTGTATAGGATTTCTTTTGCTGGGCGCAATGTTTCTGAGACTTGATCCACTGGGCATTCATGGAGTGTATTAGTCATAGTATTAACGACTTGGAAGGAAATTCAGGAAAATGTTAGGGGAGTTTAATAAAGTGATTATACAACTTGTGTGCAGAGAATAAGGAATACCCACTCACCCCGGCATGAGTAACCCCCAGAGCAGCACCTGAGGGGACAGGGGAGGAGTGGTCACCTGACCCGGAGAACAACAGACAGCAACATTAGGTGGGGTGGCCTTCAGTCAGGGGCACCGCCAGCCTGGGCAACCAATCAGGGAAGAAGCCAGGAGTAAAAACTTATCTCTCCCTCTCCTCCTGATGTGCCCCACTGAGCCAGCACAACTGTAACTGAGACAGTGGGAGAGCCTGGAAACTTCCTCCAAGGAGGCCAACCCAATGAGAGATCTCGAGGGGAAAACAGATCCCTCCTAAGTCTTACCTAAATAGATAAGGGATTTAGCACATAGCAGTATGTGCTATGTGCTATTTTTCAGGAAAAATCCAGAAAACGAATAAAGGCATAGAGGTGGGTTGATGTGTGCTATGCTGGAGGGGCAGAAGGATAGGGTCTGACTGCAGAGAGGACACAGTTAAGGAAGTTCTAGCAGGTAGCTTTACCCCATTCTCCCTTTCTTGCCTTCTTCCCTTCCTTCTATCCTTCCTGCCTCCTCTTCCTCCTCCCTCCCTCCCTCCCTCCCTCCTTTCCTTCCTTCCTTCCTTTATTCCTTCCTTCCTTCCTTCCTTCCTTCCTTCCTTCTTTCCTTCCTTCCTTTATTCCTTCCTTCCTTCCTTTATTCCTTCCTTCCTTCCTTCCTTCCTTCCTTCCTTCCTTCCTTCTTTCCTTCCTTCCTTCCTTCCTTCCTTCCTTCCTTCCTTCCTTTATTCCTTCCTTCCTTCTTTCCTCCCTTCTTTCCTCCCTTCCTTCTTTCCTTCCTTCCTTCCTTCCTTCCTTCCTTCCTTCCTTCCTTCTTTCCTTCCTTCCTTTATTCCTTCCTTCCTTCCTTCCTTCCTTCCTTCCTTCCTTCCTTCCTTCTTTCCTTCCTTCCTTTATTCTTTCCTTCCTTCTTTTATTCCTTCCTTCCTTCCAAAAGAACTGTTCATACTATGGACAATAATTGTGTGTTTACTACAGTGTACCAGACGCTCTTTTTGGAACTTATATACTTATGCCATTTAATATTCCCCAAACATCTATTTTGGAAGAATAGCTATCCTTTTTTTTTTCAATTTTATTTATTTATTTTGAAGAGAGAGAGAGACAGAATCCCAAGCAGGCTGCATGCTGTCAGTGCAAAGCCCGACATGGGGCTCAAACCCACAAACCGTAAGATCATGATCTGAACTGAAGGTGGACGCTTAACCAGCTGAGCCACCAGGTGCCTCAAGAATGGCTATCCTTATTCTACAGACTGAAAAAAAAATAGGTTCACAAAGTTTGCCTATGAGGCTACAAGGTAAATGAGTTACAGTCCAACAGGGTTAGCAGCCCATAGGCAAAAATAGCCATAACACCCAGCAGCCTGTGAGAAATGACACACCCAGGGAACACATACGGAGTGACCAGGAAAGGTGCTGGGCAGACAGGGTGCCCCAGGTGACCTCTGAAGGAGGGGAGCAGAGAGGGCATTCCAGGCTTCCAGCTTGTGAAGGGCAGCAGGAAAGGCACAGGGGAGACAGGTGAGCTGTGAGTTTGGGGAGTAGAATCCATTCCCTCCAATGTAGTAAAGTCATATGAGATAAATAAGATCTACAGATCTGCTGTACCACATAGTGTGTCTAGTTCATAGAATATTGTACACTTACCAATTGGCTAGATCTCTTGAATGTTCTTATAATTAAAAGGGGGGAGGGACGGGGTGGGGAGCTGAGAGACTAAGACAAAGATAGCAAACGCTGAAATTCTGAGTTCCGTTTCCTAGATATTAAGAAAACAGTAAGAATTTTGATCAAGAGATTTACAGAATCCCACGAGATCTTCAGGAAAAATTGTCCATGTCAGGGGGCAACACGGATGACCCACAACAAAGACAGGTGGGCAGTTATTTTGGGAATCTAGGAGAGAGGTTCTGACCATAGCGTGGCCACAACAATGAAAAGAGACAGGCCTGAGACGGATTGTGAGAAAAACATCCACAGGACTTGGCAACCGGGTAGATGAAAACAATGAGTCGTGAGAAAACCACGGGTGGCTTCAAGTTTGGGGCGGTGAGCTCAGGGAGGAGGGAAGGGCTCGTACAGCAAGGTGTGAAGGGCAGAGCCAACCGTAAGGGGAGCAGAGACACCAATCTGATTGGGACACAGGGCAGAGAGGCACCTGCGGGGTACTCAGGGAGAGAGAGAGCTCTCCAGAAGATCACAAGGAGGGAGGGGGAAGGAGACCAGTGGAGCACCCCTCCTCAGGAGGCTGCTGGTCAGGCTGGGAGGGGTGGACATTGCTAAGGGGGAAAGGGGGAGTAAACTCTCGAGGCCCCCCTGCACTTAGCTGTTCAGCCACCATGGTGCACAGATCTCAGGGTTTAGCACTGCTCACATCCCCGGCTGGCTGGGGTTCTTTGGCCAGAGGACATTCAGAAGTACAATAATACTCCGCAAACCCCAGATGGCCCGCGTGCTTTCCTTAAGTCACAAGTTGCCGATGGCCCTCTATTTCTGGACCCTTGTTTATTTGTTTAAATCGAACCACGAGGAACTGTGCTTCTGGGAAACGCTATACCAAACACTCATTAAATGTGCAGCCGTGAGGTTTGTCTTTACGGTTTTCTTAAGGGTAACAATTAACCTTTAAAAAGTCTGACCTTTCCAAAAAGGTAGATGTGTTGGTGGGAGCTCTCCGAGGTGCTGGGTAAATGTTTTGGAGAAGCGCGGGCTTCACAGGGAACGCGGGCTTTGAGCTGCAGTGGTTTCCTTACACTGTGAGTCTTTGAAAGGACTCTCCTAGTTGATATTTTTAATTTGTGAAATGAAGCCATCAAGTGGAGTCATGGGGTTGAGCCTCTGGCAGAGCGAGAATATCACCTCCCAGAGGAAGAGGGCGAAGGCTTTGATTAGGTTTTTTGCTTCTTACAAACTCACCAGGGGGCACATGCCCAATGGCAGAGACTGATTTGAGATCATCCTATTTGCAATCGCCACCTCCAGGCTCAGCCAGTGTCAACCCAGATGGGTGGGAATCCAGCCCAGCAGCCTGCTAGGGGCCCACCTGCCCCTGTCACCAGCCTCTTCCCTGCTCCATTCATGCAATCACCTCTGAGGTGATCTTTCCACTTGGAAAACTCATTCTGTGATTCACTGATTAAAATCCCTGAGGATATCGTGTTTCTCCAGGATACAGTGCAGACCTCGTGACCTTGCCTCTATTCACTCCTCTAGCCGTACTGGCCCCTCGGAAACCCTGCTCCTCCCTTGCACACTCAGGCACACGTGCGCGTGCACACACACCGTTCTTATGCCCAGCTGAATTCCCGCGGCTCCCTAAATACCTCCACACGTGGGCGCTTTGCACGCTCCGTTTCCCAAAACCCTCCAGTTCCTGGTAGGCAAATGCCTGCTTTTCCTTTGAACTCATTTCAAATGTTACCTCCTCTGGAGAGCCTGCCCTGAGCTACTTCCATAGAGCTGGGCGGCCTTTGCCTACCCATAGCATTCTACAGGTGCCTGTTTCATAGCAGGGGTTGGCTCTGTCCTATCTGTCATGGAAACCGGTCCTGGCTCCCGCAGAACCACGCACAGAGGGGAGCCCTAAGTAATGTTGATGCAATCCATACAAGAATAATTCGCTGAGGACACCTTCTCTCCTCCAAGAGTGATACCTGAAGAGCACACAGACACACAGTGTTCCCAGACCTTTTCTGGAAAATGCAAATGCTTCTAGCATCCATAAGATTCCAACAAACAAAGACGGCGCGTGCAAAGGGCTTAACTGAAGAAAGCCAGAGGGAAGGACAATTTGCAGAAATGTAGGCAGCATTAAGGGGACCAGAGGAGGATGGAGAAGCACTCGGGCCTGAAGGGGCAAAGGGAGAGAACAGAGTCCCTGAGCCCAAGGGTACACTTGGCAGGTGCTGTCTCTGCAGTGATGCTTCTCAGGCTGTGGTGCCCAGGCCAGCAGCATCAGCACCAGCTGGAAACATGTGAGCCAGGCAAACCCTCAGTCTCCGTTGCAGATCCCCGCCATCAACATGTCTAGGGGTGCGGGTCTGTGATCCGTGGTGGAACAGCCCTCCAGCTGATCCTGGTACGCACCGAAGCTTGGCTCTAGAGTCCAGCCCAGTGGTTGGCAAACTGCGGCCAGTGGGCCAAACCTGGCCGGCCGCCTGCTTTGTGATAGCTCATGAGCTAAGAACGATTTTACATTTTCAAATGGTCACATTTAAAATCGTTATGTAAGTACCTAAATCACATCCTTAATTTTGTCTCTTGGGCCGCAAAGCTTAAAATATTTACCATCTGGCACTCTATAGAAAGCGTTTGCCAGCCCCTGCTCTGGGAGAGCACAGGGAGGGAGCGGGGCAAAGAGCCACCCTGCCCTCTGTCCCCCATCCCAGGCCTCTGTGGGCCAAACGTGCGGGAAGCCAGAGAGCCAGGGAAGAAAGAGCCCGCAGAGCTGAGCTCCTGGGACACAGTGCAGGGCAGACAGAGCCCAGCCATTTATGCAGGGGACGCGGGGAGGGTGGCAAACAGAAAACAGGCAACATGTGGCACACCTATGCTACATTTTTAGACTTTACGAACACCACCATCTTTTCTTACAACAATATATGTCCTCAAAGAGCGGCAGGAAGGGCATGGAGGAGAAAGCCTGTCACAGAGCAGGGGCCGGAGAAAAGGCATCCTCGCTGACAGGGTTTGAGGCCCAAGAGGCCAGGGTTTTGTTCCTGCCTCCTCCGCTGACAAGCTGAGCCGTCTTAGACGAGTGACTTGCCCTTTCTGCTCCTCGAATGACTCATCTGTGAAACGGAGGAAAAGACTAGCACCTACTTCACAGAGGTGTGGTGCAGGTGGAGTGAAACAAGACACACGAAGTAATGTGTACAACCCTAGGGGCTGTATCACACGGGACAAGCTGTCCCTCAGTTAGCGGTGGCCAAGCGCATCTGACGCCAGGCTGCATGCTAGGTGGTAGTGACAGAGACATGGGTAAGACAGAACCCCCCTCCTAAGGAAGTCACAGTCTGGTGGGGGAGAGAAAAGGACAGACAGCGAGGACTCCAAAGGGAGAAACCGGGCAACTCCTCTGCAAGGCAGGGGCTGGGGTGGGTTCTGAGAAGAAGGGCCATGCAGACTCAGCGTAGACGTGTAGCTGAGGGGCGGGACCTTCCAGGAAGATGAACCAGCACCTTTACGAGGCACCTTCAGGAAACTGGGAGCCGCTCTGCCTAACAGCACCTCGGGCTCCCCTTACAGGGGCCGCCAATGAGGCCAGAGAGACAGGGACGGATTACAGGGGAACCTCTATGCCGTGCTGAGAAGTTTAAGTCTAGCAAAACGGGAGCCACTTCTAGAGGGAAGAAGAACATCACCGACAACCCTCAACATGGAGCGTGAGGAGAGGAACGAGAGTCCTTGTCGGCCAGAGCACCAATTATACACCCAGACTGAAGCTCCCTGGCGCCCCAGACAGGCAGGACACACCTGATTGAACATCCCAGGGACACGGATGAGCACGCCTTGTTAGACGAGGCCATGGGGCCCGCAGAGAGGGCTGGCAGCACAGGTCTGTAGTCGGAAATGGACTGTGTGGGCAGCAGACCCTCATTTGCCAGTGGCTAGTAAAGCTCTCCCAAGAGGTATGTTGGGACAAAACCCCGCCCCCCACCAGCCCAGACATGCAAGCAAACAGATGAAAAGGATTCATTACCTCGCAAGGCTAGTGAAGATCGCCTTCTCTTATCAGATAATGAGAATGCTCTTCGGGAGCTGGGCATAAAAGCGAATCTATTACAAACACTGATCCCAGGCATGATGGGAAATGCAGCATCATTACAAACTGCCTGTGTTCTTTCCAAGAAAAGAAAAGGAAAAAAAAAAAAAAAAAAAAACCTCCATAAATTCTAGACCCAATTAGAAACGCAAAGGTAACAAAGTCATAGAGGGAGAAGAAGGGAAGAAAAATCTCAATTCTAGAAAGATGGCTAACAGTGAGGAAACATTAATATTGATTTCTGCTTTAACAGCAGCAAGGATAATCCAGCTGAACGGGCAACTCAATTAACACCCCAAATGTTAACCTGAGCACAACGTTGGCTGTGCTGAACATGTTGAAATTCTGCTCAAACCCATTTAAAATAATTTCTTCTCTTCTCGTTTTGCGATGAGTTAACAGACTCCATTGAAAGAATTATTCGATCTCCACAACCCACCCGTGGGT
The DNA here is from genome assembly GCF_028749965.1 of Puma concolor. Taxonomy (NCBI): domain Eukaryota; kingdom Metazoa; phylum Chordata; class Mammalia; order Carnivora; family Felidae; genus Puma; species Puma concolor. Next base: position 116,979,823 of record NC_141674.1, read on the forward strand.
GAGTGGGTTACAAGGTACTATTAAGCAACTCAGGTCCACTAATGGAAGAATCAAAGCATGGAGGGGGGCCCAGCAAGGGGGGCAGAGAGGAGAAAACATGCACGTGGATGCCCACTCCGTCCACACATGACACGTCCCCGGCGACAACCGAGCAGGGCCAGCACAGGAGTGGTTCCATTGATGAGCAGGGTGGTGTTTGCTCGGGCTTCAGTATAGATCAGCACGTTCTGTGATGAGCAAGGAAGCACCCAGAAGACAAGAACCAGATTTCACACTTCGTGACAGCCAGTGTCATTATGAAAGGAACGTAGGGAGACGAGGCTATAAAAGGAAGAGCCATCATTAGGTGTTCCCCTCCCCCACCTCCAGTCGACTCAATGGCCAAGTCTTGTGAATGCTGCCTCTTGGCTACCTTGTGGGCTCCACCTGTGCGCCTACTGATGCTTTCCTAGTTCAGGCTTCCATGCTGTCTCCCCTGGATCTTCTGGAAAGCCTCCTTATCCATCAGCTGGGGACAAGTCCTGTGCCACTCTCAGCCACTGCCCCTGGAGGACTGCCCCCAGAACAGTATCCCCAAGGCACATTGAGGATCCAAGCTCTCGCTTAACATTCCCCGGTTGTCTCCATTGCCCGCTGTGTAATCCTAAAGGACAAGCTCTGCCCTCCAATCTCTTCTGCCAGTCTTGTCTGCCCCCCCACCCCCAGCCTTCCCACAGATCATCTTATAACCCTGGCCAATTTTAGTTCCCAGAGCACACACGTGGGGGCTTATCACTGCTCCACGCCTGGATTCGCGCTGTCCACTCAGCCTGCAGTGCCCTCCTTCTGCTCATCTGCCTGGCAAGGTCCTGTCCACCTGTAGGAGTCAGGGAAGCCTCGCTGCTGTGACCAACCCCAAACCTCAGTACCTTAGTTCACCATTCAAGGCAGGTGACCAGGGAGGGGAGGGGGTCATTCCGGGATAAAGCTCCTCCCACCCAGCGGCTTGACATTCCCAGGTCCCAAAGCATTCTATTTGTGTCTTGCAGCCAGCCAGCAGGCAAAAAGGAAGATACCCTTGGAGGACCAGGAGGGAGGGTTCAGGGGCCAGGCCCACAGGGAGGGGAGACGGGTGTACCTCGTTTCTGCCCACAGACCACTGGCTAGGAAACGGAGCGGATCTGAAAGAGTGAGCGCTGGAGAACAATCAGCCTGTGTCTCTGTGGCAACATCTCCAGGCCAGGCCGGATGCCATCCCTCCCCCCGACCCCCGGGGGTGCTCAGGTTTCCTCTATTACTGTCCCCAGACATCAGGAACTGGAAAAACTGACTGAGCCTTCGCCTCTGTCCCCACAGCCCTGCCACCAAAATGAGCCACGGTGCGTGTTTGCCGAATGCGTGTTTGGCTTTAAGGTAGCGCAGCACAGGCTTCTGCACACGAGGATGGGGGAAGGAAAAAAGAACTTTTCAAATATCCCCGACAAAGAGAAGGCATGAATGAGCCAAGCGAAGGAGGAAGAGAGCATTTGATCACTTGAGAAACTGACAGTTTATCCACTTCATTCGTATGCCAGGCACTAGGCTAAGCTTCTTCTACCTGTTGTTTCTTTTTTTTTTTTAATATTTATTTATTTATTTATTTATTTATTTATTGGGGGGGGGGGCAGAGAGAGAGGAAGAAAGAGAATCCCAAGCAGGCTCTATGCTCAAAGCCTGACACGGGGGGCTCGAACTCATGAACCGTGAGATGGTGACCTGAGCTAAAACCAAGCGTCTGACACTTAACCGAGGGAGCCTCCCAGGCGCCCCTACCTGTTGTTTCTTTTAATGCTCAGCTGTAATCTTATGACATAGGTGTTATTAACGTTGTTGCTTTCAGAGATGCAGGAGCTTGGATTCAGAGATGACGTTCTAGATCATTCTCTCAGACAGCGAGGCAATCAGGGTTCGAACACGAGCCTCCCACACCCCACGGTACACAGGATGACAGAGGGCGTGAGTAGAAAGAGGACGTTTCTCTAAAATGGGGCGTGGATTAGGGCAGGCATGGGTCAATGGGGATGCCCCAGAGTCTGGAAGCAGCACAGACAGGTTTTCCTGAGTTCTCTGTGATTCCATGACAAGACCCCTCCACCAGGCACCTGCAAACCTGGCCCTCTCTTCTCTCGAGAGAACCGAGCAGATCTACGGTACCACTCTATCTTCTTCCTATGGAGCACACTTCTTCAGCCATTCTGCCCCATAATCCTGCAGGACCGAATCCATGAGGACGGCTCCATTCATCCGAGAAAAGCACAGGGGAAACACTGGCATTCAGAGCTGCGTGTTTCATTTTTAAATTAGAAACACTTACGTATTAATTCATATTCTCACCATTTTTGTTATTCCTTTTGAGCACTCAAATTATTGGCCCCCAGCTTTTATAAGGCCCCTGATCTCAAGCTCTAAGGGCCTAAAATTGTCATGCAGACTAAATTAATAGCAGTTTTATTGGCTCATTATTTTTGACATCTGGTTGGAAGTGCAAAGCAATAACTATTAGGTAATAATCACAGTAGGCTCTGATTAGAAACTAATAACATTAGCAGTAAACTGTATTCTATGGTTGCCATGAAGCCTGATCAAAAGGGAGAGACAGAGGGCTGTTCCACATGGAGAAGAGGAAGCAGGGGGAAGAACGCACCTCCTGATTCCCGCCCGATTGGACCACCCGCATATTTGTAACTTAGGTCACCAAAAGGAAGATCCAATTGTGTAACAGGGAAGAAAAATGATGGCAGACAGTAACGGCATTGCTTGCATGAAAAAAACAGCACAAGAAATAGTCTGTCTTTCCCACATTTCCAAATCCTGCATGAATATTTCCAATATTTTCCTCTCAACATTTCCCTTCCCTCTACAACAAACGCGCGTAACATAAAGCCCGCTCTTGCCTTGGTGTTGCTGATATTTGCTGAGCCCTGACTGTGGCCCGTACCCTCTTCTGAGCATGTGACACACCTTGTGGGCAATCCTCACACCAAGCTTGTAAGGTTGACCCTGTCATTAGTCTCAGCTCGGGAGCCTGAGGCATGGAGGGAGAAGGTCACCTGTCCCCGGTCACACACAGCCGTGGACCCCACAGCAGTGAGGCGGAGGCTTACCCCGGCAGTAACGCCCACGCTCTTTAAATCCTACGCCACACTGCTCTGCCCCATGTTCTGTTTAAATAAGGGTTTATCCAGCACCTACGGTTCGCCAAGCACTCTTCTATGAGCTGTAGAAGGAGGGCACGATGCGAAGGACGCAGGCAGGTGAGGTCCTGGGTGCTGACCACTCGCCTGGATTATTGCAATAGCTTCCTGACTTCTGGCTTGTCCCTGCAAAGCAGGCAGAGGTGCTCAAATGTCGCCTCACAGCGAGACTGCCTCTGAACAACCCTATTAAATGGTAACCCCCTTCCCCGGTGGTACTTTCGTCCCCTTTCTTGCTGGTTTTCTCCATGGCAGTTTCCACCCTCTAGCAAATGGTACGTGTTCATTAGCTGCCTAGTCCGTAAACTTCAGGGGAGTCCAATCGTCTCCCTTCCCGCCGGAGTCTAAGTCTCGTAAAAAACAGCGAAGTGTCCATTTTGTCCATTACTATATTCCTAGCACCTAAAATGGCGTCTGGAACCTAGTAGGCACACAGCTCATATCTGTTGATTGAGTCAACATCCTGCCTTCAGGGATCTTACCTGTTTAGAAAACAAACCATATTCTCCCCCCTGCCTCCACCCTGCAAACAACCAACCTTTTGAATACCACACGTAAGCCACCCCCACAGGACGTCTAAGGGGTAGTACCTGGAGAAGATGCAAACCGGAAGCCATGGGGGTCAGTGGGGCCCAAAGGCGAGCTGGTCTCCACCAGCCCCCAGCAGCAGGACCAGAGACTCTGAAGTCCCCAAACAGGCCATAGGTGGCCTGTGTCACAGGCTGTCCATGCTCAGGCAAGAGTCACACACAGGGCCCAGCCTGTCCTCCCTCAGAAACGCGGTCAGGACTCCCTGCACCCTGACAACCTGGAAGCTGGAGGGCCTCAGACACACCGTCTCCACCAGACTTTGAGTTGTAGTTTTGTTAAAGCAGTAGCTCTTTGTAAAACCTTAACGAATGAAGGCAGATCGACCAAAAAGAAATCCTCTCGGAGGACTGATAGTCTATAGCTGGTCCCACCAAGGGGCCTTGCTCCCTACCCTCCTCCAGAGCACCCGGCCTGCCGGCCCCTCCCCAGAGCCATAAGCACAGGGAGCCCCGTTACAGTGCCTGGGCCTCCGGACGGAGGCTGCAAAGACAGCGGAAACAGAACAAGGCCTTCACGACTGGAAAGCCTGGGCTCGAATTCTGCCCTCACGCCCAGCCTGGGTGACTGAGGACAGATCACTACACCCACCTGTCTGTGAGTCCCAGTGCCCCAGCTGTAAGACGAAGGACAACATCACTCCCAAAATGTGGCTGTGAGCGTTAGAGCCCAGAATCCAGGGGAGAAGGCCTGGCACAGAGCCTGGCACGTAAGAAGCGCACAGCGGTTACCTTTCTTCCACCATCACAGAGGGACACCCTGAGAAAAATGTTGAAGGCGAGGAAGGGGTGCCGATGTCCACCCAGAGGTACATCGGTGGATATCAAGAACCTGTCATCACGGGTGCCAGGCTCTGAGACAGTGGCGGTCAGTCAGCTTTCTGGCAGTAGGATCTCAGCAGTCAGCGATTTATTAATTCCTGTTGGTGGGAGTCCCAGGGACCCCACCCCTCCTCGGTACATGTGTCCCCCTGAGCTACGAAGGAGCTAAAACTCCTGCATAAGTAGAGTCAAAGCATTGCTGCCTGCTGGAAGAGGTCGAGAAACAATGACTCTAAGACACTGACGTGGCGGCATGAACCCCATCTCCCAACCTATCGTCACTCCCCGTTGTCCACAGGATACAGAGAAACCTCTGGATACAGCTCTGGCTGCTCTTTAAAATCTGGCCCCGAAAAAAAAAAAAAAAATCTGGCCCCGATGTCTGTTTCCGGACTCGACTCTCACAAGCTTTCCTGACACGGTGACAACCACTCCTAGGTCACACGCCCTGCTGTCATCCCCCACGCCCGCCGTGACCCTCCACAGCTCCTTGCTTACAGCCTGGTGGCTCCTCTTCCTGAAACACCTTCCTTCTGCTGGCCTGTCTCGTGGAGTTGAGCGTAGGTCCCCGCCCCAAATCTCAGAGTCCCTTGCAGGCCGGGCATGCCTCTGGCTGGGGACAAGGAAAAGGAGGGAAGGGAGAAGGCGACTCATTTTCGGAACACTCGCCATGCGTTCCAAGCACCGTGCTGAGTGATTCACATAGATATGCCTCTCTCACTTTGATCTTCAGAACAACCCTGGGAACGATATATTCTCTCAATCACGTAGGACAGAGACCTAAGACATAAGAAGTGGGTGCAATGTGTTGTCCAAAGTCACGCTGTTAGAGAGCTTAACAAGGGAGATGTGACCCCAAAGCCATGGCACTTACCTGGCCATTACATCACCCCCACCAGTCACTGGGTTAAGCGTTTCAAACGTCTGAGATGGAGGTGCCTGGATGGCCCAGTCAGTTAAGCGTCTGACTCTTGGTTTCGGCTCAGGCCATGATCTCACGGCTTCATGGGTTCAAGCCCAGCTGAAAGAGCAGAGCCTGCTTGGAATTCTCTCTCTCTCTCTCTCTCTCTCTCTCTGTGCTTCCCCCACCCGCCCTGTCTCTGTCTCTCTCAAAATAAATAAAAATTAAAGACAAAAACTTAAAAACAAATGTCCGTGATGGGCAATTGCCGCTGGTGGGCTCAAGGCCACCTCTGGCTCTGGGCCCTGGCGTCCACACTCACTTCCCCAAATCTGCCCAGAATCCACCCACAGGAGTAACTCAGTACATCCTGGCTTTTCCTTCCCTTGGCCGCTGATGCCAACCTGTCCTGAGGACACTGGACTTTAATCGAGTCCTTTAGCTCACAAGAGGGCTGATCCAGGACCTTCCATTGCCGAGAGCATCTGCCCGTGGTTCTTAGGTGAGAGCAAAAAGGAGGGAAAGTAGCCCAGTGGATACCTGAAGCCATGAACAGTACCAAACCCTCTGTATGCTGCGGTTTTTCCCGTACATACCTACCTAGGATAAAGCCTAATGCATGAATTAGGCACAGAGATCAACACAATAACTAGTAATAAAATATAACAATGGGAACAATACACTATAATAAAAGTCATGTGAATGTGGTTTCTCTGTGTCCCTCACAATATCATATTGTCCTGTACTCACCCTTCTTCTCGTGATGACGTGAGATGATAAAATGTCTACGTGATGAGGTGAAGTGAGGTGAATGACGCAGGCACCGTGACCTAACGTTAGGCTGCTACTGACCTTTTTGACAATGTATCACAAAGAGGTTCATCTGCTTCTAGAAGGCAATTGACCGCGGGTAACTGAAGGCTACTATTGACCTTCTGACTACATCACAGGGCGGATGGCTTGCTCCTGGACGGCAGTTGAACACGGGTAACTGGAACCATGAAAAGCAAAACCACAAATGACGGGGGTGGGTAACTTCTGGTGAACACAGAAGTTACCAAGGCTCAATTACATAGCAATGGCGAGCAGGGGAGTACATGGAAAACAGCAGGCACATTTCTGTGCTGCCATTCTGGGCCTCCTTCATGGGCCCTCGTTCTCTACTCCCCACAGTTCTGTCCTGCCCCTTCTGGACTCTTCACTCCGGGTCTTCTCCATGCTTACTCTCTGCTCACAGGGCTTCTGGCTCCTGCTGAAGGCTCCTACACTTCCAGTCCCTTCGCTCCAAACCTGGGATTCTCCCAGCTACGGGGTATCTTCTCCCAGATGGGCCAGAGGCACCTACAACCCAACAAATCCCAAAGCCATCTTGATAGTCCTTCTTCCCCCCACCCCCAACAAATACTTACTTTCCTGCTTCCTTTCTCTTACATGGTGATACCCACCACGCTACCCAAATCATAAACCCAGGAGTCATCCCTGACCCCCTCGCCTCCCTCCTCACCCAAATGCAATCAGCTATTGTTTTGCTGTTTAATTTACCTATTTTCAGTCATCTCCCCTCTATGCCGGGACCACCCCTGGGACTTGGGACGGCCTCCTGTTTCATCACCTCGATTTATGAGTCACCCTGATGTGAGCCACCTTTCTGGAACGCAAATATGATTTCGGGCACCCCTCCACAAACTCACCAGCATCTCTCCACATCTTGCAGCGTAAAACTCCTTAGTCGTGACCACATCCTGCCCATCTAGCCTGTTCTCTGTGACTCGCTCTGCCATACGGCACGATCCCCAGCCCCCAAGCCCCAAGCTGCTTCGTGCTTTGCGTCATTGCACACATCACTTTCTCTGCCTCAGATGCCTCTCTCGCCCCACCCCTGCCCTGCATTTGTCCAACTCCGACTCATTCTTCAAAACTCAGCTTAAGGGTGGCTCCTTCCGGAAAGCCTTGAATGGTTATTTCCCATAACCGTGGGCTCCCTTCTGTCACAGAATACATTGCACCTTCCTGTCATCTCCCTACACACCTACACACACACACACACACACACACACACACACACACACACACAATACACGGGCTCCATTTGGTTCATATTTGTATTTTGCTGATTATCACAGTTCCTGGCTCAGGGCCAATTAATACATGTTTGCTGAGTGCATGAAAGAATGAGTGAATGAGTAAATAAATGAATGAATCCCGGGAGCATCTAAACACTCTCCTGAGGTCAATATTCCTGAAAGAAATGTGCAGACAGCAATCTTGCGAGTTTCCTCTTCATACTCACAGCTGCCAGAATTTTCAGGCACTTTCTTGCTTCTCCAACTAAGCAAGTTAAATCAGGCCGCTGGCGTGCTGACCCTGGCAGGTTGGAGGAGAGGAGAGGAGTCTTTCTAAATGGTGCATTTTTCCTCTCTTGGATTTCTCAGCTGCAAAAACTTAATTCAAAAGTTCAGAGGAACCTGGGGAGAACTCCACGCAAAGCGTGGTGCAGGAAGTGGGCTCCCTCATCCTGAGTTGTGAGATGAGTTTTGTCACCACTTCAGCTCAGATTTGATGGGCATAGAATACCCTCATGCTTTTTCCGAAAGCTTTCTGGGAATTGCCCCCAGACTTTCTGATTCAGCGGGTCTGGGGAGGGGCCCAGAAAACCCATTTTTAACGAGCAAGTGCCGCCAGTGGTTCTGAGGCAGGTGGTCTGTGAATCACACTTTTCAAACATTGCTTTAGGTGTTTAGAAAACAATCCTCCCTGTTCCGAAGCCAAATGTAATTTGCTATGATTTTCAGAGGTCTGCTCTGGGACAGAGTGCTTGCAAGATCAAATATATTTGATATTCCATTCAGGGCTAATGGGAGCAATCACTTCTCCTCAGCTTGGAGAGCCCATTAGGAGAGCAGATGAGCTAAGTATTTAGAAGATCGAGATGCGTGTGGAATATCATTTACGACTCCTCCCTGCAGGGTTACTAAAAACAATTCCACTGCAGAGATTGTGTGGGTGTGTGTGGGTGTGTGTGTGTGTGTGTGAGTGCACGCCTGAGCACTTGCATGCACACACACACAAGTTTGCCAGGTGGACTCACTGATTTCACCCCACCTTCTACAAACTCAGAGATCCTCGTCTTGTCTATTTCACCTTTTAGGGGAAAAGGTAGCACAACAATGAAATCTAGAAATTCTGCGTGAGCTTAGTTTCCTCTCCCTCCTACCGTGTTTATCTGTTTTTAGTGATGACAGAGTGATCAGTGTGTCCAGATATGGACTTGAGCTTGGAATCCCGAAGACTCTTCCACAGGTGGCCCATGACTGCAGAGACCAGATCTTTTATTTGCAAGCACCCAAATTCCTTTCCAACCCCAGTCTAAAAGATTATGTGCACCATCAACCTACGTGTAGATTATTTGCAGCAATAATAATAACACAACATATATGCCTACCACCGTGCTTAACTAAAGATCTCTGACCCATCAGCACGGTGGATGCTGGGGCTCACTTCTGAAGTCAGAAGAAATTAAAGGTGAGGGAACTTTGAGCCAGGAAGAAAGAGCTAACGTAAAGCACCAGAATTTTCTATTTCATTCTACAGTGAGAAGAATCTTTACTCATCTGTCTTGTACATCATGGCAAAATTATTCCTCTCTGGATCTGAGGCCCTCTTACTACCTTCAACAAGAAAACAGTTTTGTTTTGGCTCGGGGTTTTGTTTGGTTGGTCGGCTGGGTGTTGTTTTAGGGTTTGTAGTCCTACTAGAAAAACAAATTGGCATAAATAAAACTACGAAACCATCATGCAGTCAGAACTTTCTGAGAAAATCAATTGTATTCCCAATAAGAGTGGCATCGCATATGTAGAGATTTCCACTTCAGGCTCCAACACAAGTCTTCCTTCAGGCCTGTGAACGTCGGTTTTCCACAGCAAAGCAACAGTCATGGCAACTATAGTAAGAGTACCAACACCATGTTTGAGACCTCTCCACACACCGGGCTCCATTTTCAGGCGTTCGCTCATAACGACCATTTGCACCTTACCGTAACCCTACCCATTGTACAGATCCAGACTCTGAAGCCAGCGTGACCACCGGGTTTGACCTGGTTCATGGGGCTAGTAAACAGAAGGAGGACCCGAGCAGGCGCCTCCTCTTTGTTCGTAGCCCTGACTCCCCACCCACCACCTCTGCGTGACTGAAGAACATGTCTGTGCTGTGTGGGGTGAGGTGGGGGTGGGGATCATCATGCCATCAGCCCTAGACTTTCATCGACTTTCTCAGAATGAAGCAAGTTCAAGCTATGAGGCCCGGGCCCAGCTTCTTACTAAATCACACAGTGGATTGAATCCGAAGAGAGGCGTGTAAATAGTTTCCCTATAAGTAAAGATAAGAACAGGAATCCTGTCTCCCCTCAGAAGGCCAGTATAGAGTCAAAAGAACAGAAAATTGTGATCGACACGTCGAAGATCTAGTTTTTCTAAATCACTGTCTTTACCACCTCAAATTCTTCTTGAAAGTATACCTTTTTGGTCCCAACAGTGTAGATAAATAGTGACCAGTTTAGAGGAAGGAGGGAGGGAAGGGAGGAGGGAGGAACTGAGGGAGAGAGGGAGGAAAGAAAGAGATGCTAAGAGAACAACACCCCGTGGTGGAGAAATGGCAGGACTGAGATTAGATTGTGATTCCTTGTACTCTAAAACCCAATATGAGGAGAAATCACTTCATATGCCTTTTAATTTAGTTTCATGATAGGTTTTGAAATTTGATTTCATTTCTCTGAACACTTGAGAGGAATCTTACCCTTGGGAGTGTATTACTCATGTCATGGGTGTGTTGGAGAAAAATGGGGGTTGTGATAATCATCTCACAAGAGATACACTCAATGTAGCAGAAAGATTGTGGGTAGTTAAATGAAGTTGCTCCATGAAGACCTAACTGACAAAAATGCCTGCCAAGTGAGAAAAAGTGGTGTTCTTTGGTTAAGGGCAAAGCCTTCCTGACTTCCTGCTCTATGTCAGCTTTGCAGTTTCTGTGGGAAGGATAATGCCACCCCCTCCAGAGCCAGAGTCTGTTGGGAGGCCACCCACGGCTCCCACGGGCCCATGAATGACTACTATTGGGATGACTCTTGTCCTCGTCAGTTTTCTTGGTTGCGCCCTGATCTCAGAGTGATAAAGTGTTCTCTGGAAGTAATCTCTCCCACCATATTTCTGAGAGAAGAAAGACATCTCAGAGGAATCACTTTTTCTTTTGGCCAAAATGCATATGACTCTGTTATGTGGCCATTTCATAACATGATTAAACTTAATCGTTTCACCTGATGAAGGAGGAGGGTCACCAAGATGGCGGCCTCCTCTTCTCCTATCCCCCAGTAAAGCCTCCAGCTCATAGAAGAAGCAATCGAAGTGAACTAGGGGAACCACCTGGCAGGCCAACAAAAGCCTCGGAGAAAACAACCATTCATCCCCTCAGGAATAGCCCACCCCCACCACGATGAAGTACAGGGATTGTAGGTTCAGTTGTCTACTGAGGCCACGCAGGTGACAAACTGGGGAGATCTGGATGAATGAGGCCCTGTGGGCAGTGTTCAGAGCAGGGACTTGGTATGCTCTCTCCGCATGTAGCCTGAGTGTTGCCAAACTCAGATTTTTTTTCCCCCCAGAAGAAAGCAGGAGATTGGGATTTGCGATGAAATATCCCACTTTTCGAATTTGGTAACTATTTTAGTTTAATATAGTTTGTGGGCCAGTGAAACCCTTTCTTGATCAAATACATGGTAGGACCTCCTGTGGGCATCTGCTGAACAGCAAAGACGTTCAGTCCAGCAGGTGATTCATCATGACACATGGGCATAGACTGGAATCAAGGACGTAACAGTATTCGTGTGCCCTTGATATTTGAAACCCTCAATTTAATGAAATAATCTTCGACGTCTTAAATGCATGCAGCTACTAGAAAAAGAATAATACTCTTCTTTCTTCTCTGCAGAGCGGTGGTAGCGGTGGGGATGGGGGCTTGGCAATAGCCTCTCTGAGCCTCAGTTTACCCAGCAGTGGAACAATAGAAAGGACAATAATGCTTACAGGTTGTTGTCGGGATTGAAATGTAATAACACAAAAAACTTGGGCAGAGTAGAAGCCACACGGTCCGCACTCCATAAATCTTAGCTCCCAGCTAAATAGCTATGTGACCTTAAGCACGTCACTTCACTTTTCTGGACTTTGAATGCGCAAATCCTGGGTTTGGACCATGTTGTCTATGTGGTTTCTCATTCTGGGAGCCCCTGGTGACAGCCTCCTAGACCCTGGTGCACTGTCCTTTGGACATCTTGCTGTCTCTATACTTGCTAGGATGGCTTTACTAAGACACTTAGCTAAGCACTGAGATCCAGCAAAAGAGTCATTACTGACTGAACTGTGTTTGAAAAGACAATATAAAAGATCTCCAGATCTCCCACAATGCTATATAAAGGGCAAAAGGTTGTCATTTCAATTTTGACATAATTATAACATTTAAGGTTAAATGTGCACCGCTCGATAATCCTTCCTGAATAATTGCAGCGCTCGTAGCCGAACTGGAGGCTGATAATTGACTTGCCTGGAGGTTGCTAGGGGAGCACTACCGGTGCAGGATCAGCGAGGAGAATCCAACAATAAGACAGAGAAGAGACAGTCACATCTCTCAGTGGATAACCCAGTTAACTACACCAGGGAGCCCGGGGTGCCACGTGTGGTACAGCTCCCTCCTCCCATCCGTTACGCCATCGTTATACTTAATCGTCACCATGTCTCCCCAGATACCAGCGTTTGCTGCAAAACAACACAAACTCTTGGTGTATCATCGGTGTAACGGTATTATTTCTCCCTCAATGGTGGGCGGTCGGTGTCCTGCCGGTTTGGCTGGGATTGCTGCATACACCTCTCGTCCTCCGGAGGCACAGTCTTTCCATGATGATGGCACAGAGCGTAAGGACAGGCAGAAACACGGGGCCTCTTAGGGCCTCAGCTCAGAATTGGGATACTGGACACTTCTACCCACCTTCTATGTGTGGAAGGGAGTCACAGAGCCAAGCTCAAGGTCAGTGGGGAGGGGAGGGATAGACTCCTCCCATGGTGGACAGTGTAGAGAGTACTTGTTGAGCAATAATCTAATCTACCAGACCCCTCAAGACTGTGTCCTCTGAGAACAGGGACCATTCTTATTTCTTTGCCTACACGTTACCCAGCAAAGCCCTAGAAAAGCTGACTCTCATTCATTCATTGAAATCCAGTCCAGTGAAACCCAGTGGTGGGGCACTCAGGCCGAAAACAGTGATAAAATGGAAGTCCACGTAGGCAAATCCACAGCAGAGAAGTCTGTTAGAAATGGGTGCTGGTCAGTTAACCCTGAGCCAGGTGCAACAAGACGTAAACGATGTAAAAGTCAAAAGTCCCAGAACTGATGGCTGTTGGCACCCACTCAGCCTTGTCTTGTGACCATGAAGGTGTGACGTATACAGCAGCTCGGGCGTCGTGGGAAGCTTGAGGACCCCCCAAGGTCTCTGCTGTGCTATTGATGAACACACTGTGCTGTTGCCTGTCTCATATCCTTTCTTCAAGTTAAACTTGGTCTGGGTGAATACTGTCGTGTCCCGTGAGTTCAGCAGTCAGTGTGAAGCCAGACCATTGCTGCTAATCAGGCAGTGTGGGCCATGCAATCCTGACCACGCCTCCCAACGGGAAAATCCCTTGTGGAAGATTGAGGTTAGTTGTAGATACTCTTGATTACTTCATCTTCCTCTCTAGCAGGATTCTTCGGGGTTGGGTGCCACCGGGGATGGTGGATCCCACTCAGCTCCATCGTGCGCCCATCATGGTGGTCTCCTCCCCCTACTGGGGGGTAGAAGGCAGTGGGGAGGGGGCCGGTAGGCAGGCAACGGATTAGCTAGCCAATGATATGTGAGGGGAGGTCATTAGGGACGCCCGGGAAAGCAGTCATTTCTCATTTAGGAGAAGACCTTGGAAGAGACGGCTCTTTCTGCCCCTCGGAATCACTTTGTCTGCATGTGATGTCTGGAAAACAGCGCCATCTTGTGAGCAAGAGGGAGCAACCCTGAGGGTAAAGGTGGCACGCTGAGGATGGCAGAAGGTAGAGGGGACCTCCTCTTGAGAAGAAGAATTTTAGAAGCTAATTCTAATTGTAGGAGGCCCGGAGCTGCCCTGCTACTAAGGTTCTTGTTATATGCAATAATAGATTCCCTTATCATCCCAACAAATTTGGGTCACTGTCTTCTCTTATGTACAGCCAAAGGCAGTCTAAGGGTCAGTAAGTGCTGGAGCTGAGGAGGTAATGTCTTCCCCAAACCCCAAGAGGGTAACTGGCAGAGAGACAGAGACCGTACAGAACCAGGAATATCCATCTATCATCATGGGATAATATGGCACCAGGGACAGAAAGTTCCCATGGGTCACCAACAAGGTCTACTCAATGGGGAGAAGACAGCAAAAGGGAGGCAGCCATCAGTACAGGTAACAGTGCTCAGTCCTACCAAGCCAGGCATCTCTGGCGGCCTTCGTTGGCACTGACCTGCTAGCCTAGCACCATCTGACAGCATCTGGAAAAATCTCAGGTAAATATAGGCAGTTGTTGGGGAAAACCATAGTGGCATAACATCGGGGCCCGGGTGTGGGGGTCAGGGGGGTACTGGACAGGGGCATCCAACATGCACAGGCCACAACAATGCTAAATCATACCCAGGAAATGACTGCCAAGTCGACCTCCAGTAGGGGCCAGCTCTGCATTAGCAAAAAGTTACGTTTCTGTAGCTTAGAAAGAGGGCCCAACTGGGGCGCCTGGGTGGCGCAGTCGGTTAAGCGTCCGACTTCAGCCAGGTCACGATCTCGCGGTCCGTGAGTTCGAGCCCCGCGTCAGGCTCTGGGCTGATGGCTCAGAGCCTGGAGCCTGTTTCCGATTCTGTGTCTGCCTCTCTCTCTGCCCCTCCCCCGTTCATGCTCTGTCTCTCTCTGTCCCAAAAATAAATAAACGTTGAAAAAAAAAATTAAAAAAAAGAAAGAGGGCCCAACTGTACCCCTGACTTACACCTTGCATCTCATAGCACAGCCATTTGATGGAATTGAAAAGGAGCTACCAGAGTGGTGGTGCTTTTCCCCAGGAACATTAGCCGTATCATCAGGAATAATGGCCAAGTCACAAGGTCAGTGATTTCTGACACTTACCTATTAGATTTCCACGCCTCCTTTATCCTAAGATGCATAATCTATACTGCCAAACACAGAGCTGGACATCTGACTCCTCTCCTTTAGAAGGCTGTGCTCATTTGAGGCATTCTTACCAGGCACTCTGCACCGGCATGGGTTACAAAGAATGTTGATGATCCATTTCTCAGGAAAGCGCTGAAAAGGACAGGGGCACATCTGTCTGGGATTTTTGCAGGCCAACAGGCCTGTCGACAGCCACAAGGAGGGATGGGCTGACCCAAAAAGGCCCCCACCGCTAGCAGTCACTGGTTGAAGGGCGAGCTTACAGAGAGGGGCTTGCAAAGCTTCATTTCAAACGTGACTATGAAGCAGGGAACTGCTCTGTAACCACAAGCTGCTGGAAGGGGGTTTTTTCGGTCTTCCTTTCATACCTTGGTTTTTTATGCACATCAGGTGACGTGCAGACAAGGTCAAGGAACTTCCTTAGACCTCTTCTGCCTGCATCTATTACAGTTCATTCAGTCAGCCGAAGTATCTTTCCAGGACGGCAATCAAATTAAATAACCTAAGTAGCCGTGAATCACTTCTATAACTTGCACCAATTATAACCATCCACAAGTCTCCTTGAAATGGCTACAGAATAAATCCTTCTCTTTAAGTTGGGAAAGCCGGCATCTCCACTTAGGAGATCCACGAAATGATGCTTCACTCCTGCTGCTTACATTTTTTTTTTTGAAAGGCTTCCTCTCTCTTAGGGTCCAGGCAGACTGTGGCATGTCTGTTTGGCTGAGGATCACTTTGTCACCTTGAAGAGTCCGTGGAAAGGAGTTCCGTGTGCAAAGGTTGCAAATTTTAGGTGCCCTCTCCTCAAGCTTAAGCCACAGGACCTTGACTTAGCACTGAAAGTCTTAACTGTAGCCTGGTATATTCAGGGAGAAGAAAGAAGGAACTATAATTTACTGCAGTCCTACAATGAATGAGGCACATTTGGTAGATGCTTTTGTAGGTAATTTGCCAAAAGGGAGTTAACTTCTGAAAGAAGTTTAATAGCTGGCACAGGATCATGAATGCCTGGAATTCTTAGGCAGCAGCCACATCAAGAACTTTGCATAGGCTATCTCATTTAACTCTTATATAAACACTAATCGATAATTCCTTCACTCATTCCCATTCCTGTTTTCACAAAAGACGTTGAGGCTTAGAGAGAGTAAGTGACTTGCCCACGTACATGGAAAGGCTGGATTCCAATGGAGAAGTCTGATGATCTGACCCGCTGGGTCCCCACACAACCAGTTAAAGGAAGAGCCCAGTTGCTGGCATGTGTGTCTAATCCTACAGTCACGTTCTTTCCACTGCATCGCGCTACGTCTCAGAATGAAGACGACACAATCATCTGGAAACGAGATTAGCATACTTGGCCATGCACATTCCAAATACTGGATCTCAAAGCATTGACTGGACCTGCAGAGCACAGGGAGCCCTCCACACCCACCAGGCCTCCCTCCTAGCCCTTCTCTTCCCACACCACCGGCAGCCCCATTCCCGCTCAGAAAGAGAGTGCTCACGTCGGGTCGGAAGGAATCCGAAAGAGGGGCACGAGCCATCTGGACTCACATAGCAGTCCAGGAGCCTGACCATTCAGGCAATCCTTCGTCTTAGCCTAGAATAGGCCATGATTCTTTAGCCGGGCTGGGAATCAGAATCACCAGTACAAACTGTTTAAAATATAGACCCCAAGGCTTCACCCCACACACCACCCAGTCAGTAATTCCACCACTGGCCACCGGCCTCTGTCTTCTCCTACAGTCTCCCCAGGGCTTCGGGTGATCTTTCTTCTATACACTTATGCATAATTTTAATCTTTTGCACTGAAAACAAAATCAGCTACTCTTTCTGTAACACGATAAATAACGTGGTGTGTGTGTGTGTGTGTGTGTGTGTGTGTGTGTGTAGATTCAACATCTTGAATGCTCGATGCTGTTACATCTATTCTGGGATCTTACTGCTTGAAATTCTCACCCATTCCTTCTTAAGCCTCTTAATGAAAATCAAAGCATTACTATCTTCCCTGACAAGAGAGACCAAAGACAGAGAAAAGACACTAAAAGTGAATGAGGATCGGGTTTAGGGGCACCTGGGTGGCTCAGTCGGTGGAGCCTCTGACTCTTGGTTTTGGCTCAGGTCATCAGCTCACGATTCGTGGTTCAAGCCCCGCATCAGGCTCTGTGCTGACAGCGCGGAGCCTGCTTGGGATTCTCTCTCTCCCTCTCCCTCTGACCCTCCCCTGTTCATGCTTTCTCTCTCTCTCAAAATAAATAAACTTAAATTAAAAAAAAAAAAGCGAATGAAGATGAGGTTTCAAATACAGGAAATGGCACAGGTTTTAGGGTCAGAAAGCCCCGGGTTTGAATCCTGACTCTGGCAGTTCTTGCTAGCTCGGTGTTCTTAGACAAGTAGTTCCGTGTCTCCAAGCTCCTCTTGAGCTTATCTGATCCCATCTCCTTTTACACTGAGAGTTTGCAAGGCGAGGTGTTCCTCCCACAGCTGGAATACGGCCAAGTAGCAACTCAATGACACAATTTTATCTCCCTTCTCCTTTTTGAACCGCCTCAAGAGAAGACTGTGAACCACGCGCCAGGTAATTTTTGTGGGGGGAGGGAGGAACAGCATCCAAAATCGGAAGGAGCTTGTTTAACTTTCCAAAGAAAAAAGCATTGTGAACTTTTCACGTTTTTGTGGCGCCTGTAGAATCTGATCGTATCAAACGGAGAGTATAATGGCATCGGAGAAAGGCAAAGAGAAGCAGTCGGATGCTTCCATCTCCTCCACGTGGATTAACAGTGGGAATTTGTCTGTTAATGTCATCTCGTCATATCATGACAAAAGGGGGACATCCAGGGAGCTCCTGTTGGAGACAGATTCAGAGGAAATCACTCTGATGGATGGCAGTGGGCTCCGGGAGCACCCGTGGAAAGCCAGCTCTCACTAGCAGGAGCAGGAAATAATAAGGAAGGGATCACAAGACAAATTGCAGCATGAAAAGGCATCCTTTAAAAAAAAAAAAGTAGAGCTTCGGGAAAAATGACATCAAACAAATGGTTACAAAACAGAAAACCACAGTCAATTTAGCGTGCCATGGAAAAGTCCACACAGCCCAACACATCCTGCCCTTTGCTTATAGCTCATCCTCTAAGATAGAACAGACTCCTGGCCCCTCCTCACTCCTGCAGGTTTGCTGGGGGGGCATGGGGATTTCAGTAAAGTTGAGTGTCTTGCTCAGTGTCCCTCAGTAGGTAAAAGAGGGCTCAAGTATCCCTCTGGCCCTCTTTTCTATTTGTTCAGACTAGCTCATGCCCCAGAAGGTGGTTCATCTGAACCCAGAAACTCTCAGCTTTCAGGGAAGGTCACCAAGCACACAAGGCCGCTTCACATAAGGGGCTGAGGAAAGAATGTTCAGCTAGGTGATAGTTAACAGCCCGCAGGAAAGAAGTGTGGCTACCAGGGACAAGGCCAGGGAGTAGGGAGATTCTTCTCATCCAGAGAAGAAAGCAAGCCCAGCGTTCAGCTGCACTGATTTTATAGAGAGCGGGATGTGGGCTGGGGCACTCTGCTACGTCATTGATTGTCCTCTTATGCTACCTCTCATCGATCCAGTGCCCAGACCCAAGGTGGATCAGGTCCAGGAAGGACCGTGAGATATTCACAGGGCACATCACAAAAACCCAGGACCCACTAGGAAAAAGGAAAGAGATACCAAGAAGCCAAAGGGCCAGCATTTCCAGGGCTTTCAAAGCAAAGTAGCTTTATGCTGAGCCCTTTTGATGGTCTCCCCAGGCTGTTAAGACCTAACCCCATGAAGCGCATACTGAAGGCACCATGGCCTTGGGTAGTCATAGCCTTCCAATGGCTTCCAGTTTGCTTCCCAGAGGAAGAGGAAGGAGGGGACCGGTCACTCTCCTTTGATCTTAAACTTGCTTTCATAACAAGAACAATTTTTGAAATATCTCTGGTATTTTGGCTATCTTGGCCTTCTCATTTGGGTGGGTTTTATTTCCTGTTGTCTTAGCCCCAGAAGTGGAGAAGGTAGATGTCACCTCAGGAAAAAGGGTTGTGATATTGAGGGAGTCCCTGTCAGAGCAGGAAGGAGGAATAGGGAAGAAAGGAAAAGAAAAGAATTCTACCCTCTATTCATTTCTTCTCTTTCTTCTACATCTATGACCAAATCTGAAACAGAATGCCAGACAAGTGTTGAGAGACTGGTAGAAAATGAAACTCATTTTGACGCTTTCCCAGACACAGATGGAAAACTTTCAAGTTTCTCCCAGAGAACCACCACATCCCACATAACACCACTCTGGCCACAGTTAGAAAAGGTCAGTGTGGCAAAACAAGCTAAACAAAGGGAAAATGTCATCCTTGGTTCTCCTCAGAGCCAACATGGGGGTAGTAGAAATTCTTCAGTGTTCCGTGGGCCTAGAGAAGGTCACCAATGGTAGGTAGGACACAGACAGACCGTGACTGCCGGGCTCAGGAGGCAACCCCAGACACATGAATGTCACTCAGAAGCTGTGGACTGGGCTATCCACGAGGGACACGAGGAGCACAGATCTCCAACCTGGGGCTGCTACAAAGTGGTAAGCAATCCCATGCCTGCAGCTTATGACAGTGACACCAGACAGTCTGAAGCTAGACCACCAGCACCAGAGGCCAATGGGGGAGGACACCGGCAACAGAAGCCAGTGAAGAGTCAACAGAATCCAACAGAGGATAAAAACACAACCCCTCTAAAAAGCCAACATGACCATTCTCATCCCAGGGTACAGGGGCACCAGAACCCAGATTTGGACGAGATGAGCAATACCACGACAGAGACCTGTGAAAGACAGGTCATCGGACCACAAGCCAATCTGAGCCCTTGTTCATAGCTGACAATAAATATTACTTGACTGAAACTTACTCTGTACCAGTCCCGGAGCTTAACGGCAGCCTAAGCTGTGTGAACAGAGTAGACACTTTAAACGCATGCAAAGGCCATGCTTAGTAATAATTACATGCATGTTAAAAGCATTAGGAAAACACATGTTTAGACTTCTTTATTGAATATCTAAATAATTATGGGTCATAGGAAGGGTACTCCCAAAGCTCAGATGACCTTTTGAAGAACTAAGTTGAATTCTGCTCTTTACTTTCTGAGGACACATATTGGCTGCTTTATTTATGTTTCTCTCATAAGGGAAGACCTGGCAGGGTCAAGGGCAGCATCCCCTGGGCAAGCCCCATCCTCCTCACAGCAGCCTTGCAAGGAAACCTGTATTATTCCCAGGATCATAAGCACCCTTTTAAAAAATTACGCAAGGATATACAAGCAGTAAGCGTGAAAGCCCAAATCTGAACCCAGATCCTTCCCTTTGCACACTCCCCCAACTGCGTATTGGCGGCCACGAGTGTTCAAAGGTCCCGCTCACAAGCCATCTGGTTCTCACTTATGCACTCTTACGTGTAGGCCTTCCTTGCAGAGGACTCTGGAAGTCAGCAGCTTCTTCCTTAGGGGGGAGCTCGTGATAACACAGTGACTGTTCCACACCAAGCATGAACTCTAGAAGAAAGCAATTTTTCATCTAAAACTGTATGGTACCCTATATTGGTTGAAAACAATAAGATAAAGTTAACTAACCCCTCCTCATCTTTTGTGAAGGCAGCATGGGGTCAAGTGGAGAGATTTAAAAAAAAAAACCTTTTTACTTGAAATGAACTTGGGGCGCCTAGGTGGCTCAGTCAGTTAAGCATCCGACTCTTGATTTTGGCTCGGGTCATGATCCCACAGCTCGTGGGATAAAGCCCCGCGTGGGGCTCTGTGCTGACAGTGTGGAGCCTGCCTGGAATTCTTTCTCTTCCTCTCTCTCTGACCCCTCCCTCGCTTCCCCACTTGCACTTTCTCTCTCTCTCTCTCTCTCTCAAAATAAATAAACATTAAAAAAATAATTAAAAAAGAACTTGGCATCGCTGACCCTAAAGAATCCCAAACAGTATGCTCTGGAGGAGAAAGCAAAAGCCACTTGGCTTTGTGGGAAGGGTTCTTGGCTTTCCTTGAACCCCAAGGTAGATTTGTGAAGCACAGAGGGACACAGTAGAACGGGGTCCAATTCCAGCTCCACCCAGCCTTACGCTGCGTTGTTCTGTCTCCCAAAGCTCCTCCAAGCCCCAAAGGGAGAAAAAAGTATATGATAAGGGCAAAAGCAACGTGCTGGCCATGTGGAGGGTCCTCACGCTGCAACCATGTCTGGGACAGCATGGCCCCACCCTCCCCGGAGCGGGTATGTGTTGATCACAGGATCACAGGCTGTCCAGAGAGCCCTCTGTGGGTCCAGCCAGGTGCTCTTCTCAGCGCTGTGCGACACAGCCATCGTGCTGTTGTGTAGAACTGTCAGAATTCATACAAAAGAGGGAGTTAACTATCACCCTCTCCTGCTTCAAGCTAGGACAGCCTAACCTTGGAGGAACAAAATAAGAACATTCTCTGTATCAGCTTAAAAACATCCTCATAAACCACTTTTCAGGAAAGTGGTACAGAGTCGGAACAGATCATTGGTATAACTGGTGTATTAGGTGATTTCAGAAAAATAACTGTAACGTCATTGCTAATGGCCTTGTACAAGTGGAGCGAAGGGCTTGGAGGCACGTCTACCAGGTCCGGTCCGGGGAAGGGGAGACAGCAGCGGCCCAGGGCTCCCCACCCCACCCCCGGCCTCTGGGGGACCAATTCTAGCTCTCCTGTGGAGCGTCTGCTGATGGCATTACAGGATTTCACGCAGGGCCTGCAGGGCCCAAAGATTTCTGCCTCACGATCTTCTTTGTAAACATAATAGATTGGCTTTGTAAACATAACTCTGAAGGATGGTGTTTATAGGACTTCCTTTAAAAATCCTTCAAGGATATATCAACAACCAGTGAGCCGAGAAAATTTTAGAAAGTCTTTGTTCGCAAGGTATCTTCTCACCAGTGGGTTTGATCTGCATTTGTATAGCCAGGGGCCCCTTCTCTATTCAGGGCAAAAGCCTCAGAAAACTGTCAGAGAAAAATCTCACAGCAAAATACCCTGTGCTATTTTCAAAAGCAGATCATTTTAGGGATGCCGCATCTTCGAGGTTTCCCTGCGGTGAAATACACAATCCAGGGTCTTTGAGGGGGGGGAGAGCTTGATATAGAGGAACAGGTCCTCTGCCAGCACCCCCAGATCTATTTGCTAAGTAGTCTTGTCTCTTCGGGGGTTCATGGGAGCATCTCAATCAGGAATGGCGGGGACAGCTTACTCACCTCTGGAGCCCCAGCACCTGGCACTGTGCCTGACACATAGTAGGTTCTAGCAGAAAATAAATGAAGGAATAAATGGACACGTAAACTAAATGGGGATGATAAATAAAGGTCCTGCCAACCTCACGGGGTGACCACGAGCATCAGGAAGCAGGATAAGCCTACATTCATCATTGCACCTTCCGGGCAACCCCTACAGACCTACCCCTCCCTTCTGAATTCAGTTCTGTATTACGACCTACACATTGATGGAGTCTGCCTTTTTCAGAGACTCGATGTTTTTGGAGGGCAACGACTGGCAGTGTTTTTCTCTGTGTCCTCATGCCAGGTACGGATGCTCGGGGATGTTGCTGAGAATGCACTCCGGAAAACATCTCTCTGAGCCCTGCTCCTGGTGGTCAATCCTCGGGCCCCTTGGAATCTAGGGCATCAGTGGAAACTGACATGCCCCTGAGCAACAGGGTGAAAAATTAAGTTAACTGTCTTCATTAGGAAATGTCAGATGCAGGAAGGAGAAAATGTGGAGCAGGAACAGTGGGTCCAAGGGGCATGTATGATGAGGCCCCAAAGTTGGGGGGGAGGCGATGCCGTGGAATTGCAATGCCACAGAAGCTGAAGCTGATTGGCCTGGGGAGGGGGCGGAGGGGACCGGGCGGCCAGCACCCAGACGTCTCAGCATCGTTAATGCCTATTTCCTTCAACTGCTAAAGAGATCAGTGCTCCCTGGCAGTTAGCAGAGGAGTTTGTCAAGATGAGAAATCCGCTCGGAAACATTTTACATCTTCCACACAATTGGCTCGTTCACAATGTAATTGTGCCAGAAGCGGAGGCACGCAAGCACTCCCCAGGCATCGTGAGGCAGTTTAAACCCAGATCTTGACCACGGTTGCCAAGGCCTCTGCATTGCCGTGATCGCCACAAAAGGAAGATAGTAGCAGGGTGCCCTGGGCCCAGCATCAAAGGGGGAGACACTTAAATATATTGTTCATCATCGATTGGAAAAGGTATTTCCAGTCTCATATTATCTTTCTCAGACGAAAAAAAAGAAGTTCTAGTTTTGAAGGCCTTAGTGATAGGCATGGCCAAATACAAGCATCTTCCAGGACTGGCTCATACATGGCACTTATGTTACCAGCCCTCCCTTCTGCATCCATGGTAGACAGTGCTTGGCAGTACCAGCAGGCTGAGGCAGCCTCAGAATCCTTCTCAAAACCACGTTTCAGAAAGTCATTCCAATCAAACGATATTCACGATTGAGATTTGCCACTGCTATCCTAGACACTCCTGAGCCAACCTCATTGGCCCAATCTCCTATCCTACTGCTCCCCAGGTGCAGTTATTTTTTTCCTGCCCTTTCTACTGGTAACAGAAGCGTAATTTACTTCAAGGAACCATCTACCTTCCACACTTGGAGATTAATAATTCCACCCTGGGTGGCCCAGTCAGTTGAGCGTCCGACTTTGGCTCAGGTCATGATCTCACGGGCCCCGCATTGGGCTTTGTGCTGACAGCTCAGAGCCTGGAGGCTGCTTCAGATTCTGTGTCTCCAGCTCTCTCTGCCCTTCCCTCCCCCCAATAAATAAACATTAAAAAAATAAAAATAAAAATAATTGCGCCCTTGGGAAGCGGGCACACGAGCTAGGTCTGTTTGATCAGAACACTGAAACCCTCCAGCCACGGACGTTGCACTGGGGACGCTCACAGGTTCTAACCTGGTTCAAGGACATTCAGTCTCAGGACTTAGACCAGAACTACCAGGAAAAGGGAACATTTTTTCCTTGTGCACCGGAGTTCATGAAATTGTAAGCCCTCAGCCACAGGGAGAAAACCAACCCAAAAGTGATACCAAGTCAGAGATCATCACAAAGGAGTGAGAGAAGACACTTGAGTCCCTGTGAGTCATGACATCATTTGTTTCTCTGTCTTCTGGGGGTTTTGTTTGGGTTTGTTTGCAACTTTCCTGTTTTATTTTTTTTTAATTTGTTTTTAAGTTTGTTTATTTTAAGAGAGACAGAGACAGTGCCAGTGGGAGAGGGAGAGAGAGAGGAGGAGAAGGAGGAGGAGGAGGAGGGGAGAGAGAGAGAGAGAGAGAGAATCCCAAGCAGGCTCCACACTGTCAGCACAGAGCCCAACGCGGGGCTCAAACTCATGAAACCGTGAGATCATGACCTGAGCCCAAACCAAGAGTTGGATGCTTAACAGACTGAGTCACCCAGGCGCCCCTGTTTGCAACTTTCAAATACACAACGCAGTATTATTAACTATAGTCACCAAGCTGTACAAAACAGCCCTAGGACTTATTTATTTTATAACTGAAAGTTCATACCTTTCGACTACCTTCATCCATTTTAGCATGTTCCACCCACACCATTGTCTTCCGAAAACGTCTTCTGATGTGTTTGCACCTGGATCCTACCTCTGTCTGCACTTTTTCAGTTATATGAAGTAATGAGATACAAGTTGGCTCGAGTTGCATTTCTGTCGCTTGTAACTGAAACAGCCCCAATGGGTATAATTACGTACTTCAACGGGATGCTTTACTTGGCTGGCAATGGACTCCAGCAGGAGCCAGATAATATAAAATTGGCAGGATCTACCCCCAATGAGATAGGTCAAGGCACGTTTGTACGCGGCCAACACCAGCTCACACATGTTGTCCTTGGAAGAAGTAGCCATAAAAGGGAAAGTGACAAAGAAGGGACTCTGCAGATGAAGGACATTCACCACTGGTGCCTCAGAGCCGTTCCTGGGTACAACCAAGTCTTCGGGAACTGTTAAGCCTGGCACTGGGGCTTTGATTTGTCAACTCAACCCCCACAGACCCAAGTTGGAAAAGCAATCCCAGGACCTAACCATCCACAGTGTAGATCTGAACTACTCTCCCCAGCCCACTATTTGAACCATACTTCACGGTCCTCCTCCGGAAGCTCCCCATGCCTGCCCTTCCTCGCTCCTTCCATGTTTCCTTCTACACCAGCCTTTAGTGCCATCTTCCCACACCACTGGGTCTCCCCCGTATCCATAACTCTCCCTCTCCCTCTGACTCTACAACCGCAAGGTTTGGGATCCCCTTCATTGGTGAAAAGTTCCCACTGAGCTTACCTGGTTCCTTAACAAGGATCTGGACCCAAGTCCACACTTTCAAATTCATTCAATCCGCATGTAAAGGCAGATTGGGGTTGCTCTGGGTATCAGGGCTGCTGGCAGATATAGTTGAGTTTGCTGCTGAATCTTTGCTCCCTATTATTAATACTGCCAGCATTCTCCCTGTTAGTGGGATATTAAGGGTTAAAATATTAATCAGGAATAATCGTGTATGCGTTATATATCATTCAGACATTCTGGGTATTATGCCAAGAAAATACACATATTTCAAATGTTAAATCCCTACTTTTTCCAGAGAGCTCACATTTCAGTGATCATACTGAAGGGGACATTTGGGCTCGTTTCTCAGCATGTGCCAACAGAAACTAAACAGTGCAATTTAGCTCCCACTGTTAATAACAGATGCCCCCTTCCGGATGCTTTGTCAAAGCTCTTAACAAACACATGTGTCCTGCTCACTCTTTGGCTCTATAGTTCTTCTGGCTCTCACGGGAACGCATTTCATGCCTAAGAGAAAACACATCAGCAAGAGAAAGACTTCAGCATTTCTAGAAACCAAAACAACTCTAACAAATCCCACGGAGAGTCTTTTCCCTAGACAGCTTTCAAGGAACCTTTGGAAATTGATTAATTGTTAGGCACTAGTTTCCAGCAGGACATAAGCCATTTAAAAAGGACCAATTGTATCCTTTTTCTGCACTTGGAAACTGCCTTCTCAAGCAAGAACAATTATGACACTATTTCTAGCGTCAACGAGCTTCTCATCCAACTCACGGTATCTTCTTTATCTCCTTCTAAGTTCCATAAGAGCTAGTTCACAGAAATCCTCCTTCTTTCCTCTATCACCGCATCACCTTATTCCCTCAAGTCTGCAAGTGTGCGGCTTGCCAGGTGCTCCGAGCCGGATACTGTCTGTCGGTACTTGTCGCTCTCCCCGCGATGCTAAGTTCTCCCATATGGCACGGAGGCAGAAGGTCACAAACCATATGTCCCAGACTCTCTTGCCAGCATTGTTCCCTTTTCCAATCTTCCAATGAGAACCAACCCCGAAAGAGCTGGAGGATGGAAAGAAGCAGAAGCTCTCATCCCTCCCCCAGCAGGCAGGCACGAGGCCGTGGCAGAGATACCACACAGGAGCCTCTGCAGCAGCTTCTAGAAACTCTCCCGTGAAGCAGTGTGGGAGCAGCTGAGATTGTCAGCAACTATTTCTTGTGCTCGTGTCTCCCGAACGCACTGAGTTCTGCCTATGGTTACGAGTCTGGGGGCAGTGCGAGGTCGTGGAATCGACCTGGAGGACCCTGCACTCCTTTATAGGTGAAGTGCCCAGGTGAGGATATTGTGGAGAGTGCAGACAAGGAAGACTGTCCAGACAGGAGAGGAGGGGTCTCTTCTGCGGAGCAGGAAAGCTGGACACAGGGCGGAGATTTGCTATTCCAGCTTCATCGGAGCTCGTACAAACATCCCCCTGTGACTCCCAGGTCTTGCTCTTCCTCGGCCAGCACTCTGACTTTTCCTTAAGGAACGTGGCCAGGCTATAATGCCCACTTGAGTTATAATAGCACAACCCGCAGGATCCCACTGTGCCTGCAAAGAGATAGGGTCAGAGGTGCAGATCCGCACTGGTTCTTGAGCCATAACCTGTGGTTCGGCTACACGGATGAAGGTTTTGGGGAGGAGTGGGATCAGGGAAGTGGTGGCTATGAGCTATGAGGAGCAGGTTAGGGAGACGAACTTGTCAAAATGAGCAGAGTCTGGACATACCTGTCTTCCATTTGACTCTTTACCCAAGGGCACCTTCTCCAGAGGTGGTCTCAATAACCAAGCAGAGGAGCTCATCCAACCTGGACAAGATGGCTTCTCTCCCCAGCTCCCCACCCCCCAGGGGCTATGTGACTCTCCTAAGCTACGTGGCCAGGACATAGATTGAAGTTATGCCTCGTTTCAACAGCGCAGATCTCTGCTGGCTATGACGATTGCCAGATACCCCACCTGCCAAAATCAGACATGGAAACCATGTTCACAATATGGCATCATTCCCTAGAGAAACGGCCAGACACTTGGTAGCGGTTAGATCATATTGGGACCCTTCTAATGAAGGGTCAGCAATTTGTCCTCACCGGAATGGACTTACTCTGGATCTGGATTTTTCTTCTTGGTCCCTGATCCTTCTGCTGGACTGTCATCGCTGAACTTACTGGATGCCTTTGTTACTCTCATAATGTCGTTTCCACATAACGCTGCTCCTTGCAAAGAAACTCATTTCGGCAGAATGAGTAAGGCAATGGACTTGTGCCCTTGGCATTCACTGCTCTTACCATTTCCCCATTGTGCAGAAATAGCTGACCTTCTAGAACATCGCAGTGGCCTGTTAAAAACTCAGTTATGGCACCACGTCAAAGACACTGCCGTGCAGAGCCGGGAAGCAACACAATAAAATGCAGCATATGCTGTGAACCAGCAACCAATAAAGGACTCTTTCTCTGACAGCCAACATGTAAATGTGGAAGATCTAAGATGAGACTTGCAAAATTTTTCTTCGCATCTCCATAACTTTGGCGTCTGCTGATTTCCATGTGTTTGTTCCCGAGGCAGTCATGTGTTCACAGGAAGGAAGCAACAATCATGCCATTGAACTTGAACGTGAGATGGCTACCCGGACATTCTGAGCTCCTCCTTCCACTAATCCAACAGGCAAAGGAGAGGGTTACCACACCACATTTAATGATATCTCCTGATTATCAAAGCAGATAGAGCTTCTGTTAAACAATGGAGAGCCGAGAAGACTAGCCGAGAATCCAGAGTATTCTCTAGGGAGCCATCTGGTGATTCCATGCCCAATGGCAAAAGTTACTGAAAAACCACAACAGCTCAGGGCAGTGAGTACCACCAAGGGTACAGACTCTTCAAGAGCAGGGATTTGAGTCATCCCACCAGGTAAAGAACTATGAGCAGCTCAAGGGCTGGATAAAAGGAAGGCAAAGATGCCAAGGGGCATTTGGAATGGGTGATGGAAAAAAAATTACAAATACCAACGGTGGTCTCATAACCAGCCGCATGAACAGGGGTTGCAATAACTATGTATATCCCTCTGTAATTATTTATATATTTGTACATTTTTACATTTATATATTTATATTTTACATTTATATATTTTACATTTTACATTTATATATTTTACATTTATATTTTACATTTATATATTTGTACATTTATATATTTGTATAGTTTTACCAATTTTCTTTCCCACCCACCATGCCATTATTATTTTATACGTGTTGCGATGCGTATTTAACTTTACAATTTAATCTTTAAATGGTAAGACACTAAAGGAAAATTATGATTGATTGGATGAACCATGAACATCTCTCAGGGCCAAGTATGCTGTGACAGCTATGGCTTTGTTTCTCCTACTTCACGGAAAGAATGAGATCATGTTTGTTCTAAGAGGGAGAGTTGAGTTGTTACTGTGTAGAAGCATGATATGTCTGTTAGCCTTGTTCTTTAAAAGTTTTAACCTGAGTTGGGTGTGTTTGTGGATGCGCAGGAAGCAAAGAGGGGGTGGTGCTGGATGGGAACAGTGGAATTCAGCACCGTTCTTGTCTCTTAACCTCTGCCCTGAAGTAGAAGGCCTCCATGTTTGAGAACCACACTTTTCAAACTCCCTTCAAATATTCTTCCCCTTAAGACTGCCAAGGAGAGTCTGGGAAAGCAAAATAGAGACAAGACAAATGGGATTCAATTACTGGTAGACGTGAGGTCTTGTCCTCAGCTCCCAAGTAACCCTGAACACAAAGCATGACTTCCTTATCTCTCTCATTTAGTGAGAACTTAGAAGATACTTTTTTGACTAGATGGATGAATAAATAAACAGGTGGATATATAATGGATGGATGGATGGATGGATGGATGGAGAGATGGATGGATGGATGGAGAGATGGATGGATGGATGGATGGATGGATGGATGGTTGGATTCATGAAAGGAAGTGGAAACAGAAAAAGACACCATATATCCAAGGAATTTGGTGTTTGAAGGAAACTTTGAATAAAAATCAGCACGGATGCATCAGTTGATGGTTCAGGCTTTGTTTTAACTACAAATGAGAGAGCATCTAAAGTAAAAACATTTAAACTCAAAAGAGAAATCAACAAAGAGGAAAAATTCAGACGTGCTAGAGAGGATGGTGATAACTCTCCATTTACTTCTCAGACTACATGGGAAACTGTGGGCTCCACAGGGAAAGGCAGATTTAGCAAAGAAAGCCCGGAGCCTCCAAGAACAGAGATTTGGGATTTGGGGCGAGATCCAACTACTGGTCTTTAATACACCATCACTGTTTTATATTTTTAATGTTTTTTTTTAAGTTTACTTATTTTGAGAGAGAAAGAGTGAGAGAGAGAGAGAGCAGGGGAGGGCAGAGGGAGGAAGACAGAACCCCTAGCAACCTCTGTTCCATCAGCACAGAGCCCAAAGTGGGACTCGATCCCAAGAACCGTGAGATCATGACCTGAGCCAAAACCAAGAGCCAGTTGCTTAACCGACTGAGCCATGCACGCACCCCCACCATCACTATTTTAGATGCATTTTCAGTGTGGACATGAAAACCTAGGGAAACAGATTTGGGCTCTATAGAAGAAAGAACTTTTGAGCCAGGAGAGATAATCAACCCCAGAAGTGGGAGCCTCTGTCCACTAGAAGCATCTGTGCAACCCCCAGATGGCCAGATCTGGAAAATACTCCAGAAAGGATCTTTGGCCTGGTTGGGAACTGGATAAGAATTCTCAAACCCTTTCCCAACAATTTCCACGTTGCTTTCTCCCCTCCCGGAGTCAATCCGATATTTACAACTGGCAGGGACACAGAGGCTCCCTCGTAGGAACACTTTAGATATGCAGACAGCTAGGAGGGGAGGTATTTTGGGGTGAGGAGCTGGCCCATCCCAGCACCCCTCAACTCACAACACATAAGTAGTCTCTCCCTCTGCGTAAGCAGGAGGGGGTTGATAGAAGAGTGCCTGCTAAATAAAGCAGTCTAATTAATAAAGCAACCGTCAAGTGCCTGCAATGCTAATTTCATCTAGTTGGCTTCTCACACGCGACCTGCATAGGCAACCGTGTCACCAAAACTAAAGTCGTTTCTAAATTATGTTAAGAGGAAGACGAGAGCACAAACTTCAGTGAGATTGGTGGGGGGAGGGGGGTGCTGGAGGTGGAAACGGGTATCTGAAATTCAAAGGTTGTGCCTCTGATCTTTCTTTTTCAAAGATAATCTCAGCCCTGCAATGTCCCCTGAGGCTGGGGAACAGCAGTAGGAAGTGACAACTCCCTGCCCCATGCTGGAAACCCTTCTGCAAATTGCATTCAGATTCGAATTCAAAGGTGTCCCGCTGAAGGAACCCTGGAGCAGAGCCAGAGTTTAAATGCCTAACAGCGCTGTTACTTTCTTTGAGCTCCCTGGGTCTCTGGATTTCCAGCCACTAATTCTAAGACCTGAAAGGAAAGGTGATCCTGGCCTAGGCTCTGGTTTCAGACTAGCTCTGGGTTTCGATCCCAGCTGGACTGCTTTTCAGCTGTGTGGACGTAGGCAAATTGCTCAGCGTCTCTGACCTTCCATTCTTCGTTCATAAAGCAGGAACGGCAGTAGTTTGGGCAGAGTTTATGCAAGGATTAGGTGAGATACTAGGGGTCCAGTTATAAACACAGAATCTGTCACATAGCAGGCTGTCACAAAAACATTACTATATCCACTGTCTGACGTTAAATCATTGATAAGTTGAAATCCAAACGTCTATTGTGTTTCCCCCAAGTACTACCATTTCTTCATTCTTTCATCAGTTTTGTTTCTGTTTTTGTTTTTGCTTTTCAGAGAGAGAAAAAGAGAGAGAGAGAGAGAGCATGCAAGCAGGGGAGAGGCTCAGTGTGGAGCCCAATGCAGGGCTTGATCCCACAACCCCGAGAGCATGACCTGAGGCCAAATCAAGAGTCAGACGCTCAACCGACCGAGCCACCCAGGCGCCCCAGAGTTTTCTTCGTTCTTGGCATCCGTAAAGTGTTATGATTAATGACTGTGGGCTCATTCATTCATTTCGAAGCATTAACTGGGCACCAAAGATGTGCCGTGGCACACGTGACTAATGCTATGGCTCTAGAGGTAAGTAAGACACATGTCCTGCCCTCAGAGTCTATGTCACATCTTTATCTAGGCCGAGCAGAAAAGTGAAACCACTTTGTTACTGTCGTCAGAGCCACTTGGGGCCCTACCACCTCTGAACTTGTGACTCTCAGCATCATCAGGTAGTTGGCCTCTGGCCCCTGAGACAGGGCCACGTCCAAGGATTCCAACGCAGTCAGTGAACATAGCCTCGCAGACTGACGAATGCTTTCCCACCAAACTGATAGCTAAATAGCAGGTGTTTCTAGAACACGTGTGTTACACAGGTTTTCGACAGGCCATGCCCATGGTCACTGAGCAATGCTACCGTTCCTTTGGTCCCCAGTCAACAAGCATCTCTTGAGCACCAACTATGCACCAGACACGATGGCCGGCGCTACGAAGACAGAAGACCGATTGATGGTCCCTATGCACGAGGATCTTACAGTCTAAGGAAGCGGACAGACAGGCCCCACGCAGAAGTGGATGGTGCACGGGAGAAGGCTTCCCACGCCCGGTGGGGGCCATTCGAAGAGGCATTGTGGTGACAGTGAGCTGAGCCAAGTTTGGGATGCAGACCGCAATGCAGGATGAAAGGATCCTTAAGGACATAAACCGAGAGGCATAAAACAGGGCAAGACTTTGGAAAGATTCCGTGTGGCTGCTCCAGAGTCTGAACGTAGAGGTGTGGCAAAGGGTGACGCAGAGACCTAAGCGAGACCCCTCACTTCCTCTGGGCGGCCCACATGTGTGCCACTGTGTGAACGGTAATTAAAACAAGGAGAATCTATGTCACTCCTTTTAGCATACGGCCCACGAATAAAAAAAAGACCTGGGTGACCGTAGCGGGGGAGCCCCACGGTCTCGGTTGAATGCTTTCCTACAGGCTGGGGCCCCACCCCCTGGTGCAGGGCAGAGGACGATTGCCCACCCTATGAACTCAGCTTACACCCAAGAAATGTATAATGCCCATGTCATCCACGGTTTCCCCACGGACAGCCCAGCTGTCTCAGCTCTTTCCTGGACCACAGTGGTCACCTCTACTCCTGCCAACCCGTGGCCAGCGTCCAGTCTTCGGGTCACTCTCCCAGGGTTGGCAACTCTGGGCTCAGAGGCGCCCAGCACCTTGTTTGTTGGTCTGGCCATCATCTGGATTGTCGTCACACAGCTTCGGGGAGGGACAGAATGTAGGGGAACGTGCAGGGGACTTTCTGGCTCTCCCAGAAAGACAGGCTTTCTGGCTCTCTGTCTGGGGATGGAGTCCGGCTCTCCCACGCACTGTCTAGGTGACGTCGATGGGAGGCTAGGCAGGGCCCTTTGTCAATCCAAACCCCGTTTTCCTCACAGGTCACGTGGGAGTATTAATGCTTTCCTGGAGGGCATGTTGGGAGAGGCCACCACCCTGCAAGCTCCTTGAGACAGGACTTGGTCCGCCTTTCTGCCATGGTTCCAACCCCTGATGATTATCCGGCAGTTGGAAAACAATATTCCGAAATATTTCGGAATAACCGAATAACTGTAAGCAAAGTGCCTGAAGGAGGGGAGAGGAGGCTCCGACTTGAACTCTCCCCCCACGACCACTTTGTTCTCATCCAGAGCCAAGAGATGGTGAGACCTTCCTTCCCAAAAGGCCCACCCGGCCCTCTCTAACAGAAAACCTTTAGCCCTAAGGAGGGCAGACAGATGGAGCACCAGAAACAACAAACCCGCATCCACCAGCATCAGGGCTTGACCCCGTGCCCACATCGGGCTGCGTCCTTCAGACAAAGTTGTAAGCCTTCGTTTAGCAACTAGATTCAAACACGTCGGGTGAGCGAACAAGTGATTAACTTTAGCCAGGGAAACGCTAGACGGGTGATTTCACTTCCATGAGGAAAAAAAAAAATCACGCATTGCACGTGTCCTAGACCTTCACATACCCTAGCTCAGACTACCCGTCGATGCCGTCAGACTACCTGTTGATGTCGTAGCTCAGACGGCAGACTACCTGTCGATGCCGTCTTGGGCTGACATGGAAACCGAGGCCGAGGAGGTCAGGCACGTCATAAGCTGTAGAGCCTGTCGCAGAATCCCACACCTGCTCCCAGAGTCGCTCTTCCCTCCCTGCGCACTGAGCTGCCCCACCCGCAGCCCTGCCATAATCCGGGCATCGTCTATTTTGAGCCCATCCGGAAAGAAAATAGCATCATTCTAGGGTCATGGTTCGGCATATCATGTAGATACCGCTTTTCCCTCTTCCCCTTTAAAAGCCGCGCCAGGATGGTTTCCTGCCCAGTGAAAAGTAGTAGCTCTCTGTTCAATAGGGAATCTCCTGTAGACAAGAGCAAATATTTAAGATGGGGTATTTTTTTTTTTTCCCTGAGAGCAGAGCTAATAGAGGACAAGGACGTGCTGTAATCTTCCCCGTTCGTATGCGAGGAGGAGAGCCGAAATCTACATTCTTGTAAACCTGGAGGAGCCAGATAACTGACATTTCTTAATCCGGGGGCTCAAATTTCAACCGAATATAACTCCTCCATCTTGCCAGACCCATGCGGCAAACCAAAAGTAGCATTACAGGGGCGCCCGTGTGGCTCAGTCGGTTAAGCATCTGACTTCAGCTCAGGTCTTACTCACAGGCTGTGAGTTCAAGCCCCGCGTTGGGCTCTGTACCGACAGCTCAGAGCCTGGAGCCTGCTTCGGATTCTGTGTCTCCCTCTCTCTTTTCCCCTCCCCTGCTCTCTCTCTCTCTCTCTCTCAAACATAAATAAACATTTAAAAACAGGAACAAAAGTATGATTATGGGACGTAGAAACAGGAAACAGTACAGATTATACCTACGTGGCCGTGAACGGATTCCGAACTGTGCACCCGGATACCGGGAATTATGAATCCAGTGCGACAAGAATGTTTTCTTCCCCCCTGGAGAAATGGATGAGTGACACCAATACCACCGTGACTCAGGAGAGACCAGGTGCACCCTGATGTCACAGAAAGAGACACAGACATAAAAAAGCCAGTGTAAACATTCGAGGCCAAGACTGAAGTGAAGGCAGAAAGGTTACCGTTGACAATGCGGATATAAAAATAGCAATCTGCAATGTAATTATAAATAAAACGGTTGTTAACTTTTACAACGCCTATATATATTTATGCAATGTCAAAGCTTGCACACCGCCCATCTTTATATCAACTTTTATATCGGCATTTTGAGAAAAACACCATATTTCCTGGCGCTGCTTTGTAAAATAATAGAGAGGCTGTGGTCATAACCATCCTTCAAATGCACAGATCGCACCTCTGCGCGTGTAAATGGCACGTGTGTGTACATAGGCACAAATAACTCACCGGAGACGCCCGATACGGCCAGAACAGCGTTGCCAGTCTGACCTTTAGCAGAAACAGCATAAAAATATCATCGCTGCAGCTGCATGCTTCACCCGGCCCCCATTTTGGGAAAGTGGAAAAGAAGAAACGGCTGCTCTGAGCACTCCCCGTAGTATCCCTGGGCACGAAGAGTGCCCAGCCCGGCGCCAAGGAGGCTGAATTGAAGTCCAGACCCACCGCCCGCCAGTTTGGCTGTCGTGAAGCATATCAAGCATTCACTGTACGTCTCCATTCACAACAGGGATTTGAGTGTACGTGGAAAAGGAAATCCAAACTCCTGGCAGAGGTTTTTGGAGACGCTCCCCCAGAAACTATGCTTCAGGATAAGGGCTATCCCACTCAAAGAGGTAACCCGAGAAAGTGGCTCCGTGATTCCAAGGATGAAATCGTCACCATCATTTGAAGACCGTAAGGGTCACAAGACGTCCTAAAGGGCACCACGCTGCGAGGGAAGCCATCCCAGCTTTACAGCCATGGGGCTGGGTTTAAATTCTGACTCCACCACGGGGCGCCCGGGGGGCTCAGTCGGTTGGGCGTCCGACTCCGGCTCAGGGTCACGATCTCGCGGTCCGTGAGTTCGAGCCCCGCTTTGGGCTCTGTGCTGACAGCTCGGAGCCTGGAGCCTGCATCGGATTCTGTGTGTCCCTCTCGCTCTGCCCCTCTCCCCCTCATGCTCTGTCTCTCTCTCTCTCTGTATCAAAAATAAATAAAAACATTTAAAAAATATTTAAAAAAAATTCTGACTCCACTGCTTACCAGCTATGTGGCTGCAAGCAAGTCGCTTACCCTCTGAGACGCCACACCATCCTCCTTAAAGTAAGATAATCAATATCCACGTAATGACGCCGTGAGGAGTAAAACTCCGCGACTGGCTCAATGACCCCAGTGTCGCGGATGACTAATTCTCCTCTTCCTTCCCATCTGGGTTCATTTGTGCGCAAGAAAAAAGCCTCATCGTTACCTGCCCGACGCGTCGCTCTGTCCTCACTCTGATTTACTCTTCTCCATCAGAAAAGTAACTATGAAAACATGGCTTTTGGAGAAGACTTCTCCAGCCAGCCCGGCAAGGAAATGGAGCTAAGAGGAAGCGGCAGGCCTGCCTTCTCCCCCAGCTCCGGGCCCAGGGTGACGAGAGGACACATTGACAGGACAAACCCAGGTGTGGCAACAAGAAGCACAAGAAGGGCCACGTGGACGTGAACTAGAAGGCTGTGGTGGGAACCAGGGGAGCCTGGACTCACTGTCGGACAAACCCGCCCAGTGGTTAAACTCACAGCCTCTGCCCGCATTCAAATCTGAGCTCCACCTCTCACTGGTCCCCAAGGAGCTGGATTCTGGTCCAGGAGTGGAAACCACATCTGGCCTCAGACCTAGACTCTGTTCTCCAAAGCTAGGCCTGACCGGAGCTCTGCTTTTGGACTCCTGGGTCGGCCCAGGTTTAAAAAGCTGCATGTTGGGGCACCTGGGCGGCTCAGTCAATTAAACGTGAGACTTCGGCCCAGTCATGATCTCACAGTTCATGAGTTTGAGCCCTGGGTCGGGCTCTGGGCTGACAGCTCAGAGACTGGAGCCTGCTTCGGGATTTTGTGTCTCTTTCTCTCTTCCTCTCCCCTACCCATGCTCTGTTTCTCCCTCTTTCTCTCTCAAAAATAAATAATTTAAAAAAAAAAATTAAAAAAAAAAGAAGCTTCATGAGCACTTTCAATGGTAGCCAAATTATGGAAAGAGCCTAAATGTCCATCAACTGATGAATGGATAAAGAAGATGTGGTTAATATACACAATGGAATACTACTTGGCAATGAGAAAGAATGAAATCTGGCCTTTTGTAGCAATGTGGATGGAACTGGAGAGTGTTATGCTAAGTGAAATAAGTCATACAGAGAAAGACAGATACCATGTTTTCACTTCTATGTGGATCCTGAGAAACTTAACAGAAGACCATGGGGGAGGGGAATGGAAAAAAAGAGAGGGAGAGAGGAAAACCATAAGAGACTCTTAAAGACTGAGAATAAACTGAGGGTTGATGGGGGGTGGAAGGGAGGGGAAAGCGGGTGATGGGCATTGAGGAGGGCACCTATTAGATGAGCACTGGGTGTTGTATGGAAACCAATTTACCAATAAATTTCATAATAAAAAAAATAATAAATAAAATAAAAATAAAAAATAAAAAATTGCAAAAAAAAAAAAAAGCTGCATGTCATTTTTCTTTTGACCGTGGAACACTCTAAACGCTTAAAAATAAACAATTAGGGGGCACCTGGGTGGCTCGGTCGGTCAGGCATCCGACCTCAGCTCAGGTCATGATCTCGTGGTTTGTGGGTTCGGGCCCCATGTCGGGCTCTGTCCTGACAGCTCAGAACCTGGAGCCTGCTTGGGATTCTGTGTCTCCCTCTCTCTCTCTCCCTCCCCAGCTCATGCTCTGCCTCTCTCTGTCTCTCAAAAATAAATAAACATTAAAAAAAATTTCAAACAAAGCCTTGAAACACTCTTCAGGGTAAAGGCTACAATAAAATGAGCCCTCATCCAAATCCCAGCACATAGGGAAATAAGTTTCTTTATGTGGCAAATACATATGTACATGGTACCTAATAACACACATGGTCAACATCTCAGCAAGTTTCCATGGGAAAAAAAAAATGCCCTGATGATGTTTTCCCATTACTAAGGATTGCTCTATAGCCTATGCCTAACAAAAACATCATTTCAGGAGAGACGGTATAGGCAGGAAGCCTTGCAACTAACACAAGTGATTGTCACATGTTGTCCTCTCCCCCTCTTCCCACGGGGTCTCATCCCAAGCGTCCACGCGCACACAAGCGTGCACACGCCTTACACACTCTGCCGGGACAAGACACCAGTCTCATCAGCTAAGGCAGACCTGGCGGCAGTGAGATTCCAGGGTTACGGTGGAGCAGGGACCTAGTGCTCTGCAGAATCATTACTCGTGTTGTGATGCCCAAGAACGACAGTGCAGCTAAACACATAACGTATTCTAGTTTTCACCAAAACTTTGTTCTTTTAGAGCAGTTCCCAGAGAAACTGAGAGGGAGGCACAGAGGTTTGCCGTAAACCCCCTGCCCCCGCACAGACATAAGCTCCCCCATTATCAACATCCGCCGCCGGGCAGTGCGTTTGTTACAACCAACGAGCCTGCGCGGACCCGTCATTATCAAAGTTCATAGTTTACGCGAGGGTTCCCTCTTGGTGCTGTTCATCCTATAGCTCTGAACAGATGTATGAAAACACATATCCATCATTATGGTGTCGTTCGTATTTTCACCGCCCTCTGAATGCTCTGCACGCCACCTGTCATCTCCCCACCCCACTCTTCCCCACCTCCAGAAAACTCCTGGCAACCACTGATCTTGTTACTGTCTCCACAGTTAGGCTGTATTCTACTTTAAAATATGTACGGATTCAAACAGGCAACATTAAAAGGCCTGAAGACAGCAGAGGAAGACCACGGACAGATTTCCTATGTTTCCGTCCATTGAGATTCGACTCAAGCAAAAAAAAAAAAAAAAAATGGGTGGTTCGTGGGCCCTAGTGTGTTTGGAGTGGCTCTTGAGTCTTTGCTGTGCGCCTCCACCTTCTGGGCAGGGCAGCGTGGCAGAGGGCCCTGGGCAATGCCACCTCGAGCACAGGCCTCCAGCTCCTAGCCTTCAGGGCTCCCCTCTCCTCAAGGCCAGCATCCCAAGCACTTCTGTGTTCTCTTCCTTTGGACCTAGAAACTCAGCCTACTTTCTCCCCTCGGTCGTAGTTGCTAAAATTAGAATAGAGAAGAGGTCGCACCCTTCACTCTCTGCCCCCTGGGGTCGCCACCCCCCAGCGTGCTGAGACCAGCCTGAAAATCTCCCAGCTCCCTTGCTGTTCCCCAAAACAAACTAGAATCCTAAATACTAAGAGAGGGCAGGTTATCCAAATCACCAAGAGGGATGAAAACTCGGGACTTCTGCCTTCTGCTTCCATTTTGAAGGGAATGTCCTACTAATCTTCCCATTCTTCGGACCCCATCTTCAATGGAGCACCATGGAGTCTTCTCAATGACCACGATCCAAGCTTGAGTTGTCAGTGTCAACTATTTATCATCTACCCTGTGGCAAACAGGGTGCTGGAATTTTACAGATGCCATCTCATCTAGTCCTTGCGACAATGTTGTGAATTACTTCTATTTGACAGATAAGGAAACTGAGGCCCAGAGAGGTTAAGGGACTTACCCCCAGATCACCGGGCAGCACAGTTCAGCTTGACCTTCGACTCTGCTTTCCTGCCTGAAGACACAGGTCAGGGCCCTGGATGAGCCCTTGGCTCAAGTTTATCTCTCCGGCAGCCCCAACTTGGGTGACATCCGTACCCCTGAGACTCTGTCTCACTCAGGAATGCTAACTTCAGGCACAGCTTTGTGGAGCCATCACTACGGCCCCATCCAGAGGTAGCCAAGGCTGCCAAGCCCACCTGTCCCACCTCAGCCGCTTCCACAAGCTTTTAGTCGATTAATCCACACTAACAGTGTTCAATCATTTCATCTCCCGGTTTCTTTAGCTCCTTCGCTGAAGTATGGAGACAAGAAGGCTCTCTCTATCTCCTTCACAGCACAGCTATCAGGTTCAAACAGAGAGGGCGTGTGGAAATGATTGAAAGTATAATGCAATAGACTGTTAAAGTGGGAGTTTCAGAGGAGACAGCAACATGCTATCGATGCCAAAACCGAGGCACAATACAGACATCAGTGTGACATTTCAAATATGATGATGGGAACGAACTAAATGATCAACTGTCAGCGAAGATATTTAAAAACAGAACAAATATTAAGAAATTTATTTCTTTTTCCTAGAAATACCATATGACCCAGTAATTCCACTCCTGGATATTGACTCAAACACAAAAACACTAATTCGGAAAGATATAGGCACCCCTATGCTTATAGCACCATCATTTACAGTAGCCAAGATATGGAAGCAATTCAAGTGTCCATTGATGGATGGATGGTTGGATGGATGGATGGATGGATGGACGAAGAAGATGTGATAGGTATATATATAAATATGTACATATGTATACACGCACACCCATGCACACATGCACACACACACACACACACACACACACACACACACTGGAATATTACTCAGCCACAAAAAAGTAAAAGATCTTGCCATCTGCAACAACATGGATGGACCTCAAGGCCATTATGCTAAGTGGAATAAGTCAGGCAGAGAAAGAAACTTACCATGCAATTTCACTGGTATGCGGAATCTAAAACTCAAAACCAACAAACGAGCAAAGAAAAAACAGAATCAGACCCAGAAAGAAATACAGAGAACAAACCGATGGTTGACAAAGGGAAGGGCTGGGGCAGGGGCAAAACGGGTGAAGGAGAGTCGGAGACACAGGTTTCCGGTCATGGATCGAATAGGTCAAGGGAATTAAAGATACAGCGTAGGGAATAAAGTCAATGACATTGCAATATCACTGTATGATAGCTATATTTGTGGTAAGCACAGCACAATGCATAGACTTATTCAAACACTATGTTATACACGGGAAACTAATGTCACGTTCTGGGTCAACTATACGTCAATTTAAAAAAAAAAGAAAACAATTCATTTTTTGAAGGAATATTCCTTTAGAGACGGTCACTGGGAGCTGGGAGTATCCACCAGCCCCATAGGAGAGAGATGGAGGGGTGCTACCCACTGACCCCAACTGTTGAGAGACTTTGACATGCACTCCTCACAGAGCAGGAGCACGGCAAATTCACCCTGCTTCCTGCGCGAGAAAGCCAAAGCTGTGGCGACAGAATTCAGTCCTACGTCTGGGAATTAAGTGCCGAGCAAAAAGCAGATCAAAGCAAGGGAAGCTTGCAGGCTGGAGATGAACCCATGATAGAAATGTTGACCGAGGGTTGCCCTAAATGCATCCCGCCAGGGTGGGGGCCTCAGCCTGGAGACGTGGACAGACAGAAGCAGAAGCTAAGGAGTGAATGGGTCATCCTCATAAAAGAGAAGACTTCCCGTGAAAGAGGGCCCAGCAGGGAGTCAGCAGAGCATCCATAAAAGCACCCGCGAGAGTGCCGTGATCACCTGCCAGGCCAAGAGAGGACAGAGCCAGCTCACTGCAGCATTAGGTGAATAAGGCCATCCCCATCCCTGTCCCCCTCCTCCACTCACTTCCACACTGGTGGGATCAGACTCAGCGGCTGGAAGGTGGGTGAAGGGACTGAGGACGAGAGCCAGGCCCAGGGCAGGT
Organism: Puma concolor; assembly: GCF_028749965.1. Classification (NCBI taxonomy): domain Eukaryota; kingdom Metazoa; phylum Chordata; class Mammalia; order Carnivora; family Felidae; genus Puma; species Puma concolor. Next base: position 117,020,715 of record NC_141674.1, read on the forward strand.
GACCCACCCCCTTCCCAGCAGGTGAATGTCCCACCTGCCGGGCACTCAGTGGGCCGGAGGTGAGGACCCCACACTTAAATGAGGATTGGGACGTTCACTTACATATCGCACTGGACCCGTTGCTTGTTCGTTGAGGCTGTGTCCGTGACTTAACGTGACTGAGGGCCTGGTATCACCTGAGGGACCACAAAAGCCCTGAGACCTGCCCACGTTTTCACCCTCCTCTGCAGATTTAAAGGAATAAGAAGAGATAAAAAAAAATAATAAAGTTGCTTTCATGATGATGCCTCGTTATTCCTGCTTACTTGATGTCAGTTACAACGTGCTGCTTCCTGCCCCAGTGGACGCCACTATTCTGTCCACTTCTCTTACTGCAGCCAAAGTCATGTGTGCAACATATGAAGCCACTCTATCTCTTTCTGTTGAAAACCCTTCTGTGGACCCCTACTGCCTTCCGCATAAAGTCCAAACGCTTTACCTGGCTTATAAGATTTGGGGGGACCTGGCCCATCCCCTCTCTCCAGCCTCATCTGTCCTCACTCCGTTCCCTCCCCCACCCTTGTACGGAAACACATGCCCCATCCGTTACGAGAATAATCGTGCTGTCTTCTTCTCCTGGTATTTGTTCTCGTATTCAGAAGCCAAATTCGAGAGTTACTCATCCACTGGGACCAGGCGGGTGTTCTTTGAGACATGAGACAGTCCGGGTTTTCTTTGTTGTTTAGTCTTGAAAGCCTTAACCTCCAAGTTGCCATTTTTGAACAAAAAGTAACCAGTTCCCTGAAACAAGCCTGTGAATGCGGCACTCACAGATTGGGGTGGGGGGGGCAGGGGAGGGCCACTTCACCCCATCTTTTGCCCGTCTCACTATTCAGGTCTCAGCCCAACTATCACCTCCTCCAGGAAGGCTGCCTTGACATCCCTGCCTTGATACTGGACTAAGTTGTCTTCAACACAGTTTCATAGCACAGTCCCATTGCCGCACACGCTTATCACACTGCGTTGACCCGGCACGTGTGTCCTTGCTGGACTGTCAGCTCCTGGAAGGCAGGGCCGTGTCCTGTTCACAGCTCTGGCTTTGGTGCCAATTACTCAACCTTCCAAAATGTGTCCATTACTGGAAGAGTAATAGTCTATCCCTCAGGGAGTTATTATTACAAAACGAGAAAATTAGTGCAAAGCACTTAGCATGTAGGCAAACCTTAATAAAGGTCAGCTATTTATTTTTAACTATTAATCAATATATTGTTGTTGGCTAGAAGAATCAATGGAAAGACTGGCATCACCACTCCAATATGGCATATACATGTCCCGACCAGGGACAGCCTGTGGGCAGAGGCGAGGGGCTGACATCATAACCCATCAAGGTCCTTCCTACCCCGATCACAAATGCCATCAAGGCCGGAAAATTTACCTCCAGGAAGCAGTGGTCTGCCCCCAGAGATTGATGGGAGATGGGACATGTGAGCAGTGAAACTCCATTTTGAATTAACTAGAAAAAGTTGTCAAGTATCAATGACAGGCATGTCATGTGTGCACGCAGGCATGTAAGAAGGTCTTCAGACAAACCCCTGTGTTATTGTGGAACCTGGTGACCAGCAAAGCGCTGTTCTGGTTCTTCACTTCGACCGATATCCATTCCTGAAACTCACTAACGTTGCCCCAGAATGAAGCCGTTTACGAAGGGAGGCTTATTTTCTGCCCCCTGTCCTGTCTCTCTTCTGGCTTTTGTCCTCCGGTGTGACCCGCTTGGTGGGCAGTGACTCCCAACCTCTGACAGGTTGTCCTCTGCCCCGAAAGGAGGGCTCACCAACCCCCTCGCTGATGGTAACGGTGTAAGACGGGTGGCTTGAGTGGTCCTGCTAATGACGGCAGGACAAAATCATCAAGCTTCGGAAATAAGATGGGAGTTCCTGGATGAGACCCAGCTTGGGATGCTGGGTCTCACCAGTACAGAAAGAAACCCACGTGAGGGGATGGGTGGAAAGAGCATTGTTTTGTGACCTAAATCCCATCATCGCTGGACAGGTTGCCAAGGGTGCACAGGAACATACACTGAAGCCCCCATCTAACCGGCAATGAGCAAACATAGGAAACACAAAATCATGCCTGGCATTTCATCAGCCGCAACTGAGTGTGACAACAGGCTGTTTCGTGTGACGGTCTTATTTCATTTGACAGTCGTGACCAGCCTGCACAATCAGGAGGATCACCACCCCCATTTTCCTGTTGAGGAAACTGAGGCCGAAAAAGGTAAGCCCAAAGCCAATCAGCTGATAAGTGACATCTCAGGGACCCCACACCCATCTTCTCCCATCAGAACACCGTGCATTCGGGTCCCGGAGGAGGAAGAGCTCAGAACAAAATTGCATCCTCCAAGGGCATCAGAATTACTTATTATTATATGAATGACACAGGCACGATGAGTTATCAGAGTGTCTGGGGCATTCTCTACTTCCGAAGCGGAATACTAATGACCATGTTCACGTCTCCAGAACCCTGTCAGAAGCCAAGTTCATCCCAGCACTGGGACCGGACCATGGGACAGTCCAGGTGTTTTAACCTCAAAAGCCCTAACCTCCGATTTGCCATCCTTATACAAACTGACGTTCTTCTATTGGAACAAGCTGGAAAAGCCCTGGTAAAGCTGTTACTCCGTGGTAGGGCAGGGCGGTGCCTCTCCCTGGGCTTGACCCCCTTTCAACACCTCAACCCGGAGTCACAAACCAAAGGACTCCTTCCCCTGGTTCGACTTGAGTGCTCCCTGTCCTGCCCCTGTGTGGAGCCTCCTGCCTGCCTACGGTGAAAAAGGGAGAAAGTCTTGCCCATCTTCGCAGAAAGGTATCCCTTTCTGATTGGGATCCGAGCTGCAAAGAAATGACCAATCCGACAGAAATAAGATCCTACCTGAGGAGGGTCTCAGAGTGACCGTCCACTTCCATTTCTCCTCTCCCTCCAGCACAAGGGAGGACTCCTCTGCCCTGTGCAGGCAGGCAGGGTCACGATAGGCCTACAGGCTGTGAGCTGAAGCGACATGTGCTGCCAAGAAGCCCGTGACTCTCAGATGGTGCGGCTCAATGGTGACAGAGCCTCCATCATCCTGGACCCATGAGACACTGTGGGGAGCAGGGCCTTCTCGTGGACAGAGTACACACGTAGAGTGAGAGATAAGCAAAAGTTCATCATGTTAAGCTTAAGCACCGAGATGTGGGGCTGTTTATTACCACATCGTAGCCTAGCCTGCCTTAACTGACACGTTCCCAGTGCGAGACACATTCTCCCAGGTGCAGCAGAGCTCAGAGACGTTCCTGCGTTGCCGTGCCACGTTCACCGTCATAGGAGCTACACGCACTACTTGTAGTATCAGTCGAGACAGTAGGTGACCCAGGTTTATCATGCTTTGGTAGAGGTAGCATATGGCAAGTTACAATCACAGGTAAATAGGGAGAGCAGAGAATAAGTTGTGTCCTTTTTTTTTCTCAAGGCAGAGCTAACATTTCTCTGTGCACGCATTTAGTCTGTGCTAGATAGGTTAAGCGTATTATTTCTAGTTCCACAACATTCCTGCAATAAAAATAGGCATTATAAGGGTGCCTGGGTGGCTCAGTGGGTTGAGCGTCGGACTTCGGCTCAGGTCATGATCTCATGGTTTGTGAGTTGGAGACCCGCATCGGGCTCTGTGCTGACAGCCCTGAGCCTGGAGCCTGCTTCGGATTCTGTGTCTCCCTCTCTCTCTCTCTCAAAAATAAATAAAAACATTAAAAAATAAAAATAGAGGGGCGCCTGGGTGGCGCAGTCGGTTAAGCGTCCGACTTCAGCCAGGTCACGATCTCGCGGTCCGTGAGTTCGAGCCCCGCGTCAGGCTCTGGGCTGATGGCTCGGAGCCTGGAGCCTGTTTCCGATTCTGTGTCTCCCTCTCTCTCTGCCCCTCCCCCGTTCATGCTCTGTCTCTGTCTGTCCCATAAATAAAAAAAAAAAAAAAAAAAAAAAAGTTGGAAAAATAAAAATAGACATTATCATCCCCATTTTACCTATTAGGAAACCATGGTTCATGGAGACTGGTCTATTCAAGATTACACATGAAAGTTTGGCTCTAAATACAGACATCTCTGACTCCGCAGTGGAAAAGGTTTTCCACTACATGAAATGAGTCTGCCCATTCAGTATTCTCTGAATAAATGATTAATAGATAGATGGATGGAATGTATACATAGATAGATAGATAATAGATTGTATGGGTGAATAGATAGATAGATAGATAGATAGATAGATAGATAGATAGATGATAGAATCAGTTATTCACCATGGTCCCCATCAGTAGTGAAGCCCAAGTCCAAAAAAAGAAAAGAAAAGAAAGGAAAGGAAAGGAAAGGAAAGGAAAGGAAAGGAAAGGAAAGGAAGAAGGAAAGAAAGAAAGAAAGAAAGAAAGAAAGAAAGAAAGGAAGGAAGGAAGGAAGGAAGGAAGGAAGAAAGAAAGAAAGAAAGAAAGAAAGAAAGAAAGAAAAAGAAAAGGAAGAGACAGCTGGGAATCAGGCAGGAAAAAAGACACATTTCTCAAAAAAGAAGAGATTAAAATAGAGGCACACTGAGAGCACAGTGTTGCGGCTTTGAGGGGGCAGGCTCTGCATTTAAGATCCAGGTTTACTCCCACTCATGATTTAGGTGCCTTTGGGAAGTTACTTTACCCTGCTATGCCTCTGTTTCCTTAACTGTCAAATGGCCATAAAACAGCGCCTGCTTCATTGGGTTTCTGTGAAGATTAGGCAACCAGGTGTGGGTCCAGGGCATAGAACAAAGGTCTGGCACACAAAGGGCCTCCAGGACTTTCCCTTCTGCTACTTAGACGTGGGCTACGAAAAGCAGAGTAGAACGAGGACCGCCACCACCGCTTAGTGGTGCCCTCTGCCCGTTGCTCCTAAGTGGCGGGTGATGGGCAGTCCATTTCCGCCCCCTCAGGACTCACCAGAGCCCCTGTTCCTTGGAGAAAAGATGGAGGGTGAGGACACCTTCTCGTGTATGAAAGACAGCCCTGCGCTTCTCATGAACTGAGCCTGTTTTGAATACGAGATGATTCTGTGCCCCAAGCACCAGGTGACCCTGAAATCAAGCCCAACTCTTGGGCCATTGTGCTTCTCTATGCGAAGGCAGGAGACAAGCGGTGCCGGGAGCGTACGCCCCCAGGAGGGTCTGCAGGGCCCCCAGACCTGCTGTGGGGAGGACAGTGCTCCGTGCCCCCTCAGCTTAGCTGTAAAGTTTTGCTTTAGACTCTCTCTCAAAAGCACCTCTTAACCTTGATTTTTATGAGCCCCACAGCTGAAAACAAAAACTGATTCTAATGGTATAACGATTATAATAATAATGCTTTGAAATTATTATTTTGTTATTTATATTATCAGCTGAACCCAGCAGAACATGTTGGAGATGATGAAGCCCTGGCATGTGTGTTAGCAAATCCCATAGCTGCCCTGGGAAATTGGCAGGAAGGGCAGAGATAGCTGGGTAACGTCCGTGGTTTATAGACAAGGAGATACACGTACACACAGTCAGACCCTTAAAGTCACGTGACTTGCCCAAGCCAAGCAGCGGCACTAGCTGAGCAGGACAGGAATCTAAGTTCAATGGCATAGGGTCCAAGGTACACTCCCCAGGAACCACAGGGATGCTTTCGTTCCAGACTGGACCGCTGTAGGATCCAGAGGCACCGAGCCCCAGGAGTGCAGGAAATTGCTCTGTGTGGTGCACGGATTTATACATGATAGAGACTCAACAAATCCTTGTACAAACAAATCCTGGGTACGAATGAATGAATTCGTACACCCATGATGCCTTTACATTGGGGGGTGATCCACCCAAAATAAATCTTCGGTGATGTAACAAACGCATCACTCCTCCACCTGTGTAGCCCACAAAGACCCATTTCACATCCCTTTAAAGTGATTTAAAAAAAACCACAAAACAGAAGAATGCCTGGGTGGCTCCGTCGGTTAGGTGGTTAGGCGTCTGACCTTGGTTCAGGTAGGGATCTTGCAGTTCACGGGTTCGAGCCCCGCGTCGAGCTCTGTGCTGACAGCTCGGAGCCTGGAGCCTGCTTCGGATTCTATGTCTCCCTCTCTCTCTCTCTCTGCTCCTCCCCTGCTCATGCTCTGTCACTTTCTGCCTCAAAAATAAGTAAACATTAAAAACCTATTTTTTAAATTTCAAATAATAAAAAGACCATTTCCTGGATCGAACGTGACTCATTCGGAATTTTATACGCATGTTAGTTGCTTTTAAAAATTTATCATGAGTTGGGGTACCTGGGTGACTCAGTCAGTTAAGCATCTGACTGTCCGCTTCGGCTTAGGTCATGATCTCACAGTTCATAAGACAGAGCCCCGTCTCGGGCTCTGTGCTGTCAGCCCAGAGCCTGCTTGGAATTCTCTCTCTCCCCCTTTGTCCTTCCCCTACTCATGCACACATGCTCACTCTCTCTCTCTCTCTCTCTCTCTCTCTCTCATAATAAATAAAAATAAAAACAGAAAAAATATATATCATGAGTTACTTCTCGGCCTTTCCCCTCCACAGCCCCTTCAAAAAAGAAGGGATTGGGAGGTTGGTCCCCAAATTCACTGCCCCAAACAGTTTTCCGATCGCTGCTCCATAAATTCAGTTTCTGGTGAAAACAATATGCCAAACTGGCCATGAGTGAATCCCTGTCGGTCAGAGGAGGTGCCACGAAGCAGTCTGCTGCAGGCACAAAATTTCTTTGTGCTCTACTATTTTCTCTTTTAATAATTCATGCCGATTTCACATTTCAGGGCCTAATGTACCCATTTGTTTAATATAAAAATAATGATATAAAATACTTAGCGGTTAAATTACCTGACTTTCTCTGCCCTCACCCTGGAAAAAAATCAAATCCAACCGAATCTCCAAGAAGACTTGTTTTTGCCATTGCCCCCCAGAAGGGTGTGGCACCCAAATGTAAGTAGCACAAATTTAGGGAGCCACGCCTACCTCCGAGCATGGCCCCAACCTCAGCTATGCTCTGAATCCGCCCCGCCCAGCCTCATTTCTCATCCCTCCAAGCTTTATACACCACAGTTGAACCAAATCAAGCTTCTCGAACCTTCCTGTCCACCGGCTTGTGAGGCGGGCAACCACGGATCCGCCACAGAACTGGGTAGCAGGGCGCTGGGCCACCGGGCTGAACTCAGAGGATGTTCACTGCTCAGCCCGTCCAGAAGTCCCCTCCTCATCTAAATGGTGCCGTTGTCATACTTAATCTTCGGTTTGCATATCAACAGCAGACTCCCAGTGGCTTTGCGCCTTCTCTGAGGAAGAACTGGGGGCCTCTGGAAGCTTCCAAGCCCCTGCCATCAGGGGTCAGCCTGCACCTGCTGCCTGGGCCCCTGATGTGAACCTAGGTTACCATCACGGGCATCCTGCAAGCCTTCCTGATGCTTACATTTAAGCCCTATCAATGCAAAAATGAACATTTTGCATTATCATTCATTTTTTCCATTATAAAAGTAATACATGCTGGTCGTAGGACATTTAAAAAATATAAGACTATGACAATCACCTGCTGTCCAACCACACAGAGGCAATTAACATTTTGCTACTTTTCCCCCAGACTTTCTTCGCCATATAACTTTTACTAAACCTTAATCATAAGGTAAGTATATTTTATACACTCCCCCCCCTTTAGTGCCACTTTACAATATTAGCCTTTTTTCCATTATTTCTAATTATTTCTGAACACAAACAATAATTCCTTTCTCATTTCTAAGCCCAAAATGGGAGTGAGCAAAAAGTAGTACTAAGTATTACTGAGTTACTAAGATGCTCAAACCATTTTTCATGACTGCCAAGGAAACCTAGAAAAGACTTCCCTAAGCGAGTCCCTTTCTCTGCCTCCAGGAAGAGTTTCCTGGCGTGGGTCATCTTTGCACTGAGATGACCTTCATCCCCTGAAGGTCACCCCTGGCCATTCCTGAAGCATAGAACGAGGATTCCATCTACTCTTCTTACAGGTTCCTGAGCCCAGGTACGAATTATTTAAGCAGTTGTATTGATTCTCTCTGAGTCTTTGAGCTTGTATGGGTTTCTTCGACTACAGAGACTCCCAAAGACCTCATAATATCCTCAGAATATACTGCAAGTCTGCCCAGGCCATTTTCAGCAAAATCTGACATTAACAATGACTGCTCAGCTTGGACTCCCTGGGAAATAAGAATCCTTTTTCTCTATTGTGCAAGAGTTATTATTTCCCACGATGCCGTCGAAAGATCTTGGGGATAAGACTCAAGAAGCCACGGGTCGAAGCTTCGTTGCTGTTGTCTGATCTCAGTTAAATCCAAACAGGAGAGGCAACAGAGAGAAAGAGATTGATGATGGTGATGATGGCGGCAGCAATGAAAACCTGTCAACGTCCTGGGGCCAAAACGACCAGGAACACACCTGTAGTTGAACAAAGCAGGGCCTAGTGACTCACTGCAACAAGGGAGAATGCACACCAAAGGACATGTCAGGAAGGGGATGGTAAAAAGGATTCATAATAGGTTTTGAGCTTTTGTGAGGAGATTTGGAGAAGCGTCTGAGACAGAGGGGCTGAGCTTCGATTGGAAACTTTCAGGTCCTCTGTTTCATTAGCTTGACAGTTCCTATCTATAAGGTGGAAAGAACAAATCGAAGCTTATCGGTAAAAAAGCCGCAGCCACTTGTAATCGCCAGCATGGGGGACGTTGTATCATTTTTGCGGTTTGGACCGTGTTCTGTTTTTATCCGTATTCAGACGTGGTTATGAAGTGACTTTGTTTTCGTCTTGCTCAGTCTCGGTCACCGAGGGGTCTTGTCTGCTGTTGGCCTCCTGTGACACTGTTTATGCTCAGAGGAGAACACCCAGGCTTAGCTGTGCGTGCTAGGCCAGCTCCTGCCTTGCAGGGGCTGCTTCTTCTCTTTCTTACCTTATTAAAGAGTTGCTGTTATTGTATTTATATTAAAATAGGGAAACTGAGGCTTAGGTGAGGTAAGAAATTTGCTCAGGCTCGCACAGCTGGAGCGATAGGAATCAAACCCAGATCTGACTCTAAACTCTGTCCCCTGCAGTGATCATTTCTGTGTTATATTCTATTTTTGAATAGGTACCACATGTAAATTAAATTACCTTTTGAACAGGTAATACATGACACACATGTAATTTCAGATTATATCCAAAATTCAAAATGTTAAGCAACCTACGACAGAGTGGGGGAAGATATTTGCAAATAATATATCCATAAGTAGTATCCAAAGTATATAAAGAACACACACAGCTCGACACCAAAAAGACAAATAATCCAGCTGAAAATAGCAAAGGACCTGAATAGATATTTTTCCAAAGAAGACATACAGATGGCCAACAGACACATGAAAAGATGCTCAACATTACTAATTCTTCAGGGAAACGCAAATCAAAACCATGATGAGGTATCACCTCACACCTGTCGAAATAACTGGAATCAAAGGCACCAGCAATAACAAGTGTTGGCAAGGAGGTGGGGAAAAAGGAACAGGCATCCACTGTCGACTGGGATGCAAACTGGTGCAACCACTGGGAAAAACAGTATGAAGGTTCCTCAAAAAATTAAAAATAAGGGGCACCTGGGTGGCTCCATAGGTTAAGCAGCCAACTTCAGCTCAGGTCACGATCTCACAGTTGGTGAGTTCAAGCCCCACGTCGGGCTCTGTGCTGACAGCTCAGAGCCTAGAGCCTGTGTCTCCCTCTCTCTCTGCTCCTGCCCCCCATTTCTCCCTCAAAAATAAATAATAAACATTAAAAAACATTTTTAATTAAAAATAAAATCACCATATGATCCAGTAATTCCACTAATGGGTATTACCCCCCAAAATACAAAAACACTAATTTGAAAAGATATACGCACCTCTATGTCTATTACAGCATTGTTTACAAGAGCCAAGATATAGAAGCAACGCAAATATCCATCGATGGATGAATGGATAAAGAAGAAGGGGTATATACGTACAATGGAATATTATTCAGCCATAAAAATGAATGAAACCTTGTCATTTGCAACAACATGCATGTACCCAGAGGGTATAATGCTAACTGAAATAAGCCAGTCAAACGAAGACACATACCATACGGTTTCACTCATACGTGGAATTTAAGGAACAAAACAAAGAAAAAAAAGACGCAAACAACAACAACAGCCACAAGAAAATACCCGATACTCTTCAACAGAGAGAGTAAGCTGATATTTCCCAGAGGGGAGGTTCAGGGGGGCAGGAGATGGACGAAGTAGGGGAAGGGGATTAAGAGTACCCTGATGGTGATGAGCGCTGAGTAACGTACAGAATTGTTGAATCATTGTATCGTATGCCTGCAGCTGATACAGCACTGTATGTTAGTTATACTTCAATAAAAGGAAAAGAAAAAAAGAGTCACAAGAGCGCCCAGTGAAAAGCAAGCCTCTCCCACTCTCAGGCCTGTCCCCCCGCCACCCTCCTCCCCTTTGGGAGACCACATCGTTCCCATTTTTCCCAGGGTCTCTTATTCATGACACTGGCCTTTGTACCGTGTGGATGGAGCAAATCCATTTAAAAGGATCACACTGGGTGCCTGGGTGGCTCAGTCGGTTGAGCATCCAACTTTGGCTCAGGTCATGATCTAATGGTTCGTGGGTTCGAGCCCCGCGTCAGGCTCTGCTGACAGCTCAGAGCCTGGAGCCTGCTTTGGCTTCTGGGTCTCCCTCGCTCTCTGCCCCTGCCCCACTCACGCTTTTTCTCCCCCCCATCTCTAAAATGTAAATAAACATTTTTAAAAAATTTTTTAATTAAAAAATTAAATAAATAAAATGATCACTTTGGGAGAAACAGCCAATGACTTATGACATAGCAAACTGCTTACTCTTCAGCTCTCCCCAAACCTCTTCCAAAAGGTTTCAGCAACTCAACAAACATTGATTAAACACACACTATTTTCCAGACACTGGGCACAGTATTAGACAAGCAAACAATGAACTGAACCAGCCGCTTGCCCTTGAGGGTCTCACGGTAGGGTTAGAGAGGATGACCTTGATGAATCATGGTCAGCGAGCTGTGAGGGACAGTGAGGAAGGCCCAAGGGAAAGACTGATGGAGGAGGAATCTGTCCACCTGGCCCTGAAGGATGACAGGAACTTGCTGGGTGGACAGAGGTGAAAAGATCCAGAGACAGAGAGAGAGGTCAGCATGAGGAATCGTGCGGAAGTAGGAAAGGTTGCCAATGGCTCTGGAAGGCGGGGGCACAGGTACTTGGGGCAGGAGGCAGAAGAGGCTGGAAAGGTCACCCAGGGCCATATCATGAGGAGCCTTCCACAGAAAGCTAGAGAGAACGTTATCAGAGTTCAACGAGATAGACAACGTGGAAAAGATTTGAAAAGTTTCAAACACCTGGCAAATGCGGTGAATTCATGGGTCACTAGTTTTTGTTCCTCTATTGTTGTTGGTCATCGCTCTTCTCTGAAGATGCTGTTCTAACCGTGGCCTCCACTTGTGTGTGCAGCTATTGAGGGCAAAGATCACAGAGGTCACTGAAAAGAAAGATGGCAACCAACTGCACACTTGACCCTTAATCAGACACTTAGGGCACCCACACCCGAGACTCCAGTATCAAGCACCACTTGGCATTCTCTCCCATCCAGGTTCTATCAAAAGCGCTTCTAGGATAAATCATGTTTGAGGAAGAAGGCCTAAGGATCATGTCCTCCTCTCCCACTTCAAAGCATCCGGAGTGTGACCTTTAGAACGAGTCAGACTGCCTGAAATTATATTCCTGAACGGTGTGCTTGAAGGCGATGTGAATACTCCCCACCCAGCTACGCTTGCTGTCAGCGTTCTTAACTGCCTTTTAACAAGATATCAATGCTCGGACCCCAGAGATCTCATTTACTTGGCCTAGGACCTGCCCAGGCATTATTATCTTTTTTTTTTTTTTTTTTTAAATAAAAGGTGGTTCTAAATGTGCAACCAGAGTTGTGTATCACTCCTTTAAAAATGAAATTTGGGGACATTAATCAAGGGTCTTTATAGAAATGCCATATCCAAATCAATTCCTCTCTAGATTGTTGAAGTGGGTTGAGGATGTTGTCTGTTATCCATATAGCTGTTCATCCTAAAGACAGATCCATCTAGGGCAGAGTCTCATGATGACAAAATCTCTGAAACCCATCAAGTTTTTCACCCTGATTTCTAGAAAGCTCCAGGCCAAATTTGACACATCCAAAGTACAGCCGTTGGCATCAGGCAGCTCCACCTACTACCTAGGTAACCTTACGCAAGGACTCAATTTACTCATCTATGAAATGGAGGTCATAGTATAGACTATCCAGTGTTACAGTTGGAATTAAATGGGAACGAGAATGTACAGAATCGTGTAATAACCTGGCACGTACAATCAACATTTTATCAACAGAAAGCGGTTGGCTTGGCATGTTGATTTGATACGGTTATTCATTTGTAAAATAGAAATTGTATGTGCCATTAAAAGGACTGAGTGCCAAGCCCCAGCACAGACAAAGTGCTCATAAATGTTTATATCCCCCCCAGTAAATAATTCCACTGTCAAAAGCAGCCTTGTTTTCTTTGGGGTATCTTCCAAGTCTTCCAAAAGAATATCAAAAGTCACCATGATACTTTCAACAAGCCTTCACTGAACACGTACTATGTGCTGGATACTGTGTGAAATGATGGAGACAACATGGATAAACCGGATCTCATCACTGCCCAAGGAGCTCAGATCCAGGGGAAAGACAGATGCACAGACACACCACTGCAGGCCAACAGGACAGCGTCCTACAAGCTCCTTTCCGAGCCACCATCCAAAACAGAATCGTGAACCTGATGAGTGGAGGGCCCAATGACAAAGGTTCTCCCTCTCAGTGCATTGGACAGCCGGCCATAAACTGGGGTCTGAGGTCCCACAAGACCCACTTACACAAACCATTTGTGGTTGAAGTTCAGACTCTTCAATAACCTTTTCCTACTAGTATAAATGGGAACAATACATCAAGATCTTATGTCCATAATTAGCCGTAGTACGCAAGAGCTGATGTGAGCCCGGATATTTCTAAGGCCGGCTTCTTCAGATGAGAGACCCAGCAGGAGAAGTTATTTACTGACAACCAATTAGTGCTCAAGTTGGCATTTGGATTTGGGTCTCCTGAATCCTACAGCTTTTCTACCCCACCATAGAAAGAAGACAACAAACCTGAGAATGTGGGCATGGAACGGCCAAGTCCAAGCCTTATTTATCATGGAATCCCCATTGCAGTGTTTGATATGAAGTAGAGACTCAGGCAAAGCAGGTATTGGGGGACATGGGAAAGAGTGGTCTTCTGCAGGGAGATGCCGGAGAAGAGACATGTAGGTGTGGGCGTGGGGAAGGTAGAGGGGCTGCAGGAGGAAGAGGAACGAGGGAAGGGGCTCCAAGGAATGTCAGGGAGTCTAATTGCATAATCATACAGTGATCAGGGCCTGCTGGGACCAGGGTGCTCACTGCCCACAAGACAGCTTCCTTTTTATCAAAGTTGTATGTAGGGACCACCATTGTCAACTGAAAGCTCACCACACCATTTGAAGATCCATGCCATGTACAGTTTTTCTTTAATATTTATTTGAGAGAGAGAGAGAGAGACAGAGCACGAGCAGGGGAGGGGCAGAGACAGAAGGAGACACAGAATCCAAAGCAGGCTCCAGGCTCTGAGCTCTCAGCACTGAGCCCGATCAGGACTCAAACCCATGAGATCATGACCTGAGCCGAAGTCGGACATTATTTAACCAACTGAGCCACCCAGGTGCCCCACCATGTAAGTTTTAAGGAAAGGTGTCGTGAAAATGTTAAAAAAAAAAAAAGTTTTTTAACAGCTCAGAGGCTGGAGCCTGCTTCAGATTCTGGGTCTCCCTCTCTCTCTGTCCCTCCCCTACTCGTGCTCTGGCTCTCTCTATCTCTCAAAAATAAATAAATGTTTAAAAAATTTTTTAAAAAAGAAAAGGTGTCATAAAATGGCACCAACCACAATAGAGCTATTGAATTTTAAAGATTGTATCTCAGTTCTACCTATTGGTATACTACAGGAGTCAGCAAACTACAACCCACAGGCCAGATCCAGCCCACCATCTGTTTTTGTAAATAAAGTTTTATTGGAACACAACCATGTCTAATCACGTACATATTGTCCATGACTGCTTTAGCACTACAGCGGTAGAGATGAGTAGTTCCAACAGAGACCGTAAGGCCCATAAATCCTACAATTTGTACTACCCACCCTTTAACAAAACCCCTGGTACAGCCCCACGTGTGATCCTAAGGTGGTACGTTTTCTAATAAGAAAAGGGCACTTGATATCGTCTAAAGCCTTTCTTTTTCTATGAATCCTGATCAGGTCTTCAACTTGTCCCAAATCACAAAGCTTCAACTTGATGGGATACTCAGATATTTGGCAGGAGGGACTTAGCTGCCTGCTACGGGCCCCCAATCTTCCTCCTGGTACTTCTCACCTCCTTCCCCAGCGCCCCCCCCCCCAACCAGGGAAATGCTCACCCACACATACAGGTCCAGCCCAATCATTCCTCACCTTCCTGTAGCCTTCCCCACATTCCCCCATCTGACCCGCTTCATCCCACACACAGTCCTACTGGACAGACCTACCTAATCATTCCTTTAGATGTGTCCTCAAAGCACACCTCATTCTGTGAGAGCGCCTTTTTATATTGATTGCATAGTTACTTTTACAATATTTATGTGTGTCCTCAATCTATAACCTTTGGGAACAGAGCTGTGTTTTATTCGTCACTTGCATGCCTTAACAGAGTCCCTGGCATGGGGAAAATGATGTGGAAGACAGTTTGAAAGGGAAGAAATCGCCGATACCATCCTATCAAATTCTCTCACTTCACAAATGAGAAAATGAAGGCTCAGTGTCAAAATGGCAGCCAGCAGAGTCATGGCTAAACCCTGCCTCTCTTGAGGGTCTCTCTTCAGAGAGTCCAACACTCCTCCTAGCAGACCACACAGGAATGAGCATGTACATGTAAAACAGCTGTCATTTATGCATGGTGGTCATTATTTTCAAGGTGGCAGCAATGGGGATCTTCTCCATAAGTGACACATTCATCCCCACTCCCAGATAACAAATGGCAGGCCTGGTCTCCTGACAGGGACAGCATTGACAAGAGACAGCATGATGCAGCCACCAGAGTGCCTGGTGCACATGATGGACCAGTGGGCTGCAAAATTAAACTCCTCTTTTTAGAAGCCATTTGTGTGTTAAGGAAGAGAATAAATAAGTTAACACCATGGCCAGTTAAAAAATGCACTCAGTCAGAGACTTTGACTCTTTCAAGCTGACAGTGAAAAAATGAGCTTTGTAACTGAAATTGTAACAGAATGAGTTGGGCACCGGTGGGGGCTGGGGGGAAGGCAGGGTGTTCTCGAAGGTGGCATCATGACAGGCGATGCGTAGTCGCCATCAGCGCGTTGGCAACTTTGGCGTTCCTCTGGAAAAACAAGAGAGAGCATTCTGGATTCCGTCATGGGGTCCCAGGGGCACGGAAGTGGTTTGGACTCTGGAATGCAGTGTGAGGACTGGGCCACCATGGAATTATTTCACAGTTAATTACCAGGCATAACACCTTCCTTTGCCACGTCATATCATCTTCCTGTGTTCCCCGCACCCTCTCACCTGTACCCTATAACCCACCCGCATGAAGGGGTGCCCATATCTTGCTTTCTCTCTTCCTGGGTAAAAGGATAGGAGATGATAGGAGATGGCTAAGCATTCCTGAGAGCTTTCTCTGTGCCCAGCACTGGGCCAGGAATTAAATGGTGAGTAAAAGAGACAGCTTCTGCCCTCAGGAGCATTCGCGTGCAACCCCACTATGCCCCTGTCCGTTCTAAGAGAAGAACTTCAGGACCAGCTGGAGACAGATGTATTTTGAAAGAGGCCCTCAAATTATTCCACACAAGGGCCAGCCCTGGAGAGTGGAAAAGCTTGGGATAAAGTTCCAGTGGCAGCTTGTGTCTAGGGAAGGACGCTGAGATGGTCATGAAATGTAACTTAATCCAACACAGACCCTGGAGCCACAGGATTTCCCTCCTGTCCCTGCCCTGTTTAGAGACCCATGGGGCCTCCTCAGGACCCTCCGGGGATAAATCCCCCTCTCGCCATCCATCCTCTGTCCCCGGCCACCCCTAACTCCTGTGCCCGCTCTCTGTGCACCATGCAAACGGACGGGGTTGGGAATACCATCTTAATAAGCAGGATGGGCTCTTTTGCTGTTCATTTGTTTGGTTGGTGATTGGTTGGTTGGTTTAGGGAGTAAAGCATGATTGGCCAGGCCTCGTGTGCATTTGCATACTTCTTACCTCACTTCTTACCTCTGCTCATTCATATCTGCTTCATCTATCACTTGCCATAGTGCTTCTTCTCATAAATAACTGATAGAATGATAATGTCACTTCATCCTGAACGCTTGTTTTGCACCAAGCACTAGGTCGCTTAACTCTCACGAGAAGCCCGTAAGTAGCTACCGATAAGTAGCTAAGTGACTCTGGAGAGAGAGAGAAACTGAGGCTCAGAGAAGTTAAGTCACTTGCCCAAGTGCACACAGCTACCAAGGAATTAGAGGCATCCAGGCAGTCTGATTCCAGAAATCTCTTACCTCCCAGGCTCTCTGCATTTCCAGGGAAGAAACTGAGGCTTTGTTGACCTGGAACTATATCCCAAGTCACACGGTTATTGAGTAGTAGAGCTGGAATTCCAACACGGGGCTGCCCCATCCAACCCCACCCCCTTCACACTCCGCTCTTATCTTTCCTTGAGAATCTGGGCCTGACAGACCCAGCCCAGTCAAAAGGCATCCAAAGGACACCCTCCTGTGGACACATGGCCATGTCGCACTTCTACTCTTGGTACCTGGTCCGTGAGGCCGGTGGCTCCCTGTTGGGTAGAATATAGCTTTGGGTTTCTATCCAGGTAATGAGGGGGTGTTCCAGCGGGTTCCACTCAGTCTTCTCTGCCATAAGAGTCCTCGTTCCGTGAGCCTGAGGCCAGCATGGAGTTCTGGTCACTACTGACAATGTCTACTCAGATCACACATTCAAGGAGTGGGGAAATAACCATAGAGTGGGTCCATGAGCCGACGGGTGGACCACCGTTCTTTGGGTTCCCCCAGAATTTGCATTCATGAGAGCCAGCACTGCGTAATCCCTGAGAGATCTGGGTATCTCCCTTTTCCACTTCTCTGAGCACAGTTACCCTAGTAAAGGGATCTAAGACCCTTTGGGGAATGCCTCAGAGGAAGATTTACCGAATGTATTTGTGGCAGTGCTGTGAAGTCCTTCCTCAAGAGCACCCGGACTTCCCTTCAGTCAAGGGGCTCTGGATCTGTGAGTCGACTTGGGTCTGATAACTGGACAAAACTCTATGACTCTGTGTGAGGGTGACTCAGGTAAGACTTCTAACCAACAGACCTAGACTTTTCTCTATTACATAGATCAAGTGATACTTGAGTCAGCTGCCCATCTACAGCTTTCCTAGGGACAACAGCACTGCAAAAGATAACTGCAGGTTGGAATATTCTGGTTAGCAGCTCATCCCTGCTGTTCATTGTGACAATTGCACTCACCTGGTCTCAGGCAGGTGAGCCTGGCTACTTGTTCCCTGCCATTCCAGGATCCTATTGTCCCCACTGAAATCAGGGTGCCTGTCCATTTTTTTTTAACGTTTATTTATTTTTGAGACAGAGAGAGACAGAGCATGAACAGGGGAGGGGCAGAGAGAGAGAGGGAGACACAGAATCCGAAACAGGCTCCAGGCTCTGAGCTGTCAGCACAGAGCCCGATGTGGGGCTCGGACTCATGGACCGTGAGATCATGACCTGAGCCGAAGTCGGACGCTTAACCGACTGAGCCACCCAGGCGCTCCAAGGGTACCTGTCCAAATGGCAGCCTTTCTCCCCATCATCCCAGGCCTCCCGAGACCAGACATCACCGAGATTTTCATGGCACCCTGGGCCCTTTCAGAGGACAGAGACGGGGGGAGACTGGAGACAGCACGTGACAAATCTGCTTCAACATCCCAACCTCCCTAAGTTTTGGATTCCTTCCCCACATCATACCAGGAAAGCTCCGGCTTCTCAACCTCATTTAAAGAGGTGACACTGTGTGTAATTTTATTCAACCAACCAAGCGAACCATTAGATCTACTTCTGCCTGTACAAGCTAATGCATTAAATCTAAAATCTCTAAAAGTGCACCCATATCAATACATTCCTCTCAAGGGGCACATGCACCCCCATGTTTATAGCAGCACTATCAGCAATAGCCAAAGTATGGAAAGAGCCCAAATGTCCATCGATGGATGAGTGGATAAAGAAGATGTGGTGTATACATATAATGGAGTATTACTCGGCAATCAAAAGAATGAAATCTTGCCATCTGCAACGACGTGGGTGGAACTGGAGGGGATTATGCTAAACGAAATTGGTCAGTCAGAGAAAGACAAATATCCTCTGACTTCACTCACATGAGGATTTTAAGAGACAAAACAGATGAACAAAAGGGAAGGGAAGCAAAAATAATATAAAAACAGGGAAGGGGACAAAACATAAGAGACTCTTAAATATGGAGAACAAACAGAGGGTTGCTGGAGGGGTTGTGGGAGGGGGGATGGCCTAAATGGGTAAGGGGTTTAAGGGATCTACCCCTGAAATCATCGTTGCACTATATGCTAACTAACTTGGATGGAAATTAAAAAATAAATAATTTTTAAAAATAAAATAAATTCCTCTCAATACGGCTAAATTCCATCCTTCTTCTCAAACCTTTAGAACCCACATATTCTCAACCTTCTGCCGATAAAATCAGCCAAACTGTGCACCAGCTTTGGGGTACCCTCCTTGCACAGATCTCTATGCCCGTCCCTGCAGCACGCTGACATCTGACCCTGGTTACAGGTGTACGTATTAGTTTTCTATAGCTGCCACCACAAATTGCCACTGACTCTGTGGCCTCACACAACACAGCTTTATTACCTTACGGTTCATTAGGTCAGGAAACTGACCCGAGCCTCCCTGGACTAAAATCGAGTGTCAGCAGTATTGTACCCGGAGACTGGAGACCCTAGGGGACACCCATTTGCTTGACTGTTCCAGCTTCCAGAAATTTCCCGTGTTCCTCGGCTCACGACCCCTCCTTTCATCCTCAAGCCAGCAGCACTGTGTTTCTCTGACCATTTCTCTATAATCACATCTCCTGGATTCTCTTCTACTTGGCTTCTCCTTTCAGGGACCCTAATGATTACATCACGCCTACCCACATAATCCAGGAGAATCTCCCCATCACAAGGTCCTTAACTAATTACTTTTGCAAAGGCTTTCTTTTGTGTGTGTGTGCCATGCAAATGAACATTACAGAGATTTGGATGTGGATGTCTTTGGTGGCCATTGTCCTGCTTGCCACAGTATAGGCCACCTCGGGGGCAATAAGTGGACATTGACGTGGGACTTGAGGGCAACGCAGCTTCCCTTTGGAGAGATTCTTCCAGGTCTTCTTCCAGGTCTTCATGCAAGGGGAAGCTAGCTTCCAGAGACCCGCAAAGGGGGCTCAGGGCTTTGCAGGTTCAAGATTCTCAGTTTTGTCTGAGTCCTCAAGCAAAACTGACTCTGCGAATACAAGACATAAGACATTCTTCTAAGGCTGCCATATTGCTCTCCAGTTTTCCAACTCCGACTTGAGCGAAGTTTAGAGTCCTCTGCCTGTCATTTTCTTGCTATAGGAGCATCGCCACCCTCGGAAGCAGCCACCTCACCCTCAGTCCCTCTTTGTGGTGATCGTTACCACCAAGGTGGTCACATGCAGCAGAGAGGGGACCCCAGGACACTTGCTTCCCAGGCACTTTATCAGGGTCAACACAGACGATCATTCAGGGAGTTTCCTTGAACCCACATACTGGGAATTCCTACCATCCCATTGTTGTTGGTTAGCTCAGCACCACATTTAAGGTAAAGGATACCACCACACTAATTCCAAGGTCTCCTATTCGAGGATTTGTTCCTGGGATCAGAAGCTCCAGATGTCACACCCTCTGTCATCCCGTATCAGTCAGGGTCCAGTCACCAAAACGGAAATCACAGGACTTCGACTCGGGTCATGATCTCACAGTTCATGGGTTCTAACCCCGTGTCGGGCTCTGTGCTGACAGCTCGGAGCCTGAAACCTGCTTCGGATTCTGTGTCTCCCTCGCTCTCTGCCCCTTCCCCACTCACGCCCTGTCTCTGTCTCTCTCGAAAATGAAATAAGCATCAAAAAAAATTTTTTTTAAAGAAAAGAAAAACAGAAATCACACTATGTATTTCAATAGCGGGATAATATAAGCAGTTGTTGAAAAGAATGTTGGAGAACTCAACGTGTAAAAAAGGACGCCAGGTTCTCCACACCACCCTGATTGTTGCTGAATCACTAAGAGGACACCCAAGCCTCAGCACACACTCCTACTTGACGGCTTGAAAAATTACAAAGAAGCATGATCAGCAAAAAGAAAAGGCGCGAGGCGTAAAGGCCAGAAGAGACCAGGTGCGAGCTTCCAGAATCCTCTCCCAGGGGAGTCACACAGGATACACGTAATTCCCCAGCAATGAGCTGTGATGAAAGGTATGACATGCCGTGTACCAGGGAGCTCATTAGGGACCCAGTGCCCAGGGTTTCTACTGAGAGCCATACACCCTCTGCCTAGCACGTGCCAAAATCCCATCTTGCAGGAGGAAAGCAGGTGTTCAACATAAACCATATTGTTTGCACAAACAGATTAGGCTCAGTGAGCCTCTCTCACCATTTAGGAAATGGTGGGAGCCCTCCCAAAATTTGCGTTCCCAGACACCAGCCCCGGGCCAAGCCTGTAAGCGGGCCTTTCTAGGACAGCAGTTGGGTCGGCTGTTAACTCTCTTCTGCACATAGGGAATGTGAGGGGGCACATAACCAGTGCCTGCCGGAGGCAGCCATCACCTGTAGAACTGGAGGAACAAAAAAGAAAAGGTTGGAGCTGTCAGAATCCAGAAGAATCCTCACGGAATTCGATGGCCTGCTCTCCACCAAGAACCCCAGGTCCCTCCGGGAGACAGCAAGCCGCCCCCCAGGGCCGGGTTCGTGGATGCGCTTCTTGACGGTAAGAGATGTCAACCCATCAGAAGGAAACCCCGACCACCTCTGAGTCTTTGGAAAATATTAGGAAGGACTATCTGTGTTGCCCCATCTCAGGGGATAGGCTGAATATTCCTACCAGAAAGATACGGTGAAGACACACACCCTGCCTTGGGGGAAGATAAGCACCTGCAGGAAACTGTGACCACGAGGCACAGCGCACTAAGACCGGTGACCCCCGCGGAGGCAGCGATTCTGGAAAACAGCTGTCTGGGTAACAGACGCCTGAAGCCACAGCAATGATGTTATTCTTACAAGCAGCAATAGGGCTCCCAACAGGCCTCCAACAACAAAATTAATGGATTGGAAAGCAAGAATCTAATGTACAAGCTCTCAAAATTCCCCAGACTCGCTGACTCACTGTGCAATCACAGCTCTTGGGTCTGAGGTGGCCGGGACACCATCAGAGGAGGGAGGGGGACAGCAAAGCAGCAGGAAAAACAGACGGGAGGTCAGCCCGTCAGCTCCTTCAGCGGAGCAAAATACCATTTTCACGCAAAGCTTCTCTGAACTTCAGCAAAACAAATAGTATTTACACAAACAGCCTCCAAAAAATAAACTCCGTAATGAGAGAGCAAGGAAGAAGAAGTCTACCCAGTTCACCCGCTTGACGGTTAAATCATTTTTTATTGAATTCAAGTTTCATGGCCCATTAGAGGCCTAGAGGCAGAATTCTCAGGGACGCTTTTGGACTAATGAGTGTTTTGCAAATTGTTTTTCTAACAGATTCGTTGTTCTTTTTCTGAGAATCGGAAGAACCTTTGGTTTATGTAATTTGGCCCTGTGCTTGCAAGCCAATGGCAAGTATTTTAATTGAAGCCAATTTATTTCCATTATTAAGAGATGTTGGTGTTTTGTATCTTTTTACTACATTTCTGACACTGATATGAATATGCTGGCATCCATCAAGATACCATAGCCTCCTACACTTGTCTTTCCACATGTATCAAATACCCTCTGCCAAGTTTTCTCTCACCTTCTGCATAAAGAGGTGGGCCTCCCTTCAGGGACCCAGCAGATCACAGAACACAGAATTTCCAGAGAGTGCCTCTGCACCTATTAGCTCCTTTCGCGCTTTACAAGTGCCAAAACAGACGGGAGGGGAGGAATGAGCCAGAACCCTCCACAATCCCTCTTCCCTGCCAGGTGGGACCAATGCCCCTACGCTAGACCACCCCCACCCCCACCGGCGGGCAAGTCTGGCTAGCCAGGATCGTCCCTGGAACTTTCTCCCTAGAGCCCCCAGCAAAGGCTTTGCTATTCTGTTGGAATCACTGAGGTCCCAAGATGTGGCTGGCCAGAGCCATCTTGCTTACTCAGGAAACGAACCCTCTGTAGCTATAGAAACACATTTAAATTTCACTTGTACACCTTTCAGTCATCGAAGCCAATAAATTATCCGATTTGCTCGTCAGCGCGAGGGGGGTTTGTCTCTTTCGATGCAGGAGCACATAGTGTCAGCAGCTGGAAATTGACCCCCGGCAACTATTAATCGAGTGCCTTCCATGGGCCAAGCACCGTGCTAAACCCTGGGAATACAGCAAGGGTCAAAAGAGACACGCTGGGCTCGACTCCAGTGACGTTTTCACGCGCAGAAAGAGAAAATGAACAAATAAATATATACTGTGGCAAATGACAGCAAGTGCCCTGGCAGGAAAAGAGAACAGCATAAGGGGGTGAAGAATGTAGGACAACATGGGGAATGAAGGGACCACGAGGCATCCCTGCTTTGGATCCCCTCAGAGATGTGCAAGGAGAGGCTTGTGGGTTTCTGAAAAAGTGTGGTGTGGGGTTACTTAGGAGTCGGAGAACGGTGATCAAAGAAGTAAGTCCACAAATAAGTCACATTCACTAATTTGGAGTTGGTCTTCGGGGCAATGGACGGCCACTGGAGGCTTGAAGCTGAGGACAGGCTCAGTCACACGGGTGAGAAGGCCCTTGTGGCGGCCACCTGGAAGTGGCATTTGTAGTAGAGCGAGTGTGGAAGGGACAAAACCCCGGGGCAGCTGTCACAGTCATCCGGGTTGGAGTCAGGGCGGTCGGGACCACAGCAGTGTGGGCGCTGGGGCCGCGAGTGGGGAGATTCGGATAACTCGGGCAGGTATCAGCAGAAGGGTGTGACGGGCAGTTTAGTGCGTCGTGGAGAGAGACAGCAGGCAAGGGGGGACGTGGGATTTCCCGATGGGGACAGGTTGATGGTGGGTGATCTTCCCCAAAAATGCCCCGCATGAAAAGACGGCACAGGGAGCAATACTAGATTTTGATTGGATAATATTGAATTTAAAATTAACGGAATGTCCTGAAGGGCATGCCCAGAGTGCAGCTAGACTTCTCTGACTAACAGGTAGAGAAGGAGCCTCAGGACTCTGGGTTCCCAATCATTGTACCCCAGTTCCGAACCACCTATGAAAGGAGTGAAGAGAACTCCACCCCAGTCCCTTCTTTCCACCCAACGCTCAGCGCCGCCATCACCATCTGACTTGACCCACCAGCACCCACCCCTGGGTCTCCCCACGATGCGACTCACCACCCAGACTTGCGTCCCATCCAGGCTCTATGTCTTCTCGGCTGGGCTCACCTCCCACCCTCTACAATTCCCACCATACTCTTGAGCATCCGAGCAAAACCCTCTATGTTCCCAAGCTCTTGCCGAATGCTTCCTTCTCTCTTTTGTTCCAACTTTTCAATGCCGGTAGGATGTACAATTCAGGCATCGGACCCAGTTCCCTAACCGCTGTCCCTCGACCACCTCATGCCTTCTTATCATCACTCCTCTGCATATGTCCGCAAATTCCTCACCCATGTGTCCCTTCATTGTTTTGCCCAGCAAAACCCGACCCTTATTAAGTCCCCTGTCTCCACGTCTGCACCCACATCCTGCTAGCCAACGGCATATGCCTGGCCAAAAACACACCTACTGGTCTCCCTTTGCTGAGGATCACTACCGCCCTACAAGGCTGCTATCCTCCCTCATCCATTCACTCCCCCACGGACTTAGAGAACTGTTGTACAACTTCTCCTTCCCCTCTACACTTGCAACTCTTCCTCGAAGCCTCTTCTTCTCTGCTGCTTCCCATTTGGCTCAAAGATAGGAGCCAGCGCAAGCTCTCACCCATGATCTATCCCTACACCCGCGCCGTCTGCCATCCTCCTGTTCCAGGGAGTCTGGGCTCCCACTCAGGTCAGTCTTCTGCTGCTGCACGAGATCACAGCCCCTCTTGCCTACCCTCCTGTGGGATGTTGATCCCACAAGTCTCTCCTCTCTCTCCAACATCATCTCCTGGATCATTTCTATCAGTCTACACACATGATAGTCCCCCCACTTTGAAAAAAAAAACTTCTTTTGACCCCACATCTGCCTCTAGCTACCTTCAACTATTCTACTCCCTTTTATAGCAAAACGCTGAGTTTTTAAAATGTGTTGTCCTTTCCTCTCTTGCCACTGTCTCTGGAACACATCCCAGGTAGGCTTTTGCCCCAGCACGCCCTCAAAACTGCTCTTGTCAAGGGCGCAGTTGCCCCCCACATTGTTGAACCCAATAACCGCTGCAAGGTTCCCATCTTTCTTGACCTTTCAGCAGTATGTGAAATAATTTCTGGGTGCTTCTAAACATACTTTCTTCCCCACTTCTGGGAAAGCGTTCTGTATTGGTTCTTCTCCCCCTCACCAGCTGCACTGCTTCTCTGCTCTAAGATCTCCCCTTTTCTATCTATCCACGCCTGTTTCCTGAGTGATCACCCCCACTCTCATGTTTTAAATACCACTTATAATGCGATTATCTCCTGAATTTATATCACCAGCTTGATCTCTCCATTGAGCTCCGAATTTGTATATCAAAGTGGCCATGGGACTTCTCCATCTGGGGAGTGTAACAGGTGTCCAGCCCAAAACTCGACGCTCACTCTCGCCAACCTGTCCTGCCTGCAGTCCCGCCCAGTAAATAGTATTTCTGTCATACCTGTTGCTGCAGCCAAAAACATTGGAGGTATTCTATGAATGCTTTCTTTTTTTTTTTTTTTAATTTTTTTTTTTAACGTTTATTTATTTTTGAACAGAGAGAGACAGAGCATGAACGGGGAAGGGGCAGAGAGAGAGGGAGACACAGAATCGGAAACAGGCTCCAGGCTCTGAGCCGTCAGCCCAGAGCCCGACTCGGGGCTCGAACTCATGGACCGCGAGATCGTGACCTGAGCCGAAGTCGGACGCTCAACCGACTGAGCCACCCAGGCGCCCCTATGAACACTTTCTTGAGCGTCCTGTAGCTAATCTGCCAGCAATTTCTGCTCGACCCACCTTTAAAATCATGTGGAATCCACTCACCATCTCCCTCACTGCTATCTTGGTCTAAGTGTATATTATCTCTAGCCTTGATTGATGAAAGAAGTTAATTCGCCTTTCTTCTCCTTTGTCCCGTGGGGTCTATTCACCACAACCACCAGAGTGAACACATCACTGCTATCTTTCCGTCCTTACTTTCTCCCATAACAGTAACAATATAAGCCAACTCTTTTATTTAAATCTAAGTTAGTCCACAGATAGTGTACTAATGATCTCAGGAGTAGGATCTAGTGATTCATCGCTCACGTGTAACACCCGGTGCTCATCCCAGTAAGTGCCCCTCTTAATGCCCATCATGCCCTTAACCCATCCCCCCACCCAACACCCCTCCAGCCACCCTCAGTTTGAGCTCTGTATTTAAGAGTCTCGTATGGTTTGCCTCCCTCTCCGTTTCTACCTCATTTTTCCTCCCCTCCCCCCACATTCCTCCATTTTTGCTTCTTACGTTCCACACTCGAGTGAACCCATACGGTATTTCTCTTTCTCTGGCTGACTGATTTCACGTAGCATGACACCTGTGGCATTTATATGTAATGGAATATTGCCTGGCAATCAAAAAGAACGAAATCTTGCCGTCTGCAACGGCGCGGATGGAACTAGAGCATACCGTGCTAAGCCAGCTCTTCATAGCAGCACACAGGCCGGGACCCTCTCACCATCTCAGCCGCTGCACTCCCCCCACATCCTCTGTTCCCGCAATCCTGAGTCCCGTTTTGTTTTATTTTAAACTTTATGTATTTAGAGAGAGAGAGAGAGAGCACAAGTGGGGGAGGTGCGTAGAGAGAGCAGAGAGAGAATCCCAAGCAGGCTCCGCACTGTCAGCACGGAGCCAGGCGCAGGATCAGTCTCACAAACCACGAGATCATGACCTGAGCTGAAATCGAGAGTCGGACACGTAGCCGACTGAGCCACCCAGGCGCTCCTCCTGAGTCCCAACCTACTAAGCCATGATCGTGGCTTGCTGTTTGTGCAGGAATCCTGGCTAAAGGTACCGGCCCCTCCTAGGAGTATTTGCATTTTCTTGGGACTCCAGATCGTGGAGGCACAGGGATCTGTATCCGTGACCTCTGGTGGGGAGAGATACCGGGCTCAAAAATCACCTCCTTCTGAGGTCACTGGTGATTTCAACCACAGTGGCTTAGAAGGAAGACAAAGACTTCTTTGCACCCAACTTCTTTCCTGGATCTGTGATCTCTTAGCTTGGTTTCCAGAAGGAAACAGAAGGGCATACCCCCATCCTCTGGTGCCGCTCAGTGGACATCAGTACAATGCAAACTGGGGAGAAAGTCAGGGTATCTCACCTCTGCCCCTCTGTCGTCTCGTCTTCAGCAACCCCACCCCCAGTTGGTTGTGGGCCTCCAATCTCTGCCCTGGAGGGGTGCAGCCCTGAGAGGTGTCCCGCCCCCTGCCCCGCCAGTTTCCCCCTTAAAGAGGGTAGATCCGTAAGAGAGAGTCGGCCGGGTGATCCCTCAGGCCTCTTCTCTCCCGGCCTCTCTCACCAGAACAGCTGAGAAACCCCAAGTCCTGGCTCCTTCCTGCATCCCAGCACGAAGCTTGTTCTCTTTCAAGGTTAAGCTGCTCCCGCTATAAAAATGATGAGTTAATTGTGTGTATGCAGGGCAAAACGGAAGGGGCCGTGTGCACGCACAGCTGAAAGTGGTTTTCTCAAATGATCTCCATTAACGTGGAGAATAAATTGCCGGGACACCAGGCCTTCAGCGCCTCCAACCTGTCTTGGGAATTAGAAGTAGCGTTAACTGCTTCTAACGTGCTCCTGCACATTCTCAGGTTCCCTCATGGCTGCGCCACCCACGAGAGGTCCCTTCATCCTAAGGCTCAGCCCAGGAAGCTCAGGGCACAGGTGGCAGGAGCTTAACTAGGCGCCTTCAAAGCTTGGGCTGCCACACGTCTCAAGCCTCCATCAAAGCAGTGAAGACAGAGCCAGGGGCACAGTGGGCTAATGAGGGACCTGTATCCGGTTCTCCGGAGCCCCCCCAGGTGGGCATCGTGCCCCTCATGAAAAACCCAGACCAGGGCCAGCCCCTCTCGGATCAACTCTATTTCAACTCCCAGCCTCTCAGAAGGCATGTGACATTAGCAAAGGACGGTGATTGTCCATTAATTGGCCTTTGTGGTAAGTCAACGGTGAACTGCTGGAAGAAAATTATACTTCTTTTTACTTAAGGGCAACATAAGCCCCTTTCAGCCTTTCGCAGGAGAAAAGGAAATGAGAAACATTTAAATGAGTCAGTGGGAATGAAAGAAGGAAAGGGTGGAAATAGGGGATAAATGTTTTTGCTTCTGGTTTCCAGGCAATTCTTTATTAGACCTCTTCTAATTATGAATTATTATTTTGGTTATTATGGGAAAAATCGCTGCCGATTGCTAAATTACCATGCTTCAGTCACTCCACCGAGAAGAATATGTTGGTGCCAGCAACGCTCAAGCTAAGTTTGCCTTCGAATTTCCCTTCATGTTGCTGCTAAGCATGGCCGAAAGGCCCACCGCTAGACTAAAGTGCTTTTTGGGCAATGTATTCCTCCTGGCGCCCAGCCCCAGCGGGATCCTGGGGGTGGGGGGTGGGGTGGGGGGGGTCCATCTTGCTGAGCGCGAGCAGAAATCTTCCTAATAAATATCACGCAGGGCCCTGATCCGCTTTGTTTTCAACAGTAAATCATGCCTCTGCATTCTTCTTTAAAATTTTTTTAAATCTTTATTTATTTTTGAGAGAGAGACAGAGTGTGAGCAGGGAAGGAGCAGAGAGAGAAAGACACACGGAATCCGAAGCAGGCCCCAGGCCCTGAGCCGTTAGCACAGAGCCCGCCGCGGGGTTCGAACTCACAAACCGTGAGATCATGACCTGAGCCGAAGTCGGACGCCCAACCGACGGAGGCACCCAGGTGCCCCCAGGCCTCTGCATTCTAAGGCAGGGCCATTCAGAGGCTGCGCTGTTCTGTGTATTTTTAGACAAAAACAACGGGCGGCTGCTTTCCCGCCACACAGGCACCCTCTCCCCGGTCTCCACTGGTTTCTGCCCCTGGGGAGACTGGAAAGGAGAGGAGAATCTCGTGGCTCTTACCAGGCCCCAAGAGTTAGGAGGAAAGATGGTGTTTCCTTCCTGGGAGGTTTCTGGCCCAAAAAGGAGAGGGTCTGAAAGGGCGGCGATGTGGAAAGAGCAATGTACGAGGTCAGGCAAACCTGAGTTCCCTGTCGATGCCACCTTCACAAGCGACACAACCCGAGCAGGGTCCTCAGCCCTTTTCAGCCTCAGCAACTTCACAGGTGGACTGGTCTGGTAATACTCCAAATACTTACCTTAAAGCTTCAGGTTGCTCTATGCAGTGCACCTTTTTATTAGATGAAGCAACAAAGGCCCAGAGAAGGAAACCAACTGCCGGTGCACACACAGCAAGTTACTAGTCTCTCTTGGATCCGAGGCGGCTCTTAAGGAAAGGTTTCCCCATTGCACCCGCCTCCCTGGCCAACTCAGATTTCATGGTTCAGTCCCATCCACCCACGAAAAGGATGTAAATTACTTCATTAATAGTTTCTTATACTATTGAACACATTGGAATAGCACTTGTATATCTCTAAAAAACAAAATATTCAATTTAATTTCACCTGCTTCTTTTTTAAATGTGGCTACTGGCAAACTTAAAATTATTTACGTGATTTATGTTATATTTCTATTGGATGCTGCAGAGCTAACTCATAATCAAGCTTCCTTAGTTGTCTCAAAAATGTCTTTTTTGCAGTTAAGCACTTCAAGAAGGCATATGGATTAAAAAAAAAAAAAACAAAAAAACTCCCAAGTGATTTGCATATACACCTCCGGTTAAGAACCATTGTTCTAGGCCTTTGGTTCAAGAAAAATGACCCTGTAATGACGCTGGGTGGTATTTGTAGATAATGTTGTTTTCCAATCAGCTGGCTCCAGACCCTGTGCCCGCACATCCTGGGTCTCTTACAGGGAAATTGTGGTTTTTACAGGCGCTCCCAGAGGCATGCACCTGCTTTCTTATCGAACCGATTCCACCACTCTTGACTAATAATATCATGAGAACCACCTTGTTAAAGGTATTTCATTCAACAAATATTTATCCATATATGCCGGTCACTCTTCGAGGCCCAGGTATTCATGAATCAATAAGATGGTGGGATTCCTGCCTTCCTGGA
Organism: Puma concolor; assembly: GCF_028749965.1. Taxonomy (NCBI): domain Eukaryota; kingdom Metazoa; phylum Chordata; class Mammalia; order Carnivora; family Felidae; genus Puma; species Puma concolor. Next base: position 117,050,450 of record NC_141674.1, read on the forward strand.
GTTTACATTCTGATAGGTCGTGGAACCGGTTACCATGCGTCTGGATGCAGGAAACAGAAAACCCTGACTCCAAAGGGCTTAACTAGTCACAAATGTGTTTCTTCACAACCAAAGAGCCCGGAAGTATGGCGACTTCACCTGTGCGTTCAAGGGCTCCGGCTCTGCTTTTCTGAGACTCTCTTGGTCCTTGTCTGCTCCATGCAAACAGCTGATGCTCAAGCTGTGTGTCAAGAGGCCATTTTGCCACTTCTACCGCCGCTCCCCCCTCATCCCAAGCTCTCAACCCCATCCCCTGCCCTCTGTCTCGGAGCTCTTATCCTTGGCCACAGCTCCCCAAGTGCCAAAATGCTTTTGGCAACCTTGACTCCCACCTCCATAGAACCCTCTTTTCCCTGGTGCCATAGCAGTCTCAATCAGGGTTGGGGTTGAGGTATGGGGTAGGGTTGGATCCTACCTTAACGGATCCTGCCTTTCTTGTACCCTCCGCTTCTTGACTTTGCTGCCTCCCCTTCCACCTCTACCCTTAACGTGCTCCCCCAAGAGTTCCTTCTCTCCCCAGCTTCAGATAGAGTGACAACTCCCAGAGCCTGACCACCGCCAGCTGAGGCCTCGATCCCACAGCCCGGCTCCGCGTTCTCAGCCGCCTGCTGGAGAGCTTCCCCACTACCTGAACCACTGCCTCTGTCAACCAAAGAGAGTGAGGGGACCAGCAGGCCAGCTCCCGGCGGAAGCAGCTCAGAAAGACTGGCGGAGACGGAGCTCACTACTTGTTCACAGTCTCAACACCTACGCCTCCCTCTTTCCATAGTCAAGCAGGGCCAGGACCCAGGTCACAGGCAAGCCACGGCTCGCCGTGCAACGTGGCCATCCCCCCTCCCCCCGTGCCACAAGATCCATCCTGAGGGAGAACTCAGGCCACGAGGAGATTCTGCCTCCTGCCCGACAGGGGTGGTCAGGGCACTAAGCAATCCATGCCTTATCCCTCAGTAGGTTCTACATTTTAAGTTTCCGCTGCTAAGTACTCCATCTGATCGGGTGACGAGCTAGGAAGGATTGAAATAACCTGCTTCGCCACCCCCCTACCTTGTTGGCTCCAAAAAACTATGAGAATACTCTAGAACTCTTGGATAAAATTGCACTCCACTCCCTCCCCCCTAGCACCAGCTCCTCTCTCTCTTAGCTTCCCAACCACGGTAAAACTACTCTCCCGGGTTTAAACGCTCTCCCTCCCCTACTTCTAGATTATTCACTTCTATGTGACTCCATCTTTCCCCATCATGGGTCATGTGATTATTGCAACGGTACCTAAATGGAACCCTGGCTCCCATCACATCACCTCTCCCACTTTTCCCCACAGCCTTATTCTTCCCTGGGCGCATGAAGCCAGAGCTCTCCTCACTTGCCACAGAAGACCATTCGAGAATGCGTTCTCAGAGGGACAATGATGAGTTTAAGTGGTTCTGCTTCCAGGCCAACCTACAAGCCCCATGAAGAAGGGCGTTCTGGGCAGAGAAGATGTCAGTAGAATTATACAGCTGGCACATGACTGGGTTTAGTGTCTAACCCAGCTGTGGTCTTGCTGTCATATCGTACACAAGACAGAAAGGCACATTCGAAATTTTCGAAAGAAAGCTCTAATTCACGGCAGACAGGCAACCGACAGAGGACGGGCGTGATTTTATTCCCCTGTGTCTAAAACAGGGCCTGGCGCATAGTGGGTACCCATTAACATTTGGGGAGTGAATAAGTGATGGGTGGGTACCTGGGTGGCTCAGTCAGTTGGGCATCCGACTCTGGATTTCAACTCGGGTCACAATCTCACAGTACATGGTTTTGAGCCCCAAGTTGGGCCCTGTGCCAACAGTGGGGTGCCTGCTTGGGATTCTCTCTCTCCCTCACTCTCTGCCCCCCCCCCACATGCACACTCTCTCTCTCTCTCTCTCAAAATAAATAAATAAAACTTAAAAAGGAAACCAGTGGTGGACAGGTCAGCAACGAGGGCCAGTAGTGTCCAAAGGGCGATGGATTTTGGTAGCAAAAAAAACGTGAAATGCAAGTCGGACTGGAATTGTAAAAAAAAAATTTTTTTTTAACGTTTATTTATTTTTGAGACAGAGAGAGAGACAGAGCATGAATGGGGGAGGAGCAGAGAGAGAGGGAGACACAGAATGGGAAGCAGGCTCCAGGCTCTGAGCCATCAGCCCAGAGCCTGACGCAGGGCTCGAACTCACGGACCGCGAGATCACGAGATCGTGACCTGAGCTGAAGTCGGACGCTTAACCGACTGAGCCACCCAGGCGCCCCCAGACTGGAATTGTAAAGGGCTTTCAACATCCCAGTGAGAAATAAGAATTAATGTCTACTGACAAAAGGAAATCATTGCAGATTTTTAATTAATGGGCCCTCTTTTCAACGGCTGCACCCTGAATCTGTTACCAAGAGTCTTAGAAGAAAAACGAACATGAGAGGGAGCCCCTCCTAGCAAGTGAGTCCTTGTTTAAATTCTCCATAAGTGCCCTTCTCGAGCAAGACACGAAATTACCGATTTTTGCTCCATCTTTTCTGATTTGCACAGATCTGCCCTTTTGAGAGCCACAAATGTGCAACTGTCATGCTGCCATTAAGTCTTCTAAAAATATTGATTTCAACCGCGAATTCCCATCCTCGGTCATTACCTTCAAAAGGAGAAGTGTGTCCGAAAAAAAAAAAAATCGTATTTCCCCACCCTTGGCTCTGAGTCCGAAGCCACTTGTAAATTTAATATGAAGTTTAAGAGCAGCTGGTATTTCAATCCAAACTTTAGAAGTGGATAAATTGAGAGCCAATGTGATGGGACGCCACGTTCAAGGAACAATGGTGGCTCCGGGCCTGTGGGACGGGGCTCACTCTGGTAGTCAACGTTCAGAAGAAGGCTCTGTGGCTGTTCTAGGTCTCTCCTCCTTCTGTCTCTCGGCTCCCTGGGGTCTGCCTCTTGCCTTCCTATCACTCCCCACACTGCTTTCTTGACAGTCATCCGTGGCCCTTTAAACACTATGCAGGGAGGTCTTCTCGGAGCTAAAGCCCTTGACCATTGGAATCGAATTCCATTTGACCCTCCTCTTTCAGGAAGCTTTCCCCCTGGTTTTGTGTGTCTCTTACCTCCACCTCTGTTCCTTTGATCAGATCCTGCCATGGTCGCTGGCTTGTCTTCCTTCACCAGCTCCTCCTCAGGGCCTTTCCCAAGATTGGAGCCTCGGCCCGTCTCATCTCCACTATGTTTCTCGGAGGGCACCTTTGCTCTCACGGTTTCTCCTTTAAAATGCTCAGAGTTTTAGGGCTGGTGATGAGCTCTCTCTTAAACGCCAGACCCTGACTTATAAACACCCATTTCTATCCACTGGTTAAATTCCACCTTATATCTTACCCATTTGGTCCACACACCTGGGCATGGCTTCCCCAGTTCTCACAGAGCCTCTTCTCCTCTGAACATCTTCCTTTGTTAAATTTTTCCTGAATGTTACGTCCCGGCCCTAGGACAGTCACTGAGGGGCAGTAAAATATGACTTTGGTCCTCAAAGGTTATACTGTCTAAGTAAGAAGTTTGAAGGGGAGACCAAAGAGGACATTTACAGTGTTTGTCCAGAATCCCTTCTTCCAACAATAGTGCCTGTGTTTTCCTAGGAAGAACCACACTTCTGAGCCCACTTAGCCCCAGCTGGAGCTGGCCATCTCTGACGTCATGGCACATGGCCCACGCCTGGCCAATCAGAGCATTCACATGCCAACTCTACAGATGGGTCAGGGATGGGCATGTGACTGAATCAGTCCAGAACTTTTGCTGAAACGACTGCAAAAGAAGAGCTCTCTCCTCTGTAGCACAGCCTGGAGCTGCCAGCAGCCATGTTCACCAGGGGCAGTTGCCTGGGCAATGCTGAGTGGAGAAAATCTCTAGCCAATCAATGGGGGAAAGGGTCACCACCCCAACGACACATCCTTGGGTCTACTTACACCTGAAGCCACCTTCACTTCCTGAATTTCTTAGTTTCATTAACCCCCTAAAAGAACGGCCACAACAACCAAAAATCACTTAAAAAAAAAAAAAAACTTGAATCTGGTTTGATCAGATTTGAGTTACCTGCAACTGATGAGCCCTTCGTACAGGCGTAAAGAAATACTCAAAGTAGTGCCTACTATGTGCGCAAAGTCAGATGCATGTGAGAGGTGGATTCGCACAGAGAAGAGAGTAAATAATAAGACACGGAGCACAGGGAGTGAGTAAGGTGGGGGGAGTAAGCAAATCTCCACAGGAAGAAAGATCTGAGGTGTTGGAGGGAAGCAGGCGAAAGGGCAGAAACACATGCAGAGACGGGAGCCTGAAGCCACGGGCACGTTCAGAGGGCAGGGCAGCGGGAGACCACAAACCCTCGGCCAGGAGCACCAGCTTCTTCCACGGGGCCAAGGGAGCACTGAAGCGTTCACATACGAAGGGGTCACAATCTGATTGGTGTTCCCAGAGCATCACTTGGCCGTTTGCGGACAGTTCAGGGAGAAATCCTGTAACCTACGCGCTCTTGCCTTGTATTTTCAGCTCAGGCTCTCACGCCGGATTCTGAGGCTTTGCGAGTGAGGGCTACGCCTTAGAAACCATGGAACCGGCCCCAACCCCTGGCATGGAGCTGGCACAACAATGTTGTCTGCGTAAGTGACAACATCTTACTTGTGCAGTGGTACGTGATCTTCAAGGCACGTGCACCAGCTGGGCCTGGTCCGATCTCCTAGAGGTAATTCTACCGGGGATTTTTCTCACTGCTTGGAAATGAAACCTTGAGAGCTTAACTGCCCCCTCCTAGGGTTCACCTGGGTCTTCAAAGTCCCTGTGCGGTGACGCCCCTGTCCTTACCCTTCCCCAACTGGCCCACCTATGACCTGTCTCCTAAAGCAGCAGAGCCAGGTGTGAGCTCTGGGGCCATGGAGGATTATTACATGGCCTTAAGCAGCCTGAATGTCACTTCCTCCAAATGGCCGTGGATACCCCTGCAGTTCTCTCTAAGAAAACCCAGCACTTTCTTTTTGTGGCACTTACAATTTAAAATAATCTACTTACTGGTATGTTTGTAGACCAGCTGCCTCCTCGGTTAGACTTATGGCTTTATAAGCACAGGGACGCTGTCCTTTTTTTTTTTTTTACCCACTATAGAAACAATATCTCAACATCTCAGGTTTTGCCTGAGCAGCCTACAGCCCCCAAAGAAGGGACCAGCAGCGCCATTCAGGCCTACGCGGAGAAGACCACGTCTGAGAACCACAACCAGGTCCGGTTTCTTCCCGTCACCTCCCCAGGACCTCTCCCAGGCCCTGAACCCCCACCTAGTCCAGATCTCACCTGGGCACTGGTGCCGGTGGCTGCCTATGGTATCTCTTCCTTGGGGCTGATTAGGGAGACAGGCCTGAGTCCCGCCTCGGCCAGTTCACACCCTTCGGCATCAACTCCGCGCGCGTGATCTGTGATGCATGCGTTTGGCATAGTCAGTGTTGTTTAACAATCTGCCCACAAAGAAGGCTGTACAGGGATCCCAAGCCATCAGGCAGGGTACAGCTTTTGATCTACACCTTATGGAAGGTGAAACTGAAAGATGAAAATGAGCAGAGGGGCTTAGGGGACAGAGAAGCCTGCTAGGACAGGGGGGTCTGCGACCGAAGGGGAGAGTCACCCTTCAAAGTGCTGCCAGGCTGTGTCTCTCAAATGCAAATACAGAGCTGCCTCTTTCCTGCTGAGAGCGCTCCAGGGGCTCCCCGAGGCCCAGGGCGGAAGTTCTCAGAGGCTGCCTTGGGACGCACCAATATGTTGCAATCCCCTACGAGGTGTGTTCCTAGTGATTCATTATTAATAGAAACCAAAATTTAGAAACGAAAGTTTTGTTTTAAAGTAGAACAGCTAATCCTAAGAGACCATGATGGTCTCTCACTCTTCGTTCTGGAGTAGGAGCGAAAGCAGAAACTAGCCCTAGTAGGCAGCCCCCACCATACCTGACCCCAAATGACCACAGGAAGCCTGTGTGTGTGTGTGTATGTGTGTGGGGGGGGGGGGGGTGGGGGGGCTTTCTCCCTTCTTCACTGGTTCATGCTTCAGGACTCAGGACTCATGGAGCCTTCTAGAGTCTAGGAATCACCTGGCCTGGGCTTCTTAGACTCTTCACGCTCCAAATTCTTCTCTAATATGTCTTCTTAGTCTTTCCCAGGCTCCCCAGCCAGCTGTCCCTTCTCTATCCAAGCTGTCAATTTTGGAGCACCCAGTCATCTTCTCCTAGGTAACTGCATGCCTCCTTCATGATGATGACTCCCAAGTGTAACTCTATAACCTTGACTTTCCCTAGAGATCCGCTTTCCAATATGGTAACCACTACCCCTGTGTGGCCATTGAGCGCTTAAAACGTGGCTAGGTTGAATCGAAAGGGGCTGAAAGTGAAAGTTATGCACCAGATTTTTAATAATCAATAATGAGATGTCCCACTAATTATTTTGTATTGATTAAACATTGAAATTACAATATTTAGGATGTGTTGGACTACATAAAATACATCAAAATTAATTTCACATGTTTTTCTTTTACCATTTTAATATGGCTTCTAGTGAATTCAAAAACAACCCATGTGGAACTAACGTAATACTGTGTGTCAACTATACTCAAATACATTGAAAAAAAAAAAACCTTTTTAAACCACCCACATGACTCGCATTTTGTGGCTCATGTTGTGTTTCTGTTGGACAGCACTCCTCAGAGTACCAGACTCTTACCTTCCTCTGTCTACCCCGCATCTCCAACCAAAAGAAACCTCCCATTTGATAGGATGGGACAGGACTCTTGGCTTCCTCTCTCGCCTCACCTCCAACACGTGTTTTTTTTTTTTTTTTTATCCCTTACTTCTCTGCTTCTCCATAAACGGCACCACCGTTTCCCCGGTTGCTTGATTAAAAACCTGAGAATTAGTCCTTGAGTCCTCTCTTTCCTTCACTCCCTACATCCAACCCATTTGCAAGCCCTCATGATTCTACCTCCCAAATACGTCCCCAGTCTGGGTACAGGTCTCCCCCACTATCCAAAAGGAAAGCGTTCCCCTTAAAAGCTTTTGCAAGGCAAAGTGGCAGTGAATAAGCAGTTATTATTCATTTATATGAACAACGTTTTTAACATTCCCAGACCCCAAAAAATAACCTCTCGTAGGCTTCGCTGACACCTTAAGACGCATCTTGCTAGCCGATGCACAGAATAAATGGAGGTAAAACACAGATGCTCAGACACCGTCCGAACCTCTGACGGCTTGCTGCTGAGACGCAGAGTGTAGTTCCCGGGGAAGGGGCTTGGAGGCACCATTCCCACTGCCCAAAAATGCCTGCTGCTGCCTCAACAGTAGCTTCCTGTGCAGCCAACCCTTTTTTTCATGAAAAGCAAAAGTTCTCTTCAGATTTCTTTCAGTGAACACACAGGTATTCGGGCAGGTAGAATAGAATAGCAAAGAGCTAGAATAGCAAAGGAGCGTATGACGGCCTTGCCAAACGCGGGGGATACTTGTGGTTCTCTCCTCTTCTACCATTACCACTAACCGCATCCTCCACTTCCGGACCTTTCCTCCCCACTGGGCACGGCAGGAGCCCCCTCGCTGCCCTCCCCACTTCCTCCCATGCCCCCCCCCCCGCCAGAACAACTCAGCAGTCATCCCGGTCTTTTCCCAATCCTAAGAAAGGCAACCGTGACCAAAACCTTGGCTGGCTTCCAGTTGGGCTTAAAATAAAAGCCAAGTCCCCATCACAGCGCACAAGGCCCCACAGGACCCTTTGTGATCTGGACCCTGACCCCTTCTTGGACCTTTATGTCCTACCCTCACTGCCCCCTTGGTGTTTCTGTCACACACGCCTCGAGCTCATTTCGCCTTGTGGCCTTTGCCCTCGCTGCTCTCCGTGCCTGAAATGTCTCTTCAGCGTGACGTGATGCCTCCTCACAGAACCCTTCTGGACCCTTCCCCTGAAATAGCCCCTGTTTGCAGCGAACAGAGTCCCTAACCCACCACCTGTTTGCACCTTCCTGGCCCTTATCAGTCCTTGAAGTTACCTTGTTTGTCCCAGTCAATCTTGATGTTTCAAAGTTCACTGAAGGCTAACGAGGGCTATTTTTCCGACCCCAGGCTTCGCCATCATCCTGGCTTCTGTGACCACACAATGGCCTTTCCTTACTTTCTTGACTTACTCATTTCTAATGGTCTCTCCTTCTTCCCCACCTCACAGCTTTATCCCCTCAAGGTTGGGTCGGCTGTGTATTTGTTTGCGTCTGTGGCCCACTCCCCCCTCCAGGGCAGAGGTTTTGTCTACCAAGTACAGTATTGTATTCCCAGGCCCTAGAGCAGTTTCTGGCCCATCAATGTTTGTCGAATGAATAAATGCAAGCCGAAATGCCGCACACCCCTCCTTTGAATCCTCCCCAAATCTGTGACCGTCTCCGTCCCGGCAATCTCCACTATATATTTCTTTACTTCTCCATCTCCCTAGCTGGACAAGGAACTAATGATGCGAGGGCAGATTCTTACGTACTTTATCTCTTAGCACCTACCAGAGGGACAGATACACAAGGGGTGTTTGGTGAAATCATGTTGGATCAAGATTATCTACTGGTGGCTCTTGACTCAACTACATTCCTCGGAGCTGATCAGTTGCTACAGGACATGCTTTCGCAGGCTTGCCCCCCCCAAGGTTGGAGTCAACACTGTGCGGGTCGTCTGTGAGCTGTCGACGACCTCCCTCTCCACGGTGTGACCCCACACAGAAGCTGACAAAGCCAGACCTCAAGAGAAAAGAAGAGAACAAGTCTGCAGACAGGAGCTGCCTGTGTTCCTCGCACCTTTTCACCTCCTAGGGCAACCCTGCTTGAGGCCCAGCTGCATTCCTGCCCGCGAAGTCCAGAAAGTAGCTCTGTTTCCTTATAATAAAGTCCCCTCTCTCATTCAAACCAGCTCCAGTGGACAAGGGCTCTTTGCTCTGGTCTTTGCAACAGGAGTCCTTACAAATGCAAGCCCTCAACAAAGAGAGAGGCAAGGCAAGCCCTTGCTTCCTGTGCCATTCAAGGTCTCTGGTTTGCAAAATGCAACCCTTGTCAGGGCAACTTGAGCCTTAGCAGATGAAAAGTAGCTCCCCTCTGCAAAAACACTGGGTCAGGGCCCTGAGACACAACGGGCGCGCCTGCTTCCTCCTTTGATCAGTGCTGTGACCCAGGGCGAAGTCCAATCTCTTGGGCCTTCCCGCACACTGATGTGAAAAATTCATGTATATCTCGGTTTATGCAGACAGCAGCTTCCTAACACCTCTATGTGAATCACATCTTTAAAAATTGACTCCCATTTCCCCACTGACTCTGGCTATCTGCTCAGGATGCTTTCTGCTCCTTTCTGATTTATCGCCAATTGGCAGCCGCATAGTATAGCCCTGGCTTCACATTTCTCTCTTCCCCAAGTGGCTCATCAATCAATCAACAAAATTTTCATTCAGAGCCTATTATGTGTAAGACATTGGTCATGATCTGTAAGGAGAATAGGAAATGCACCGAATGCACTAGAGAAGACTGCTCTCTGTGAATCCTCTATAATAAAACCACGTCAAGAGCCAACCTCTTATTTATCTCTTCTGTAAATTCAGATTTTCTTCTATCAGGTTTTCCCAAAGAAGTGCCCATGTGTACTGAGCAGCCTCTCCAGGTTACCATAGAGATGGAGAGTCATAAAAGGATGTTGAGAAACGTAAGCGCTTCTATAAATCCTCAGGAACAGAAATCGCAATTGTTTGGAGCCATAATTGAGACTATTCACGGCGTGTTCTCAGAAATAAGCACAAATAACTCACCAATCTGCAACTCCTGGCAAAGCAACAGCAAACTAGGAACAAAAGTTAATAATAGGCTTTAAAAACAAGTCATGCCAGGCCAACACAATTTTCCTTTGGGACCAAAGAGAGACTCTTCCAGCTGAAGGAACCCGATCAACCACCAACCTCTGCAACGGTCTCAACTTCTCACAGGCCCTGTCTTGTTACCTGCTGACATCCCAGAGCCCTCATGACGTGTCTTAGCAGCTCCCACCCAGATTCAGAAGAAAATATCTAAATTCTTCTCAGTTATTCATAATCTACCTGTTCTCAAAAAGGATTCTGAGGCACCTTACAAAAGACGGTGCTGGGCCAAAGCATCAGCATTGAAAAGGCAAAGCATCGGGGTGAAGGGCTTACTTGAGAGTCTTTGTTTGTTTTCAAGTAACAGAAGTGATTTCAAACTAGCTTTAAAGAATTTTTTAAATGTTTAAGATTTCACCTGTGGCACCCAAGAGTGAGAAAGTTGCCAGGTCCCAGGAAGGACAGTGCCAATATCAAGACTCTTTCTGGATCCCAAGATGTATCAACTGTCTGTCCTTCCGCAATATTTATCTCGGCGTACCTGCTTCTCTCCTTCTCAGAAGACTGGCTTTCCTGCCGCCCATCCACAAAGTCACCTGCAGCCCCAAAGCCTACTCCTTAGGGCTCAAAGCACCTGAAGGGATGCTGACTCTCTTCTGGTCCAACCAGGAAGAGCTGATCTTTTGTGAAGCATATCACAGATGGCTCCCATTCATCCAGTCATTAGTTGAGGCTGAGGGTAGGTGTCTTAGCTCAGGCTTCCACAAAAAAAAAATACCATAGCTTGGGAGGTTTGAACAACAGGAATTTGTTTTCTTCCACTTCTGGAGACTGGACGCCCAAGATCCAAGTGTCAGTGTGGTCAGTGCCTGCCGAGAGCTCCTTCCTTGGGTTACAGACAGTCACCTTTTCACTGTGTCCTACCTGGGCTTTCCCTGGTGCATGTAGAAAGAGAGAGGAAGCAAGATCCCCGGTGTCTGTTCTTGTAAGAGCATTAATCTCATCATAAGAGCCTCACCCTCATGACCTCATCTGAACCCAACTGCCTCTCAGAGTCCCCATCTCCAAATACCATCACACTGGGTTTAGGTCTTCAACAACAATTTGGGAGGAACATAATTCAGTCCATAGCAGTATATAACATTATTCAAAGTAGCAGCTTGGGGTCTCCCACCAGAAGTAACGAGGAGCAGCTAATGTGAGCTGGGCTGCAATTCCAAATGTATCCATTACAAAAGTGTAAGTAAATATAGCCCAAGAATGAGTTAGTGCATGGAAACAGGCAATGATGCCCCATCTCTTGCTAGAGAGAGAGGACAAATTTGGCTCTGAGCTTCCTAGCAGCCAAAGTACAGTGAAGGGGCACCTGGGTGCCTCAGTCGGTTGAGCATCCAACTTTGGCTCAGGTCATGATCTCACAGTTTGTGGGTTTGAGCCCCGCGTTGGGCTCTATGCTGACAGCTCAGAGCCTGGAGCCTGATTCTGATTCTGTGTCTCCCTCGCCCTCTACCCCTCCCCCACTCACATTCCGTCTCTCTCTCAAAAATAAATAAACATTAAAACACGCACACACCGGGGCGCCTGGGTGGCTCAGTCGGTTAAGCGTCTGACTTCAGTTCAGGTCATGATCTCATGGTTTGAGCCCCGCATCGGGCTCTGTGCTGACAGCTCAGAGCCTGGAGCCTGTTTCAGATTCTGTGTCTCCTTCTCTCTCTGCCCCTCCCCTGCTCGCGCTCTGTCTCCCTCTGTCTCAAAAATAAATAAACATTAAAAAAAAATAATAACACACACACACACACACACACACACACACACACACACACAGTGAAAAACTTCCTAATGGCCAAAGCACAGCAAAAGCAGGTTCTTAATGTAACTAATAATAATAAATTATTTAAAAAAAAACGCTTTCACAAGTGAATCCAGCTTTATCCAGTAATATGATCTGAGAGCAATTTCTCCTCTGAGTCCACATTAAGGAGACCCCTCTGGTGGACAGGTCACTGTCCCTGGGGCATCTTTACAAAATATACAATTATAACCTTCCCTCTAGTCACCTGTTACACCAGAAACAAGATCACCCACACACAGAAGATACAGCAGGTGTGAGATAAGTTCTTTCTCACAAGTAAAGGTCTGTATGTGGATGTTCACCCAAGAAACCAGCCAGGCCAGGCCAGAAAAATCCTAGGAACCAGGGTTGGGCATGGGGTTAAGCTAGTGTTGACTGCCAGGCTACAAAGGTCATGACCAGGATCGAGGAAGAAGTGATCAGTCAGAGAGGCAGAGGCCAGGTACCTAGGCACAGGATGGGCAATATAAGCCCCAGGACCCAACAAGCAGGTTCTAGATGATGAAAGGAAACAGAGTCTGGAAGGAATCTCTGGTGTATGGGAATATGCTTCTGGAAATTTCAACAGAGTGCCTGTAAACGTGCATGCCTCTGGAAAGACACAATGCCAGACCACTGGAAGTCTCACAGCAGAAAATCTTCAGCAGCCAGCAGTCAGCACCCAGGCAGCATAGTGGCATGACATGGGACTTGGAGCCCATGGCTCCGGGGTAGGTCTTCAGCCCATGGTAAGAGATAAGACTAATAAGACATAAGGGAGACCCCAGGACTCTAGAAAATGGGCACTAGAAAAGTCTTGCAGAAGGACTCAGATCCCCAGGAGCAGGAAAGACAAGCAGGTGTCTCTTTACCCAGGTGCCTGGCTATGAATTGACGGTGATTACAGGGATGGTGCGGGGGGGTTGAACAGCGGCACCGAAAGACAGATCCAAGTCCTAACCCCCAGTACTAGTGAATTTGACCTTTTTGGAAATAGTTTTTGCAGATGGAATTAAGGTTCTCTGGATGAGATCATCCTGGATTTAGGGTGAGCCGTAAATCCGATGACTGGTGTTTTCACAAGACAAAAGGGAGGGAGATTTGACACCCCAGCAATGTGGGGTGGAGGGCGGGGGGGGGGGGAGTAGGCCATGTGAAGATGGATGCAGAGACTAGAACTACATAGCTAGAAGCCAAGGAATGCCAAGGGTTGCCGGTAGTGACCAGAAGCTAGGAGAGAGGCACAGAATGGATGCTGACTCAGAGCTTCCAGAAGGAATCAACCCTGTCAATACCTTACTCTCTGGCCTCCACAACTCCGAGAGAAAGCATTTCTGTTGTTTCAAGCCACCCAGTTTGTGGTACTATGCTATGGCCGTCCTACAGAGTTCAGACAGTTGGCAATTGATTTCATCTCATGGGTCAACTCCGTCAATTAGTAGTGACTGTCCAGATCACTCTGTTGAGAACTCCGAGGCCATTCAGGCTCCACAGGAAATGTGCTGTAATTGATTGGTGATGCCTAACTGTAGGCACAGAAAGCACATGGCAGCACATAAGGCATGTGATTGCCCTATCAGGCCCAATATTTGCACAGAGCTCAGTTCTAGAAGTAAAGAGATCCATAACACATGATTTGTGCCCTCAAAAACTTTACAGTCTAGCACCAGAACTCACTCAGAGTCAATGAAGTTTACTTCACCTTCCCTCTGATTAAGGTCAAGATTAATCACAATAGTTTCAACAGAATAGAGTTGTCAGGAACAAAGGTCCCAAAAACAACACGCCTGGCAAGAATAGCATGCCAGACATTCTACTTCATGTCAAGTTCAATGGTGGTCAAGGACAATTAAGACCTCATATGTGGCCTTTACTGTAAATAAATATAGCTTTTTGGGGACCCTCAAAGGTGAAGTTTCTCATCAAACATTAGAGCATCCGTGTGCAATTATGAGCTAAGCCTATACCCGTCTTCCAGGGTAACAGGACTTGTACCTGTAAACTTATTCCCCAGCGGATGAAAAACAGCCCTCTTTGGCCCCTGGGTGTAGAGTTGTATATGGCGCCTTCTTCCGTAGCCACATCACTGTCACCCTGTATGAGTTATAACACTATATGTTTCTCTTTCATCTTTTACCCTTCAAGGCAGCACTGCCCCTTCTTACCATGTCCCTGGGCCCACCAGCTGAGCTCTTCTTTCTTTTTATTTTTACTTTATCTTCTGAGAAGCTCATTCTCAGAGCAGCAAACCATCACCCAGCAGGCAAAATGGACAAGATGCAGATAAGACACATTATATTCCCAATACACTCTCACACCTCCAAGTCTTTCCTCCTGCTCATTCTTCTGCCTAAAATCTAATTTCCTCCACCACCCTTCACCATATGGCAAAATTACTCACTTTCCAACTTCCAGCCCAAATAAGCGGCTTTCCTGGGACACTTTGTTCACCTTCTCCATTAAGAATTAATCACTCAGTCTTCTGTGCCATCATGGAAATTGTTCCTCTACTTCAGAAATGGGATGACACATTGCACTGTAGGTCCATGTCTTTGTATCTGTGTCCCCTACTAAATAGTTAGTTCCCGGGAAACGTGTCTCATTTACTTGTCACCCCAGTTTCTAGCAATGTGCCTGGCAAACAGAGAATGCTCAAGAATGCTAAATATTCAACCGTCAATAGATGTTAAACAAATGTGTGAATAAGTGTTTTAAGGATAGCTACAATGATTTACTGATGCCTTCTGAGAGGAGGTTGAGAGCCATTTGTTACAAGCTTTTCTGGGTGAAATACCACAGCATCTACTTCTCCTCTTCTTTTGAATGGCCCTTATCTACAATCTGCCTATCACTCGCATTCACCCAATGAAGGCTAATCTATGTTATTTTGGTTTTTCACCCAGGGCTTTGCCATCATCCTGGGTGACGTCAGCACCCACATGGGTAACCCAATAGTTGACTTCTCTTTCAGTCTCTTGACCTGTTTCTTGCCGGTGGTCCTCTTCCCCCTCCACCCCTCACTTCCAAGCCTCCATTACCTATAAATATTCTACTCCTAGAATCACTGATGCAAGCCCTTCCAGCTTAATTCTACCCCGCTTACCCAACTACTCGCACTGTGACAGCTCTTGAACTCTGGTTTCTCCCAGGTCATCAGCCCTCTCCTCTCTTCATTTACTGATTTTAACTTGGTCTCCATGGCCCCTGATTTTAGTAATGTTTTCACCAATACCATAAGCTCTTTCACCCATCTGCTGCCTTCTGTTTGCACCATCTAGATAAAACCAGGCCTGGGAAAACCCAACTGGGGGCCTTTTCCAAGACTCTGTCCAAGCAGGAAAAGCCAACCAGGCCATCTCAGATCCACAGCACACACTTCACCCCCAATCTCAAGTAAGCCCACAACTCTGCCAAGCAGGCCTACCACATCATCCCCCGTCACTTTCCATAGTAAGTTTTTACAAACTTCATCAACTCTTCTCAAGCTTCTGCCACTGCCACCCACCAACATGAGGAAGACGATCTTCACTCCCACTTCACAGAGAAAACAGATGCTATCAGAAAGGAAACCCCTACAAGCAGACACACAGGTCTACTAGCAAGGGCACCCATCCCCTCCACCTTCACCCTGACAACAGGAGAGGAGTGGGCACAACAACCCCCCCATTTGATCTTTGCCTGCCAGTGCCACCTACCACCTTCAGACTCTTTTACGATTATTTTTTTCTGTCCTCTCTCTGTTTATCTCTTTCCCAACCTCTCTGTTCTTAAGCGTTGGCCCACTATCAGCACCAGAGTCCCGCTGCCCACCTCCCTCCTCTCCTTTACTTTCAAACTTGAAGGAAGAGTTGTGGTCACTCACCGCCGCCGTTTCCCCACCTCCCACACACCCTCAACCTGCTCTGATCTGGATCTGATGCCATCCTTCCAATGAGATGGCCCTTGCTAATATCTCCATGAAGCGCACACAGCCGTGTTCAGCGGACACTTTCTTTTTTTTTTTTTTAAGTTTATTTATTTTTGAGACAAAGAGACAGAGCATGAACGGGGGAGGGTCAGAGAGAGAGAGAGAGACACAGAATCGGAAGCAGGCTCCAGGCTCTGAGCCATCAGCCCAGAGCCCAACGCGGGGCTCAAACTCACCGACCGTGAGATCGTGACCTGAGCTGAAGTCGGACGCTTAACCAACTGAGCCACCCAGGTGCCCCCCTTTTTTTTTAAGTTTATTTATTTTTGAGACAGAGAGAGACAGAGCATGAACGGGGGATCAGTGGACACTTTCTAAGCCTCATCTCTGTTGGCCTTTCAATAGCAGTAGATACTGTTGACCCTCCCCCTTTTTTGAAAACACTTGTCCTTGGGCTTTTGCAACCTAACAACATGCTGGCTCTATTTCTTCCTCTCTGGCTGTATCATCTCCATCTTCTTGGTAAGTTTCTCCCCCTCCTCCTGTCCATGAGTAACGGGATCCATCCAAATCTAGCCCCAAACACATCTTCTCTTCTTAATTAGCACGGTCTTCTCTGCCCTTGGCTTCAGTTACACCACAACAAAGATGATTCACACATTTATAGAACAACTCCAGAGCCCTCTTCTCAGTTCCAGGTCTTTGTGTAAAACTTCCTACTTAACACCACCCCTTGAACTTTCCCAGAGCATCTCACACTCAACGGATCTAAAACTAAATTTTTCTCTTCTCCTCCAGCCCTCCGTTCTGATCTCTTCCAAGAATTGTAGCTCAGTACATAACACTACGAACCATCCGGTCTCTCAAGCCAGAAACATTGGTGTCATCCTGACACCCGCCTCTCCTTCACCCATCCTATGAAATGTATCACCCAGCCTGTTGGTTTTAATCTCCTTAGAGTCCTTGAACCATACATTTTTCTATCTGCACCAACATCCTAATCCATCTCTCGCCTAGACTCTTACACTAGCCTTCTACATTGGAACTGCCCTAACTGGTCCTCCACGCTGCAATCAGAGTGCCTTTATTCCTACAAGCAAATCCCGTGCCTGCCCACCCCTCACCTCGAGCCCCAAACTTATCGCGAGGTACCTATATCCCTCTTCTGGACTACTGCAGCACCCTACACTTCTGCCCAGCAGAAGACCTATCCCATCTCACTTGTAATCGCTCATCATGTACAAACAGGTGCGACACAACCACCTGTGAGCTCCTTGCGGCAGGAACTACGTCCTCTCCAATTCTACAGCCGGTCGTTTCTCACAGCGGATAATTCAGAGGATCTGTTGTCTCCTTAAGCACCAATTTGCCCCCACTTATACTACCTGGTCGATACATGAGATAAAAGTTGACAACAACATGTTGTCACACTGCTTGACGGTTCCTCAATAGTGGCGGAAGCTGCTCACCTATGACGTTGAGTGATGGAAATGAGCCAGAATTCATGCCCGGTAGCGATGGCATAAAGAAGCCGGTGGAGAAATTGGCTGGATGGCTGTAAAAGCCTAGGAGTGGTGCCCCTACTGGCTATCTGGGAAGGAGGCAGGAGAAAAGGACTGTTATTGTGCTGATAGCTAACGCTACCACCTGGATTCTCAGCTCGGCCTCCTCCCCTCTGCTGACTTCTGGGAGCCCCTACCCAAAGCATGCACACTTCTCCTTTGCAGCAGATGGCAGCAGTAATAAGCCACAGAGGCGAGCTAAACGCTGACAGGTGGCAAGGAAATGGGCTCCTGTGACCATTAAAAAGAAAACCCGTCTTAGAGACCAAGCAAATGCATGGAACCCACACAGAGACAGGTCGTTTTCAATGAGGCGCCAATCTTCCAAAATGACTCCCAGTATAACTTTACCCACAGACCGGGAGAACACAGAGAGGAAGTCTTTGTAGATGTGGCCAGTGTTTCTGCCCCTGAAGTGCTTCCATGGAACTGGGCTTGAGGTTCTATCCAATAATTAGCTTCTAATCTTCAGACCACAGATGAGGGACTCCAAGAAAACAAAGCCCACGCAAGGGCCCCCTCCAGACCTTAATGGCACCTCTCCAGTCAGCTCCCATAGCATCCTAAGCTCACCTCTCTCTGCACCTGCACACTGTTTTCTAAGGGCCCGACAAATATCTGTCCCCCTTCTCCCATTAATCCATGAATTTCTCAGGAAACATGATGTCATTCAACTCTGCGATTCCCCGGTGTCCAGAAAAATGCCTGGTACCTAGTAAGAAGTTTGGCATAATAAAAAAGACAGCTTTGATAAGATCCTGGATTTGAACATTTCCATCCACATGATCATAATCAAGGCATCCAACCTCTGTGGGCCCAGTTCCCTCATTTGTGAAACTGTGCACCTGTACGTGGAGTAAATACACAAATCCAACTTAGTTCAGAGGGCATAAAGCTCCTAGCACAATGCCTGACACGTACTAGGAGCTAGCATTAATTGACTACGTTGCTTTCAGGGGCTCTTCCCTGCCCCACCCCACCTAAAATATTGGAAGGAAATAAGACTGCTTTAGGTCAGAAATCAACGAAGTATTTGATATCTATGGAGGGAGAGATTTAACACCCACCGAGGAACTTCCATGTGCCAGGCACACTGCCGGGAGCATTCCTCACCATGGCCCTGTGGGTTGGACATTATGATCCTACTTTACA
The DNA here is from genome assembly GCF_028749965.1 of Puma concolor. Classification (NCBI taxonomy): domain Eukaryota; kingdom Metazoa; phylum Chordata; class Mammalia; order Carnivora; family Felidae; genus Puma; species Puma concolor. Next base: position 117,068,811 of record NC_141674.1, read on the forward strand.
GAGGAATCACAGAGGTTGGTGTTCCTTGCCCAAGATCAAACCAATAGTTAATATCACAACCGGAATAGGACCCTTGACCTTTGTGACTGTGGAGGATGGGTCTTTTTTTTTTTTCTTTTTTTCTTGTACATCACCAAAAGAAATGTGAACGAGAGTAAAGAAATCGCCAATCCCCAAGGCCAATGCCAGAGGAAGACTAGCTGGGACGGCTCACCCGGCATCAGCCCACGGGAGACATGCGCCAGGAGTCCTGTAACAGAACGAGGAGTGCAACCAAGCAGCTGACATGCCATTTCTCGACCTTTTGTAAAAGGTTTCCGAAAGGAAAGCAAGGAACAGGAATAAATTGCCGGTCCTCGCCCACCGGAGTTTCGATCTGAATGCACAAGTGAACGTGTGAGGCTGCAGGTCTAAAAACACCTCAAAGGCTCCCCACAGCCGAAGTCCAAGCCCGTTGCAGTGGTATTCCATGTGCCAGATCTCATCTCCTGACACTGCCTACCTCTCAATTTATACTTTAACCACACCAAGGCTGCGGTTCTCCAAACATACCATTGCTACGGCTTGCCATCCCTCCCACTCTCACTTCCTGTACCCGGTTAATCCTACTAACCCTGAAGTCAGTTCAAACATCTTTTCCCCCAGGAAGTCTTCCCCAGCCAGTGGACTAAGGTTAGTGCCCCCTTTGAGCCTCTCAATTTCTGTCTCTAGCCCTACAATCACCACATTATTTCGTAAATATCTACTTAGCGGTTTATCCCCTGCATCTGAGTCTGAAGCCTGTGAGGACAGAAAGTGTATCTTAATTCACCCTTTTATCCTCCTCGCCCGCCACGATGGCTCACATACAGCACCAGCTCAAAACTATGTTCGAACAAAGAATCACCACTGTGTTCTCATCGAATGCCAAGCACCCCCCAAAACGCACAAGAAGCAAAAAGACAGCATGGCAGCTAAGAAGACTAGTGTAAACCCAAAACAAATGGAGAAAAAACTCACGGTGAGTGAATGCATGGGACAAGCATCAAGCAGAAATGCCAAATGAATCAAAGTTGTGCGACGAGTAGACTGAATCAGGGCAGGCTGCAGAGAGGCACCCAGCAGTCCTCGGCAAAGGTGCAGTTACGTCTTTTACTGACCCTGAACACCCTTTGTGAAATGGACTTTCTCTTACCCGCCAGTCTAGGCTATCTGCTATGAGCTGCCTTCCAGGGAAATTCTAGGCTGAGGGGGAAAAAAAAAGGAAATCATTATTGATCGATCAGTTGTCACGGAGACGTGACTAGTAGAAGGCGATAGTCATTGTAGTATGAGGAATGACATCAAGCATTGTAAGAGAGGAAGAAAAACAGCCGTTGACATTGGTGTTACTTAGCTAAGTCTTTTGAAGAAGAAATGAGTTCAGGGGTCTTAGGAACCAAACCCCCCATCCTTACCATGGGTACAATAATAGTCAGCCAGCTACCTGATCATCAGTATAACATGCCTAGGGTCTAACACCCAATAAACAGTAGCTAGGACCAACTAGTCCATTACTTTCCCATAAGCTCGTTTTGTTTCTGGTAGCTGGAATCCCCTAGAAAATATCTGTTGGATTTGGGTGTGAGGAGACAAGTAAAAATTGTTCCTCCAGTGGAGTCTCCCCTGGTGGATTTGTTTTCTCTGAAGTGCCTTTTTAATTTAATCCCTGATATTATTCCAGTGTATCCATTATAGCAAATACTCTTAAGAAGAAAAGCTGAATTCAGAAATAAATTGCACTCCCAGATCATGCCTTAGAATGAGCATCATTAGTGTTTAACTGGCAAAACCAGATAGAGAAGATAGATGATCCCATTGAAAAAAAGCCAAATCGGATTTTGAAGAGACGTTGACTTGCCCCCTTTTTCTTTCTTTTCCGGGAAAAGAGAAAGCAAAAATTAGATGGTTATGCATAGGATTTCTGTGCTTTGCAGCAACTCAAGAGAGCCTCATCGCTCCTGAGCTGGTCAGCTCTGCGGTCCCTTTTATCCGTTGCTGACAGTGGCTCAAGGAGAAAGCCTGGGATGAAAACAAACCCTCTTATTTGCATCAACTAATGTTAACATTTGTCTGCGGCCCCCCTCTCTACTTGGAACTGAAAAACCGCTCCCTATTGTCTTCAGACTAGAATCTTATTATTTATAAATTATTGGGGCGCCTGGGTGGCGCAGTCGGTTAAGCGTCCGACTTCAGCCAGGTCACGATCTCGCGGTCCGTGAGTTCGAGCCCCGCGTCGGGCTCTGGGCTGATGGCTCAGAGCCTGGAGCCTGTTTCCGATTCTGTGTCTCCCTCTCTCTCTGCCCCTCCCCCGTTCATGCTCTGTCTCTCTCTGTCCCAAAAAAAATAAACGTTGGAAAAAAAAAAATTTTTTTTTAAATAAAAAAAAATAATAAATTATTTATCTGTTCTTCACTTTACTCTGAAATCCAGCACTGCCAAGCTATTCTAGATGATCAAGGGATTCCGATAAAAGGACAGAGCAACATCCAAAAATAGAAGCTAAATCCATTTATCCTTGTTCTACCTGGCAAAGGAATTATGCTAGATGGTATGATTTGTACCTGCGCACACGGCAAAATGGTGACGGGAACAAAACAAGAGTTCAGGTGCTCCGAGACTCCCTTTCTATGACCCCCACGATGTACCTCTATCCCTCCCTCTAGTTTCCACAGCCCCTGTGAGCTCTTCCGTGCTCTCCAGGTAGACCCATGTCACAGAAAGCCAAAGCTTCAGTTAAGGCTCCTGAGTTCCCTCATCCTATCCATGATTAAGATCAGGACAAAAATCACAAGAAAAGTCAGAAATAGAAGGCAGGCTGGCCCATAATGGGGCATGGAGGGAAAAGACCAGGGCAAAACAAAAGCAGGGGGATCCTGAAATTTCCCAACGGCGTGCCATGACTTTCTTTTATTGATCACCCAAGGCAAGATCTGGGCCGGACAAGTAGGCATGGTTACAGGGCTTAAGTTTATCCTAAAGATAAGCAACTCCCATCCCTGGGTGCCCCTCCACCACTGTGGGACTGCGATCGATCTTCAAACAACTCTTCCCTTACTCATTACTATGGCTTTACTGGGCATTTGAGTCCAATGGTTTGAGCACAAGTTACAGAATCTACTCCTTTCCAAATTCCATACCAACAACCAAGGCATCTAGTAACTGTTTGTTCCTTGGAATCATTAGTTATTTTAAAAAAAAGAAGAACAGCAAAAATTATATACGCACATATAAACCCACATGTGCACGTACCTTCGAAGCTTTGAAAGTATTTATATTGTTCCACCAACTAGGCATGTATTTGCATTCCCAAAACTAGCCACGATTATACATGGTAATGCCTCAAACTTCAGACAACTTCAAGTCTCCAGAATTCGGCTATGGGTAAAAAGCAAAAGAGTCTAGACCTTGAACGGCCAAGACAATAAACTCTAGTATACACTTCCTGATTGCCCCCCCATACACCTGGAAGTCTAAGGATCTGGTCCACTGTATAGGAGACCTGGGGGTCTTGGTGGGGAGGGAGGCAGGGACAGCAAAACTCTCATTTCTTCAAAGCTCAGGATGTAGGTGAAAAGGAACCAGTAAAGCCAAAGAAGAGGATGCACCCATCACCAAACCAAAAATTCCTTTCTCCAAAGACATGCAAATGGCCAACAGGTGTATGAAAGGTGCTCAACATCACTAATCATCAGGGAAATGCAAATTAAAAGCACAATGAGAGATCACCTCGCACCTATTAGGTCGACCATTATCAGAATTACAAGAAAACAAGGGCGCCCGTGTGGCTCAGTCGGCTAAGCCTGAGACTTTAGCTCATGATCTCGGGTTTTCTGAGTTCAAGCCCTGCACGGATGGTGCAGAACCTGCTTCGGCTCCTTTGTCTCCCTTTCTCTCTCTCTGCCCACTCTCTCTGTCTCTCTCAAAAATAAGCATTAAAAAAATTAAAAAAAAAAATAAGGTAACAAGTGTTGGTGAGGATGTAGAAAACTCAGGATCCTTATGCACTGTTGTTGGGAATGTAAATTAGCACATCTGCTATTGGAAAAGAGTATGGCGGTTTCTCAAAAAGTTACATATAATTACCATAGGAGCCAGCAATCTTACTTCTGGGTATTAATCCAAGAGAATTGAAGCCGGGATCTCAAAGAGATACGTGTATCCTCATGTCTGTTGCAATAGGGCAGGAAGCACCAGGAGGTAGCAAGGCACAGATCTGTGAACCCGCATGGCAGTTAGGGACTCACCAGGTGGTTCTGCAGGGCTGGGGTTTGAGGAAGACAGTGCAGAGACAAGGCGGCTTCGTAGCACACTTGCTCTAAACAAAAATATCAGAGACAATAGAAGGGGATTTCTCGCTGTTTTGGAGGCTGGGAAGTCAAAGCACTGGCAGATTCGGCATCTGCATTCCTGGTTCATTGATTTGGGTCTAGATTCCAGTCTAGATTCCTGGCTCTCTTCTCACTATGTCCTCCCATGAGAGAAGGACCAAAGTAATTCTATGGGGCCTCTTATGAGGACACTAGTGCCATCACGAGGGCCCCACTCTCATGTCCTCATCTAAACCTAATTACGTCCCAAAGGTCCCAGCTCCAAATACCATCACACTTGGGTCGAGGTTCCCACCCGTGAATTTTAGGGAATCACCAACCTTCAGTCTAGAGCAATGGGAAGGCAGAAAGTGCCAGATCACAACGGGGCTTGGACGTCACAGTGTGGAGACCAAGCTTTGCCATGGGTCACAGTTGTCACTTTAGAAACCTTGTTCCTTAGGGCAACTCATCTGTGGGCTCCCAGGGGCAGCATCTTTCGCTCTCTGCCCAACAAGAAATACAGCAAGCCACCCACGCAATTTTAAATTTTCCGGTAGTCATATTATAAAAGAGTAAAAACACACAGGTGAGATTAATTTTAATAACGTATTTTGGTTAACCTAATATATCCCGAATATCATCATTTTCACGTGCGGTCTACATAAAACATTATTACTGAGACACTTTACTTCATTTTTTAACCATACTAAGCCTTCGAAATCTGGTTGTGTATTCTACTCTCACAAAACATTTCAGTTGTGACCAACCACACTTCCGGTGAGTAGCTAACAGCTACCATATTGGACAACGCAATTGGAAAGCCAGAAGACTATATCATCTGGTGACCGAGATTTTGAGTGAGCACTTTTGGAAACAGCCTCCATTGAATGGAAAAAGCACTGAAAAATCGTTACGGGGAAACTGGGCAAGAGACAGATGAACCAGCACGTTTTACCAATAAACCCTAGCTTACCCTTCTAGAACCTTAAGAATCTTTATTTGACTTGCCATACAGCTTACCTTCAATCAAGACAAAATGACATTCTCTCTGGGAAATCAAATATGGTGGAAAGAATGCTGAAGGGATCTCAACAGAACTGTTTGGGTCTCTGTCTCTGTCAGACCTGAGACGTCCACCAGAGGGCATTGAGGCATGGGTTACCTGTGACCACCAGAGACCCTGACGTCACCTTGCCTTGTACTTGGTGGTCTCGAGCTGGAACTGATCTCTCTAGAGAAGCACTCAGTGGGTCCCTGGAGCCATTCCTTCAAGGGAACAAAAACCTGTTCGGGACCCACCCCCGTGAGAACACTTCAATCGGCCCCTACCTCTGTGGGAACCACATGGGAGTATACAATACATAGTGGGGGCACCATGCTTTTAGGGTCTTTGTTCCTTTCCTTTGAATTATTAGAGGCGCTGAGTGAACCCCTGGTTTCCCTAAACACACTCTCGGTGAGGAGGTCCTCAAAATCTTCCAACTCTGCTGTTAGAAAAACAGACAGTCCAGGGGCGCCTGGTGGGTGGCTCAGTCGGTTGAGCGTCCGACTTTGGTTCAGGTCGTGATCTCACGATCTGTGAGTTCGAGCCCCGCATCAGGCTCTGTGCTGACAGCTCAGAGCCTGGAGCCTGCTTCGGATTCTGTGTCTCCCTCTCTCTCTGCTCCTCCCCTGCTCATGCTCTGTCTCTCTCTCTGGCCAAAATAAATAAATATTAAAAAAAAAGAAAAAAAAGAAAAAAACAGACAGTCCAAAGCCACCCTCGCGTTGCTCAGAGCTTTCTGGGGGATTCATGTGCTACCTGTCCTCTTGGGCGGCAGAGATAACGCGCCTTGTGATTTAGGTACAAGCCGGGGAGCATGCTGGCGTTTTCTTCTTCATCCTTCTCCAAAAGCATATCTACTGGACAAGCGGTCTTACTGGGAGAATAAAAATATTATGTGCTTTGATTCTGGCCTCACTGTATATTTTGCCAACACAGGTTAAAAAGGCAAAAGGGGAAAAGAAAGGACAAAAGACAGGCATGAGGGGTTTTGCATAAGAAAAGCTGTGGATAAACACGTGAGTCACACACAGCTCTTTGAATGCCCCGGGTCTGGTCTGTGGAGATAAAGGCACCTTACCCTCTTTGAGGGGAAAGGGGTTTTGCCCTGTAACAAGTTAGCCTCAATTAAGGAGGGATGCGAAGCCAGGTATTTCCCTCTTATGAAACACAAAAGAAAAAGGAAGAGGAAAAACTGTCATCGCCAACCCCCCCTTCTGCTCCCCCCACCCCCCAGCCCCCATGCAGGTGCGGCCACTTTCTATTCCCCACTGCTGACTCATTTCCTGGATGAACTCAGCCAGAGTTCATCGAGTAAGGCTCTGAGTACCATCTCCAGACGGGTCATTTCCAGGGCACATTTCCGACCCCTAGGCTGCCCTCACCACACTCCACCTGCTCCTGGCTGTGTTTCCTTCTCATCCCAGCCACCCCGTTACTCAGGCTGAAAGTCTTCGAGGCCCCCTTGACTCCTCTCCTACTCCCTCATCACACATCCAATTCACCAGCAAGTCCTGGGGGCTCAGAATGCATCCAGGCTGAGCACTGGCCTTCTCTGCTACCATCCCCACTGCCCTCTGCCTCTCACTTGACTTCGCAGACTCTCTGACTGGCCTCCTCACTTCCATTCTTGTCCTCCACCATCACTACCCACGTAACAGTGAGACTGAGCACTGAAAACCTAAGCCAGATCATGTCCCTCCACTGTTCAAAAGCCATCAGGCCCCCAGCTCCAGGGGAATAGTATCTAGGCTCTTACTACAACCTGCAGGCCCCGTCCCGCAACTCCCACTCGGCAACAGCTATGGTGACCTCCTTGCCGGTTGCCGAAGAATGCCATCTCGGTCCTACCTCAGGGCCTTTGCACCGCAGTGCCTTCTGACCAGTTCTACCGCAGACCTTCCCATGATCATCTGCCCATTTCATTCAGTTGTCAACCCCAAAGTCACCTCTTCAGTGGACCTTCCTACGCCACCCCATCCAAAACTGCCCCTCCACAATACCCTGATCCCTTACTCGGCTTTATTTTTATTCATAGCATTGACAACCACTTGATCTCACATTGCATTTCCTTTTCTTACTTATCATCTATCTGCCTTCGTCAGCATGTAGAATCTAGGAAGGTAAGGGCTTGTCTTACCTATTGTTATATCCCCAGTGCCTAGAAAAACATAAGCGGTCAATAAATATTCGTTAAACTATTGAGTGAACTTGTCCAATTGAATCACGGACAATTCTTCTGAAGTTATTGGTTTTAGGAAATACCCTCCCTTCAGTCAAATATAAATATTAGTGGAATGAATGAATGAATGAATGAGGCAGATAGCCAGAAAGAGACTGTGTAACCTGCATGCAAATAAAAGCGTGGCCAATGTGTTTTGCCATCAACAACCTTGTCCCCCAAATCTGTAGCCTGCCACCGAATGCGTTAAAAACCCTGGTTCATCCACTGGCAACTTAGGCCACTGTCGCGGGGTGAAGATCCTCACTATGACACCCCCGAAATAAGGCCGGGGGTGGGGGTTGATCTGCAAGTAAGAGGCTTCAGCACTGGAGACCAGGGGACGTGTCGCGTCATTACTTCTGCTATAAATGCAGCTTGCTCTGACCTCAGACCTGTCCCCCTTTGTTCAGGGTTTTGCTGCCAGCCACCCTGAATCTTGAAAAGATGAGGCACAAGGGCCATGCATTTCCTTTCGAGAGTTTTAAACAGGAAACGTGTCCAGTGCTGCATAGCCCACGCTGAAAGACCACATCCCTGAACAGCTAGCAAGATTGTTCTTCCTATCTAACAAAACTATAGGTTCAAAAACACTGTCATGGAATCACTGAGTCAGAAGGTACGTTCATATTCGTTAAGCCCAGCTTCTCCCATTTTACAGACGAGAAAGCTGAGGCACAAAGGAATGATTGGTCGGGGGCTGAGTTGACATGACCATGCTTCACACCTTCCACCCAAAGCTCCTGGACTGCCAAGCTTGATCAGGAACAGGGGACAGGGGAGAGGGGGGAAGGAGATGGGGAGGAAGAGGGGAGTGGAGAGAGGAGAGGGGGAGGAGAGAAGAGAGAGGAGGGAGGGAAAGGGCGAGGGGAAAGGGGAGGAGGAGGGTGAAGAAGGGAAGGGGAGAAAGGGACAGACAGAGAGGGAGACAGAGGATCCCAAGCAGGTTCCTCTGACAGCATTGAGCCCTACGTGGAGCTCAAACACACGAACTGTGAGATCACGACCTGAGCCAAAGTCAGACACTTAACCAGCTGAGCCACCCAGGCGCCCCAAAGCTCCCCTGTTCAAAATGGGGGATAACTCGCAAGTTCATCATGTCAAACAAAATATTCCCAGAGTGCCTGGAATCGAAGGTCCTTTCGCCAAAATGCGACGCCCCCAGCCCACTCCTTCGCAAAGCAGGCGACTCCTTGAACAAGCTCCCCCACTGCGGTTGTCTCTTCGGTAAAACCCGGCTCTGAGTCCCTGGAACTCTTGTCTGTTGGTCCCAAATGTGCCATCCTGGAGGCAGATAGCACCGTGGTTAAAAATACACACCTCTAAGCCTGCCGTTTGTGACAACACGGATGGACCTTGAAGGTGTGATGCTAAGTCAAGTAAGTCAGGCACAGAAAGGCAAATGGTGTATGATCTCACTGACATGCAGAATAAAAAAATAAAAAAATAAACCTTATAAAAAGAGAGACCAGATTTGCGGTCACCGGGGGCAGGGGTGCAGGGTAGGAATTGGAGAATGGGGGTTTTAAGGAACAAACTTCCAGGGGCGCCTGGGTGGCTCCATCGGCTAAGCACCAACTTCGGCTCGGGTCATGATCTTGCGGTTCGTGAGTTCGAGCCCCGTGTTGGGCTCTGTGCTGACAGCTCAGGGCCTGGAGCCTGTTTCAGATTCTGTGTCTCCCTCTCTCTCTGCTCCTCCCCTGCTCGTGCTGTCTCTCTCTCTCTCTCTCTCTCAAAATAAACATTAAAAAAAAATTTTTTTTTAAAAAAGGTACAAACTTCCAGTCATAAGATACAGAAGTCCTGGGGCTGGAAGGGGTAACATGGTGACTAAAGCTAACAGAGCTCTATGATACACAGGAAAGTTGTTACGAACGTAAATGCCAAGAGTTCTCATCATAGGGAAACATTTTTTTTGCCTTTTCTATTTCCTTTTGTTTTTATTGCCTCTATAGGACACGATAGATGTGAGCCGAACCTATTGTAGTAATTATTTCACAATATACGTAAATCAAACCAACCTGCTGGGGCGCCTGGGTGGCACAGTCGGTTAAGCGTCTGACTTCAGCCAGGTCACGATCTCGCGGTCCGTGAGTTCGAGCCCCGCGTCGGGCTCTGGGCTGATGGCTCGGAGCCTGGAGCCTGTTTCCGATTCTGTGTCTCCCTCTCTCTCTGCCCCTCCCCCGTTCATGCTCTGTCTCTCTCTGTCCCCAAAATAAATAAACGTTGAAAAAAAAATTAAAAAAAAAAAACAAAAAACAACCTGCTGGACGCCTTAAACTTACACAGTGACGTGTGTCCATTATTTCCCAATAAAACTGTGGGGAAAGGGGGAAAAGGTACGTACTTCGGTAATGGAGGCACCTGTTTCAAATCCTGGCTCCTCTTGTTACTAGCTGTGTGACCTGATGTCATTTTTTGAACTTCCCGCGAGACACAGAACCGCCTGAATAAGGGGATCCTATTATGCAGATACAAAACATGGAAACAGGTACACCTCCCTTCACTGACTCTAAGAGGCGCACGTACCATTTCTGTTTTAAAGAAGGATGCCTCTTAGAATCTACAAGCCGTCGCCATCACTCCCAGCCAGGCGGCAGCCGCAAGATTTGGGTGAAGTGTCTGCTGACACTTTAAGGTAACACCAAGAAACGGCCTGCCGCTGAAGCATCTTATGTTCCGTACAATATAATAAATCTGCTGGTAAGTGTATATAAACTCTTTCTGGAACGGATCAAAGACACATTCAGCAACAGTTACCTCCGGGGAGAGAAACAGAAAATGGGAAATGAGGCTTTCACTTTCCATTTTCTTCCACCCTCCGCGGTTTGACTTTTCCAACCTGTGAAATGTATTCGATAATAAATGAGCCATTTGGGGCTTATTTTCTCCTTTGTATGCCTTTTACTTTGAAAAGGCTTAATCGATCTTAGTTTTTTTCTTCTTCTTTTTTTTTTGATTTGATTTTTTATTTTTTAAAATTTACATCCAAATGAGTTAGCATATAATGAAACAGTGATTTCAGGAGTAGATTCCTTAAGCCCCTGACCCATTTAGCCCATCCCCCCTCCTACAGCCCTTCCAGTAACCCTCAGTTTGTTCTCCATATTTATGAGTCTCTTCTGTTCTGTCCCCCTCCCTGTCTTTATATTATTTTTGCTTCCCTTCCCTTATGTTCATCTGTTTTGTCTCTTAAAGTTATCATATGAGTGAAGTCATATGATTTTTGTCTTTCTCTGACTAATTTCGTTTAGCGTAATACCCTCCAGTTCCATCCACGTCGTTGCAAATGGCAAGATTTCATTCTTTTTGATTGCCGAGTAATACTCCATTGTATATATATACCACATCTTCTCTATCCATTCATCCGTCGATGGACATTTGGGCTCTTTCCATACTTTGGCTATTGTTGATAGTGCTGCTATAAACATGGGGGTGCATGCATCCCTTCGAAACAGCACACCTGTATCCCGTGGAAAAATGCCTAGTAGTGCAATTGCTGGGTCGTAGGGTAGCTCTATTTTTAGTTTTTTGGAGGAAACTCCACACTGTCTTCCAGAGTGGCTGCACCAGCTTGCCTTCCCATTAATTTTTTTCTTGATAAAGAACAAATGAAGTAAATAACTAATTAATAGTTAATTCTTGAACTTTCTCCCTCTCTCGGCTTCTTTGCATTTGAGACACTGGGAAAAGTTTCTAAAGGTGTAAAGAGACACAAAAAAGCAATAATGTACAGGACAAGGAGCACGGGGCCAGAGAAGGAAGACAGGGATGGACGGAACCCCAAATAAGCAAAACTGCAGGGAAGCAATTACCTTCATGCACATCTATGGCTGTCAAATTTTGCACCCCCCTTTTGGAAAGCCACTTGTCAAAATATAAACATTAAATATTCATGCCTTTGACCCATAGACTCAACTAGCATATTTTTATTGTAAAGAAAGTTTCTACAATACTTTTAAAATGCCAGGCATTGGGGCGCCTGGGTGGCTCAGTCGGTTACGCAGCCGACTTCGGCGCAGGTCATGATCTCGCGGTCCGTGAGTTCTAGCCCCGCGTCGGGGTCTGTGCTGACAGCTCAGAGCCTGGAACCTGCTTCAGATTCTGTGTCTCCCTCTCTCTGACCCTCCCCCGTTCATGCTCTGTCTCTGTCTCAAAAATAAATAAACATTAAAAAAAATTTTTTTTAAATAACATGCCAGGCATTAAAACATTCACATAATTTCTTTTAATAGCAGAAATAATTGGCAGTATCTTAAATTTACATCAATAGGTTAATAGTTCAGTAAAATAGGATACATCCAGCGAATGGGAATAAACCCATAATAACATTATTAAAAATTTTTATTAAAAAATGATAACCAGATTCGATTTTACATAGCAGGAAATAAAATTGCATGTATAGTACGATCCGGGTCAAAGAAGCAACACTTTTGTGTGTGTGCAGAAAATTTAGAATGGTGACAAAACAGGCAAAGAAGTGCCAACAGGGAAAATATGTGGAACCAGGAAGACAGACACCTTAAGTCTAGCATTCATCCCTTTATTCATTCATTTATTCAACCTTTGTGGCTTATACACTTTCTTTGTGCTGAGGTACAATGGTGAACAAAACACACGTGATTCTTGTCCTAGGGAAGCTCGTGTGTGACCCAGTAACATACAGATAATCCCTTTCCCTGAGAAAGTTAGCAGAACAAAATAATCAAAGTAAAACTAAGAGAGAATAGAATAAAGAGAAGCCAACTCAAAGAGCTAGAATAGCATCCAAAGAAAGCCTAAAGAAAGAGGAAGGAATTACGAAACGTAAAGGCTGGAAATAATTCATTCAAATCCTAAGAAGCAGGATCGAGAAGAACTTGTTTTGCAAAAACACCAGTAGTACAGACAAACATCTCACAATGCCAATCAATAAAAAAAAAAAAAAAAAAAAGGAAAACATAAATTCAAAACGTGAAGCCTGGAGGACTTCTGGTATCCCGGTCCCGCAGGTAAGGAGCTTGGAGGCTGCCGTCCCCGAACAGGGCTGAACAAACTGCACACCAACAATTCTTCTTAGCTCCATCAGAGGACTGACATCACCGGGCAAGCTGTGGCCCCAAGACAGGTGCACACAGGGGATCACAAGTGACCTGAGCGGCTGCCCAGGGGCAGACACGTCTCTGGGAACCGGTACTGGGCGAGAGGACAGACTGTAACTGACAAAATGCTAGAGGCTCAGCGTGGACACTCCAGAGGGACCTCGTCTTAGGGGGACATCTCCCCACGTCTGTCAGCTTTCCCGCCACCAGCCCTCTCAGGTTTGCACAGCAAAGACTGGACAAAAATCCCCCTGCAACACAGGGAGGGCGCAAGGAGCCATTTTGGAACCCACCCAGAACATTCTGTTCCTAACAAAGTGGTAACAGTGCGAAAGGGTTACGGCCACAGGCACGAAATGTTTGCTGATTATAAAAGAAAACCAGGCCCGGGGCGCCTGGGTGGTGCAGTCGGTTAAGCGTCCGACTTCAGCCAGGTCATGATCTCGCGGTCCGTGAGTTCGAGCCCCGCGTCGGGCTCTGGGCTGATGGCTCAGAGCCTGGAGCCTGTTTCCGATTCTGTGTCTCCCTCTCTCTCTGCCCCTCCCCCGTTCATGCTCTGTCTCTCTCTGTCCCAAAAATAAATAAACGTTGAAAAGAAAACCAGGCCCAACGCCACAATAACGAATTTCTACATCTCAGAGAAATGATTGATTTTCAAAGACACAAAATGACCAGAACTGATCAAATAAGAGAAAAAAAAAAAAGAATGGAGCAAACCAACGGTGTCAGGAAATGGACCTTCTCCTGTGCTTCTGTAAGAAATAACCTGATGCTGTTCTGGAATGCAATTTGGAGGCCCGTGTCAAATACCTCTAAACTGTGCGAGCACAGTGACCTATAAATCACCCTTATGCAAAAACCTTCCAACAACATAATAATTAAGAGTGCAGAAGCGTATTCTTCCATAATCATTGGTCTTTAGCAAAGAACGATGTGTAACAGCAGACACTGGGAACAGCCTACACGTCTAGTAACAATATGGATAAAACGCAGTCCATCTATACAATGGGCTGCTATGCAATCATTAAAAACGAGTCCGTGGGTACTTCTTGGCTCCAAAAGATGTTTGTGATGGATTAGTTAAGAGACAAAAGGCAGGTTGGCAAACGAGATGAATAGAGCGATCGTGTTTATTTGTTTATTCATTTAGAGAAAAGCATTTCGGGAGACTATGTGCCAAGTCTCGCTAACAGTACTTAATTCGGGGGGCTGGAGTTATGGGTCATCCTTCAGCTTCTTCCTCCTACTGACTATTTTTAACATTTGCATGTTTGTTAAAACAAGCATCAAATATGCTCACATGGGAAAACTGGCCAATGAAAATATTAAATACTGTCATGGTCTCAGGTGCCGACAATACGAGCCACCCCTTTATATTCTTATTCCTACAGTCCAGCACCTTAGAAGGTCTTTAGTGACGATGTCGCTGGTCAATAAACTTGCAGACGATGAGGATTCTTAGGTTACGACGCCAGCTCCGCCAGGAACGATGTAAACCCGGCAGTGGCTTCCCTCCTTTGCTGTCACCTCTTCGTCTCCAAATCGAAAGAGCCGGAGGACCCCTTCCAGAAGCCCACCGCTAATGCCCACTTGGCTACTTCTCTTCAAGCTGCCGGCTCCATTATGCAGGGACCATCTACTTCTGTTGCAGCTCGGTACGCAGTCCATTTGGAAACAGGTTTTGAAGAAGAAGGGGAAAACACAAGTAATGTTCATCTGCTTCATTACAGCAATTTAAGAGGAACAACCATCCAAAAAACGGAAAATGTCAAGTGGGCTATTAAAGGCCTCCAGCAGGCATGGGTGCATCTAGGCGCAGATATTGAAAAGGAGAAGCGCCAGAAAGGAATACAGAGGGGTGGGCGTGCTGCACCGGCTTAAACGCCCGTCCTGTTTTAAGAGATGATCACACAAGAGGCTAGAGACCCACAGCAGCCACGCGTAGCTTCAGAGGGTTCAACGAGGCTGAGAGGAACCTTCCTCCAAGAGCAAACGACATGCTGTTACTGTTGGTTCAGTGTATTTTGGGACTGGGTTACTGCATGTCTCTCCAGGGCGAGCGCTGTGCTAGGGCTGGGGATCCAGAAGGGAATGAGGCACAGACCGTGTTCTCACAGATCTAATGGATCCATAAAGAGAGAGAAAGGCAAAAGTCTGATTTCCATATTGCAGAGGAATGCCTTAGGGAGGTATGACAGGAGCCCCTTCCCGGATATTAGCCGGATGTAGTAGGAACTTGGCAAAGCCCCGAGAATTAGCATATTATGTACAGGGAGCCCACGGTGCCCACATCTGCAAAAGCCCAGTGGTAGGAGGGAGGCGGGGGCAGGCTCTGAAGGTGTTCCAGGGGCCAGAACGAGCTTTATGCTAGGCACTAAGATGCTCAGATTTCATTTGAATCTCAGGAAATGGCCCTCCATCAGCTGGAAATCTAAGGCCCAAGAAAATACATCCAGGGACATGCCCTTGACCCCTTCCCATACCACTGCACCAATGGCCTGCTTATGAGTAGAATGGCCTTTCCACAAGCCACACATGAAACTGAAGATTACTAGAACAAACCACTGGTAGCGGGGGGAATGAGTATATCGTCCTAGGCTGACACCCCCTGACCTGCCCTTGGCCTTACCCTCGCCCCACAGTAGAGAAACGCAAAAGAGCAGAAAGTTTGGTCTTCGTGTTTCCAATTCTCCACACCGAGCTCTCATTTGCAACTTCTCTCAAGGTGTCTGCTTCCACTTAAATTAAATCTGCAAAAAAATAATTATCTGGTAATTTTCCAGGGGAGGGGAAAAATCCAAACAAACCGTGTTCGCCCTGCACCCTAGTCATTTGCTGACCCTCACAGTCCAGGACCGGGGTCAGTGCCTGCCCGGGCGCTCACAGTCCAGGACCAGGGTGGGGGAACATCTCCCCTGGACGTCAAGGAGCTCACGAAGGGGTTCAAAGAGGAGGAAAGGGGTTGAGATAGAACAGGCGATAGGGGAATAGGACGTCACCAAGCAGACCGCCCCAAGGCGATGAGGGAAGAAGCCTTCATGGTCCTTGATCACAGTTAAATGCTGTGTTCTTTCATGACTGTTGTTAGTATCATTTATTCCCATCAACAAGCTGAGAGGCCAACTTCCAGTCCACATGCCCAGCTTCCCTACATTTTAAAGAAACCAAGAAGCTGTCCCCCATTGTGGATTCCCTTCAGCCATGAACTTTCCTTGATACGGGATTCCACGAGGATACAGATGCCTCCTGGTGGGGTAAGGCATCTGCAAGCAGCCAGCAGGTTTTGCTGGTCCACGACACGAAAGGACAGGTGACTGGGAAGAGTCACAGGGACAGCGTTGGAAAGACACTCAACGTCCCTGGACCTCAGCATCCTCTTCTGTAAATGAGGGAGACCAGCAACACTTTCCCCTACTGATAAAAAAGGATTGACAGATACACCCAGTGCTGCCCTTTCCCCCACATTCTACCTTCACAGAGGTGATGGCTGGAGCAGCCGCAACCTTCCTGGGACCACGAGGGAAAGGCCAAGACAAGCACATACCTACCTGTCCCCACATATCAGAGCTACTGAATCAAGGCCAGCAAGAAACTGCCTCCAGGTTTTTCGTTATATGAAAAAATATATGCACCTTGTTGCTTTAAATCGCTGGGAACCGGGTTTTCTGTTACTTCAGCCAAATTCAGTGCTGACTGAGGGAACTTGGCTGGGCTAATTCAATGAGACAACATCTGGACATTGCACAGCACAGAATCTAGAAGGCAGCAGGAGCTCAGTACCATCAGCCCTTCCTCTCATCATTCTCTCCGTTGAAAATGAGACCTTCTCCTGGAGGTGAAGTACTATCAGAGGAAGTGAAAGTCGATGTCATGTTTGCAGTGTGGACTCAAAGGCTCAGAGCAAGAGGACAGCGAAGACCATGTGTGTCCCACCCTCATCTGACACGGGACGCAGAAGCCCGGAGAAGAGAAGCAACTCGCCCCAGGCGGGGCGAGGAGGGGCGGGGGTGGGTGGGGGAGACCTCAGACTCCAAACTTAGCACATCCAGCCTCAGAACCTCTCTCCTGCCCAGCTCTCCTCTCCTTCTTCTGGCCCTTTCCCAGTCTGGGCCTCCCAGTCTTCCTCAGTCTTCCTTCCACCTGCTCCAGATTCGCTCCCCTCTAGCCCACATGTGGTAAATGCGATCCCTCGCAAGTAAAAACCTCTCCGTCTGTGTCTGTCTTGGGGATGAGCCGAGGGGAGAATCTCACAAGCAGTGGGAGCAGCCCAGCCGTCAGCCCCAGAAGCAACAAATGCAGGAATCCAAGTCGGTGCCACTCACTCATCCTCAGAACTTGCTACTTGCCAGGGTGTTAGCTAGGACCCCGGCAAGGAACACGGAGAGCTCACTGGAATCTCGAAAAGAACTTAAGGAATTGATGGCGTATGCAAGGGTGAGGGAACCAGAAAGGATGGTGCGGTGCCCAAGGACAGCAGCAGCCTAGACTGAGAGGAAGGGGAGGAGTCAGTGAGACCTTGAACCATGGAGTAGACCCAACCAGAGGAGCTATAGCTGAGGGTGTAGCTAGAGAAGACCCGTCAGTGCAAAACTCCACCAAAGCAGGAAGGAAGCAGAGGAAGAAATACCACTCACTACTTCTCTCTCCTCCCCGCCTCATCGCCCGCTGATGCCTCGCATGGGCCAAACTCAATGGAAAGCCTGAAGGCAAAGAAATCGAATGATGGAGTCCACAGGGGAGAACCCTGCCTTCACCTCCCCAGGGCACAGAGCAAGGTAGAAAAAGGTACAGGATGTATTGGGGGGGAGGGGGAGGGGCAGGGGAGGGAGAGAGGGTGGAGGCAAAAGGGACAAATGGAGAATAAACAGCACAGAGGCATCGCCTAAGCAGTTTACCCGCATTATCTCCTTGAAGCCTTCACAATGATCCTGTGAAAAAAGGACTTCGATCCTCATGTACAAATGAAGAAACTGGGGGTGTCTGAGTGGTTCAGCTGGTTGAGCATCCGACTCGGGCTTAGGTCATGATTTCACAGTCTGTGGGTTCTAGCCCCGCGACGTGCCTTGTGCTGACAGCTCAGAGCCTGGAGCCCGCTTCGTAATCTGTGTCTCCCTCTCCCTCTGCCCCTCCCCAACACCCCCCCCCCGCACTCCGTCTCTCAAAAGTGAATAAACATTTTTTTTCATGTTTTTTTTAAAAATAAAAAATAAATTTTAAAACCGAAGAAACTGAGTCACAGGGAGGTTGACTAACTTGCCCAAGCTACTGAGCCAAGGTCTGAATGCAGACGCATACCAGAGCCTCTATGCTGAAACACTAAAATGCTTTGTGGAATAAGCAAAGGAATGAGCAAATGTACTTGATTTATGCAACGATTAACGTCTCTTCTGCACCAGTCCTTGTACGGACAAAGACTAGAGAATATTCACAATCCCATCCTGGCGAACTTCTCTCCTGACCCCTGGCCTACCCCACCTTTAGTTGAATGCACAACCATAATTCAGAAAAGTGGTTCTCAAACATTCTGGTCTCGGTACTTTTTTACTCTTGAAATTTACTGAAAATCTCTGAAGAGCTTGTTTATCTAAGTTATATTTGTCAACGTGTGCCAAACTAGCAATTCAAACCGAGAAGATTTTAAAACACAAAGTACCCCAGCACGCAGAAAGATGATGCCATCGCGCGCTGTGGGGATTCTGGAAAACTCCACCATACATTCATGAGTAAAAATGGCTACTACTACCTTAGTATCATGAAAAGAGTTTTGACCTCAAGGACCCCCTTGAAGGGTCTTGGGGACCTACCAGTTGTCCTTGGACCAGAGTTTGTCCTTGGACCAGAGTTTGAGAACCATCAATCTAGATGGTGTCTTTATTTCACTTAAACAATTCCTATAAACCACAGCCTTATATATTATCAGCCTGAACTCAGTGACCCAAACCTCATTTCTCTTCCCTCCTCTCTTGTTGGTCTCATTGTTACTGAGACCCTTCTCTATTCAGAGTGCAGGGGCCACCTTCCAGGACCAGAGCCTAGAGAGGGAAGGCCATTCTAATAGGGCTGCCCTTGAGTGATCACACATCACCAGAGAGCCTGTCCAGGTGAATGTCAGGGAGAAGGCAGTGGATTATTAACTCAGGGAACAGAGCAGACTCTGCTCAGAGAAGCTGACAGACTGGCAACAGCCTGGGATGGCCAGCGGGGACAGACACCGCAAGTGATCACCCTAAAGCAAGACAAGAGGGGCGCCTGAGTGGCTCAGTTGGCTAAGCATCCGATGTCAGCTCAGGGCATGATCTTGTGGTTCGTGAGTTTGAGCTCCCCATCGGGCTCTGTGCTGACAGCTCAGAGCCTGGAGCCTGCTTCGGGTTCTGTGTCTCCCTCTCTCTCTGCCCCTTCCGCCCCCCCCTCTCTCTCTCTCAAAAATAAATAAACATTAAAAAAAATTATAAAGCAAGACAAGAAAGAGAAGGGAGGTATAGGAGATAGGGAACAGCTCTGAAGCAGGCTGAGGAATGCAGCCCCAGTAGTTCTTTCATTTTTAAAAGGCTTGGCTAGTGCCCTTGGCCATCACAGCAAGACAAGATGAGGGAGGCAGCCCCCTTCTTCCCATCCTTAAAACTGGTCATCTCGCTCACTGATATTCTAGGCTCCAATAAACTCTGAAATGCAATCAGAAAAATGGCGGATGAGATGCTGCATGGATTCACTTGATATGAAATAGTGTCCCTTTTTATCTGGTTTTGTACTCTATCTTTCTTTTATGCTAGCTTTAAGCTATTTGATTTTGTCCACCTACTTTCTATCCTTCAGTGAGCATATTTATATTCTGCAGTGAAAAGAAGGATTTCATATCCTAGCCTTTCACATGAAACTATTTCACAGAAAATGTACGTGACCTCACCTCGGTCTCCTTTTTCCCCAGGAAAAAATGAATTCTCTTCTGAAGTTATCTCTGCCAACTCACGTTGGATACCATTCCTTCCCAGCCAAAGATCGATACAGTTATAGATACACCCCATCATCTTTACAATCGTTTCTATTTTTCAATCATCTGCCACATGCTGAGCACTGAGACAGGTACTTTATATATGTTATTTCTAAGCTTCCTCACAACTCCACTAAGGGAGCACCATTTTCCCTATTTTATAAGTGAAGAAACTGAGGTTCAAAGAAATAATGTACCTTGTCCAGCTGGTAAGTCCCGCTGGTAACTCAGACTGTGATTCCAAAATTCATGTTAACCCACGAAGGCTTTCGACCATCTCTCTTGCCCTAATCAGCAGTAGTCTTTCCGTATGGTCTCTTCATGCATGTCAAGCTTTGTCACCATCATATTAGCCATACTAATACGGTAACTCGTGAGAATGGTACATAACTCTGGTTTGATGATTCCCAATGTGGGCTGTCCACAACTCTGATATGATAAAGAGCAGACCCACTGGACTTTCTGGTAACCACATAGGAGGCATGCTTACTACCTCTTGAACTTACAGCTGAGCATTTACTCCACGGCCTATAAGAGATACTATTGTTCTCTTCCTTTCTCAGAGACTGTCCTTTCAGTGCTTTGCTAACCATCTCTAGCCTGTCCTTGGAGCCTGCAATTCCGATCATGTGTATAAAAACAAATTAGGTAATTCTCCTTTTTCCTCACTCTGTGTGCTTTCTCTCATTATCCTTGAAGAAATTAACTCTCCCTGGGCATCTAGGACCAAAGTGCGTGGAAGGTGGAAATATCTGGTTTAATGTGGAAGGGAAAGTTTCAGAAGGACTTTATTCATATGCTTTACTATCCCCAGATAGAATCATTACACAATCTCTGCCACCATCCACTCTCCTGGGTCCTAACAAGTTAACACAGTAGACAGGCAAAAGCCACAATTTTTCAACTCAAAAGATTGCCCTGAATCCTAGCCGTGGATTTGAGAGTATTTGTGTATCTACTTACATGTGTGCAAGTTGAGATGTTTTCTGTAGACATGTAGAAGGAGCATGTGAGTAAATGATGTTACTCAAAACCCAGTCTTGATAGACTTGGCCTCCCTGAGGCATCAGAAAAATGTGGAGAGCCAAAGTCATTTAAACTACAGATTAGAGTCAGCTAAGAGGGAAGGAGACATATTTTTTATTCACAAGCACTGTGGATTACAGAGATGTGGCTCTCACACCATATTGCCTGTGTTTAAATGTCTCAAGAGTGACATCGTCAAGAAGATGACATAGGTTTTTCCCTATTTCTTTTTTTTTAATTTTTTTTTCAACGTTTAGTTATTTTTGGGGAGACAGAGAGAGACAGAGCATGAACGGGGGAGGGGCAGAGAGAGAGGGAGACACAGAATCGGAAACAGGCTCCAGGCTCCGAGCCATCAGCCCAGAGCCCGACGCGGGGCTCGAACTCACGGACCGCGAGATCGTGACCTGGCTGAAGTCGGACGCTTAACCGACTGCGCCACCCAGGCGCCCCGGTTTTTCCCTATTTCAATCACCCTTACAAGAATACCAACTACGAACTGTCAATAGACAAGACACCATTGTGAAAATCCTAGAATCCCAGGACTGAGGCTAAAGCACCCCCTGGGCCACAGAGACTGAAAAGGACCACATTAGAAGGGTAACAGAAGTGGTTTACTTAGACCAAATAGCCTCTCCCCCAGGCTGCCACACCAAGAGGTCCCCCCAACCCCAGCCTATGGTTTATCCAGTAGGAATAAGAGAACTCAAGGTGAACATCCACCTTTCTCAGCATTACAAGGCACTTCCTAGAAGGCTCACTCGGGTCTCACTTGACAGGGATCACTGAAGAAATCATTGGAGCTTGACCACTGGGGATAAGATAGAGACGAAAAAGGTAGTGGGATTTATAGCAACCAGAGCTCAGATCTTGGTGGACCACATTTCCACTTGCAGTGATCAAGGGCTGCCCTTGAGTGATCTGGCACCTGAGCAGATATCCAAGCCAACTTTGCATATCTGCAGAGTTGATCTGGTGGCCATGTCTGGCCGGAGAGTTTGGTAGGCAATTCTGCCTGATTTAGGTCCCCAGCTGATGGGCCATACTGGCCATAGAGGCTCTACGACTCACCTGGACAGGAAAGCAAATTCCCGGTCCTGCCCAACAGCTGAAAAAAGCTTCTAGTCCCACCCAAATAAAAAGCTGGGTAGCCACAGAGTCCATCCTATGACTCCAATCAGGAAAGAAGCCAAGCCAACAGCTTTACCCAACTATTGAGCAAAATGTCTGGCCCTGTATAACCAGGGACTTGCACGGTGACCCTGGGAACCCTCAGAGCTCAGCCTACCTTATTGCCCAGTCACAGAGCTCAGCCAATAGCTCTGCCCAGCAGTGAAGCCTCATCTACAGCTCTTCCTGATTACTAAACACAGCATGTGACCTTGTCCGGGCAGGGAGCCCAACCAGTGACCCTGCTCAATTGCAGAACATAGCCTGCAACCACATTAGACCAAGAAGCCTAGACAGTGACCCCACTCAATCACAAACCACAGTCTTCAGCCTCATCCAAGTGCAGGATACAGATAGAGTTTCCACCCAACCAGAGGGCCTGTCCAGTGATCTTACCCAATAGAACAGTACAGCCAGCAGCTTCCCCAATCACCAAGGCCACCCTCCAGTCCCACCCAACTTCAGGGCACAGCCCACAGCCTGCAGCCCCACCTGTCCAAACCCTCACCTGGATGCAGAATCCCACCAATAGCACCATCTGCTTGGGGAGCATAGCCTGAAGCTCCAACCAACCAGAAATTATGGTGGAGTACAACCTGCATCCTTGCCCACTCGAAGTATCTAACCAGTGGCAACACCCTGCCAGGAACACAATACATGACCTGATCCAACTAGAGGTGATTACAGACCCCAGCTAGTGGCCTCACATGACCATAGACCATGGCCAGTATCCCCACCCAACCAGAAATCCTGCCCAAAAGTACTGCTTGAATTCATAATCCAACCAACAAGCTCAACCGACTGCAGAACCCATACAATGGCACCCCCCAACCTCAGAGCACAGGCAGTGGCTTCACTGAAGAAACTTCAGTAACAAATCTCACCAGCCCACAGATGCTACCAGTTGATCCACCCAGTAATCCAAACTAAGCTAACTGGTGGTGATCTTTCCATGCCGAAGCAAACCTGTAAAGACTGAAAGAGGAGACTGTCTACTCATAAATGCAGGTACCAATGCAAAGATATAAGGATCATGAAGAATCAGGTAAATGGGGTACCACCAAAGGGAACTAATAAATCTCCAATAACTGACCCTAAAGAAATGGATATCTATGAACTGTTTGACGAAAAATTTGGAATAACCCTCTTAAACAAGTTCAGTGAAATAAAGAACATACAGAGAGACAACTAAAGAAAATTAGGGGCCAATGTGTGAACAAAATAAAGAGTTCAATAAAAAAGTAGAAATCGTTTAAAAAAATGGATATCCTACAGCTGAGAATACACTGACTGAACTAAAGAATTCAATTAAGAAAAAAAACAAAAACAACCTCAACAGGCCTAACATCAGCAGACTCTTATGCTTAATCAAGCAGAAGAAAGTATTAGTGAACTCTAAGACAGGTCATCTGAAATTATCCAATTAAGGAACAAAAAGGAAAAGAATGAACAAGAATGAAGAAAGTCTGTAGGACTTATGGGATACCATTTACACACACACACACACACACACACACACACACTCATTATGGGATTCCCAGAAGAGAAAAAGAAAGGGACAAAGACTATATTTAAAGCAATAGTGGCTAAAAACTTCCTAAACTTGAGGAAAAAAAGGGACACTCAGATCAGAGGCCCAATAGACCCCAAATAGGTTGGAACTCAAAAAGGTTACCCCAAGACACATTATAATTGAACCATCAAAAGTTAGAGACAAAAAGAATTTTGAAAGCAGCAAGAGAAAAGCAATTCATGACATACAAGGGAGCTCCCATAAAACTCTCCCACAGATTTCTCAGTAGAAACTTTGCTGGCCAAAACAGAGGATGTTATATTCAAAGTACTGAAAGAAAAAAAACCTGTCAACCAACAATACTATACCTGGCAAAGCTGTCCTTCAGAACTGAGAGCAAGATAAACACTTCCCCAGACAAACAAAAGCGGCAGAAGTTTGCCACTAGACCTGTCTTATAAGAAATGCTAATGGCATTCTTCGATCTGAAACAAAGGGATGTTAATTAACATCATAAAAACATAGCCATGTGTAAGACTCACCAGTAAAGGTAAATATATAGTCAAAGTCTGATGCTTTAATATTGTGATGGTGGTGCATAAATCACTTACAACTCTAGTTTAAACATTGAAAATAAAAGTATTAGGAAAAATCTATAACTACAATAATGTGTTATTGGATACACCTTATAAAAAACAGATATAAATTGTAACATCAACAATCTGAAACGTGAGAGAGGGAGAAAAGCATAAAATTTCTGTATGCTATTGAAGTTGTTATCAGCTTAAAATAGGATATCGTAACTATAGTGTTTTGTGTAAGCCTCGTGGTAAGCACAAAAATGCACACACAAAAGATTATGAGGAAGAAGTAAAGCATACTGCCATAAAAAATCATCAGATTACAAAGGAAGACAGCAAGAGAGAAAGCAAGAAACAAAAGATCTATAAAACTTCCAGGAAACAATTAACAAAATGACAACAGTAAGTCCTTACCTATCAATAATTACTTCAATGTAAGTGGGCTAATCAAAAGGCATAATGGCCAAATGAATAAATGAACAATATCCCACAATATGCTTCTTATAAGAGACTCACATTAGCTTGAAGGACACACATAGGCTGAGAGTGAAAAGGTGGAAAAGATCTCCGAAGCAAATGGAAGCCATAGGAAACGAGGGGTAGATGCTCACGAAAAGAGAGAAGACACGGGCCAGGAAGTTCAAATACTCACTCTGGCCCTGGCCAACGAATCTCCTTTCTCTTCGTAGATCTCTTTTTCCAACCTTCGGCAAAGTTTTGCACTAACTTTGTGCGTGCCGACCTCTGTGTAACGTGTGCACGTGTACACATTGGTGTGTGGGGGGGAGTCCCCGGGTATGACCAGAGGAAAGCAAAGCTGCATTTAACCCCCTCAAAGAGAACCACAGCTCCTTCTGCAATCACCAGGACCAAAAATGCTGCCAAATGGGCTCTCAAGCCATGCATAAAAATCAAAATTAAGGGGCGCCTGGGTGGCGCAGTCGGTTAAGCATCCGACTTCAGCCAGGTCACGATCTCGCGGTCCGTGAGTTCGAGCCCCGCGTCAGGCTCTGGGCTGATGGCTCGGAGCCTGGAGCCTGTTTCCGATTCTGTGTCTCCCTCTCTCTCTGCCCCTCCCCCGTTCATGCTCTGTCTCTCTCTGTCCCAAAAATAAATTTAAAAAACGTTGAAAAAAAAATTTAAAAAAAAAATCAAAATTAAAACAGAGTACCTCAAGGGTGGGGTTTTTTTTGTTGTTTTTTCCTTTACAGCTAATTAGCTTAGGAGCAGATAAAAGCCAAGTTATCATGCTTTTCACTCTACAGAGATGGGGAGGCCTGGCCTTATTCTGTCACTTGACGGTGACAGGGACATTTGAAGCCACCCAATAGAACAGGCCTGCCCTCGGTCCCTCGACACCCCTCCCATGTCTCTCCTCTGAGAGAAAGGCCTGTGCCTCACAAAGACAACCAGGAAGCCAACTCGACAAGCCTGCCTTGGGTCAGCAAGGACAGCAGTCCACGGCTGTGACCCCGAAGCCAGCCTGGCCTCAGGTGGGCTGTGAATTTGAACTGTACAATGTTGCAAGGGTGAAAACAAGTTGAATGGAAAGGACCATTACTGAGCAGCTAGAAAGGGCACTCTGCCGTGCGTTTCACACATGTGTTTAACCCACATCCTCTGTGAAAGGCAGTGTTAGGATCACATGATGTAGAGGATGTGAGAGCTTCGAGGCTCAATGCCACGCACACCTTCACACCTGGGTAAGCAGTGGGTGGAGGTGATTCCTAAATGCATACTCTTCCCAAGGCACTAGAAAGCTCCTTCACAGGCTGACCTTCTCCTAGAGGTTCTGATATCCAGGGGCTTTGACCTTGAGTGACAGAGACTCTGCCTTTCATAGCAGTAAGTCAAGGTGCTCAGCTCCAGAGCTGAATGGGTCCAGGCCTGTGCCGCTTACTAAGGAACAAGCTGTCACCTCCAAATCCACGCTTCTGTCCTCCGCCTTGTCCCCTGGCCGTGGGGCTTGGCAGGCTGAGTGTCTCCCTGCCCTGAGTGGCTCCACCTGCCCAGCTCATTTGGGCACATACAGAACCAACACCGTGTGGCCCCTCCGGGTGCCAGCCAGGCGGCTCTGTCTCCTTAGGGGTCCGAGCTTCTCAGGACCCTCCTCTCAGCTTCAAAGGCACCAAAGCATCCGCTCCAGTGGGCAGCACCCAGCATTTCAAGCCCCTGACTTACCAGATGGTGATAACCCCATTCTCTCCCTTTGCCCCCCACGTCCTTTCCACATACTCACCTCTGACCTGCCTCGATGTCCCCTTTTCACCCTCTTGCGGCCCTCCAGGACCCGCACACACAACTCCCCATCTTAAATTCCCTTTGTGAACTGCCTAGCGTTTCTGTTTTCCTGATTTCGTAAAGGACTCAACTCCTGCCATCATCTAAGCAACGCTGACCCTGAACGTGAAATCGGAGCTTCAGACCCACCCCCCCCCCCCCCCGAGAGAAAATCCTGTTTCGTTTTTCTTCTGCCCAACATGCCCCTCCAGAGCAGGGCTGTGGCTTTCATTCTCTCTGTCGGTGAATCTTAGCAGCCCCCGGATGCTGAGCCAGATACCCAGGGCTTCAGCGCTGTTCTCATCCCAGCCCCATTAAGCTGCTAGCCTCAGGCCTCGCCCAGAGCTCCCGGGAGCCGTTCTACCTACATCTAACTTCTCTTGGCAGCTCAAGAGCCTCCCTTCTGCTGACCTTCGCTTGCTGGTGGAAAGAAGCTGAGAGACCCTGTTTGGCAGGAAGGGCTATGGGCAGGCCAGCAGCCAGCCACACTGACAGGACCGTTGTTTGTAGGGCATCACACAGCCCCGGGGGAGAGAGAGAACAGGAGAAATGCTCTGGTCCGTCCACCCCCTCCAGCATGACTCTTGCCACGCCGTCTCAGAGGGCCTCCTGCTCCCCATACAGCACCACCCGGATTCAGCTGTTGAACCTGCCACGTGGGAGGTACATAATTGGCCCCTGCTACATTTAAAAAAAAAAAAAGGATATATGAAACAATGTTGTCAAGTTGCTTCCGGCCCAGTAAGGTTGGTAGAAAAGGTGAGGTCAAACTTCCATGCAGAATTAAATTTTCTGGCTCCTGATCTAAGGTATAGAAACTGCTCGTGGGCTGAATGGTGTTCTTTAAAAATTCCTGTGTTGGGGCGCCTGGGTGGCGCAGTCAGTTAAGCGTCCGAACTTCAGCCAGGTCACGATCTCGCAGTCTGTGAGTTCGAGCCCCGCGTCAGGCTCTGGGCTGATGGCCCAGAGCCTGGAGCCTGTTTCCGATTCTGTGTCTCCCTCTCTCTCTGCCCCTCCCCCGTTCATGCTCTGTCTCTCTCTGTCCCAAAAATAAATAAACGTTGAAAAAAAATAAATAAAAAAAAAAAATAAAAATTCCTGTGTTGAAATCCTGACTCTGGTTCACAGGGTGTGACTGCATGTGGGGGGGCTGTAAAGAGACAATTGAGGTCGTTGGAGGTTATATCAGTGAGTCCTAGTCCAAACCGGCTGGTGTCCTTGTAAGCAGAGGAGGCTAGGACACAGACACACGCACAGGGAAGAGCATGTGAGGACGCAGGGGAGAGGCGGCCGTCTGCAAGCCAAGGAGAGAGGCCTCAGAAGGGACCAACCCCTGTGACACCTTCGTCTCAGACTCGCAGCCCCCAGAACTGAGAGAAAATGAACATCTGTCATTTAAACCACCTCGTGGGGGGCGGGGGGGGAGGGGCGCCTGGGCGGCTCAGTCAGTTAAGCATCTGACCTCGGCTCAGGTCATGATCTCGCAGTCAGTGAGTTCAAGCCCCGCGTTGGGCTCTGTGTTGGCAGCTCAGAGCCTGGAGCCTGCAGCCTGCTTTGGATTCTGTGTCTCCCTGTCTCCCTGTCCCTCTGCCCTTCCCCCGCTCATGCGCTATCTCTCTGTCTCTCAAGAATAAAGAAACCTTAAGGGGCGCCTGGGTGGCTCAGTGGGTTAAGCATCCGACTTCGGCTCAGGTCACGATCTCGCGGTCTGTGAGTTCGAGCCCCGCGTCAGACTCTGGGCTGATGGCTCAGAGCCTGGAGCCTGTTTCGGATTCTGTGCCTCCCTCTCTCTGACCCTCCGCTGTTCATGCTCTGTCTCTCCCTGTCTCAAAAATAAATGTAAAAAAAACAGAAACCTTAAAAAAAAAACTTTTTAAACCACCCGGTCTGTGACATTATGTTGTGGCAGCCCCAGCAAACCAAATAAAGAGACCTATATTCCAAATTAAAATCCAGTACCCAAGTGTAAGAGCATTTGTTATAAAATTAAGACTAAAATGCTGAATGGGCTTGGGGCGTCCTGGTGGCTAAGTCATTTAAGCATCCGGCTCTTGACTTTGGCTCCGGTCATGACCTCATGGTTCATGGGTTCGAGCCCCACAATGGGCTCAGGGCTGGCGGTGCAGAGCCTGCTTGGGACTCTCTCTGCTCTCTCTTTGTCTCTCTCTGTCCCTCCCCCACTTGTGTGCTCTGTTTCTCTCTCTCTCAAAATAAATAAATAAACTAGATAGATGATAGATAGATAAAATGCCGAATAGGTTGGAAGTGAAGCCATCTAGAGAAAGGTCCCTCAGAACCCTCCGAATGGAGTTGTACTGAATGGGGTACAAGCCATGCCCACTTTATGCTGAAGCAGCTCTTCCCAGACTCTGTCCCCAAAGCTAAATGGAAAAGAGCAGCTGAACTTCCCATGGGGAAGGGACAGTCAGACACATGGCCTGTGACAAAGCCCCCAGTGCTGGGAATCCCTCTTCTGTTTCACCTTCCCCACATCCCATGGACCAGCCCCAAAGCTACATAGGCTTGCAAACTCTCAACTTTCTAGTTTGGGCGAAAGTCACTTACCTTCTCCAAACTTCCAATGGTTCTATAAAGTTGGGAAGATAAAATCTACCGCTCTGAGCCATCAGCACAGAGCCCAATGCAGGGCTCGAACTCATGAACCATGAGATCACGACCTGAGCCAAAGTGGGACGTTTAACCGACTGAGCCACCCAGGCACTCCATACCAATGCACATTTTAAAGACAGCTGTCAGGACAGGACAAGCATATGCTGCAGTAACAAATAACCCCCAAATCTCAATGGTTTCACACAACAGAATTTCGTTTCTTGCTCAGTTCCGTGTGGGTCTGGGTGGTCCTCTAGTATTTGACAATGCAAGGTGCTTTGATTGTATGACTCTGCATACCCACAGGAATCTTCCAAGCTCACAGCAGCAGGGGAAAAAAAAGACAAAGATCACACAAGGGCTTGTCATGGCCTCAGCCCAGATTGACACACATCGTGTCCACCTTAATTTCTTTGTTCAGAAATAGTCACAAACTGGAGCACCTGAGTGGCTCAGTCAGTTAGACTATAGACTCTTGATTTGGGCTCAGGTCATGATCTCACAACTCATGAGATCGAGCCCCACATAGGGCTCCGTCCTAACAGTGCACGGAGCCTGCTTCTGATTTTCTCTTTCTCTCTCTCTCTGCCCCTCCCCCACTTGCACTTTCTCTCAAAATAAATAAATAAACTTAAAAAAAATTCTTAAAAAGAAAAAGTCACAAACTATCTTCGAGGGACACAGAAGTGCAATGTCTCTGCCCAAAAAAGAAGGGAGAATGGTCTTTGGTACACAGTAATTATGGGTAACCAGTCCCTCCGAGGGAAGGGACTTGTGAGAACCCACAGGAGGCAAACCCTCACTGTGGCACCGGTGCTGAGTGGGGCTCCCTCAGGCCCGGGGACACCTAGTCCAGAACCGAGAATGTGGAGTCAAAGTTGCTCCGGGACTAAGCAAGTTTACCAAGTTTTGCTCTGCAAATTCTTATCATTAAGGGGAGCCACATATGATAACAAGCCTCTAGGTCTCTGAATATTTCGCTTTTCACATAATTGGTCTGTAACCCGTGTAATTGAGATTATTCGTCTGATGACGCCTTGGTGTACTCAAGTCCCAAGATGTCAGAGTGGGCACTTCAAGATGCCAAGAGCTCACAAGGAGCGGGGAGGGGAGCTCCCAGGACAAATACGTGACAAGTGACAGTCATAGACAGGGCTGACTTCAACTGGCAGATTCTCCGTTTGCGGTACTATTAGAAGGGACAGGCAGGCGTGGGGGGGGTGGGGATCATATCTAAGACGCCACTTTGAAGCTAGACCAGAGATAGCCACGCCTGCTGCCTCTGGTGCCCAGATGGACATTCAGGTATCAGTGAAATCGTGAAGACTTGCGAGCCGGTGGGACTTTGTCTTGTTTTAAGCGCTCGTAAGACCCCCCCCCCCCCACAAAGAGAGGCTGACGATGAGATCCTGGCCCTGCAGGGAAAGAGCTAACACTTCAAGAACTAACACAGGTTCGATTCTGAGATCAATCGCAAGAGCCTTAAAACAAATAAATGCCGAGAAATTTAATGGAGCCGTTGAACCACTGGTTTGGGTCCCGATGGGCTAGTTGTGATGCTTCCCCTGTCTCTGAAACATGTGCTTCAATAAAGACAGAGGCCTGGGGTGAGGGTGGGGGGGTCCATATTTTTTACCCTAAAGACTAAAATATTCTCTTTGCCAGCATAAGCATTGTCTTCACTTCTGAACGGCCTCAAAAAGCGGCTGAATCTGGAAAACTCAGGCGAACAGACCCTGCAGCCTAGACCCAGGCCAGGAAACCACATGCATCGATTGGAGGAATTGGCCTAGGAGTCCTGGAGGATAGAGACCGCAGCCTCGCCCCAAAGGGGAGAGCGGGGACAGCTGGACAGCCCCTGAGGGGCGCCCTGCCAGGCTGGTGCTGGTCAGGTCCCTGCAACATTTCTAACCACTCATTCCCTTGGAAATACACAGCGACTCCAGCTGGGGCGAGGCAAGCCCACACCCCCGGCTCCACTAACCGATCCTTACACTGGCCACCACCACTCTTCCCCAGGGGAGAACTTGCCAATCACACATCGAGACGTGACTCATCCAGGCCCCTCAAAAGGAAATTTCAACTTACCGGTGGTCAAGTGCCTCTGGGCGCCAAGCAAGGCAGCTTGTAGGCCGTTGTGGAAAGTCTCTGTTTTTTTAAGGCTGCCTTACATTTATAGAAGGCACTTAGAAACATCGATTTATATCAAGCCATAAAATTTTAATTAACACTCTGACTTCTAAACCCCGGCACGTTGTGTGAAATAGAACATAAACCCAAAGTGGCTGTTCTTTCAGGGCTAGAGAATTATCCACTTGGCTAAAACAATGAAGGGACCCGTCTAATGGCTTTATTCAGCTGGAGCGAATGCTTTCTGGGGTGCGGAAGGAACAGGGCTCCTCGGCGCGGCATTCAAGGATCCAGGCTCTCCTCCGTCTCAGAAGTGTGGCCCACACTGAGGCTTCCTGAGGCCACGCGAGAGGGCCCACGCATTTCACGTCATTGTTCATGTTGCAGCAAGACCGCCCTGGCAGGCTGGGATCCCGGGAGGCCGTATGTAAAGGCAGGTGTTCGAGTCCCTTTGCCCAGGCGTGTTGAGAAGGCAGAGGAGGAAACGGGGGAAAGTGCAAAGTAAGTTGAACCACAGCCAGGTTGGAACCCAGGCCTGCTGGCCTCCTGCGGCCCGGCTTCCTCCATCACATTGCCCTGAATTGCAAGCTGCGTCTCTTAACCGCGGTGGGCATCTCCTGACACTAGTTCCCTTTCTCCATGGCTCACCCGCTGCGCTTCTTCCGGCACTCGCATAACTAAAAACACCATCCGAGGTGGGGGAAGGACTATCCCAGCGTCAATAACTCTGTTCGGAGCTGCCTTATTTCGAGCTGAGGGAAGCCATCTGGAGAGAGAACCAACCAATACACGCTTCTCCCCTCTCGTCGTTCAGCAGCAATCTCGCGCGGTTCGTGAGTTACATGAAATGCCCGGTCACTTTCTAGCAGTCGGAGACTTCTAAACTTTGCTTTCCCCAATGTATACGCTTCAGCCCCAAATGGAAAGTCACTGCGCAAAACAGAAGAGCGGTCCATTCTTGGAATAGGAGGTGAACGTACCATTCGCGACTGGGACGCGATCGTGAAAATCCTTCAATTAATCCAGTGATCTCAGTGATTTGAACTCTGTCCCTGCACTTCTTTTTTTTTTTTTTTTTTCAACGTTTTTTATTTATTTTGGGACAGAGAGAGACAGAGCATGAACGGGGGAGGGGCAGAGAGAGAGGGAGACACAGAATTGGAAACAGGCTCCAGGCTCCGAGCCATCAGCCCAGAGCCCGACGCGGGGCTCGAACTCACGGAGCGCGAGATCGTGACCTGGCTGAAGTCGGACGCTTAACCGACTGCGCCACCCAGGCGCCCCACTGTCCCTGCACTTCTTAGAAAAATGCCCATTGCGCTCTGACTTACTGAGACGTTGCTCCCAAGAACACTACCATCGACAAATTTCCTAGGCAAGTTCGCTCCCAAGGACCTATGAAAGTATGAGAAAACAAGCTCCCCTTTCGTTTTCTCCCCCGCGCAAAAGTGTATTTTGCTTATAAATCTTAACAGGATGTGTACCAGCTCGTGTGAATTTTTTTCCTAGAAAAGATGTGAGTGAACATCCTTTTCATTTTCAATCATCCAATAAACTAAGAGCCCTTTATACATTGTCCTAGGCTATGTAATTCGAGAAGCCCCAGGAACGCCGCACACTTCTCAAACATATTTCCCCCGAAGATGCCAAGATCCAGTCCCCAGCAAGGCATAGTCTTCTCCTGCCCTTCCTAAGATGAAATAATCTTAGGAAGCAATACAGGAGTTCCCTCACACTTAAGTTTAGTTTAAGAAACAGATACTAGCGCCCCCCTGTGGCAGGTGAAGGGATGAAATGAACAAGAAATGTACCTCTCTTGAGAAGCTGGCATCCCAGTGGGGACACAGGCATGCACATCAGTGGCTACAAAACAGGGTAATAGGCACAACTGCCTCCGAGGAAGCATCCGATGCCCACTCCTGAGCTGAGACACGGGGCACACCAGCACCACGCAGAAACAGCAGCCAAGCCAGGAGCTGGACCACACCTCTGAGCTACCCCCACTGTGGTCGCAGCTCTGTGTGGACTCCATGCATCTGGCGTCCATGAGCACGTACGCCCAGGAGTCTGCTGAAGCAGAGACTATCACACAAGGCCTGTCCTCCGGGCCGGGGTGACAGATGCTATCCCCAAACCTGCTGGCTGGGGAGATGAAGAGACGGTAACCTGTGGCAAGGCTGTGGAATGAATAGTTGGCTTTTGTCCCTCCCGGGTGTCTGCCACAGCCCTGAAACTTAGGGTGAGCTGGGCCAGCTGTCTCCCAGAGGTGGTGAGCATGGCCGGGACACCCGGGGCCTCCGGCTGCCTGGGCCACCAGGCCGTGGTGGAGATGGCCGTGGAGAGGGAAGGAGAGGGGAGAGAGGCAAATAGAAAGGTCGGAAGAGGCAAGGCAGGAAGAAATCAAAAAGTACTTTTTGCCTAAGGCTGAGCCTTGATGTCACTAACTCTAAAAGCAAACTTACTGACATGAGGCCAGAAAGAGCAGCATGGCTCAACTCTTGATCCAGGTTTGATATGGCAAATACGGGGATGGGAGTCATCTATAAAACCAGCACGCTGATGACACAGGTCTCCTGAGATACCATCAAAACCCGAATGTTATTTTTGGCTCCTTCTGCTTCTTGTTGACTTCATGAACTCGGGGAATCTGTTTCCTGCCCCTGGACTGAAAGTACAGGCTGTCTAAAGACTTTTCTGAGCTCTCTTTGGTAATAAGATGTTCCAGGACAGTGAAGTCTTGAACACGTCACAATGCAGAAATTAGAATGCCCAATCCCATATAATAAGAAAAATTTGGACCCTTGGTGATGTTAACGCTTCTCCTGTCCCAGAAAGGCTGGGCTGGGGGTGGGGAGTGAGTGAAGGAGGGGCCGGGTCTTCTTTTCTGTCCCTCCTTGAAAGCCCACGCTGCTGTCCCATAGGGGCCAGGTTGGGAGCTCCCTCCCTGCCTTCACAGTGGAGGGGAAAGAGGGGCCGGGGGACAGGATGGATTTCCTGCTGCTGGGTTGTCACAGGATCGCTTTGGCCTCTCTGGCCAGTCAAGCTTTAGAGCTGCTTCCTCTCTCACGAGGCCTTTTGTGTGTGACTTCTTCGCTGGCAGGTCCTACGGCCTTCCCGGTACTTTGTCCTCCACCTGGCCAAGCCCACCTGGCTTCTGGATGTCTGTGGACCCCTGTCCCAACACTGACTCTCTCTGGTGGGATCATCATTCCCCCAGGTGGTCCTTTGGGGCAGGATATAAAATGGCTCTGGGCCAGCTCTGTGTTCAAGAAGCCCACCTTCTTCTAGTTTATGAGAAACAATGTCACAACCTATATGCTGAATATTCTGGAAGGCAAGATTGCCTGACTACAGCTGCCAGTTGACCAGTTGACCAATTAACCAGCGGTGATGTCTACGGGGATGAGGAAGAAGTCACAGCACCCCCTGATGCAGAGGACGTGGTTGGACTGGCCAAGAATCCTACTGAGCCCCTCTCCTGACTGGACGTGAAGTGGGAAAACACAACTATCTGCCAATAGGGGCAAGGAGAGGTGGAACCTTCTGCAGAGAAATCCCTTTCCCAAGCCTTCTCGCTCCCTCTACCATGTCTCCCTGAACACTTTTGTGTCCTTAATTTGGGTGCAGAGTTCAAGAATCAGGTAGTCAGCTCTTCACCAGCTGCTTCAAATCTTTTGCAAGGTGTTCTTTTTTTTTTTTTTTTAATTTTTTTTTTCAACATTTATTTATTTTTGGGACAGAGAGAGACAGAGCATGAACGGGGGAGGGGCAGAGAGAGAGGGAGACACAGAATCGGAAACAGGCTCCAGGCTCTGAGCCATCAGCCCAGAGCCCGACGCGGGGCTCGAACTCCCGGACCGCGAGATCGTGACCTGGCTGAAGTCGGACGCTTAACTGTGCCACCCAGGCGCCCCTGCAAGGTGTTCTTTACAGCATGTGTCACTTATTGGTTTGATGTCTCGAAAAGAAATGGAGATTTGAAACAGATCCATCTTGAGGTGTCTGGATGGCTCAGTCAGTTGAGCGTCTGACTTCAGCTCAGGTCATGATCTCACGGTTTGTGAGTTCGAGCCCCCCGTCGGGCTCTGTGCTGACAGCTCAGAGCCTGGAGCCTGTTTCGGATTCTGTGTCTCCCTCTCTCTCTACCCCTACACAGCTAGTGCTCTCTCTCTCTCTCTCAAAAATAGATAAACATTAAAAAAAAATTTTAAGAGATTTATCTTTATACCCTACTATTTATACTTATATATTTCCCCCCATCCCTTCTATAAAGGATTTGTGGCAGCCTATTATATAGCCATAGAAACAGTCAACTAGCATAGAAACACAATTTTTAAAAAATCAGAATGAAAAATTGATAGAAAAGAATAACAATACCAAGGGAGAGAGAATTTGTTGCTGGACTCCCATTAAAATTAGTCTGCAATTTTGGGCTGAGCTTCCCAGCAGTCAAAGCAAGAAGAAATAGTGTGCGAATTATTTAATTTACATTTTCTTTTTTTAGTTAACTAATTAATCTTTTAATTTACATCCAAGTTAGTTAGCATATGGTGCAACAATGATTTCAGGAGTAGATTCCTTCTGTCCCTTACCCATTTAGCTCATCCCCCCCGCCACAATCCCTCCAGCAACCCTCTGTTTGTTCTCTATATTTAAGAGTCTCTTCCGTTTTGTCCCCTTCCCTGTTTTTATATGGTTTTTGCTTCCTTTCCCTTACATTCATCTGTTTTGTCTTTTAAAGTCCTCATATGAGTGAAGTCATATGATTTTTGTCTTTCTCTGACTGACTAATTTCACTTAGCATAATACCCTCCAGTTCTATCCATGTCGTTGCAAATGGCAAGATTTCATTCTTTTTGATCTCCAAGTAATACTCCATTGTGTATATATACCACATCTTCTCTATCCATTCATCAGTTGATGGACACATTTGGGCTCTTTCCATACTTTGGCTATTGTTGATAGTGCTGCTATAAACATGGGGGTGCATGTGTCCCTTCGAAACAGCACACCTGTATCCCTTGGATAAATGCCTAGTAGTGCAATTGCTGGGTCATAGGGTAGTTCTATTTTTAATTTTTTGAGGAACCTCCATATTGTTTTCCAGAGTGGCTGCACCAGCTTGCGTTCCCACCAGCAGTGCAAAAGAGATCCTCTTTTTCCGCATCCTCGCCAACATCTGTTGTTGCCTGAGTTGTTAATGTGAGCCATTCTGACAGGTGTAAGGTGGTGTCTCATTGTGGTTTTGATGTGTATTTCCCTGAGATGAGTGATGTTCAGCATTTTTTCATGTGTTGGTTGGCCATCTGGATGTCTTCTTTGGAGAAGTGTCTATTCATGTCTTTTGCCCATTTCTTCACTGGATTATTTGGTTTTTGGGTGTTGAGTTTGATCAGTTCTTTATAGATTTTGGATACTAACCCTTTATCTGATATGTCATTTGCAAATATCCTCTCCCATTCCATCGGTTGCCTTTTAGTTTTGCTGATTGTTTCCCTCTCTGTGCAGCAGCTTTTTATTTTGATGAGGTCCCAATAGTTCATTTTTGCCTTTGTCTCCCTTGCCTCTGGAGACATGTTGAGTAAGAAGTTGCTGCGGCCAAAATCAAAGAGGTTTTTACCTGTTTTCTCCTTGAGGATTTTGATGGCTTCCTGTCTCACATTTAGATCGTTCATCTTTAGATGTTGAGTTTATTTTTGTGGTTGGTGTAAGAAAGTGGTCCAGGTTCATTCTTGTGCATGTCACTGTCCAGTTTTCCCAGCACCATTTGCTGAAGAGACTGTCTTTATGCCATTGGATATTCTTTCCTGCTTTGTCAAAGATTAGTTGGCCCTATGTTTGTGGGTCCATTTCTGGGTTCTCTATCCTGTTCCATTGATCTGAGTGTCTGTTTTTGTGCCAATAGCATACTGTCTTGATCATTACAGTTTTGTAATATGTCTTGAAGTCTGGGATTATGATATCTCAAGCTTTGGTTTTCTTTTTCAAGAGTTCTTTGGCTATTTGGGGTCTTTTCTGGTTCCATACACATTTCAGGACTGTTTGTTCTAGCTCTGCGAAGAATGCTGGTGATATTTTGATAGGGATTACTAATTTACATTTTCATGAGAGGAAAACATAGCAGCTGCTTAAAGATAAAATGAAGCAAAGTGGTTTTGTTTTTTTGTTTTTTTGTTTTCAGAATCTTGGGTCAAAAGAAATGCCCTCTCACGTCTCATAGTGGACACTGAGTGAGGGATGGCAAATCTGTGTGATGGCCCCCTTACAAGTAACAGAAACTTCATCCCTGTGAGAGCAGTTCTCAGGAGGCCCCATAAAGGGGGTACCAGGTACAGAGTGCTCAGTATTGAGAATGTTATATTAATGGTTTTAAACGTGCTTGCCAAAGACAGAGTTCCTGCTATGGAGGAAAGTTAAGTGTTTGGACCCATACTGAGCCGACCTCATCCACGGATCGTGATGGAACTCATTTGAGGATGTGCATCTGAGAACAGGCTCGACAGCAGTTTGGGTGGGAGAGATTTCTCACCGGTGAGTGAATGAAAACGGATGGCTCAATAATGCAGAAACAAGCCTATGATTGCTCAGCCAGGAAGGGAACAGCAAGCGACTGGCCAGTGTTTGGCCCTGCTCCCCCCTCAAGAGGAGATCCTCTCTGATAACCTTCTCTCAATGAGCAAAAAGGAAAAAAAAAAAAACCCAACCACTAAGTGTCACCGGGAGCCAGAAGCAGCAGCTGCCTGGGGAGGAGATGCGGGGTGGCGGCTGGTAATGCGTCTGGGCCAGAAGGCTTCGTTGCTCAGCCCCCAAGGTCACAGGGGAGGGGCTGAGCCCTAGGGGCCGTGCGGATGCTCTGTGACAGGTGTCTAGACCATACTCCGCAGACCTCATGCCTCCCTGGCACACACCCCAAGGTGCCCACCTGCTGGGATGGCATGCTGCCTGGTATGATGGGCAGAAAGCCTCCAGCTTGATCCTGCCAGTTAAATCTGGACTTAATAGAAAGAGACAGAAAGTATGGCCCCTGCCATGCAAACTGATTGCTCCAGTGGCCTTGAATCCAGCTGAGCTCCGCAGCAAAGAAGCTGGGCATCATGGGGACACTCAGCCATCCTCCTTATGCTTTATGAGCGAAGCCACAAAGTGAGGACATTCCCATTCCAGAGACTTCCAGGGAAGATCCTGCATTCTGTTGGTGAGGTGTTGGCATCCAACAGGATAGCTGTGTTTAAAGGTTGGAGCAAACGTAGCCTTACAATTTGGTGAAGTTGAAGGCCTTGCATCTAGTAGGGCCAGTAGGTATCAGCGGACTGACTGTGTGTGCCTCACAGGTCTGGTGTGAGAAGGATTACCGAGATGCATGTGATGTCCTCAGCATAACTCCTGACACACAGTGGGGGCTGAAGACCTATTTGTGTGACCAGTTTGCTGAACAAGCAGGATTCTGGGATGTGATCATAAGCCTGCTTCCCCCTGCCCCCTCCCCCGGCTTATTCAAACCCCCTGAGAGAATCAGTGCCCACATGCCCCACGGGACGTCCCCTGATGTGCCACAATGTGTTCTGCGGGCACACAGAGTCCCCAGTAATTCTAAGTCACAGATACTCTCTTGATTCACTAACAAATACATCCAGTTCCCCGTAATATTCAAAAGCTTCCTTCTTAATCAAAATGGTAGCCCCTCCTCCCAGTTCAGGCATGTTGCTGGCTGGGAGCTAGAGTTGGCGAAGGAGGGTAAGGAGTTGGGGGGAGCTTCCCCAGGTCTCTATCTTTCCCTTTTACGATTTGATCTGCTTTGCTGGGTAAGGTATCTAACCACCCCAGTGCCAGAGTTTGGGGAAGGAAGGAGATAGAAGGGGACAGGGAAGTTCTTGTTTGACTCATCCTCTCTCAATGGCCTAGCATCAGAGCTCTCTGGGTTTGGCAGGGGTTCGGACACAACTCTCCCATAGGGATGATGCTTGAATTCTTCAGAGATCCCTGTCCCGCAGAGGGATCTCATACCGGAAGACCCCTTGACAGGAAACTGCACCTGTCTGCGGCACCTGGAGATACCTCGGGCATCCTTCTGCCAGAGGGTCCTTCCCTGACTAGTGGCATCTGGGAACTCGCCCCAGATCTCTAAAGTGCATGGCCAACACTTGAGTCCACTGGAAACACCTCATGTCCCCCGTTGCATCAACACCCTAAAGATACAGGATGCCCTCAATGCAGCCACCCCGACCCTGCTCCACCTTCAGAATGTTTTTTAATTTTTTTTCTTTCTGATTATGTAAGCATCTTTCCATGACATTGAGGTGAGAGTTCGCAAATGGACTGCATAATCTGCAGTGTATCCGATCCTTCCTCATAGAATCAGTTAAATGTTTGTGCCATGGGAATCCCGCTTAACCACAGCATTTGTTTCCCAACACAACCAGTGGGACGGTGAGGAACCCAGCGAAGCCCCTTGGACAAGGGCCGCAACCGGTAAAAGAAACCAGTGTGTTTCACAGAGCTCAGTTGGTTCCAGTGGTGTGGCCGTTTGGTGGTTTATGTAGCTGACTTCGTTCAGACCAGTTTGAATGTAGACGTGACTATTTTGAGGGCCAGCAGGCCAACAGGTCGGCCGGATGCCCTCAAAGAAGAAAAGAATTCTCAGCGGACAGATTCCTGGCAAGGACAGGCAAGCCTCTGGCAGAACTGCGAGAAGGAAGAAGGATATCTACGGGCAGAACTTGCAGGGCTCCGTGCAAAATAAAAAAGCAGGGCCCCTCGTCCAAATTTTCAAGAGAGCCTGAGCCGAGCAGAGCAGCAGCACAGAGCTCTGAGAGACCAGGCAGGGCGCAGGCCCGGAAGCAAGCCTGTCTACAGGAGAGAGAGGAGATTGACATGGAATGAACAATGGAACTTCAAGTCCTCCTCGGGTGCGGCTACACGTTCCGTAGGATGTTCACAAGAACCCAGGGAGGGAGGAATTGCCTGATTTCTCAATGAGGAAGCTGAAGCCATGAAAAGCTAGTGCTTATCCAGAGCACCTGGCTGCTCAGGGCCAGATCCGGGATTCAACTCCTGCCCTTCCGCTGCCTCCTTTCCTGTCCTTTCCAAGTCTTCCCCACCCTCCCCACCCCGAGCCCCACCAGGAGAAAAACAGGAAATGACCTGCTAGAAGGTCGATATGGCCACTCACACTCTCTGAACAAGTGGCCTTTTAAGCTGTGTCTCATGGTGAAATGAGATGTTTTGTTCTCGGTGAAAGCAGTTTCCCTCATCAGGGAAGATACAGACACGAGATTTGATAGACCGGTCCATGGAGTGACTGCTCCCTTGGCCTGTGGTAGAAGGAACTCGGAGTCTGATGTGGTAAGGACCCCCCCCCAAATGCCTCATGACCTCCTTCTCCAGCTGCTCCAACACAAAATGGCCATGGGTTCCTGCCCCTACTGCCCCTGCAGCTCCAGAAATGCATAGACATGCCAAGAAAGAGGAGGAAGAGGAGGAAGAGGAGGGAGAGGAGAAGGAGAAAAGGAAGGAAGGAAGGAAGGAAGGAAGGAAGGAAGGAAGGAAGGAAGGAAGTCCTGAACTCTCAAAGAAACTAATAATTCCTGCTTTACGTTGAGTAGAAACATTAACTTGTCATTTTATCATCCCTCCTCAAATAGAAACCTTCTGATTGGAAAACAATGCACTGTTCAACAGTGGCCTGAGCACTTCCCTTTGGTATCTTCCTAGCCTCATCTTAGATTATATTAATCACTGATTAATACTTTTTTGCTTTTTATTCATGCAGAGAGAATCAATACTTTAATTACAGATTGCCTAATAATATTTATTTTCCTGTCCTTCAATGGCACAGCCCATTTATTTAGATGCAAACATCTAAGGATTTTTATACCCCCTGGAGCAACTTGTCTTTTACATACTTTCAGTGATACAGTTGCTTTAAAGTAATAAGTAAGTCAAGGAGACGTAGCATGAAATTACATTCCGTCTCCAGAGCTTTTGTAATTAAATAAAAATGTGTCACTTATAAGGTTATCATTCTTAATCAGTGGGTTTTCTGCAGGAGATTGGTGACTTTATTAATTAATTGGTATTGATATCGTGTTCTTTTTTTTATTTTTTTTTAATGTTTATTTATTTTGAGAGAGAGAGAGACAGAATGAGCAGGGGAGGGTAAGAGAGAGAGATACACACACAGAATCCGAAGCACGCTCCACGCTCTGAGCTGCCAGCACAAAGCCCGATGCGGGGCTCGAACTCGAGAACGGAGGGATCATAACCTGAGCTGAAGTCGGACGCTTAACCGACTGAGCCACCCAGGCATCCTGGTAACATATTCTTTAAGAATCATCAGGTTGGAGCGAGCCTGGGAACTCCTCCTTGTTGAAAGCAGGGCATTCCACATGATGACGGCTGGCAGCATCATGGCGAAACTCATGGC
Organism: Puma concolor; assembly: GCF_028749965.1. NCBI lineage: Eukaryota > Metazoa > Chordata > Mammalia > Carnivora > Felidae > Puma > Puma concolor. Next base: position 117,110,207 of record NC_141674.1, read on the forward strand.
CTTGAGCCAAGTGAACTTGGGCTTGAATGTCAGCTGACACGTCCCACCGGGGTGACCTTGAGCACTTTACTCCATCTCTCTGAACCTCAATGATCTCTTTTGAAGAACAAGGATGGTAACGTTCATAAACTGTAAGGACTAAGCATGTTTACACACGCCTAGCATGTTCGTGTCTCTATAGTATTATTACCAGTGACACCAGAGAAAGACAGAATGCTTAGATCTCTCTTAAATCCAGTTCCTAACACGTTTCTCCTGAGGGAGACTGTAGCGATTACCCTAGCCCTGGACCGCAAGAGTTCCATCAAATCGCTAAACACGGGTTTTTGAGACATCAAATCATGCAATTTTCCAGGATAGAGCGCTCTTTTTTTCTTGTTTTTCAGCATAAGCTATTTTTAGCTGTGGAGAGAAAAGCATTCAAGAGCAAAACCGTTTAAAAGAATGTCTCGATTGCCAAGGAGAGGAGAGATAAGACGTGAAGGCAATGGGGACCGTTCATGAAGATCTGCCTTCACAGTCCACCACCCGGGGACCCACGGCCCTTACTGGGAATGAGAGAATACCCTCGTCTTTTTTCCTCTTCCGTTCCTTCCTCCCTTCTCTTCCTTTCTCCTTCCTTCCTTCCTTCCTTCCTTCCTTCCTTCCTTTTTTCTCTCCAACCCAACAGGGCAAAGCTGATTTTTTTTTAAATCTCAACAACTGGATGTGATTGTCTCCCCCTTGGCATCAGTAGCGAGTTCAAAAAGGAGAAAGCTGGAGAAGCCCCTTGCGGAAGAAATGGGACCTAGACAGGAGCGGAGAGGTGTAATGGAAGCCTCCCTGACGGGTCCGTGCTGAGGACTCTGCCCACAGACACTCCCCGACTGGCTATTTTTTTTTTAATGTTTATTTATCCTTGAGAGAGAGGAAGACAAAGCATGAGTGGGGGAGGGGCAGGGAGAGAGGGAGACACAGAACCCGGGGCAGGAACTTGGCTCCCAGCTGTCAGCACAGAGCCCGACGTAGGGCTCGAACTCACGCACCGTGAGATCATGACCTGAGCCGGAGTCAGATGCTTAACCGACCGGGCCACCCACGTCCGTCCCCTACTGGCTATGGCTCGTGACCCCGTTCACCGTGCAGTTTGAGGCTGGATGTCCCAGGGTGTCATGGAGGGCACAGGGACCAGCTGGAGGAAAGTCACCTGGGAAACTAGACATGGACCCAAATGTGACCTCACAGCCTTCCCTTGTCTGAGTCTGGCCTCTGCGGCTGACCAGCAACCCCACAGCTGACCCCGTGGTTAAGCAACCCCCCTCTGCTCACCCACTGCCAGCTGTTTGCCCTTGGGGAGTAACCTTGGTCACTAAGTTTCATTTTTCCCCCGGTCCACCCTTCTAAACAGCCTTCCTCACTCCTTGCAAACCACTGCTCTCCCCTCATTCTCCGTCACTTATCCACATCGTGAGCACACCTGCCTCCACCTGGGCTCACGGTTCCCACCCATGGGACACTCGGACCCTCCTCTTGGACCGTGAAGTCCCACCATCCTCGTAAATCCGTCAGTCTGCCTCCCCCGGGGAGCCTGCCGCTTTCCCCACAACTCACAGAGCTTCGTCTCTGGTCTCCAGTTTCCGTTCAGAGGGTTCATCTGCTCCTGTGGCCGCCCTGTCTGCATGGTCTCGTGGAACGATGAACGACGTTCTAGGATTTTCTGGGACCTGCTGGATTTCACATGGTTTCTGGAAGAAGCAATGTGCAGACACATGGCAGCTTGCATGCAGGGGGCCTCCTGGGAGGAGAGGGTCCAGCCTGGGTCCAAGAGAGGGAGGTGCCTGAGAGGCAGGACTCTGTAATACACCGGTCACTGGCAGGGATCCACAGTCCACCTGGCATCAGACGGCCCCTCCCCTCACAGCCTGCACGACTCAGACAAGTTTCAATCGAGTTTCAAGCCTGTGAACTGACATAATTGGACGTCAGGTGGTGGAAGTCCTTTATACCTTGAGAAGGAGATGTTCCGGAGTCAAGCTTACTGATTCTGGAATATTCCACCCTCGGCACAGGAAGCAGGAGTGACACAGAGCCCTGAAGGCAGAATGACACATCAGTCATGTTGACCTTCAACGGCACTGTGTCAAAATCCTGTTCTGAGCACATAGGTTGGGACAAATGTCATTCCCACAAAATGGATTTTGCTTAAAAAGAAATTGACGGCCTAACCTAGCATCCTATTAAGGAAATCTTCTCTGAAAATTGTGGGGGGCAAAGCCTGCCAATTCCCCCTCAGAATTTACCTCCTAAATTAAAAAAAAAAATTACTCGGAGGCCTCCAAAGCATCCCTCTATCTTTATCTTTGCCTTCCATTTCACAAACCTGGCATTCTCATCACAAGGCTCTTTCATAAAAATCGGTTTTCGGAGCAGATCGACAAGAGAGACACCGGTGATAGACGGTGCTGTCCTTTGTCGCTGAAGCCATTTCAACTGATGTTACTACTATCGGCAACCACAAGTGGGCCCATAAAATCAGCCATGTCCCCTGTGTCCCATTCTGGCCAGACACCTGGGGACCTTCATAATGCCTTCCCTGACCATCTGTTGACAGGGGCTGGCCCCGGGTATAATTCAATCAGCCAACTGACAGCAGAAAGCACAGGCTGAGCCCACAGAATGCTCAGCTGGGTGCGAGTGGAGGAAGCTCAAGACGTGTAGTCACCCACTCCCAAAGAGTTACCGAGGACCCATGCTTTCTCCTGCGCCCACCATCCCAGGTTCCAGGGGGTAGGGCAGTAAACGTCACCAAAGCTCACAATCTAGTAGAAGCGACAAGTGTAAAAAGAGTAAACGATAAATAAAGAGGTCGTTTCCGGTGGTGGTTAAATGCCATGGAAAACGCAACCAGCTAACGATGCAGTGACAAGGGCAGTACGTTGGGGAGGTGGTAAGGATTGGGGCGTCCGGGTGGCTCAGCTGGCTGAGCGACCGACTCTTGGTTTCCGCTCAAGTCATGATCTCACAGTTTGTGGCTTCCAGCCCCACGTCGGGCTCTGCGCTGATGGCGTGGAGTCTGCTAGAGATTCTCTCTCTCCCTCTCTCTGTCCCTCCCCTGCTCTTTCACCCTCTCTCTCTCAAAATAAATAAATAAACTTAAAAAAAAAAAAAGAGGGTGGTAAGAATTAAAGTCGGCCCTTGCCCACAGGGCGTGTACATTTTAGTTGAGGAAAACACTTGGCTAAACAAACAGGGACAGTCAGAGTAATATAACTTTGTGTGGTTGAGACCAGCAGGACAGTGAACTTCAGGGGGAGGGACGGGAGACACAGAAGATGTGTCAGGGAGGAGGAGCCCTGGGACCAGTCCTGAACTACGGGCCACGTGGAGAGTCACCAAAACCAAGCACCTTTCATGAACCAGGTCTTCACTATACCCATTTCACAGGTGAGGAGACTGAGGTTCGGAAAAACTAAGTGACTTGCCCAAGATTTCGCTGCTGTACATAACGGTGCCAAGTCTTCGCTACCCAAAGCCCATGCTCTGCCATGCAAAACTCTTGTGTCCTTAGGTCTCAGATAAGCACTCTGCATCCAAACATTTGATCCCATGGTACCAGGCATGGTCTCCCCGTGTTTCAGAGGGCAGGTAAGGCAGGAGGAATTCTCCTGGAAAAGTGAAGTCCCCGTCTTCTGTCCGGCTCTGATGGTAGCCTCCTCCCTCCCGCAGGGTCTGAGCCAGCCTGGGCGACAGCTTTGTGGCCAACAGAGGGAGCTTCAGGTTAATAAAATAGACTGGGGCAGAGCTTGTCAAGGGACCCAGCTCCGCTGTAATCACTAAACACACGTAACTCTCCCTGAGCCGTCGCACACCAGCTCCCAATTATCAGGGAAGGTCATGGGCCACAGAGCGGAATCCATGGATAGAAGCAAAAGGGCACCAGAGCGTGGGGACAGCCCACGCGAGCAGCCCAGAGAGTAGGACTCACAGTGTTTGGGGGTTGGGGTACGTTTTTACGTCTTCACCGTTTAAATCGACTTCGTTGAGTTTATAATTTGTACTCAATAAAGTGCCTCTGTTTTTCATATAGTCCCATGAGTTTTAACAGAGGTACACGCTCATACGTTCAAGGACGTGCGCGCTTTGATCGGGCCAACCTGTGAAACGTCCAGCAGGAATCTCACCACGTGCGTGTTGGCCCCAGGGAACCGTCTTAGCTGGTCTTTGTGAACAGACTATTTCAACAATCCACACCCGATGGACACTGTAAGTCCTGGGCCATCTAAAGTGCCGGAAACCATGCAGCAAGGTCTCCATCTGTCCACAGCTGACAGAGGAGGCCCTCCCACACCTGGGCTATCTGAGAGGCAGCACGGTATAGTGGGGAAGAGCACTGACTCTGGAGCCAGGCTGCCAAGCTCAGCCTGCTGCTGCCCCATGCCTCAGTTTCCCCTCCCTGTGACAATAGGTGATAATAAGCACCTATCTCCTCGGGACTTCTTGAGATCTTGATGTATTGATAAGCAGTGAGTGTCACGTGAGCACTGCCATCATCTGTGGTCCCAATGAGGGACAGAGGTTGGAACCAGTCATTACATGGGCCCGAGGGAAGCAAAAAGGAAAAAAGCATTCAGGTGAGAGAGAATGATTACCTTAGTCTATTGGATTCTTAGCTTGCGATCTAACCTTCTTTGAGGAAGAAAATAGGCCGTTCAATGGGCTGCTGGTGTCCAAGATGTGCACAGTTATGCGTGGGGTGAGGGACGAAACAGATCCTCGAGGCAGGACCTCACCCTGTGGCGGTCACAGCACAACTGCCCCTCCTGGAACCTACTGTAGAGCGTTAGCGTCCTTCGGTCATTTCTTAAGCCAGACATCAGGGCTGGGTCTGATTCCTTCTGTGGCCACGCCCGGGGGGAGTCGTTGAGCCCACATCTGGCCAGCAGGTCAGAGGGGGGAAACGCATCTGAATGGATGCCCCAAGATGGCTTAAAGCATAGACATGACACAGGGATGGGGTGTACCCCTCGTGGCTACCCCAGGAAGGAATTTGATGAGGCCTGAAGGAGAAAACTGTTATCCTCTAACAGGGAAACCTCCACCAGTCAGGGTGAGGTGCCCGCTGAGCTCCCAGACACCAAGCCTCTAATCCCTCACAGGCCACTCGTCACAGCGGACTCTCAGGGCACTGGTCTGTCTGCCCACTGTAAGCTTGGCTGTCGGGGACCTCATCCTTCCGGACCTCTAGTGTCCAGAGCAATACCCAGCACGTAGCAGGGCCGGCAAATGTTTATATTAGAACACGAACAAGGAGGAAGTCACTTAAGATGGCTCTAGTCCATTCCTGGCGAGGCTTATGTCAGGAAACACAATGCCACAGGCACCTGGTCTGATACAAAGCAGGTGTCAACACATGAATTAAACAAACTAATCTGGTGAATTTGTCCAGATTAGTGAGCGTTCCTCTGTGACATGTCCATTTCTAGAATGTCAACCCTCAGCTTGGGGGAGCTCGGTCAACTTGACCAAAGACCCGGGATTCAGGAGTGAATTCCCATGTGGACCTGGTGAAGAAAACATGTGCTCACAGGCTCTGTGATGAACTGAATGTTTGTGTCCCCCACTAGTTGGCTATATTTGGAGATCAGGCTTCTGAAGGTTAAATAAGGTCATAAGTGTCCTTACAAGAAGAGATCCCAGAGAGCTCTCTTTCTTTCTCTCTCCCACCCTCCACACCAAGAAGAACAGAGCATGTGGGCACATGAGAGATGGTGGCTGTGGACAAGCCAGAAAGTGGACCCTCACCAGAAATTTACCAGCACCCCAGCCTTGGCATTCCCAGTCTCCAGACTGTGAGAAAAGAAATGTCTGCTGTTTAAGCCACCAATCTGTGCTATTTTGTTACGGCGGCTGAACTGACTGAGACACGCTCCGTCATGCCCCTTCCTTCTGTCTTGTTCCTCCACCAGGATCTCCTCTCCTCATCTCCTGCTTTATGTTTTCTCCCCTGCATTCTGGTAGTTGAGCGTGAGGTCTTGCCGTCTGTCCCATAAGACTTTTCGAAGTAATTCTCCCAAATCAATGCACTGCTCTCTCTGAATGGGGGTTCTGGGGCATACACTTGTCTCTGCTTCCTGACATCCCATCCTAGATAAATCATGTCACTTCATGTTGGAAGAAGCCCAGAGGGCTCTCAGTCCAGTCCTCACCCGGGAAATTGGGTCTGCATAAATCCACAGCCGTAGACCTGTGGGAGGGGCCGGGATCAAGTGATGTCACCCAGTGAGAACAGGCTGGCTCATCAATATGCAAAGATCCCTTTAAAATCTGTTGTTTTGACCCCACCATCAACTGGTTGACCTAAGAGCAATGTGGAGACATTAGTTCAAAGGATGCAAAGGGCTAGAGACATGTGGAAAATACGGATTAGCCAATAATAGACCTCCCTGAACAATAAGGAACACTTGGAATTGTGTGCAGGGGACTGCTTCTACTGCCTCATGGATTAGTGAAGAAATAAATATAATCATTCTCTTACCCAATTCATAGTAAGTAATAGTGGCAGAAATAATCAACTCAAAATAAAACTGGCAGTGGCTAACATTGCACATGGTACAATTTGACCCAGAAAATTGGACTTCCTGGAATTAAAGGTGACAAAAGGAAACTCACAATGGCAGAAACCACAATCAGTAAGATTTCTTATTAATAATAAAGCTGCCCAACAAATTAAATCTCCAGAGCAAAAAAAAAAAAAAAAAATTATGTGAAAAGAATTGATTTCGATAAAAAAATAATTTCAGAGGAATAAAAGTGGAAACAATCAGAAGTAGTTTAACAGCCCTTTATAGAAAATTGACCAAGAAATTAAATTGGATAATAGAGTTTACTCGGAAAAATACATTTTCAATGAATATTCCCCAGTGCCAGCATAATTCTTATTCAAATATTTGTATTCAAAACACTGAGTGTAGAAAAAAGAAGCATCTGCCACGGCATTCCTCGGCCCAGGTACAGACAAAGTAGATGTTTCTGCACCCGTGACCCTGGGTGCTGCACGCTCCGTGGACAGGTGCAGAATGGAGATCCATTTAATGATCTAAAAACCAAGCAGCTCCGTCTCTCTGCCTTGCCTAGTCAACAGACTTCCCTTCAGAACGCCCATCCGGGTACACATTTATCTCTTAATCCCATTGTTTTCTTGCTGACCAGAAAGATCTCAGCTCAGCATCTCTTTCTGGATGGCCAGAAGAGAGCAGAGACCATTAACCCTACCCACCCATCAGACCCAGTGTCTCCCCCACACTGGGACCTCCTCCTTGGTGTTCAGAACACAAAGTAGTCTGCGTTTGTCGGCTAGGATTCTCCTGAATATAATATAAATGTCTTGATTTGGAAACAGTGGGGAGTGGGGAGGGCCCATAACTGATTTGGAGGCACTGGGACTCACTTCGTCATTGTTTTAACATGCTTTGCAAGGGCACCTGGGTGGCTCGGTCAGTTAAGCATCTGACTTCCACTCAGGTCGTGAGATCTGGGCTGCACAGAGCCTGCTTGGGATTCATTCCCTCTCTGTCTACCCCTCCCTGGCTCGCACTTTCTCTCTCTCTCTCAAAACAAATAAAGAAATCTTTTCTAAAAATGCTTTGGGCACCTGGATGGCTCGGTCAGGTAAGCGACCAACTCTTGGTTTCGGCTCGGGTCACCATCTCGTGGTTTGTGAAAGTTCGAGCCCCGCATCGGGCTCTGTGCCGAGAGCCCGGAGCCTTGCTTGAGATCCTATCTCTCCCTCTCTCTCTGCCCCTCCCAGCTCATGCTTCACCTCTCTCTCAAAATAAAGAAATAAGCTTTTTTTAAAAAACGCTTTGCAGGTTTGCTGTTGAAAAATCCGCTCGAAGAGGGGAAAGGTAGTGTTTGCTGTGTGGCCTCCGTACAGCCACACGCGATCATCAGCACTGTTGCCGGTGGGGATGCTGGTCCCTCTCTAGCTGTCAGCCACTGGCAGAGCTGGACGGGTGTCCATCTGAGAGCCACGTGTGACCCACAGTGGACATCCACCTGTGTTTCCTGAGTGAACGAGCGAGACCAAAGACACCCAAAAAACTGACGGAAAAGTGAAGACACCCAGATTTCCTTTCAAACCAGAACATCTATCATTCTGGATGGTTGGATGCGCAGCAGGACAAGAGCCCCACACCATGAGGGCCCACGGTATAGAACAAGGAGAAAATGTTCAGGGGAATCAAATCCATTTGCTTAAACTAGCCAGCATCAGTTGGCCACTTAGAGGCTAAAACTACCAACAGGAAGACAGTATGTTGGAGACCCACGTTCACCCATGCGTGCCACGTACAAGCACACAATGTGCACGGTCTCGCTGGGTGGCTGCAGGCCCCCCTCCAGGGCGGCCTGTGTCACAGAAAAAGGACTGGGCCTCAAAAAGGTCGCTTGGGGGAGCCTGGGTGGCTCAGTTGGTTAAGCATCTGACTCTTGGTCTCAGCTCAGGTCTCGATCTCAGGGTCGTGAGTTCAAGCCCCACACTGGGCTCTGCCTTGGGCATGCAGCCTACTTAAAAAAAAAAAAAAAAAAAGGTAGCTTGCACAAGTAAGGTACAAAAGTCTAAGTCGTGCTTGTCATTCATAGCTGTCCCTAAGAATGGCGGGACTTTTTACAAACACAGGTGCTTAAGGGCACCTGACATGGTAGGTCTGGAGGGAGCCCAGGGATGTTGAGAAAACTCCCCTACCCGCCCCCCCCACCCCAGGTAACACTGATGCTTATAAAGGTGGGCGTGTCAGAATCACCCAGGGAGACCGTACAATGCCAAAGCCGTGGCCTTGCCTCACTCGTCCAACCAGGATCTCCAGGAGGATCCTGAGTGGGGGGGTTTCTAAAAGCTGGGACCCAAAGCCTGCACTCCTTCCTCTGCACCATCCGTGTCCCTGAGATAAAGGAGTAATGCTGTCTGCTCCCCCGGAAGAGTCGTTGGCAGTGACCGAACCACAGCCACATAGCAAATCCAGCGTTTATCAGCAGATGCTGTTGTCTGTGTCTCCAAAGACAAATCCGCAGACTCTAACCCGTGAAGCCCCCCAGTGCCTGGCTCGCCCCCAGCTCGCACCATTAATCGCTCCAAAGCACCGCCACCCGCTGCAGAGGTTCAAGCCTAATAAGACTATTGCCATGAAGTCAGCTCCCCGGGGGTGCTGGGGGAACCCTGCTGCGCCCCGAGACAGCCCCACCCGAGCGGGCTCTGCTTCTGCGGGCACCGTGATGCCACGAGCCCACGCAGAGCTACGTTTGAAGGTCGGGCTGACCCATCCTCACAGCCAGCATCTGCCCAGCTCACCACACGGCAACAGCTCCGTGCCAAATGCCCGGCCCGCCACCTGCCAGGAGGCGACAAGAAAATCCTAGACCCGCCCAACCTCACAGTGGTGGCTTAACGCGGTACAGATGGCTAATGGCCCGCCTGGGCCCCGGAGGCTGGTGCTGACCATGGGCTGCGGTTCCCGAATTCTTCGGCAAGTCGGGTTCTGTCTCTTCCAGGCCTCTCTCCTGGGGAGGTGGGGAAAGTCTGCGAAGGGATGTGGATAACTGACGAGCTGGGCGTGTTTTCCTCAGGGCCACCCTGTCCTCCTGAATGAGGAGGACACTCCATCGGGAGTGCTTGGGGTCCGGGCCCTGCCCGCCGCAGACGGGGGCAGTTCAGGAGGACCAGGCCCCTGGGTGTGGCTGCCGGGGTGCACGGCGAGGCCAGACGTGCACGGTGCTAGAGAGGGTTCTAGAGGCCACAGGCTGGGTCAGACTCCGTCACTGCTGTCTTCTGGCCGTGACCTTGAACAAATGACCTCCTCTGCACCTCTGTGTCTTTCTTCATGCAAGGCACGTGAGAATACCGTCTTCGAAGCATCACTGTGACAATGAGAGGGAAGGTGGGCACGTAGCAGGTGCCTGACAAGAAACAGCTGTTGTCATCGCCGTGCGGAGCTCGTGTTAGGTGCCTACTCGCTAACTATCTGCGATACAAATAAATCAATACATGAATGAGTCATCCGAAGGGACTTTATAAGGAAACAACCCTTCTGGAAAGAGCAAACACCCTTGCCCCAGGGTGCGAGCGGAAGTCAAAATCCAGAATTTCAAAATAACCAGAAGCTGTCATTTACTCAGTAACAACTGTCCGCGAGGCTGCGGGAGCCCCAGCGCCCCGTCAACGGCCCCACAGCCCCCGTGGCTGATATTATTTTTCAGTTCATCAGATGGAGAAACCCGTCAATACTCTGAGGCCTGGCTTGCCTGCGATATATACATACGTAGGGCACACACATTATGTGACGCGGGCTTCATTATGGAACAAGGACCTCCTGGTATGTGCTGTTTAAAAAGAATGCAAGTTAAGGAGACAGCAGGTGACCGATTGGCACAGCTCACTTCCACAGGACGGTTAACTGCACCGTCTCTGATGAAGTCGTGCGGGAGCAGAGGCTTCAACACGGTGAGGGCGTGAGCCAGGTGGATGCACCTGGGGACAGTGTTTCAGGAGAGGATCTGGGTGGCAATGCTTGGATTTCCTGGGGAGAGAGAGGAGGCAGTAGAAGCCGGAGTGGGGGAACCAGAGCCCGGGGGACAGCAACGAGATACCAGAGTGGGGGGAAACCAGGGGAGGGTGACAGGCAAGGGCCTCGCCGACGTGCAAGGACTCTGGGTTTCTTCCTCAGCTGACGGGAGCCCCTGTAGGGCTCGACCAGAGGAAAGGAATGATCTGACTAGAGGTTTCGTTCAGACCTGTCTGCTATTTTGAAGAAGGTGAAGACAGAAGGCGAATTAATAAGCTACCGCCAAAACTGTTATCGGAACATGAATGTTATTAATTTATTTAATCCTTGCAACAACACTGTAAGGGAAACGGAGGCAGAGAGAGGTCAGGTAGCTCGCTCAGAATCACACAGCCGGTAAGCAGTTGAGCTGGGATTTAAAGCAGGCCACCTGCAGGTGCGTGGTGCTAAATATCGTGGGATATGGACCCATCCAGTGTAACGTGCTGATCACCCATCCAGTGATCAGGAGGCAGGGAACTGTCTTCCCACCACAGGGAAGGGAAAACCCACTCATTTAGTAATTCTTGAGTAAATATATAAACCAAAAGAAGTCATTTCCTTACTTACGTATTCATTCATCTCAAAACATTATTTGCAAAGGTTCAATTAAGAAAAGAGTATAATGGCGCGCCTGGGTGGCTCCGTCGGTTGAGCGTCTGACTTCGGCTCAGGTCACGATCTCATGATCTGTGAGTTCGAGCCCCGTGTCGGCTCTGTGCTGTCAGCTCAGAGCCCGGAGCCTGCTTCAGATTCTGTGTCTCCCTCTCTCTCTGCCCCTCCCCTGATCACACTCTCTCTCTCTCTCTCCTCTCAAAAATAAATAAAGATTTTTAAAAAAAATCAAAAAAGAAAAGAGTATATTAACACTAATTAAGCTATGACACCTTATTCCTATAATAGCCCTGTGAAGCAGATATTATCATCCCCATTTCACGGATGAAGAAACTGAGGCTCAGCAAGTGTAAGTGACATGCCCAGGGCTTCATACTATGGACACAGACCTCATTCTTACCCTAAAGACTCTCCCCTACACCATCCGGCTCCGGCCCTGGAAGAAAAACACACACTGTGTTATCATAGGACAGGGGGAACATGGCGTTGCCCACGCTAGACAACCAGACTGAAGCTCGAGCCAGAAGAATAAATGAGAAAATTTGGCGAATCTATTCTGGGAGCCAGGGTATTTACCACTGCCCAAAACCTCCAGAACTGGGAAAGTGATGGTGCCCCTATGAAACCAGGTTGACAGCTGTCACCAAGCTCTTCCTGGCGGTGAAATCCAGTGGGGAAAAAAACAGCAAACACCCTCCGCGTTACGAGGGAGGACGAGAGAGTTCCAGGTGTTCCATTGTTCAAGGGAAGCGGCACAGGGGGAGCGATGGCTCAAACCAGGCTTCTGAAGTATCGGCTGGGAGCTGTCAGTTACCACGCAGACGAAACACAAGCAAGTCTTTGCAGGCCGTTGCCCAGGAATATCAGAGCAACGGGCCCCGCCTGCTGGTGACACCAGGGACCTGCTGGCCACGTCGGAAGGGGGGCGGCCTGGGCACCAGAGACGGACACTGTGCCTCCTCCCTCCCGTGGAACTGCCGCTCGCGTGCACCTGGAGAAGAGAAGTCCAACCTGTTCCATCCTAGTGAGCACGCCCTGAGCCCCCGAAACGGGCCGGAGCTAACCTCCCCAACAGCTCTTCGTATCATTCAATCCCACGATGACGTTCATATCTGGGGGTCCCTGGGCAGCTCTGGCCGTTGAGCCTCTGACTTCAGCTCGTGGCTCATGACTTCGATCCCCACGTCAGGCTTTGTGTGCTGATAGCACGGAGCCTGCTTTGGAGTCTCTGTCTGCCTCTCTCTCTCTCTCTGTCTCTCTCCTGCTCACGCACTCTCTCTCTCAAAAATATATAAACATTGAGGTGCCTGGGTGGCTCAGTCTGTTAAGCGTCTGACTTTGGCTCAGGTCATGATCTCACTGTCCATGAGTTCAAGCCCCGCGTCAGGCTCTGTGCTGACAGCTCAGGCCCTGGAGCCTGCTTCGGATTCTGTGTCTCCCTCTCTCTCTGCCCCTCCCCCGCTCATACTCTGTCCCTCTCTCTCTCTCTCTTAAAAGTAAATAAACATTAAATAAATAAACCTTAAAAAAATTTTTTTACATTTATTTATTTTTGAGAAACAAAGTGAGACAAAGCGTGAGCAGGGGAGGGGCAGAGAGAGAGGGAGACACAGAATCTGAAGCAGGCTCTGGGCTCCGAGCTGTCAGCACAGAGCCTGACGCGGGGCTCGAACCCACCAGCCGTGAGGTCATGACCTGAGCCCAAGTCAGACGCTCAATCAACTGAGCCAGGCGCCCCAATGACATTTTTTTTAATGTGTGCTTTATCTCTGTGTCAGGTATGTGGACCTATGTGGCGCGGGCCACATAGCTGATAAGCGGCTTTCCGAAGTCCAGCTTCTTGGATGCCAAAGCCGTACCCCATTCACTTTGCTGGAGGTGAGGCCACCTCCTCAGATGAACCCTTCTCTGTGCGCCCCGAGGCTCAGACCTAGTGGAACTTCTCACCGCTCCCCAGCAGACCCTCCAGTCCAGCCAGGGGGCCCAGGGACCCCCATTTCCCAAACGCTCTAGGCCCCGCCCACATTGTAGTGTTGCTTACCATCCCGCCAGTATCCGCGCCCCTGCCCCCGAGCCCCCACAAACCCCCACTGCTGGAGCACCCGGGACTGCCCTCTGCGAGGATCTGGCCGTCAAACCTTGAGTGCCAGTTGACCGCAATAATCAATAGCAGAGTTAATGATTTGTGTCCCATTGTTTCTCACCTCTGCAATTAGGTTATGACATATCTGAGCTCTGGTAGGGAAGGGGTGGGGAGGGTGGAGAAAGACGAGTGGTGGCTGTCACACATGCCCAGACCCCTATACTTCCCCGGAGCCGAGCACAACAAGAAGAAATGCAATATGCAAGCATAACGTGTTGGTGCTTTCTGGCCAAGGGTTGGGACCGGGCAAGCCTATAAAGGAGCAAGGGAGGGGGCTATGGGGCCTATATGACCCCCTGTGGCCTGTGGGTCCACACCAGAGCCTTGCACCTTCAGATTCATCCATCCACCAGGCCAAGTTGTAAATGAAACTCACAAGATATGCCTTTAAATATCTCCTATTTAGTGACACAAATGTGTGTCATACATTTAGTAACACAAACAGGAGATACTTAATTTTTTTTTAATTTTTTTTTTTTGCATTTATTTATTTTTGAGAGACAGAGAGAGACAGTGCGAGCAGGGGAGGGGCAGAGAGAGAGAGGGAGACACAGAATCAGAAGCAGGCTCCAGGCTCCGAGCTGTCGGCACAGAGCCCGACACAGGGCTCGGGCCCACGAACCGTGAGATCATGACCTGAGCCGAGGTCGATGCTTAACGGACTGAGCCACCCAGGCGCCCCTTAAATAGGAGATATTTAAAGGCATATCTTGTGAGTTTTACCATCCAAAACCATCCCCTAAAAGGTACAACCACCTGGAGAGGTAATCCTTGGGCTAACAGAATTACAGAGTAAATTGGAAAGAAACTAATACTATGGCAGAGTGGACAAGAGCCCAAGTTACCCGCCTCTAAATCTAGTCCAAATGTGCACTAACTATACAAACAAGGGCAACGTGTCTGGGCTTCACTTTCCTCATCTGGAAGGTGGGTTTAAGAAGCTTATTAAGCTTTTTTAAAAGCTCTTTTCACGGTGCTCAATCAATACTGTGCGTTGTTATGCTTTGTTCTAGAATTTCTAAGCAAGGAAGAGGAAACGATGGTTGTGGTGGGTTTTCATCATCAAAGTTGAAGAAAATCATTCACAAGCTTGATCTCATGTCTTATATTTCAAAACCGTTTACCCCCATTGAAACTACTTATCACCTGTGCAATGAGCCAATCCCAAAATGCATTGCCCAAATAGACATCTACCCATATTGTTGTTCCCACCTCATCTGGGAGGAGTAGCCAGATGTAATTTGCTAACAATTCCCACCTCCGAGGCCAAGCAAGGGCTGGCATCTCCCACACAGGCTCATTGTACAAATTCCCACATGCAAGTTTTGGCAGCATAATGGAGAAGAAAAAAATAAATAAAGGCATGTTTATTCATATTACTTGGTTGCATAAAAACACACGAATATTCCGTAAAATTTTCAGTGGAGCATAACATTAGCATTGGCCCCATAACTTGTTGCTAATGCCAAAATTGCCATTCAAAGAGGGAACATTAATTTATTTCTGGGAACACGTTACAGTGGAGAACTAAGGACAAGGTGCCACAGAGCCATATCCGTGAGAGCTGTCACCCAAAGTTTAAAAAATAATAGTCGTTTACATAATAATAATAGAAAACTACAAGTCAGAGAACACTCAGAAAGATTAAGAAGCTCAGAAAGATTAAATAATCTTCTTAAAGTCACTCAGTGAATTTTTATTTCCAACAAGAGTGAGCTGGGTAACTCAGACAAATGTTTCCAATAAAGATCATTTAAGGGCACCTTGGTGGCTCAGTTGGCTAGGCATCTGACTGGTTTTGGCTCAGATCATGATCTCACGGTTCGTGGGTTCAAGCCCCCTGTCTGTGCACTGACAGTGTGGAACCTACTTGGGATTCTCTCTCTCCCTCTCTCTCTGCCCCTCCCTTACTCGCACTGTCTCTGTCTCTCTCAGATTAAATAAATACCATTAAAAAAAAAGAAAAGACCATTTAAAAAATCTGGACAAAAGACAAAGAGAGAAAACAATATTCTTGAGAGCACCAATGCACTAACAAAATAGTGACGATTCTTTGGTTGGGATCCAATAAAGGACTGGAACCCTGACAGTTCAGCCCAGTGCTCAAGTTTGCTTTAGTTGTGGGATATTTGTTGATCAAATTGAGATAGCCAAAAGGTTGAGCAGTACTTCTGAAGCCTTGTTGAACTAGGGGGAATATTACTATCCAGTGCCTTCTGAGGAAGGAAATCTAGGTACACCACCCTTCACGTAGCCTGGAGGGCAATAAAGGAACATACCCTAGCATTAAGAGTAAACTGATGTTGGGGTTCCTGGATGGCTCAGTCGGTTGTACATCCGACTCGGCTCAGGTCATGATTTCGCCGTTTGAGAGTTCAAGCCCCGTGTCGGACTTTGTCCTGACAGCTAGGAGCCTGGAGCCTGCTTCAGATTCTGTGTCTCTCTCTGCTTCTCTCTCTCTCTCTCTCAAAAATAAATAAAAACATTAAAAAATTTTTTTTTAAAGTAAATGATGTTAACCAGCTCTTTCATGGACAGTGGTCTGGATTCCCATCATCTGATAGCCCAGAAAGCCTCAATTTAGATTAAAATAAATTTAGATTAAGATGGCCCAGATTAAGTAGTACCTCGAGATCCATGGTGAAAACAACAGAAATCCTCTCCAGATATAAAGAATATTGTGGGGCGCCTGAGTGGCTCAGTCGATTGAGCGTCCGACTTTGACTCAGGTCATGATCTCGCAGTCTGTAAGTTCGAGCCTCGCGTCGGGCTCTGGGCTGACAGCTCAGAGCCTGGAGCCTGTTTCGGATTCTGTGTCTCCCTCTCTCTCTGCCCCTTCCCTTCTGCTTTGTCTTTCTCTGTCTCAGAAATAAACATTAAAAATAAAAAAGAATATTGTTCTAGGCCTCAAGTTATTTTAACAAATAAATTCTCACTACAATGTCCAGAATATAATCAAAGAAAACCAGTCACATGTGAAGACAAACACCATGAGCTAGCAGAAAAATCGTACAACAGAAACAAACCCACAGAGACTCCAGATGTTGACATTATTAGATGCTGCTTATGAAACAATTATACTTTTGTACATAAGTACATAAAATTCAAGTTTTAAAGCCTCACAAAAAAATCAGAAAATCTAGGAAGTCACATCATAGGCTTTTTTAGATAGAAGTTATAGACCTGAAATATATAACAAATTAAGAATTCAATGGAGGAATTTATAGCATATTAGATACGGGTGAGAAAAGACCTTCCAGAGCAAAACACTATGCTACAGGAGACAGAGAGAAAGAGAAACAGAGAAAGAGAGGAAAATAGAATGATTTTTTTATCCAAAATTATTTGAGAAAAAACAAAGAAAAATAGAACAGGTTAGGTAAATAAATAGCACATTATGAGATGGTGTATTTAAAGAAAAGTATATCAATGATTTCAAGAAACATCAATAAAACAAATGCTCCAGGTAAGACAAAGTTTAGCATAATGGACTAAAAGTATATATTATGAAGACTACACTGTATGTTATCTAACGTGAGAACACTTTCTTATATATAAAAGAAAAACATTCATGCATGTTTATCAGAAAAAGTGTCAAGCATTATTATTTTAAATTCATTTCTATTCTACATTTTATCAGTATGTAAATTATTAAAAGGACTTCTTTGTGATTTGTGATGAAAAATAAAAAATAAAAGTAATATTTTATTTAGAAGCACTGCATCTAAGATGTAAAGATGTGAGAAGATCGAAAGTAAAAGAATGGTAAAGGATATCCAGGCAAACACTAGCTAAAAGAAACGAGTGCAACTATATTAATAATAAAGCTAAAATAGGGCCCCTGGGTGGCTCAGTCAGTTAAACATCCAACTCTTGATCTCAGCCCAGGTCATTATCTCAGGGTTTGTGAGTTCAAGCCCCACATTGGGCTCTGAGCTGACAGTGTGGAGCCTGCGTGAGATTCTCTCTCTAACCACGTCCCATGTGCTCTCTGTCTCTCTCTAAAATAAATAAACATTAAAAAAATAAAAAATAAAAAAGCTAAAATAGAACCAATAGCAAACAGCATTTTTAGGAATAACGAGGATTATTTCTCAATGAAAATTGAGATCAATTTTAAATAATTGGGATCAATTATTTAAAAATTATAGCAATTCTAAAATTTGATGCACCTAATAACATGGCCTTAAAATATATAAAGCAAATATTTATGGAACTATAAGGAAAAAGAGACATTTACAATACAATGGCAAATGCTAGCACACTCCTTTAGTAATTGGTAAAATAAGCAGACAATTTATTGTAAGGAAAGCTTCAGAAGAACAAAAGCACTAACCTGATGGAAACTAAAATACAAAACATAAGTGAAAAATACCATTTTTTAAAGGACCGTATTGTGAGCCATAAAGCAAGTCTTAACAAATTTCAAAAGGTTGTAATCCCATAGAGTTCCACTGTGCCATATGTCACTAACTAGACACAAAATGGCTGTTTCAATTTAAGTTAATTAAAGTTAAACAATATTTAAAATTCATTTCCTCAGTTACACTAGCCACACTTCAGTGGTTACTAACCACATGTAGCTAGTGGCTACTTTATTTGTAATTCTCAGTCCTTTTTTAGTTTTCTCTATAACAGTTATACCATGCTAAAACTTTTTACTCTTTAGTAACAAACTTTTTCTTTACTAATATGTGTTTTGTCTGTCTTCCCACTTCGAAGGATACTCTGTGAAGTCAAGAACCGCATTTATCATATTTGCCCTGGGGCCTACTTAGTAGAATTTTGTTCAATTAATTAATTAATGGTTCTCTCCTTGTTATGTTTTCTTATAATATAAACTGAAGTTGGCAGACTGAATGGCAGAACGATCCATGTCAAATGGAAGTTTCAAGCAAGAATTCTTATAGAGAGGTGGTGAAACATTTCACTTTTGCTATTGGTGATACATCCTAGAAATGGCTAGGTGCTTCAGTTTTGAATTCAAGGAGCCATAGAAATAGCCAAATCCAAGAGGTCGAATATCTGGAGTCACACCTGCCTCAATGATCTAAAATCACTATCTTTTGGCAAAAGTTGTTTACAATAACCTTGTACTATTTTTCCCCCCAAGAACGGGTTATGGACTCTGTCCACCAAGATCTTTAGCAATTAATGGGAATCACCAACGAGAGCACGCATTCCCATCAGTCCGAGAATATCATGTTATCCATGGGGTGATTAGAAATGAGGCAGAAACAAAATCAGACATGCGTTGTGTACCATGCTTCTGCTGAAACAATACAGGACCGCTAGAAAGTTCTAAACAAAGAATAAAAGAGAGAAAGGGGTGTTTTGGCTAATGTTTGAATTTTGAAACATTATAGCTTCCCTGAATTAGGTGAGAAGGTCATACTTTTTGCTTCACTGTCCCCGGCTTCCATGGAATGTTGGTTTCAATAGAGAAGGGTTTATATATAAACCTATGTAAAAAGTGCCTCTTGGGTGCCGGGGTGGCTGAGTGTCTGTCTCTTGATTTTGGCTCAGGTCACAATCTCACTGTTTATGAATTCGGGCCCCGTGTTGGGCTCTGTGCTGACAGTGTGGAGCCTGCTTGGGATTCTCTCTCTCTTTCTGCCCCTCCCCAGCTCACATTCTCTCTCTCTCTCTCTCTCTCTCTCTCTCTCTCTTTATTTATTAGCATAAATAAAAAACTTTGTAAAAAAAGTGAATCTCTTTGAGCCAAGCTTGGAGAATGGCATCACCTGCTTCTATGACATCAATAGACATCATGTATGAACAAAACCTTCCTCAAATTTGCAAACCAAAGCAGTCTCTTTCTTTTCTATAATAGTTATAGAAATAATTCAACAAAGAATTATTACACTCAGATCATGTATCATGTGGCAGGCACAGATCTGGTTACAGAGGTTTTAGCTATAAACTAGACACACAGGCTCCCTGTTTTCATGGAGCGTGCATTCTAGAAGGGAAGAAAAGCAATAAACGAGCACACAAGTAAATACACAGAATAACTTCAGATAGAGATAAGTTCTATGAAGAAAATAAACCAGGGGGCTTGGCACAGAGAGGTGGAGAAAGATAAGCTGGGGAGAGGGTTAGCTATTCCCAAAAGGTGATATTTGAAGAATAAGACAATGCCAGCCCAGAGGAGACCTAGAGCGGCCTGTCCAGCAGAAGTCTCTGTGGAAATAAGCATGCGTGATGTCTGTATTGTCCAATGCCCTGGCTGTGGAGCACTTGAACGGTGGTTAGTGCAACTGAGGAACCAAATTTTTCATGTATCGCATTTTAATCTATTTGAATTTCAATACCACACGTGGCTAGTGGCTTTCGGATTTGACACAAAGCATTCTAGCAAGGGGAGAGCCAGTGCCAGAGGATTGGTAATGGGAGCCAGCCTTGTGGGTTGGAGAGAGAAATCTAGCATATCCAGACCGTGGAACATAAGGCGGAGAGTGGTAGGCGGCAGCCATATTATGTATGTGCACTGTGAGGGCTCAGATTTTGTTCTCTGCAGAAGTGGAAGCCATTTGAATGGTTTAAATAGGTGATCTGATTGCCTGTGACACGGGTTGGCCAACTTTTTATAAAGGGCCAGACAGTAAGTATTTTAGTTTTTGCAGGTCACAGAGTCCTGTCACCGGTAAGCACAAAAAGAGTCACAGAC
The DNA here is from genome assembly GCF_028749965.1 of Puma concolor. NCBI lineage: Eukaryota > Metazoa > Chordata > Mammalia > Carnivora > Felidae > Puma > Puma concolor. The sequence continues at coordinate 117,130,209 of NC_141674.1, forward strand.
TATAAACGAATGAGCATGATGACCCTGTTCCAGTGGATTTTATTTACAACCTTATTACAGTTTTATTGACCTACAGCTGGTGGTCTGTCACTTGCCAAGCCCTGACCCAAGATCCTGTGGCAAACACTGCTAGCTGCCTCTTCCACCCTCTCTCTCTTGCTTCATCATTGCTAAGAGAGCCCCAAACTTGTTCGGGGTAACTATACGCACAACTAAAACTGCTCACTGTCCCAGATCCCCCAAAACTAGGGTTGACCGTGAGCCTCAGTTACGGTCAATGAGATGTAAGCAGATAGCTCCAGATGGGGCTTTTAGAAAAGCTTTTTAAGAGAGCCAGCCTCAGCTGGCCTGCTGTCATTCAAACTTTTGCCCTTTTTAAATTTTTGTTAAATTATTTATTTGAAAGAGAGAGAGAATCCTAAGCAGGCTCCATGTTCAGCCCAAAGGAGGGCATGGCGGCAGGGGGGGGGGGGGTGGCGGGGGGGTTCGATCCCATGACCTTGGAATCATGACCTGAGCCGAAATCAAAAGTCGGACACTCAACCAACTGAGCCACTCAAGTATCCCTGCCCTCTTTTTCTTTTTTTAATTCCTATCTGGAACTCAGATGGATATGGAACAGGCATCGTGTATATATGAGTCAACATAAATAAGACTGGAGGCTACAGGGGCACTTGGGTGGCTCAATCAGCCAAGCATCCGACTCTTGGTTTCAGCTCAGGTCATGATCTCATCATTCATGAGTTCAAGCCCCAACTTGGGCTCTGTGCTGACAGCACGTAGTCTGCTTGGGATTCTCTCTCTCTCTCTATCCCTCCCTCCTTCCCTTTCTTCCCCTTCCCTTCTCACGCTCACTCTTTCTCTCTCAAAATAAATAACTAAACTTAAAAAAAAAAAGAATGGAAGTTACATGCTAAAGATAGCAGAGAACAATCCAGAAAGTGTCAGATCTCTGGTTTATCATTTAGCAGCCATACCAGCCATGGACTGACTTTCTCCACACTTAGGCTCTTCTAACTGAATTCATTATTTCCAACTGATTCCCTTCCTAGCTAATACACACAGATCTTCAAGAAAATATGGCTACTGACATGATGAGGCTGAGATGGGGTAGAATGTTGTCATGATATTAATAAAAGATAATCTCTCACAAGCTACTGCTCCATAACAAACAGCCACAAAATCACTCGGCATACAACAAGCAACTATTTCTCATGTGTCTGTAGTCAGCCGGGGTGATTCTGATATCGTTGCTGTGTTCAACTTGGGTCCAGGTCTGCTACACAGAGCTCCCATACACCTTGGATCAGCCGCCCGGCAAGGTCATGTTCTTCTCACGGCAATGACAGAAGAGGAGTAGGGCAAACAGAACACATAAGGGTTCTTAAGGACTGGACTTGGAACTAGCATGCTGTCACTTCTTTCCACATTCCACTGGCCCAAGTAAGTCACCCAACTGAACCCAGCGTCACGGACTGGGAAAGTACATGCCACACTGAGTCAGAGGAAACACAAATTATAGGGCAAATGGAATGGATAAAGTGAGGGGTAAAAAACTAGGACTAACAATTTAAATATACACAGACAGAGAATATGAAGAAGACAGCTCACTGGAGAAGATGCTTTGGTCACTGTGAAATCTTACTGAGTCTTGTGGAATCTCATTAAGAAGAGTCAGCTCTTGGGTGGCTCCGTCAGTTAAGCATCCAACTTCAGCTCAGGTCATGATTTCACGGTTCATGGGTTCAAGCCCCACGTCGGGCTCTGTGTGCCGACAGCTCGGAGCCTGGGGCCCGCTGCAAATTCTGTGTCTCCCTCTCTCTCTCTCTCTGCCCCTTCCCTCCTCGCTCGCTCTCTCTCTCAAATACAAATAAACACTTTAAAAATTGTTTTAATAAATAAAAACGAAAAAAGAAGAGTCAGCTCTCAAGTCTTCTTGCTAGAAGGTGGAATAGGAATTATGCCTTTCCCCTTCAGTTATTAACATATTCTACAGCAAACTATCCATGATTCAGAAATCCTCATAAGATTTCCATAGATTCAAATAATAATTTCCAGACCCTAAAATAGTACATGTGAAGTAGGAGGGCTCAGAAACTAGGGTTGGACCTTCCACGAGGATTCTTTCCATTAAAAAGTAATAACCCTACCATACCCTTAACAATAACCTTTAGCATTAAAGACACTCGCTTGTGTCTGGTCTTTGAAGATCCCTGATATAGACAGCCTGGAACGGGGAATCCCGTGACAATGATAACGATGTGATGATGATTAAAAATAACATGTATATAATACTTACATAGTACTAAATGCTGAGAACTGTTCTGTGCATGTGTAGCTTTAACTCGTATGGTTCTCTCAACAACTTCCTGAAGCAGGTACTATTATTACCACCATTTTTCAGATAAGAAATCCGGGGCACCGGGAGGTTCACTATCTTGCCTTTATCACACAACGAGTAAGCGGCAAAAGTAAGATTTGGACCCGGGAAGTCTGGCTCCAGAGCCTATGCAGGGAACCGCAACTTTAAAGTCTTTCGAAAAGAAGACAACCCTACGGCACTTACGGATATGTTGCACATTAATCGACATCCATTATTTATTCAAAGCCATGGAGCTCATTTAAATTAACAGGTCTAGGTAAACCTAGGAACACCACCTGGTGAAAACCGTTGTCTCTTTCCCCCCTTTCAGGAAGATTAGGATCATTAAATTCTGGAGGCAATGATAGTTTAATTAAAAGACATTGTGGTAAGGGAATGTTTCATTTGGGAGGGAGAGGCACTGCTTATTAGAGTGTCCCGAGAGGGACCAACGTGCTGACAGCCGATCAGATGCTGGAAGGATGTCACTGTTGGAGGCTGTAATTCTTGGACTTGAAAACACGTGCTAGTACCCAGCGCACCATTAGCTGAGGCACCAGGGGACACTTAAAGTGGCAGTGGATGGCTAGCTTTTTGCTCCTATAGAATCTCTGATTTATAAGGAAGTTGGTAACATATTTCTGCAGCGGAAAGAACACAAGACTGGAAGACAGACAGCTGGACGTGGGGCTCTGGGGTCAGGCACGCCGTCCCACAGCAGCCAGTCCTCAGCTGGGGGAGCACTGGGAAGGCAAGACTGGAATTGCCCTTGCCCCCCAGGAACCTCACCCGGTAGAATAGGCATAGAGGTGAGACTGTTCCTTCCAACACCACACGGTAGACATCATGGAGGGGTCGTGACCACACAGAGAAGGGACAATACAGGCCTGGAAGGAAAGAACAGTATACAGCTCAGAGATCAGCATGGCCCTGCCTTCCTCAGACAGAAGCTCTGAAGGTCAATACGGCACCGAGGTGGAAACATCTGAGGGGCAAAACTCGTTCTAGAAGACCACCTTTTACGACTCACTCTGCCAGTCACAAAATCAAATGGCTTCGAGTGCAAGCTAACGAAATCGTAGGAGCCAACCCCCTCAGCTTGCAAGTGAAAAGACAATCAAGGTTTGGGAAGGAGTAAAAATAAAACTAGATTTAAACCAGCTCTTTACATTCTGAGCCCGCTCACTCTTTGCCAACACTCCGGGGTTAGGAGTTAACTTACGAGTGAACCTGAAACCTATCTGATCTAGCCCTGCCTTCTCCCAAATGGGAGCTGAACGTATGGTGTTTACAGAGTTTTCAACAACTTGCGCTAAATGGGAAATGTTATAAAATTTTATGTGCGGTATAATCTCAGCTACTCTGTGTGCATGCGCGCATCCATGCATGCGTGTGTGTGTGTGTGTGTGTTGAACCAACACAGGATTTTTTTTCAACTTACAATTTTGAAGGAAGGCAAGAAATTAGATAAACAAAAAGGACAGCAATATTGTCAATGGGAGAGGCATGTGAACCGACGTACTGAAGCAGGAACGAGCCTGATACACAAAGCGTAACTACAAAAATGACTGAATGTGATCCCCTTACCCTGGGGGTAAGGGCAAGGTTAGGATACAGCTGAGTCTGGATTTAAATCCAAGCCAGCCACATCACCTAAGATAAATTTTTAACTGCTGGGTTATTCCTTTCTCCGCCGACATCTCCAGCAAATATTTGTCAAGCACCCACTGTGAGTAAAACTAAGTGCTGGAGTGCTAAAGTCTATGGAATTGCCTCAGTTTCCCCAGCAATCAGAGTTCAGCCAGGAATACCTACCTTGCAGGGGCGCCTGGGTGGCTCAGTCGGCTGAGCGTCCGACTTCGGCTCAGGTCATGATCTCACAGCTCGTGAGTTGGAGCCCCACGTCGGGCTCTGTGCTGACAGCTCACAGCCTGGAGCCTGCTCCGGATTCTGTGTCTCCCTCTCTCTCTCTCCCCCTCCTCCGCTCATGCTCTGTCTCTCTCTGTCTCAAAAATAAATCAACATTAAAAAAAAAAAAAACAAACCTGTCAGTAGGAAGGAACTGACTCTGAGCCTCACAATGAACTTCAGTGTCTTGGTCCTAAAGCCCAGAATGAAAAGCATGCCTGCCTTTGGTTTCAAAAATGGGATGCAGTGGGTGTCCTACACGGAGAAGAAGGCCAGGTCTCCAAGGTGGGATGATGTTTGCCATCATTCCAGAGCACCCAGGAGTATAAAATGGCCCATCTGAAATTTGAGAGTCGGCCAACTGGATGTCAAAATTTGGCTTATACTCACAAGGGGAAGAGAAAAATTTCCTCAGGAGGGAAGAAACATTCAGAGGGAACTGCGGACTTTCAGAGCCTGGAAGGACTCAGCAATCAATAGTCCTCGAAGAGCGGAGGCGGCTGGGAGAGGTCATAAAAGTGGAGGAACTTGCCCGAAGGAACGCAGCCAGAGGGAGCGGTGTCTCAGCTTGGGTTCCCCAGAGCCCAGAGCCTAAGGCCAAGACAAAGACTTGGGTACAGGTGGTGTATTCAATGGCTGATCCCAGGAAACAGCGGATAGGAAGACGCAGTACGGGAAGGAGGAAAAGCCGGGCAAAGAGGGCATTGCCCAAGTCACTGTTTACGGGCAACAGGGGCTCAGACTCCAATAGAACGTCCTTGAATGCCCCTCAGGACTCTCAGGACAAGAGGCAGGAAGCATTCGTCTGGCAGGTCCTGCCACTGAGAGGTAGATCGTCCCCGGAGGTTTTAGCCCCCGCATCTCTGCGCACACACTGGCCGAGCAAGCTCTCGTTGGCTCCACTGTTGAAAGAGCCCGAGGACAGATAGCCAACGCAAGGGCCACCAGTACAATGCGATCAGCAGAGACAGAACCAGCGCCTGCATAGACAGCTGCCCACCCAGCCATGGCTGAACCCAGAGCGTGGGCCAGAGGAATGCTACCGGAGGACCGGGGGGGATCTGCTGATTTCGAGCCCATGCCCTAACGTGAAAGCCTATTCTACGGAGCACAGGGGTATGACGATGACCTAGACAGTTTCTGAAAGACACAGGGGCCCATGCTCCCATCACCATCATCTAACCAGATCCTCGGTTCTAACCAGAGACCCCTTTGCATCTTACCTTGCAGACCAAAATCGTGTAATTGTACAATTCCAGAATTGTGTTATTCCATCTCTACCTTGGGGTTGTAAGGCAATCTCGGACACTGATGTTAACAGGGAACTCTGAGCTCCTGGAAGGCACAGGCAACACTGTGTCCTAACAGGATGTCGAGATAGAAATCTCGCCTCTAAACACCCTTTACGCCAGCTTTGAAGTCAATGCGTGATAGAGACTTGAAAGAAAATGAGTCAATTCTAAAGGAGCATTGAAGCAGCAGAATCCACGCTACCCTCTCCTTGCTAGGCTGCTCCTGACGTTCTCCAAACAAACTCGGCGGACAAATTAAGTGGAGGAAAGTGAAGCGTCTGGGAATGTCAAAAAAGTGACAGGAGATGCCAAAAATCTGTCAAATCCCTCTGCAGAGGTGCATACGCACAACCACGCGAGCCCTGCCGTCGAGTTCATTGTTCTAGGAAGCCTGCCCGGTGCCATGAACGCCTCACAAACTGAGCTGGGTGAGCGCCCGGGGAAGGCAGCTGTGTGCCAGGAGCACTGCGAAAAACGCTCCTTATGCACGCCTGCATGCATTCCGGCAGCAGCAATTCGACTTCCAGATATCAGGTGGTTTCCTATTTTAAAAGACATATCATGTAGTAGAACGCCAAATGAACATTCATTCTTTTTTTTAATTTTTTTTAATGTTTATTCATTTTTTGAGACAGAGAGACAGAGCACGGGTGGGGGTGGGGGGCAGAGAGAGAGGGAGGCACAGAATCCGAAGCAGGCTCCAGGCTCCGAGCTGTCAGCACAGAGCCCGACGCGGGGCTCGAACCTCCGGACCGTGAGATCGCAACCTGAGCCGAAGTCGGACGCTTAACCGACTGAGCCACCTAGGCGGCCTCGTTCTTTTTTAAACGTTTATTTATTTATTTTGAGAGAGAGCACAAGCAAGGGAGGGGCAGAGAGAGGGGGAGACAGAATCCCAAGCAGGCTCCACACTGTCAGCACAGAACCGGATGCAGGGCTCAATCCCATGAACATCAAGATCATGACCTGAGCCGAAATCAAGAGTCAGACGCACCCCCACTCATGCTCTGTCTCTCTCTTACTCAAAAATAAATAAACATTAAGAAAAAAAAAGTCAGACGCTTAACCGACTGAGCCACCCAGGCGCCCCTTGATATTAGTTCTTAAGATGAAACATAGAACTCTGAAGAATTTTCATGCTGTTATGGGCAATTCGGGCAATTCCCCCCCAGCCCCTTAGGGTACAAACTAACTCTCCTCTGCCCATAGAGTGATTTCTGATGGGGAGGTTTAAAAAGCACTGGTGATGGATAAAGCTCTCTGGAGCTGAATGCAAAAACTTCTTTCTAGCAGAGTCCTTTCGGGATGAGTTATTTCACTCATTCTGTGAGATTCCGTTTCCTCATCTGTTACAAGGTGGATCATGACGTCTGCTCCTCTGGGTTGCTGGGAAAATGAAATAAGGTTGTACGAAAATGTCCCAAGTAGAGCGGCACATGATAAACACTGTTTACTTTGTCTTTTGTTTTTCTCTTCCTATGTCACACATCACAGTCTCCAAAACCTTGTCTCATCTACCTATGAGTTAGACCATGGCTTCCTCACAAAACACTCACATCCATTTTATTTCTGCCGCATAAAAAAATGTCTAGAAGACAGGCCCTTCAAACTTGGGACCGCTCTTCCAAAAGCTCCGAAGAAATTGCATTCCACCCAAGTTCAAAAAATCGTCTATCGCAAAGGGCACAGTCATGAACTGCGTAGCTTGGCACTTCTGTTCCCTGCTGTCTGGCCCGATACGGAAATCCGCGAATCTTCAGTTTGTCTCCTGCGAAATGAGAATAGCATAAACGCCCTGATAACACTGTTAGGAAGAAGAAAAGGAGATGGTGACCGCGAGATCATGACCTGAGCCGAAGTCGGACGCTTAACCGACTGAGCCACCGGGGTGCCCCAAGCGTCTGACTTTGATTCAGGTCATGACCTCACGGTTCGTGAGTTCAAGCCCCTCGTGGGGCCCTGTGCTGACAGCTCGGAGCCTGGAGCCTGTTTCGGATTCTGTTTCCCGTCTTTCTCTGCCCCTCCCCTGCTCACACGCTGCCTCTCTCTCAAAAATAAATAAACGTTAAAAAAAAAAAATTGTGCATTCCCACCTCGCCCCCTCCTGCTCCCCCCTCCTTTAATGTCTGTCTCAGTTTTTGCTCTCCTCCACTCCTCTGCATCTTTCCAAACCAGTCCTAAGACCCATCTCCTTAAAGTACCTTCGTGACAATCAGCATGGTCACAAATCTCTTTTTTTGTTGTTTTTCAGTTTACTTTTTTAAGGTTTTTATTTTAATTCCAGCATAGTTAACACACAGTGTTATATTAATTTCAGGTGTACAACATAATGATTCAACACTCCCATCCTTAATCCCCATCGCCTCTTTCACCAGTTCTCCACCCACCTGCCCTCCCTATAAGAGGAGAAAATCTGGACACACAAAGAGACACCGGGGGTGCACGTGCCCAGAGGAAAGACCGTGTGAAGGACAAAGTGAGAAGGTGGCCATCTTGCAAGCCAAGGAGAAAGACCCGGGAACAGACGCTTCCCTTCTGTCTCATGGAGAAAAACCAACACTGCCAGCACCTTGATGTTGGACTCCCAGCCTGCAACGCTGTGAAAAAAAAAATACATTTTTATGGTTTGAAGCACCTAATCTGCAGTATTTTGTCGTGCCAGACCAAGCTAATACACCCTGGGGCTCAGACAGGATGCAGGCACTCCACGGGGCACCCCTCGCTTCACCCAGCAAGTGCCCCTAACAACTGTAGGAGTGGCCTCAGAATCCCGAATCTGAGTGACACAGCTCATTCTGGGAGGCCAGATGACTGTGAGGTGCCCCACAGGTAGAGGGGTCCCCAAGGCTCAAAAGGGCAGAACCAGGAAGTGGAGGGGGGGGAAACATTCGGTTGTGCCAACCGTTTTACCCCTGTTCCTGGTCAAAATGAAATCCTCACGTGTTGTTTTTTTTTTCTTAAAATTTTCACGCAATAGGGAATACATGTCAAAATGTCACTTAACCCATTAATGCAGCAGAAAGGCAAATATGATTTGAAAAACAGTAGGTTGGGGCACCTGGGTGGCGCAGTCGGTTAAGCATCCGACTTCAGCTCAGGTCACGATCTCGCGGTCCGTGAGTTCGAGCCCTGCGTCAGGCTCTGGGCTGATGGCTCGGAGCCTGGAGCCTGTTTCCGATTCTGTGTCTCCCTCTCTCTCTGCCCCTCCCCCGTTCATGCTCTGTCTCTCTCTGTCCCAAAAATAAATTAAAAATGTTGAAAAAAAAAAAAAGAAAAACAGTAGGTTGAAACTGGGCTTTTATACCCATTGCAAAGCATGAAAAGGAATGTCGAGCTAAGATGACTAAATTTGACCAAAAAAAAAAAAAAAAAAAAACAAACAAAAACCTGGATAATTCCTTGCAGAATAAAAAAAAACCTAATTTCGGGATTATCTTTTCAAACTGACAGAAACAAATGGCATCACATCTTTCCAGTTTTACAGAACCGGAAGCTGTCTGAGTTCTGATCATTTGTGCAGACCTGGAAAATGCTCCAGCATAGCGATTCGCAAGCTTTTTGGTCTCTGGATCCTTTGGCCTTTTAAATAACTCTTGAAAGTTATTAAGCGCCCAGGGCTTTGGTGATCTGTGTTATAGCTATCAATATTTGCCATGATAAAAATTAAAACCAAGAAACTTTTGGGGATGCCTGGTGGCTCTGTCTGTTAAGCCTTCGACTCTTCATTTTGGCCCAGGTCATGATCTCATGATTCGTAAGGTGGAGCCCCATGTGGGGTTCTGTGCCGACAGTGTGGAGCCTTCTTGGGATTCTCCGTCTCTCCCTCTCTCTCTGCCCCTCCTCTGCTCATGCTCACTTGCGCACGCTCTCTCTCTGTCTCTCTCAAAAGAAATAAACAGGGGCACCTGGGTGGCTCAGTCGGTCGAGCATCTGACTTCAGCTCAGGTCGTGATCTCGTGGTCTGTGAGTTCTTGCCCCGTGTCGGGCTCTGTGCTGACAGCTCAGAGCCTGGAGCCTGCTTCGGATTCTGTGTCTCCCTCTCTTTCTGCCCCTCCCCCACTCATGCTCTGTCTCTCTCTGTCAAAAATAAACATTAAGAAAAAAATTTTTTTAAAGAAATAAATAAACGTAAAAAAGGTTAATAAATATAACCAAGAAACTTCTTAAACAGTTAATTTATTTTAAAATAATAATAATAAACCCATTGCACAATAACAGAGGTAACATACTTTTATGAAAAAAATAACTATTTTCCCACAGAAAAATTTTTACTGAGAAAAGTGGACATGTTTTACTTCTTTGTACATCCGGCTTCTTGGAAGACAGCTGGATTCTCATAGCTGCTTCTGCATTCAACCTGTTATAGTATGTTGTTTGGGGCAAGGATGTGAAGGACATCCAGCCTCCCCCAGAGAGGTGGAGTCCCTTTACATCACTGTAGACCATTTTCTTTGGCACCTCCTAAAGGTAAACCAGGGGTAGTTTCTACAGTAAGTTTCGATGTGCAGTATTAATAACTTTTGTTCTGAAACCGTCCCAACGACTTTTGGTTCTCTGTTACAATAAAATCCACTGGCCTACCTTATTTTCAGGGGATAGGTCACCCATGCACGATTTTCTCATGATGGATCATTTCAAAACTACTGATTCACTGACTCCTGCAGAGCTTCCAAAATACTGACACATTTCGCTGTATTAGATCAAAAAGTTCATTCACATCACCAAGGATTTTGTCGGTGAAGCAGGGATTTTTCTCACTTGGAGCGTGGGGGAGGGCAGCATGTGATGATGACCTCACACACAGGTGCACTGCCCTGATCTGGGCTGAGGTTCCAGCAGTTTCACCCACGGCTGGTGTGGCACCAGTTACAATTGTCCACCCAGTGAAAAATACGAACTATGCCTTCGTGTCCTCACGAAAATGGTTTTGACCTCACCGTCACTAGGAAAGTGCCTGGGGACTCCCCGGGCTCCCTGGCCCATACTTTGGGAAGCTTCTCGAGCATGACGCTGAGAAGATAAGCTGTCATCTTTTTACCTTGTTTGCAAGGGTTAGATGATTCTTCGTAACACCCCCCGACTTTGACAAAAATAAAGAGATCATTCGGCAGGCGGTGGGAGGAGAGAGGGGGAGAGTTTCATGGCTGTCACTCCTTGAAGTGTGAACCTTGCAAGAGCACCCTAAAGAGGAGCCACCTTCTCCAAATTTGGCTCTGCAGGACACAGAAAAATCACAAGCAGGCAGAATCTGCTGGAAGAAAGCACATCTGACCTACCCAAAAGCAAGCATGGGTGGCCTCGCAGATTTCCAAACGCAACCAAATGCCCATTTACCCTTAATCAACAGAACTAATTAGCAGATAATCACTGTCCCGCAGGGTGAATGCTGCTAAAAACTCTAAGCAGATACATTAATTTCCCTCTCCCCAAAAAACAAACCCGACTCTTTGGAAATCAGCAGGAATGTAGTCTTTTGTCTCCAGCCTATACATAAATGGTACATTGATGATTCCTCCATCGGCACGTCTAGGCTCCCGTCAGCCAGGCGCGCCATGTTTTCTAGACAAGAGTAGAGGCTGTGGGGCAGCGTGAAGCAGCTGGCAACATCAACCAGTCAGCTATCCCTCCAAGATTTCCTGTGCCCAGTGTTGTGCTAGGAGGTAGGGACAAGAGGCTGAGCAAAAACAGACCTGGTCCCCACCATGGTCCAGTAGAAAGGAACCTTTATTTTTTTTAAAGTTTTTTTTTTTTTCAACATTTATTTATTTTTGGGACAGAGAGAGACAGAGCATGAACGGGAGACGGGCAGAGAGAGAGGGAGACCCAGAATCGGAAACAGGCTCCAGGCTCTGAGCCATCAGCCCAGAGCCCGACGCGGGGCTCGAACTCACGGACCGCGAGATCGTGACCTGGCTGAAGTCGGATGCTTAACCGGCTGCGCCACCCAGGCGCCCCAGAAAGGAACCTTTAAAGAAAGAGTGACATGATTGAATGCATCGTTCAAAACGATGGAGTTCCCTGAGAAGAAGGAATACGGTTATCCTGAGAACATATTAACACCACATCCTGGACTGGGGTCTAAAACACTTCTGGGAAGCAAAGACTGCTGCTCTGTGATCCGGAGACTGGGTAGGAGTTCGCGGATCAAGGCCGCTGGGGGACCAAGAATCTATCTGTTCCTTTATAAGCTGCTGACCTAGCTCCCCTTCCCTGTAGCCTAGACATAGGTCAGCCTTTGCTGTGCAGTTCATGAAAGGTCTCAGCCCTTTAACGCCTAACTGGAGAGTCTGATGTTGGTAAGAAATAGTAGGGGCCGAATGAATATTTTGAAATAATAAATGAGTCTTTAGGGAAAAAAAAAAGCTGCTGTGAGCAGCACAGAGAGGGAAGGAAGGTGAAAGCCAGTCCAAGCCTTGCAGACCAACTGAAGGATGTGGCTCACGACGCTGAGCCCCGCGGGTAGCCAATGAGGGGTTTTCAGTAGGGTCTGGGGCCAGGACTCAATCTGCATTGAAACTAGTATCAAATATGCAGTACGGGAGGGCGCGTGGGTGGCTCAGTCGGTTAAACATTGGACTTCAGCTCAGGTCATGATCTCAAGATCCGTGGGTTCGAACCCCGCGTCGGGCTCTGCGCTGACAGCTCGGAGCCTGGACCCTGCTTCAGATTCTGTGTCTCCCTCTCTCTCTGCTCCTCCCCCGCTTGCACTCTGTCTCTGCCTCTGTCAAAAATAAATAAACATTAAAAATTAAAAAAAAAAAATGCAGTGTGGTGATGGCCAGAGAGCCACCGAGTGGGGCAGGGGACAGCCCAGGAGCCGCTGCAGATGTCCGTGAGAGGGGTGAAGGCAGAGTGGTGGAGAGGGAGGGAATGCTGCTCTCCAGAAACACTGGGTTGACTTGGCAGTGGAAAGGATGGGAAGAGACAGACGTAGAGGACAAGTTCCAGGTGGCCGGTTGGCACAGCGGCGTGGGTGTTAGAGAAGCCTGGAGGAGGCTGGGGAGGACTCTCGCGCATTCAGCCTTTGCCCTGCGGGGTGTGAGACACTGAGTAAGATATCGAGTCCAGTGTGGGCGTTTGGAGCTGAGGGCGCCGGGTCTGAAGCGGATATAAAGTTGGGTGATGGAAGCCACAGACACGGAGGGCTTTTGTCAGGAAAGAGTGGGAGCCGGGGGACCAGAGAGAAAAGAAATAGGAAAAGGAGAAAGAGGGTAGGAGGGGAGAAGAGGGCGAGAGGGGATCGGAGAGGACGAAAGGGAAGAGGCACGCCTACCCCTGGTGCCCCAGGACACCAGATGGTGCTGCAAAGGAAGCGGGGCTGGAAAGTCCGGGAGGGGGTGGAGCAGCGTCAGGCTGCAGAAGGGAGGGATGAACAAGGAGGGGGGACGGGGCTGTGACGCGTGTCAAAGGCTACAAGGCAATGTGTTGGCTTTAGGGCTCTGGCATCAGTGTGGATGTCTGTTTGCCCTCAAAGAGCGCCCCCCACCGCCCCACTCCCTCCTCTGCCCTGCTGTTTGGATTCAGCCAACAGGGAGCCCTGGCAAGAACTCAAGAGAGGAAGGGAGGTTGCGAGGTCCGTGGCCCTGTGAACGTTACGTCATCCCCATCCCTCCAAGATCGCCTGAGCTGGTTTGCGTCCTTCAACCCAAGGTCACGGCTCCCCCAAAGAGGCCAATTCTCTATGACTCTTTCTCTGAGTTGCCCAGGACCCAGGAGAGCAGGGGGTCTCCGCAGGTTTCTCTGCAGACCCAGGAGAGCAACGGCTCGTCTGCTACAAAACCCTGGAAAAGAGATCCCAGAATTGATGGATTATTAAATGTGAGCCGCCCCAGGAACTGCCGGGCTGTCTGCAGAGCGCGACTCTGCAGTCCTGAAGCGGGGAGGTCTGGACAGCACATCCCGGCGCCCATATGTCCACCTCCCGGGCCGTTCAGAGCCAGTGCTTTGGATAGGTACGGAGGCAGTGCGTCCAGGATCCTGGCCGGTCGCCTGGCCGAAGAGAAACTTCAGGAGGGTGAGGTTAACGGGACAAACCACAGTTCCCGCCACAGCAGCTGGCTCCTGGGCCCCACCTTGAAACTTTTCATCCGCCTCCTGCTAACCACTCCGTATTTTCCTTACCTCGGTCACCTCCTCCCCTGGTCCTGGTACCTCACCTGGCCGCAGGACCCTGACATCATTCCTGAGGGGCCCAAACCCCTGATCACCATGCACTGCCCGGGCAGGGCTGATGCATCGGCTTTGTCCGTGTGATGCTCAAATTAGGCAAAGGAGCACCAAGAGACGCCAGAGGGAGTAACTTGGAGGCCAGCATTCCTACCAGCTCCCACTATGAAGGCAGCCTTTTCTTCTCCCGGTCAAACAAGTAGCCAAAGTACCCAGGGGGCAGCCACAGTTTATTGTCCCGTGGCAATCTCACTGTGTGCTGTGGCGGGAGTGTAGGAAGTGGGAATCCGGGGGGCCAGGGCCCCAAAACCCACGGAGCCCAGAGTGACAGACACAAGAGGTCTAAATCCCCTGGCCAGGTCACTGGGTGGTGGCAATAGGGGCCATCCTTCGGTGTGGACCATTCCTGGACCATTGCCAAGGGGGCATCTTCAGCCCGGCATGGGGCTGGCCGCTCTGCAGGGAGCTCTCCAAGGAGCTGGCAAATAAGTCCTCCACTGCCAGAGGGGGGCTGGACGGCGTAATACAGCATCCGCCATAAGCAGCAGTTCTAATGAGAAAAGGAGGAAAGAAGGGGTACCTGCTTGAGTAAGTGTGGATGTTAGGTGGTGAAAAAGCCCGATGAGTACACCTCTCTCTGCGCTTGTCTATGTGAAGCAACATCCTTCGTGTACAAGGGGGGAGGGGGCAGCACCTGGGTGGCTCAGTCAGTTGAGGGTCCGACTCTTGATTTTGGCTCAGGTCAGGATCCCAGGGTCGTGGGATCGAGCCCCAGTTTGAGCTCCATACTCAATATGGAGCCTGCTTAAGATTCTCTCTCTCTCTCTCTCTCTCTCTCTCTCCCCCCTCTGCTCTTCTCCCCTGCTTGCTCTCTCTCCCTCTCGCTCTTTCTCTCTCTCTCTCAACAATAAAATAAATAAATAAATGAAAATTTTTAAAGGGGGTGGGGTGGTGTTTGTGGTCGAGCGTGCTATCCTGAGAAACTCGGTGATACCCCAGACCAGTAATCAAGAATTTATAGCAATGTCAATTTTGCTCTATTGGAAACACATGGCTACTCCGTTGCACGTGGGATGAAGACAGATGGCAGCATTCATGCAGGCGTGAGTGATGCCAGGGCAGGTTAGAGCACCAGAAAGATGTGCCGTGGGCTCCAAGCTCCCCAGGAGGAGAGCTGATGGGTTGGCGGAGGGCGAGCGGCCAGTGGCCAACAGGACACGGTAAGACCGTGGAACCAGCGTGGGAGGAATCACTGAATGAGCATCAGAAGGACACAAAGCTGTGATCAGATGACATGCTGGAATTAGCAACTCTGGATGTGGCACAGTTTCTGGTAAGTTCTATTGTGTCACCCGCCAGAGGGTGGTGGCGGTGGGGCAGGGGGAATAATCATAGGACGGGAGGGAAGAGTTCCCTGGAAGGGCCGTTTGCATAGATGGGGCCCCACTCCCGTTTGGCAAGCTGGGAGTCAAGAGGGCAGACAGGAGCCACAGGCCAAGTCTTCCATGAAAAGGGACGGAGTGGCCAGAGGTGTGTCCAATCACCTCCGTGAAACCTTAACATCAACGTAATTACAGCAAAGCGTTTCAATTACATTAGCTGATTTGACCTTCACAAAAGCTCTGTAGAATAGGCAGGTAGCGCCTGCTACCAAGACATGGAGGTTCCGTAAGCTGTAATGAGAACCCAAGGACTGGGACTGGAAACCTAATCAGAGAGGCATTACCTCTTCTAGAAAGCCCTCCGGACCCTCTCTAGGGAGGAAGATCATTTCTTGCACGGCCCTACTTCTACCCCTTCAGGTCCTACTTCCTTATATGTATTTGCCTCTCAGCAGTGGGGACAGAGCGTCTGGAATTTGGTGTTTTTCTTTATTCACATTACGGCCAACTTAGAAGAATTACCTCCAGTTGAAAATATGGATGTTGGGGCGCCTGGGTGGCTCAGTCGGTTGAGCGTCCCCCTCTTGATCTCAGCTCAGGTCATGATTTCACGGTTCGTGAGATCGATCCCCATGTTGGGCTCTGTGCAGACATCACGGAGTCTGCCTGGGATTCTCTCTCCCTATCTCTGCCCCTCCCCTTCTCTCTCACTCTCTCTCTCTCTCTCAAAATAATAAATAAACATTAAAAAAGAAAAAATATGGATGTTGGTAGATTTGGGGAAGAGGGCATATTAAAGACAAGTATTTCCACGTGTAACAGTTATGTATGCTGAATACTACACCCGGCCATGAACTGACTGATACAAAGGACAAGCAAAGTCCTTAATGTTTTCCTAAAGAGCAGGTCTCGGGGCGCCTGGGTGGCTCAGTCAGTTAAGCGTCCGACTTCGGCTCAGGTCACGATCTCTCGGTCCGTGAGTTTGAGCCCCTTGTCGGGCTCTGGGCTGATGGCTCAGAGCCTGGAGCCTGCTTCCAATTCTGTGTCTCCCTCTCTCTCTGCCCCTCCCCCGTTCATGCTCTGTCTCTCTCTGTCTCAAAAATAAATAAACGTTAAAAAAATAAAAAAAATAAAGAGCAGGTCTCCAGCCAAGATAAGTGAGATGCTAGGGACTAAGAGATTAGGGTTAAGGGAAGGACACATTCGTTCAAAATAAAAGATGAAAGAAGGAGTTCAAGATCTTGCCATAAGGAAAACCAAACTTTTAGTTACCAACGAAAAATCAAAATAGTTGACTACTAAAGGCTCCTACGTGTCACCCACATGCAGGTGTTTTTGCTCAGCCAGAAGAGGCACTCTGGCTGTCACGAGATTCTGGGAAACACTAAGATGCTCAGGGAAAATAATGAGAAATGAGGGATGGAAGAGAAACAAATGAAAGGAAGCAGAGAAAAGAGCAGAGGATGCTGATGCGACGTGGAGTCGAGCAGCAGATTAGAGAGGACGACCCCACCCTTGTGTCTGGCCTAGATCCCACACTGCAGGAGCTTCCCGAGCAGCAGAACCGCCTCCACTCTTGCCATCGTCTTATGCTTCCCCCAGCGGCCAGGCTGCCTCACTCCCTGCTCACTGTCCTCAGAATCTCCCCATTGCATTTAGGATAAAACCCCAAGGGGGGCCCCCATGGTCTGGACCTTCGTCATCGCACCCCACTGCAGACTCGTCTTGAGAGAGACAGAGACGGTGCAAGTGGGGGAGAGACACACAGAGAGGGAGACAGACAATTCCAAGCCATCTCCGTGCTGTCGGCACAGAGCCTGACTCTGGGCTTGAGCCCACGAAACCATGAGATCATGACCTGAGCTGAAACCAGGAGTCAGACACTTAACCTACTGAGCCACACAGGTGCCCCCCATTGCAGCCTCATCGTGAGCCACTCTAGCCTTCACTGACATGCTCTGGTCACCTTGGCTAAACTCCTCTGCCTCAGGATCTTTGCACATGCTACCCCCTATGTGTACAAGGCTCTTTACCCCACCACACCTCTTGCTTATTCTGCATTGCTCAAATAAAATGTTCCTTCTTCAGTAAAGTCTTATCTAATACCCAGATATGATGAAAGCATTCTATTATAACCACTTATTAGACCCCGAAGTTTTCTTGCAAAACTCATATCCTAACGTGTGGAGATGCACTTATATTGACGATTGTTGATTTCATGTCAGTCTCCCCCATTAGACCTCAATCCTCTGGAATCAGAGAACATGTCCATGGGTGGCACCTATACCATAAGCAGACACCTCAGTGCTTGTCACCAGGCAGGTACTCGGAGAACATTTATGGATGGAGAAACTGTAGTCATGGAAATATGACACCTGTGTAAGGAAGAGCCAGGAGGAAGAGAAAGCTTCAGGGGCAGTTGGTCACCTGAATCTCAGAGGAGCCTGATAGCTCAAAGCTGAGGCAACCCGGCACTGTGTGGTTGTGGGGGGATGAGAGGAGAATCAACATCTCAGTAGCTCATCGGGCTGTTGTGTTTAAAAGGCAAAACTTCAGCGACCCCAGATGACAAGATGGTTGCCTAACTCATGACCTCGCCCTCTGGGAGCTTTCCACCAAGTGAACAAAGAAAGACTATCAGGAAGAAAATAGTAGGTAATGTAACATGAGGTCCAAAGGAGTACAGAAAGCGCTAGAAGTAATGTGAGTAATGTAACATTGCCCCGGGGTTGGGTATTTAGAAACGTCATGCAGGAGGGAACATAAGCCAGGCCATGAAAGATGGCTGTGATTCACCTCAACGAGGAACAGACAAAGCTCTAATAGAAAGGGAATGGAATTGGACAAAGAATTTCTCAGGGAAGAAATCAAAATATATACGAACCCATGAAATACAGTCAACTTGACTAGTTGCCAAAGAGAGGCAGATTCAAGCAACAAGATACAGTATTTCCATTTAAAAGTGAAAAAGATAGGAGCACCTGGGTGGCTCAGTCGGTTAAGCGTCCAACTTTGGCTCAGGTCATGATCTCACTGCTCATGGGATGGAGCCCCACGTCAGGCTCTGTGCTGAAAGCGCGGAGCCTGGAACCTGCTTTGGATTCTGTCTCCCTCTCTCTGCTCCTCCCCTGCTCACGCTCTGTGTCTCTCTCCCTCTCTTTCAAATATAAAATAAAACACACATACATACACTCATAAAAGTGAAAAATACATTTAAAATAGCAATGTCCTGGCCTCAAGGAGTCGCTCGTATGTGTCGCTAAGGGAACCCGAGTCAGTGCAACCTCCACGGAGGCAGCTGGGCGCTGCTCATCAAAAGAGTTAAAATGTGGAGTGTAATTCCTCTTCTGGGAATGTGTCCTAAGAAGTTAATTAAGGCCGGGCTTAAATATTTAGCCTTAAGGATGCTCATTACAGTACTGGGTTTTTTTTAAATAAAAATTTGGAAATAACCTAAATATCAAAAAAGGGGGTGTTACTTCAATAAATTCTGTATAGAAAAGACTTCTTTGCACACACTGAACACGATGCTACAGAAATACTACCAATACGGAAAGACGGTCATAATATATCAAGTACAAAAGAGATTACAAAACAACGTGTATATTACGGACGAGCGCGTGTGTGTGTGTGTGTGTGTGTGAGAAAGAGAAGCTTGCACAATGAAAGCAACAAGGAAATCAGGGAGGACAGGGCTCCTCCGATCCTGGCCACGTTTGGAACAGGCACAGGAGGCCAAGTGTATGTGAAAAGGGGTGAAGGTTTCAGCATTCAGATAGAGCTGTCCCTTTAAACTTCTTTAGAACTTTTAATCCATCTTGTTCCGGAACAGACTGCAGGTGCCTTGCAAACACAGTTTCAGCGATCATTGGTGGAACACCTTGTAGGTACCAGGCACCTGTCGAGGCTCTGGGAATATAAAGCTGAATCGATAACCCAGACACACACCGTCGAGAGGACTGGAAGGTTCTAGGACAGTTAGATGGTGGCCCCAGGAAGAGAGAGCACATCTACTATAGAGCAGAGATCACACAGTGGCAGTCTGCTGCCTCAGCCTGGACAGGAGTGTATCGTTTGTCCAGTACAGTTCGTTTTTCTTTTCACTCATGACTTTGAATGCCGTCAGGCAGGTCTTGTCTTCTCCAATCAGGGACGAGGGTTCCTGCCTTTCTCCCTTTCTCTTCATCATAGTGACTTCACACCATCTTCCTGGCCTCTGAGTGCATTCGGGTTTGCCACCCTCAGAGCAGAGGAAAGAACATGGGACTTGGGGCCACACCATCAAGAGCTCCAATCTTGCTACGAACTGCGCCCCCTACAGTCGGTTCCTGGGCTCGCTTAGCCTCCTACTTAAAACGGGACTTTGAGGGTGACTCTTACCATTGGGGCTGTCCTTGTCTGTCACATGAGGCCAGGAAAGGGTCTTCCTCTCCAGGCTCTCCAGGGCTGGTTGTTAAGAGCCAAAAACAGGGGGAAATGCTTCTCACTTGACTCAGTAGAGGAGTGGGCTGGACATCCTGGGGATGAGGAGGACAATCAATGGCAGAGAAAGCGAACCTGAGATGGGGTGCCGGGCCCATGAGAACCAAGTCACAGGGCACAGGAGAGCAGAGAAGCCAGAAGATGTGAGCAGGGAGTGCTGCCAGAGGATAAGCCCAGATACACTCCCCAAAGAGACAGCACCCCAGCTCTTCCTGAGGTCCGAATTTTCTCGGGTGCAGCCAGCACTTTGCCACCGGCCAAAATGGACGCTATACAGAGCTCACTCCTTCCCACGCCGTCCACCATGTTGGCCGAGGGAAGGTTAAAACGCCCTTCACTTATTCTTGTCGTCTTTTCTTCCCCAGCCTCCCTGTGTTGCTTCCAGGCTTCTTCCATGGTGTAAAGCAGTCACCTCCAGTCCCCAGCAGAAGCCTTCCAGCCTAGTCAATCCGTGGGCTGAATTCCCCACAGATTTTCCCTGTTCCGCGCCTTCCCTATGTCCCATAGTTCCTAATTACCCAGTATGGACTCTTTTTCGTGAGGGCCGACATTGTCTCCCTGGCTGTACTGTGAGTCCCACAAGCGAAGGAATATGTGCCACCAAGGCTAAGCGTGCTCTGTTTGGGACACCAGCAGGCCCTGGAGAAGACATGCACATACCCATGTCCCATGACCCAGCAATGGTGGCCATACTTTCGCCCTACAGACACATCTGCCATCTTGTACCAGGAAGCTGTGAGTGTCTAAGCAACGCTTTTCTCAACGGCAGATACGGGAGAAACAACCTAATTGGCCCTCTTCCATAGAATGGATAGATAAACGTTGGCATATTCATTCAGTAGAATACAGCAGAGCAATACAAATTCTTACAGGAACACATGCCAACACACATGTGTCGAAGCACAGGTTGAATGGAAAAGGGCTGCGTGAACTTGCGGGGTTCAGTCAATACAAAGTCAAAGGCAAGTAACGCTATATATTGCATTGTTGAGGAATGCATACAAATGTGATCAAGTGATGAAGAAAAACAAGAAAACTTCACAAAATTCAGGAAGGATGTTTATCCCATTATAAATCCTCAGGCTGCAAATACCATTCTGTTATTTTGTGGTGTTATACGTTATTTTCTATGGCTGACGCGGTGTACAATTTAAAAAGGAAAAAAGGAACAAAAAATTAAAAGGAAAAAAATAGATGAACTCCATTTAAAAGGAAAAAAACAAGCAAATTAACTCAATAGCCCCCAGCAGAGTGGTAATACAATTATTATGTTTTGTTTTGTTTTCTTTTTCTAATAAGAAGAATGTCTTTGAAAATCAAGGATGAAAATGATTGGGGGAGGGAACCCAAAAATGTGGAAAAAATAAATGTGCGTATGACAGGCTAGAAAACTATACAATATGAGCCCAAGGTTAAAGAAAATTTTTGGGCTCACCATCATTATTATCTATATTTCAGCCTGTCTTGCTCTGGAATTCATTGATTGCTAGATACTTGCAAACGCTCTATCTTGCCAATCGAAAGTATTTGGGTAATCAGCCTTCCGGAATGTCTCATCTCTCCAGGAATACCCTGCTGCCTCCTTCCTACTTGCCCAAATGGCTGTGGGTACCGGGACAGCTGGGGCCCAGGGGCTGTTGGAGGGTGGCCAGTTCCTCGCTGGACCCACTGCGCAGGTGGGTATCTGAGGCTGGGGTTCTTCCCACCGACTCCCCCCTCTCGCTGGAGCTGCCATTTCTGAGAACTTGAGCCTAGCATCACTCTCGTTGGATCCCCACCATTGAGCCTGCTTACCCAAGACCCTGAGAACCTGGGAGTCTCATCTCACACTGACCTTCAAGCAATTTTTTCTTGGCTCCCCAGTGACATGTGGGAAGTAGCAATCCCCCCCCCCCAGTTTTGTTTTGTTTTTTTCTGAGAGGCGCATAGTCTTTCCAGGCCATACCTAAAGAAACAAGGACATGGGGTGCCTGGGTGGCTCAGTCAGTTAAGCGTCCGACTTCGGCTCAGGTCATGATCTCGTGGTTTGTGAGTTCGAGCCCCGCGTCAGGCTCTGTGCTGACAGCTCGGAGCCTGGAGCCTGCTTCGGATTCTGTGTCTCCCTCTCTCTCTGCCCCTCCCCTGATCATGCTCTGTCTCTTTCAAAAATAAATAAATGTTTTAAAAAAAATTTTTTTTAAAGAAGCAAGGACAAATCTTCTGCTCTGAGATTCACTCAAATCTTTCCGGAAGCTTCTGTTCATCTGCCTCCTCCCACCATTAGATAGGGTGTGTAAAGAATACTTAACCCCGCGTTCTTGCCCTCCACTCTCTTCCACAGCTTTTCCCTTGTACAGGAACACTCTTTACTGCTCCACCAGTGTCTCCAGGGTCAACATCTCAGCTTTGGATTCTTGATATATGCATTCGTTGTGATCAGATTTGTCTGCAATTGATAAAAGATTCAAATAACGAGATTTTTTTCACCCACAGAAAGGCTGGCATATCAGTTTTCTGTAGCTGCATGACAAATCGGCACAAATTGGGGTGCCTAGGGGTCTCAGTCGGTTGACGATCAGACTTTGGCTCAGGTCATGATCTCGAGGTTCGTGAGTTCCAACCCTGCGTCGGGCTCTGTGCTGACAGCTCAGAGTCTGGAGCCTGCTTTGGATTCTGTGTCTCCCTCTCTCTCTGCTCCTCCCCTGCTCATGTTCTCTCTCTCTCTCTCTCTCTCTCTCAAAACTGAATAAACATTAAAAAATTTTTAATCGGCACAAATGTAACAGCTTTACACAACATGAAGTGACTCTCTCACAGTATCCGTGGATCAGACCTCCACACACAGAGTGGTTCAGCGGTATTCTCTGCATAGACCGTCTCAGAGCTAAATTCCAGGGGTTGGATGACCTGGGCTCCTACTTGGAGGCCCTGGGGAAGAATCCACTTCTAAATTCATCCAGTATGTTGGCAGAACTCAGTTCACTGCAGGCAAAGGACTGAAATCCTTGTTTCCCTGACGCTTGTACCCTCATCTTCAAGCCAACAACCGCAAGTGAAATTCTTCTCACACCTTGAAATCTCGGACTTCCTCTCTCCTACCAGCTGGAGAAAAAGACCTTTCCTTTCAAGGGCTCACACAATTTAGATGTGATCCACTTGGATAATTCAGGATATCCTTCCTAGCCTAAGGCCAACCGATCAGTAGCCGCAATTGCATTTGCAAAGTCCGTTTGCAATGTCAGGTAACATACTCGTGGGGTAATACCAGCGGCAAGGGTCGTGAGGCCAATGTTCTGCCTTCCACAGCTAGCGAGGTAGCTCTGCCCTATGGAGCCCTGGGGACCAGGCTCCTTTCTGCATCTCTCCACCACCCCTACTCCCCCGTGGCCCAGGAGGCACCATCCACGTGAAAAGGCTCGGGGCGCCTGGGTGGCGCAGTCGGTTAAGCGGCCGACTTCAGCCAGGTCACGATCTCGCGGTCCGTGAGTTCGAGCCCCGCGTCGGGCTCTGGGCTGATGGCTCAGAGCCTGGAGCCTGTTTCCGATTCTGTGTCTCCCTCTCTCTCTGCCCCTCCCCCGTTCATGCTCTGTCTCTCTCTGTCCCAAAAATAAATAAAAAACGTTGAAAAAAAAAATTTTAAAAAAAAAGGCAGATGGGCACAACATTTACTCCAACCAGGTATTTTTTTTTTAAGTTTATTTATTCAGAGAGAAAGGGAGAGAGAGAGCAGGAGAGGGACCGAAAGAGAGAGAGGGAAAGAGAGAATCCCAAGCTGTCTTTGCACTGCCAACGCAGAGCCCGACTCGGGGCTCAAACTCACAAACCGTGAGATCACGACCTGAGACAAAATCAAGAGCCGGACGCTTAACGGACTGAGAGCCAGCACCCAGGTGTCCCGCACTCCAACCATGTTTTGAGGAAGGTTCCCAGCAGCTGCGTTGGTCCCCTTGGTCTGCCTCTGTGACTTGGTAACATTTTCACCTGGCCACAAAAGAGGCTGGGGAAGGTAGTTTTACTCTGAGTAACAGAAAGGGAGAGTGGTTAGTTGGGGACAAGAAAACACACAATTTGAGGAAACCCAAACCTCTTTCCCCTCTTATAAGCTTGGTTTTCCAGATTTTAAAACTTTTAATTTGCAACTCAAGCTAAAAACCAGCATTTTTGTTCCAGGCAATGCTTACTTCTTCCTTTCCCGGGGCAATCAGTCTCTGCCTCCAGTCCTAGACTTCCTGGCAAAAACGTTAAAGGAGAGAAGATGAATTTAGGGGGAAGATAATCCTTGCACCACATGTGAACACAGAAGATACAGGAGGGACCGTTCTGCCCCAGCGTGCACCTCCTACCACTTTCTACAAGTGTCTGACCCACGGCGTTCCTTATTCTTGTATAAGAGGAAAAGAAACACTGCAAGGCCATCTTTCGTGCCAGCACCGAAAATGCAATTCCAGATGCAAAGTCTAAAACGAGCAAGTGTTTTTTTTTTTCTCTTACAAGAAAGCAAATCTTACATCCAACAACGTCATGCAATTAGAACCCCTCCGGCACACAGAAAAGTCACAGAAACGAAACCCACAATGAGTCATTGTCCAGCTTCAGCAGCGCTTAAGAAATGAGCAGAATGGGTGGCTCCGTCGGTTAAGGGTCCGACTTCGGCTCAGGTCATGATCTCACGGTTCGTGGGTTCGAACCCCGTGTCGGGCTCTGTGCTGACAGCTCGGAGCCTGGAGCCTGCTTCAGATTCTGCGTCTCCCTCTCGCTCTGCTCCTCCCCCACTCACGCTCTGTCTCTCCCTCTCTCTCAAAAATAAATAAATATTTAAAAAGAAAACAAAAAAGAAATGAGCAGAATGGCGCCCACCACAAGTGGCCATCACCCTCCATCACGGGCCCACATAACTTTGAAAGTCACGGGGCTGGCTCATTACCAGTCAAGACAGGGAGCAGACACCTGGGCTGGAGCTCCCGTGGCTAACGAAACCCTAATTGGAGCACTCCCGAGCGAAGTGGAGCTTTCATAACGCAGACTCATCCCTCAAGCAGTTTATTTCATTTTTTCCTGATGCCTGCTTCTTAGGAAATGTAATAATTCGTAGTTTCTAAACCTAGAGTGGCCCTAGAAGATAAAAAAAAAAACAAAACAGCAGCAACTTTTAATCCTGGTGAATCTGAATGTGCAAATTGGCTCTGTCACCTTCCAACTGTGCGAGTTTAGCAAATCAGTTTCCACTGTGGGCTTCGGAATCTTGATTTCCGGGATTAGGATACCACCATCACCTTGCATTCCCTGACTCCCCCTTTCAGACTCTGAGTTAATACATGTGAAGCTCCAGGAACGTTAGCAGATCTCAGTGCAGTGGGTAATCGTCGTTGTCACTGTAATGGGTCGAAGCAGGATCATATCATGATCAAAACTTGGTGTGGCTGGGCTCAGCCGTGAAGAAGTTTGATGAAACAATCCAAGCCACAGATGCCAAGATTCACAGGGGATTGACGGAAAGGGGACGCATACACGTTAAATTGCAAGATGGGACAGCTCTCACATGACATCCCGTCCAGCAGGCAGGGAATACCCCAGATACTCCACATAAAAGGCACGTCAACCCTACACTATGCTCGGGAAATGCTGGGATATAATAATGACCTGCTCTGCTCTGATGAGAAGAGCAGACAACCATTTGATACCTAAGTGTCGTTCCTCATCACAACAATGTCCAGGGCAATAAATCTCCATGCCCTTGCCCAGCAACCCCCTGGCAGTGGCCAGGATGATCCAGACAAAAGAGGAACACAAGAAGGTACCTCGAGAAACGCTTACTACAGGCCACGTATGGCATTACCTCCCCTCCTCCTCGGTTTTGTTTTGTTTCGTTTTTTGAGAGAGAGCGTGTGTATGCATGTGAGTATGCCTGCAGGGGTGGGGGAGGGGCAGAGAGAGGCAGAGTGGGGTGGGGAGAGAGGCTCCCAAGCAGGCTCTTTGCTGTCAGTGCAGAGTCGGACGCAGGGCTCGATCCCCCAACCCTGGGATCATGACCTAAGCTGACATCAAGAGTCTGACACTTAACTGACTGAGCCATCCAGGCACCTCATCCCCTTGTCCTTAGATCCAGACTGACCTTCAACCCGGCTCACCAGTTTGTAGAGGATGCCAGTGCTGCCGATCCAGGGACCCCGGTTAAGAACCACTGCTCTAGGCAAGGGTCAGCAAACTCCAGCCCGTCAGTGGCTGAATCCCAGCCACCACCTGTGTCTATCCAGCACATGAACTGTGAGTGGTTTTCAGAGTTTTAAACGGTTGGGAGGGAGAAGAGTATTCCCCCCTTGAAATACTTGAAAATCATATGAAATTCTCCTTTCAGCGCCCACAGATAAAGGTTTTTTGAAACACAGCCGTCCTCGTCTGTATGTTGTGTGTGGCTACAGGCTGCAACAGCAGAGCTGGGTGGTTGCAAACAGAAACCAGAGAGCCTACAAATATTTTTTTTTTAATTTTTTTTTTCAACGTTTTTATTTATTTTTGGGACAGAGAGAGACAGAGCATGAACGGGGGAGGGGCACAGAGAGAGGGAGACACAGAATCGGAAACAGGCTCCAGGCTCCGAGCCATCAGCCCAGAGCCTGACGCGGGGCTCGAACTCACGGACCGCGAGATCGTGACCTGGCTGAAGTCGGACGCTTAACCGACTGCGCCACCCAGGCGCCCCGAGCCTACAAATATTTACTTCGTGGTCCTTTACAGGCAAAACCTTACTGTGGGGTGAGCCAGTGGCCGCATGGAACACCGGACGGAAAAGAGGGATGCCCAGAGTCTGGTTTCCTGCCCTCTGACCAGTGCTCTGGGCTCATCTTAAGATTGGGGCTTGACAAAGAAGAACTCCCTTAATGCTTAGGTATTAATAAAAGGAAGAGGGCTTTTTTGAAATTACCTTTAATCTTTCCCTTTCTGCTTGTATTCAGATGAGAGCAATTACAGGGCAGAGGCCCCTAAGAAGTATGACAATTTACACAAAATTAATATAACAAGAGCTTGAAGCAAACGTATTTATTAAAGTAACCCACATAATCAGATAGCAGCAAATAGAAGTGGGGAAAGAAATCGAAAACCCTGTGATTCCTAGTCAGTATTTCATTTGAGTTTGCATTTAAATGATAACACATCTTGTGGCAAATTATTTCAGACTTTTTCTGGAGGGCGGAAAAAAAAGAAGAAAAAAATGCGCTTGTTGAAGGAAGCCTCTGCAAAAGGCAAAAAGGGATAAACTTCCCCAAGCCTATTTACAAATGCAGTCAATGAAACAGAATTTTAATGAATTGTGCCACATAATCTGACGGTTAATGAGCTGCAAAAGCCTTTGTCAATTGCAGTGACTGGGAACTAACTCTTTCAGTTTCAAGATCAATAAGAGAATTCTCAGCCCTGCACTGCCCAAAAGTGGAACTCTGGGGAAAAAAGGAAGTTGTCAGAGGCAAGCCGTCTCTACAGATCCCAGCAGCAAGGGCGCCACCTGGTTCGTGCGCCCGCCCCCCACCCCCCACCCCCCTTATATTTAAATCCTGACTTCGCACCAAGAGAGCCAAAGACAGTTTGGAGATCAAACGGCACGGCTCCTGTGAAATGCCGGGACAAAATGACAACAAAAAGCCTTGGATGACTCTAATAATAGCTCCCAATAATTTAGAAGCTGTATTCGGTTAAACTGCTGGTGTGGACCCTCTGGGAGGGGGTAAAGCCCCTGACATTCTGTGTTCTTGATTTACAGAGAGGCGGGCAGTGGGCCGTGCGGGGATTAAGCGCTAACCCCAGGCTTCCTTCCATAATACTTCTTTCATCTGCTGGTTCCATGGCTCCCGCTCCAAATAGTCATACTGGGTTTTCAGAGGCGTGGGATTTGCTAGTGTTGTATCATCACCCCTATCACCTAGAGTTGTTGCCACGGAGATGCAGTTGTTGCTATGGTCCCGATGCTGCAGAAGAGAAGAAATCCCAGGTGGAGAAGACCCATCATTCAACAGAAGGTGAGCAGCATTTATTGAGCACCTACTATGTGGAGACAATAAAAATTCTTGGGAAAGTGCCAGAAAGGTGGAGATGAGCGAGACATCAAACGCTGTCCTTAATTTGCTCCTAGACGAGAGGAGACAGACACTCGTGTTGGTTGAATAAATTAATAGCCAATTGCTTATAACTCCTTTGCTTGGCCTCCCTCTCTCTCTGCCCCTCCTCCGCTTGTGCTTTGTCTCTCTCTGTCTCTCAAAAATGAATAAATGTAAAAAAAAAATTTTTTTTTTAAAAAGGGGCTCCTGGGTGGCTGAGTCTGTTAAGCGTCCAACTTCGGCTCAGGTCATGATCTCACGGTCTGTGAGTTTGAGCCCCACGTCGGGCTCTGGGGCTGACAGCTGGGAGCCTGGAACCTGCTTCGGATTCTGTGTCTCCCTCTCTCTCTGCCCCTCCCCCGCTTGTGCTCTGTCTTTCTCTGTCTCTCAAAAATGAATAAATGTAAAAAAAAAAAAAAGATTTTATTTCATGGCAGGGGCCCAATGAGTATGTTGTAGTTAAGTCGCAAGAAACTTGCGCGACATTTCGACGCCCACACCAAACTAAGGGAATGTTCCTGTGATGCCGTCCTCCTGCTCTCCTCCTCCAATCTTGGAGTTCGCTTGGAGGCACCTTTTGCTGCACTTCCATTTTCATCCATTAAGGTTGCTCTCTCTCTCCGGCATCAAGGTAGGGGACCATTAGCAAAAGCCAGAGGAAAGCAATTTCAGAAGTGGGGGGGCCTCATAAAATGTGAACACTTGCAGTGATCCTGAACGTTGCACTGAGGAAATTGCCACAGGCAATCGCATTCTGTCAACAGAATGTTCTACTTGGCTGCGGTCAAGACACAGGTGAAATCTTTCAACGCGGGGGTGCAGAAAACAGGTAGAGTGAGGCGCTCCAAGGGAATTGGGCTGCCCTGGGTCACCCGCGCTCACGCTTACATTTAGTCCAATTTTTTTTTTTTAATTTTTTTTTTCAACGTTTATTTATTTTTGGGACAGAGAGAGACAGAGCATGAACGGGGGGGTGGGGGGCAGAGAGAGAGGGAGACACAGAATCGGAAGCAGGCTCCAGGCTCTGAGCCATCAGCCCAGAGCCTGACGCGGGGCTCGAACTCCCGGACCGCGAGATCGTGACCTGGCTGAAGTCGGACGCTCAACCGACTGCGCCACCCAGGCGCCCCACATTTAGTCCAATTTTTATTGGACTTTGAAAAGATAAAAGGATGTAGGCCACCTGAAACTAATATAATACTGTCAGCTATATTCAATTTTAAAAAATAAAGATAGTGGGACAGAAAAAAAAAAAAAAAAAAAAGACGGAGTCCCTGTCCTCAAAGAGCTTGCAATCTAGGCAAAGAGGCAGGCTTATATATAGACACTCAGAATAGAAGGGGGAATGGAGCAACTCCTATGAACAACGTGTGGTCGGAGACCAGAAAAAGAGCAGTTAAGACCCGCACCTACTTCTAGAGGATCCAAAAGTCAACAGCAGCCCCTCTGGGTAAGGGGAAACCAGTACTCCAGAGACAGCTGTCGAGGGATTCCTGTCCCACGGGGAGAGGGTTTGGACCCCTCCGCCCAGCTTTGTCCCTCTAGGGTTGCCTTCTCCTGGACGCGGGGATGGGAACAAATGGTTTTATTAATCAGACCCCAACGCAACGTGCCACCTTTCCCTCAGGAGCCAACGCATTCAGACAAGGCTCAATTCAAGTGTCAAGGGTAAGGGGGAGAAAAAGGAACTCTGTGAAAACAGTGCGGACAGCCAAATGTGACAACCTCACTTTGCTTGTGGCTCTCCCTCCCCCGGGAGCAATTCCCTCCTGGCCCTGCTGTCTGGCCTTGGTGGTGGGCACCATCACCATGGAGGAGCCCGTGCCAGGACCCTCGTCTCCTCCAAACCTGGGTCACGGTGAGCGGTGCTTTTGGAGAGGGGAGTCTCCTGCTCACAGCTCAGCGCTGGCTTCTTTTCCAAGGAGCCACTTTGGAGGACCCCAGAGGACCAGCCCCTGGGAAGACGTTTTACCTGCCCACAGGGTCACGAGTGGCAGCTCCAGCAAAAAGCCACACCTGCGCACAATACAACAGCCAGTATCAGTAAGTGGAGATCCGGACATGCAGAGCTGGGGGTGAGCAAGTGTAAGCAAAGGTGTTCATTTTTGTTCAACACCTGTGCTGGAACGGGGAGACTGTCCTTGTAAGCCGCTAATTCAAGACAAGGGATGTGCCGCCATTTTGCCGTCTTCCAAGGTAGAAAAGTAACATCTCTTGGCCCCTCTTCTTCAGATCCAATTCAGAGTCCTCTCTCTGGCTCCCTAAGCCTCCCATAGCTTCCCCTCCTGCCCCTCTATCACATCCACTCTGGACCTAGCAACCCCCAAAAGCCTCTTCCAACTGCAGCCAGGCTGATCTCTTGAACGATTATGTACCCGCACCTGTAATGGGTCAGGTGCAGTCCCCAGCACAGGAACACAGAGCAAAGTCAAAGGCATGACCCCTTCCTTCAGACAACTTACCATCAGTCCGTCACCACAAGGAGAACCAGGACCCGCATGCACAGGAATTGCGGGAATTGCGGGGTCAGTAACCCTGGGAGCAGGGGAGCGGGACTGGCTCATCAAACAGGAGAACAGCATCCACGCAAAGGGAACGAAGTCACAGAAGCGAGGAACGCTGTGGAACGATAGAAGAACTGTGGCCCCTTCTGAGTGGCAGGAGCAGCTGTTCTAAGGGCAGGCTCTGAAAAGACGGTGTCCCAGTGCCCTGCTAGAATCGGCTCATGCAGGATCTGCTGAGCCAAGTGCAAGAAGTTCAACTTCATTCTAAAGCCAACGAATCCCCAGATCGACATCTGATAAGCAAAGGGAGATTTGCATCTTCAGCTCTGGGGACACTGGATGAGGAACACGACACAGACCAGAGGACAGTTCCCGGACAATCACGAGGGTCCTGGTGGAGGTGCCAATGCCAGCAGGGGGGCAGGGTGTCCACCGTTAGGAAGGGGAGCGTGAGCAAGAAATGGGCTGCACTCAAGAAATAAATATGCAGCGTTGGGCAACTGACCAAATCCATGTTTGAAGGAAAAGCAAAAGGAGATTTGCACGTTCCTTCCTCTGATCTTTTGTCCAGTGGTTCCTCAGCCTGAAACGCCTTCCCCTCTTCCTCATCCTCCAAAGCCGAGAATTACTCTCACCTCTTCCTGGAAGCCATCCCTGCCCACCTCCACACACCCTGCTCTCTCCTGTCTCCACCCCACATTGTCACGATCACCCAGCTGGAATGTGAACAAGTGTGCGCTGCACTTTTCCTCGTTGTCCCGTGTGCCTACGCAGTGCGTCCCTCGAGGTGGGCTGTCAGGCCCATCTCCCAACCCTCGGTGCCTCTCAAGCACCATTCCCCTCTTTCGGGGCCATCCCATCCCCATTTGCACATGTAACTGCCATACAGAACTTTTGGTGGTTGCAATAACGGGCTATCAAATCGTCATCATGAAAGGTCGATACCGGGCGTCTTGCTAGATGCAGACCTGTCTGTCTGTCCATGCATCCATCTTCCTATCCATCTAGATAGACAAACAGATGATAGATAGATGGATAGATAGATAGGTAAATAGATACATACATATATATACATATACACACACATACACACATACACACATACATACATACATACATACATACATACTATTTATATATATATAACCCTCCTGGGTAGGGAGAATTAAGAGTTTTTCAAAGACCCAGCATCAAACGTTAAAATGTTAAATCAGAAACCTTGAAGGACCGGAGATTTCTCCTCCTTACAAGCTAACAGTGAGCTGCCCCATTTTATGCACCTGCACTAACAGAAGACACAAGACCTCCAGGGCAGAGACAGAGAGCAATTATTTCTCACAGCAAAAGCAGCAGCCAGAGCAGTATCTTCTGTTAGTTTCCCCAACCCCCCAGCCGCACAGGTGACATGTGGCGAGGCCCAGGCAGTGGCTCTACCTGCCGTGGGGGTGGGTATCCCTGGAGAAGAACCCCCAAACGAGGAAACTGTCACCTTAGTGCTTTTGGTAACTGCCCATCCTCCCCGACAGAGAGAACTATATTTTTTCTTAACTTGGAAAACAAGCACATCGCTCCAGGGAGAGCAGTGGAAATTTACTATCCTGGAAAGTCCACAGAGAAGGAGGCATCTCTAAGCTTCATCCATCCTAGCTTCCGAGCTGGTTGCTATTCAAACACGCTTGAACAGAGAGTCTGAGAAACGCAGGAACTCCACGGAGAATTGCCTCCCAATACCAAGTCACGCATTGTTCCTACACTTGTGCCCATGTGTGTCCATGATGGCTTGTCTGACACATGGCTCCTTATTCTAACACCTGTACCATCCTCCCCAAAGGCTGGCCCCCATGGAACCGTAACTAGTTAGGAACAGCCGCCTAAAGATCTTGGTGCTTTACCAACACTGTCTCCCATCCCCGCAGCGCCCAGTAAGGCAGGGGTCAGGTATTATTCCTGCTTTACAGACGAGGGGATTATGACCTGGAGGGAGCATCTCACTCATTACCATAAGTGGTGGAGGCAAGATTTCTTGCCAGGTCAGTCTAACTACAAAACCTGCGCTTTTCTTCTGCTCTTAAAGCCCCGAGAGTCAGCTTGGGTCCCTAAAGAGGTCGGGCTCCTCCCTGCCTCCTCGGAGGGAGTCAAGTAGCTGCTTTGCTGCCTATTAATTAAGAAAAAAGCTATTACTGGGGCACCTGGGTGGCGCAGTCGGTTAAGCGTCCGACTTCAGCCAGGTCACGATCTCGCGGTCCGGGAGTTCGAGCCCCGCGTCAGGCTCTGGGCTGATGACTCGGAGCCTGGAGCCTGTTTCCGATTCTGTGTCTCCCTCTCTCTCTGCCCCTCCCCCGTTCATGCTCTGTTTCTCTCTGTCCCAAAAATAAATAAACGTTGAAAAAAAAAATTAAAAAAATGCCATGCTACCTTTGCTCCAAAAAAAAAAAAAGAAGGCATTTTTTAAAACCCCCAGGGCTTTAAGAAAATAATACGACTTCTAGGCATCTTGCTACATGCAACTCTTACCCAACCACAACATCGTGACCACATAGGCCAAAGCTCTGTGCAATGTCGTTACTTTTCTGGGCACCGAGCAGATGGCGATGGGGCAAAAAAAGCAGCAGTTGGTGGAGCACAGGCCCTTCCAAACTGTTCCGGCAACCTGTTCTGAACTCACCTCTCCGATCCCAGCCAAGCCACATCACAGCCAACAGGAACCTTGGGCCACAGTCAAACTGGCATGCGAAGACTAAATCTAGAAATATTTGCTTTATGATCATTGTTTTTAACTTCCCACCGTCCAACCTGCACTTCTCCTTTTCTGGGGTCAAAACCATGCGTGGCACCTGCCAGGCATTTCATTAAGGTTTATTTGAAGGCATTAGACATCTGCCAGGTTGGAGGACAGAGCCGCCCGTGTAGAAAGGATGACAGTCATGCACCAGCCACGGGGCAAGTCCAGCTCACTCCAGGTGACTGCTGTCACAGGGGCCATTGAGTCAGGGCTACTGCTCTGGCCCAAAGTTGAACGAGTGGGTCATCTGGATTGTTCCACCACGAACCAAATCCCCTTGAGGACCTCTTTGCAGTGAGCCTTCACTGAGTGAAGATGCATGGGAATGGTAGATTCTCCAAGGCCACCAGCAGATGACATTGCCAGTTCCCATAAGCCACGTCTGGCCAATCGTCAACTGGCAATCCACCTTCTTTGCCAAGAAGGAGCTTCCTCTGGCTGCCCTAGTGTCCTCCAGCAACACCTTACACGGCCTCCTAAAGGCACAAGAGGAAGGAAGCTAACGGGCTTTCCTACTTCTTTCCTGTGTCCTATTTTACCCTGTACTCTGGTGGAAGAGCAACATATTTAGCTGCAACAGTCCGTGGCAAATGGTGAATTGGACAGAGCTCTTCTCGTGTGCCTTCCCCCCTTCTCTGTGGCAATTACCCCCTCCTCTGTTCCGTCTCCCCATCCAATCCCGAAACCCCTCACGCTACGTGAAAAGCCATCGATAGGGAACATATTTTAATCGATTTTCCAGGGAAATGTTTTCTCACCTTTGACAGATACTAAAAACGTATCAGTTGAACCCTGGAAATAAGATTGAGCAACAAATGACAGCTGGAAGGTTTGTGCATAAAACACAGCACAACCAAAGAGAAAGTGAAGCTTGTAGCGACGACAGGAGGTGGGGGACGGCCGACAGGGTCACCCCTTGGAAGGTGCTAGACATTCGGTGGGCTGACTTTGTGAGGAAGGCAAGTCTATAGATGATGTGGGGTCTGTAGGCTTATAAAGGGGGCAGGGAGCTTCAGCGTAGGAGGAAATTACCCACGGATTCCAGAAACCAAGGAAAGGCAGAAAATCCAGCCTCTTCACCCCTCTCAAGAGCCAGACGTGCACACACTCGCAAAGCACTTTGGGTTCACCCATAATGGCGCCAAGTTAAACTGTTCCACATGATATTCTCTGCCTAGAAATATGATGTCAAGTCAATTACTGGGTAAATGTCTTGCCCAAACTGCAACACCGAAATAGCACCTCTTATCTATGTGGCACATTTAGGGGGACAAATCACTCTCCTGGGAAGAGAAAGAGCCGCTGTATGAAAAGCAACAGCATTTCCCAAGAGCATATCGTGAGATCATTAAGGGCACGGTTAGGACGCGAGGTAAGCTGTACCGTGCAGGACGGTTGCCTGGCCCTGGCCCTTAGGAGCATCTGCTTCTCATGCAGGGGAGCGGGCAGGGTGGAGGGGGGGCACCCAGCAGCCGGCCATGGGCACCCACAGAGTCTCACTAACTAGACCTGTCATTTTCTGCCTTCATCGGCCTGTCCCGCTTTTTACCTAGAAAGTATCCAGCCCCTGATCAGTGCTCAGTAATCGGAAGTTTTTATTCACCAAACAGCATTTTCATTCACATCAACAAAGAACCCTCACACATACTAAAACTTCCAAGGCAATGGTTCTCAAAGTGTGGTCCCCGGACCAGCAGCAGTACCCCTGGGAACATGTGGAAATGCACGTTCTCAGGCCTCCTCCCGGACCTACTGAATCCAAAAGCCTGGGGTAGGGAACAACCAATTTGTGCTAAAGCCCTCTGGGTAATACTGATGCACACTAATGCTTCAGAATCCCTGCTCTAAGAAGTCAGAAGGTACTAAGTCCAGAATTCCCTTAGGGACCTTAGATACTCAACTACCAGAGCTCCAACGAAATGCCGATAGAACAGGGGCCTTATTCCTCTGACATACTGGCTAACTGTGGGAATCTCTCAAAGATGTGGCTGTCCTGTGATTTGCTACAATCTTAAATAAAATATAACACTAACGGCTAACTCATAATTCCTCCCAGTGTTTTAGATAGACAGAAAAAAATGTGAGAGACCTAGAAGCAGCATTATTTTTTTTAAGTTTATTTATTTTATTTTGACAGAGAGAGAGAGGGAGGGAGGAAGAATCCCCCCGCGCTGTCAGCCCAGAGCCGGACACGGGGCTCGAACCCACGAACCATGAGATCATGACCTGAGCCTAAATCAAGAGTTGGACACTTAACCGACTGAGCCACCCAGACACCCCTGGAGGTGTCATTCTATTAAGCCTAATCCACCCAAATCAGCCTATGAAGTCAACAACGAACTCATTGACGGTGTATCATCTCTGTATCCTGACAGCCCAGCACCAAACGGACCCAGAATTCATTATTGTGGAACAGAAGAACGTGTGGATAAGTGGGGAAAAATATAAGATGGGCAAAAACAGCATCATCGGTTTGAAGTCGTCTCCATCAGTAAAACACCGTGAACTTGCTGCCTTACGTGCCACTGACCAGTGATTCAGGCCGGTCCTGTAATGAAATTCTCGTGGCACAGAGAGAAAACATATGGCCCCCTTGTAATAATGTGGCATTGTGTAGACATAACCTAAATTTGAAAGCCTCTTAAAATAGAAACCTTGATTCCATCTGTCTCTTAAAAAAGAAAAACTCATAATTGCTTATAATCGTGTTCATTTACCATTTTCTCAAATGCTTAGCAGCTGGTGGGGGGGGGGCGGAGGACAGAAGGGCGGGAGGAGACGCGGGTAATTAATAAAAGTCGTTATCCTGCCTTGATTTTAAATGTTATCAGTGTTCAAAATGTCAAAATGATGTCCCCACATTCCTCAAATGATTTGCCCGTGACATGTCATAAGTGAACCCACTCCAGCCCCCTATCTTCTCACCCTCAGAGAATTCTCAGGAACAAGGAAGCCAGAACAGTCTCCCTCTTTTAAAGGACCTTGAGAGAGCTCTAAAGGAGAGCCATTTGCCGGGACAGGTCAACTGATGAAGAACAATATATGGCAAATATTTACGTCTTAACATTCAAATTGAACTTGTTTGCAAGGCTAGGAATTAAGCCAGCAGGAAGTTGGACACGGTTCCTGCAGGAATGTAACTGACATGCACCTGCTGATGTGTGAATTGACAGGGACACTTCAGCCTTGGGGTGCCTGTCGCACAGAGGAGGACCTGTCTCAGTGAGACACTGTTCTGTCTGCTGGTGCTTCTCGGGGCTGGGGGTGAGGACCACAAGTCCACATCACCTGTAGGCTCAGGGACCATGCACACTTAGTCCTGTGCCCCGGACCCACAGAATCAGATTCCCTGGTGGGACCAGGCTAGCACGTTGACGATTTCCCAGGGGATTCTGATGCAAGTCAAGGTTGCCCCTTCCCTGGAGGCTCGCGCCTGGCCCCCGCACCTTGTCTGCACCGGTGAGGCAGGTGCCTTCCGAACAGTGAGTTCTTTGTAACCTACCCCGCGGTAGTATTTAAGCCCACAACTTCATGAGGATAATAAATGGATCTGTTGAAAGTGGCTGAACACACATCATCTGCAATGAGTATTACCTAGAGAGTTAACTTAACCATAATGACAGAGCACCCTGTAAATGGCCGTCTCTGGGGCTCTCGGCTGACCTGCTGGCTCTTCCTCTCCAGAAAACGGTGAAGCCCACTACCCCGGGCTGCTACGAGCATGGTCTCTGCCCTCGGCCAGACTGAAGTCTTCTGACCATTAGATTATGCTAAGCTCTTTTCCCTGTCCCATCTGTCATCATGCCAGCATGTGGTGCACACACAGTCCCTATTGCTATATATAAAAAATCCTACGTCTTCACATGTGCAATTCTCAGACTTAAGTAGATGGCATAGGAGGAGTGACAATAACAGTTCAGATTCAGGCCCCCCGTGCAAGGGCTTTGCACGCGCATTTCACTTAATCTGCACAACCTCCCGGTGAAGAACGAGTGCTGTACCTATTTTGTAATGAACAAATGGCGGCACAGAGAGGTTAAGAGATTGGCCCAAGGACACACAGCTGGCCGTTGCTAATATAACAAAGTGATTTGCTTTGGAACCTGGGCTGGGACTCAGTGTGCCCAGGGCCCAAATCCTGGCTCTGCCTCTTAGTGAATGTTGAGTATTTTACTTAATGGCTCTAAATCTTATTTTCTTCACCTAAGAAAGGAGAATGATAATAAAAGAATCGCGTGGGGCCAGACACATTCTCGCAAAATGCTTAGAACGTTGCCAGCACCCAATGGGCAATCAATAAATGTTGCTGTTATTTTTGTTGTGGTACGGTATTCCAGAGGAGTCCATTCTCTCCCGTGCTCTCTGCAACATGTCTGTGCCATCGATCTACCCCACGCCCCACCCGGGGGAGCCACCGCCTTCCCGTGTGCGCTCAGGACTCCTCTTACCATGCTGGAGCCTGGGTGCCTGAATTCCCTGGTCAGTGACCATCTCCCACCTTCTTTCCCTCGGTGGTTCATTTTGCCCACCCAAGGACAGGCGGAGGAGGGCCTATCCTGTTCACCTGGTGGGAAGAGCTCTTCTAGGTGACCGCCTTCGGCAAGTATGGATTTTCTTCCATTGCACAGAAATATAGCTGCCGTGGGGCTCGCTCTCCAGGTCCGCTAAAGATCCCGCCCACGCCGCCAGCCCCACCCGCCTAGAACATCCCACCATTAGGACGTCCTCACCCCCATCTCACCACACATTGCTGAAAAGGAGTCTTTGGTTCAGAACTACTTATAAGAACCGAGTGTTCCTTCCTGGAAAGGATTTCCAAAATCCAGACATGGCGGGGAATATTTTAAGTCAAGCCAATTGGTACTTTTACCCATGGTTGACAAATACTGCCTTTTTAGAGGGCAATTTATCTCTACCCAAATCTAAAATGGGTACATCCTTGTACCCAGCAGCGCCCCCTGCCCCTTCCGGGTATCCTTGTCTCAGGAAATCCTGGCACGTGTACACAAAAAGTCATATTATAAACACTGATTGCAGTCACTGTTTATAATAGCAAAAAGTTGGAAGCCACCCAAAATCCATCCATAGGAGAACGACCAGATTATTCCAGCACAGTATGCTGAAGTTAAAGAAAAGGGCATTGATCTGAATGGACTGGCAGAAAGATCTGAGTGCAGATTTTTCTATAAAGGGCCAGACAGTACATATTTTAGTCTTTGTGAGCCCTACTCTCCGCTACAACTATTCAATTCCGCCACCGCAGTACAAAAGCCACAGACAATAAACAAACGAAAACGCTGGCTGTGTTCCAATAAAACTTTTTTTTTTTACAAAAACTGGCATGGGGCTGGATTTGGCTCACCGGCGTTTGCCAACACTTGAGTTCAAAAAAAAGAAAAAAAGAAAAAAAAAGAAAGACCACTCCAGGTCAATATGTGCACACTGAAAAAGTTACCCCGTTATTATGTGTGTACATGCATCTGAAATGTCTTGAGAGATTATAAAAAGCAATAAAATCATTAGCCTACCTTCCAATAACAGCTTGAGAAATTCTGACAATTGTTTCTTTTACACACGACCTCTATTCCCCTACGTAGAGCCTTCGTGTAGACAGCAACTCTAACACGTTATTCTTCTAATAAAGGATTAAGTAAGAATTTGCAGCCCCTCATAAAAGTAGAATTGGCAGGGAACCAAATATGGGGCTCTCTCCCAGCATAAGAATGGCCCAAGCCAGCCAAACTGCGGCCAAAGCCAACCACAGGCTGATGAAACAGGGACTTTCGTATGTGGTTTTTGATTTTAAAGGTCCCAAAAGCTTCTCAGGTCCCAACTCCTGAGAAACAGGAGTTGTTGTTGTTTTTGTTTTTGTTCTTTTAAAAGAGTAATTCATTTGAAGTATTAATTAAAATGCAAATTGCTCTAAGATGGCTTGGCTTTTAAGTGTTTGCTCTGAAGTTCCCACAAATGGAAAGCATATGACAAGCTTCTGTTTAGAATGATCTGCATACATACTCACAGGTGAACAATCGCTTGACTCGAAAATAATCAGGAAGGGTTGGGGCGGGGGCAGTGAATGCCAATGGAGGGAGCACAATCCTTCAGCAAGAGGGGTTCTCCTTCGAGAGGGTGCGGGAGGGACAGAGCAACACTCCTCGAAGGCTCAGCCCTCGGTCCTCGGAGGGGGCGGAGCGGCCACCCACAGGAAGGGAAGCCAAGCCACCAGGGACAATCTCCCAACCTCGATGCAGTTAGAACCTTCTGCAGCGTCTCGACTCGCTTCTGACCCTTTTCTTCTTGAGTCGGGAGAAGGAAGGAAGCGGTGAAGAAACACGAAGCTCATGAGCGAGACGGAGTGGACAGGTCATAATTTTTAAAGAAAGAGGAGGGGCGCCTGGGTGGCGAAGTCGGTTAAGCGTCCGACTTCAGCCAGGTCACGATCTCCCGGTCCGTGAGCTCGAGCCCCGCGTCGGGCTCTGGGCTGACAGCTCAGAGCCTGGAGCCTGTTTCGGATTCTGTGTCTCCCTCTGTCTCTGCCCCTCCCCCGTTCATGCTCTGTCTCTCTCTGTCCCAAAAATAAATAAATGTTGAAAAAAAAAATTTTTTTTAAAAAAAAGAAAGAGGAAAAGTAACTCATTTTGCAAGCACCCACTTGCAAAGCATCTTGACACCTCTCTCCCAATTCTGCTTAATTTTCTCTACATCCCGGAGGGATAGGAATTGATGGAGGATAAATGAAGCAGAAAAGTGAAGCAATTGGGCCCGGGGTCATGAAATTGAAGGGAAAAGGGAGAGAAGTCGTAATAATGACAACAGTAATAACAGCTTGAACAATCACACGTGCTGACACGCTGCAGTGTAATCAGCTGCGTGACTTTGCTTGTTTCACCTATGCCTGTCCTGAGACAGAGCCCAGCAGAGGAACCTTGCCTATAGCTTGGCCGGGGAGGGCTGCTATGGGGACCCCCCGGCCAGGGATGTCCCACTTCCCAGTGCCCAGGATGGCCCACTTCTCGTGACAGGGCATAGCCGCAATAGCCCCGAACACCAGTCTCGGCATGTAAGTAACTTTCTCTCCCCTACCCCCCAGCTCCAGCATATTCTGGTCTATGCAAAGCTGATGCAGGACCCAGACGGTCACTGGGAGCCACCTACTGAGGGCAGTCTGTGCCAGAAGGGACAGACTTGCTGTGTGGGCATACACGAGCAAAGGGTACAAGGGTGGCCATTGCAGCTCAAGAGCGGACAGGTCTTTCTTGTTGTGGGAGCTGTCCCACCATGACCAGGCACCTGCAGGATGGAACACCCCGTGTTAGTTCAGGGTGTTAGCAGGGACCCCCCAACAAGACCACATGGCATGGTCTTGCCTCAGCTAAAAGTGGGATCAGGTGAACTTCGAACTTGCCCCACAAAAAGTCTAAGACTACACTCTCACCGCTCAGTCTTCAGAGAGGAGAGAGGGGCCGGGATGCTGATATGCAAAAATGAACACAATCACCCCCACATGCCCACATCACCTCCGGACCTTGCTGCCCAGACTGTCTTACCAAGGGGACGTTTGCTGGTCCAGCTTTAATGAGTGCGAACACATCTCCCATTAGCAGCACTGGTTGGATTAAAACCAACAACGTTTCGTTCTTTTATTTTTTTAAATTTTTTTTTTCAACGTTTATTTTATTTTTGGGACAGAGAGAGACAGAGCATGAACGGGTGAGGGGCAGAGAGAGAGGGAGACACAGAATCGGAAACAGGCTCCAGGCTCTGAGCCATCAGCCCAGAGCCCGACGTGGGGCTCGAACTCACAGACTGTGAGATCGTGACCTGGCTGAAGTCGGACGCTTAACCGACTGCGCCACCCAGGCGCCCCAACAACGTTTCGTTCTTTTAAATAGATTCAGGACACCACGAAAATCTGTTCAGACTCTTAATTTGTTTAACCCACGCCTTCTTCAAAAGAACACCAAGATAAGCTCCGATCCTGCCTGTTTGGGGAAATCGTGATCGGTTCTGAATTTCTTTTTTTTTTTTTTTTTTTTTTAACGTTTATTTATTTTTGAGACAGAGAGAGACAGAGCATGAACGGGGGAGGGTCAGAGAGAGGGAGACACAGAATCTGAAACAGGCTCCAGGCTCTGAGCTGTCAGCACAGAGCCCGACGCGGGGCTCGAACTCACGGACCGTGAGATCGTGACCTGAGCCGAAGTCGGCCGCTTAACCTACTGAGCCACCCAGGCGCCCCAGTGAATTTCAAATTTTGAAACATATAAGCCTTCCCTGACTCTGAAAATTCCCGGCATGTGGTTGCCCTCACACTAGTCATTTTCCAGAGTGATGGACTTAAGCAGAGAGAGGTTTGTTCCCTGGCCACGCTGCCCCAAGGGCAAGGAGCCAAGACCGGCCCAAGACTTTTTCCCACCGAGGCAAACCGCCTCTTGCTGTTTCATTCCCTTGGTTTGGGTCACTTTGGTTTCATTTCATTTTGTTTTGTTTCCTTTTGTTTGGCTTTGCTCTACTGCTTTGGTTCGGCAGTACGGTGCAAAGCCAAGTGGTCCAAAAACCACTCAGAAAGATCAACATTTTCAGAATGTATATTGGATGTACAGTGTGCTCCTGAAAATACAAGTAAATAGAGCATTTTCTGAGCTCCACTCTGTACCCACCCCAACCACCCAAACCTTGGATACAGATGTACCCTCAAGAAGCCCCAGTCCAGGGCGCCTGGGTGGCTCAGTCGGTTGAGCAACCAACTCTTGACTTCAGCTCAGGTGACGATCATCATCATGCTCACACTCTCACAGTTCGTGAGTTCGAGCCCCACATCAGGCCCCACGCTGACAGTGCGGAACCCACTGGTGATTCTCTCTCTCTCTCTCTCTCTCTCTTTCCCTCTCTTTCTGCCCCTCCCATACTCACTCTCCCCTTCTCTGTCAAAATAAATAAATAAACTTAAAAATATATTTAAAAAAAAAGAAGCCCCTAGTCCAGCTTAGGCCTAACACGTATGAAGTGATTAGGAGATCAGTTTACTCCTTTAAAATATTTTCTAGGGTGTGTAAGGTATTGTGTGGGGTCCCATGTGCAGCCTGGTCCCCTGTCCCTGAGTGCTGACACCCTAGCGAGGGAGAGAAGACAAGCCCAGCAGCCCGGTACAAAACAGTGTCGTGCCGAGAATCCAACGCTCTCAGAGGGGAAAAAGAGCCCATCGTAGGATTGCCGGACGTAGTAAATAAAAACGCAGGATGCGACGATTAGTGGGGACATACTTAGACTAAACAATTATTTGCTGTTTATCTGAAATTCAAGTATAACTGGGTATCCTGTATTTTATCTGGTTGGAGAGATAAAGCCAGGCTTCTCAGAGGAGATGGGACGTCGGTGAACCAGTATGTTAAATGTTGCAAGGATGATACCGGGATGCATGGGAAAGGTCAGTGGGAAGAAAGTTTACGATGGCCCCGCAGGTGGGTTCAGTTGCAGTCCCATCCATTCAGACCGCTATAACAGAATACATTAAACCAGGTGACTCATTGGGGCGCCTGGGTGGCGCAGTCGGTTAAGCGTCCGACTTCAGCCAGGTCACGATCTCGCGGTCCGTGGGTTCGAGCCCCGCGTCGGGCTCTGGGCTGATGGCTCGGAGCCTGGAGCCTGTTTCCGATTCTGTGTCTCCCTCTCTCTCTGCCCCTCCCCCGTTCATGCTCTGTCTCTCTCTGTCCCAAAAATAAATAAAAAACGTTGAAAAAAAAAATTTTAAAACCAGGTGACTCACATACAACAGGCGTTTATTCCTCACGGTTCCCGAAGCACCGGCAGATGTGGTGTCTGGGGAGGACCTCCTTCCTGGTTCATTGATGGCCGTCTCCTCCCTTAACCTCACATGGTGGAAGAGGACAAGCCGGCTTCCTCGGGCTACTTTTACGAAGGCACGAATTTCATTCGTGAAGACTCGCCCTTGACCTGAGCACCTCCCAGAGGCCCCCCATCCTGAGGCCATCACCTTGGGGGTTAGGATTTCAACATATGAATTTGAGGCGGGGGGGGGGGGGGGAGGACAAATAGTCCGCAGCAGCACCTTGAAGCTGGGCTCAGAGGGATGGAGAATACTAACTGTGCGACTCCGTCTCAGACAAGCGCTTGATTGATTCATCAAATCTGTGCCGTAATGCACGAGAAGAGCATCGTGTTAAGTGTTAAAGTTAAAGATGCTGCAGAAGCTTTTGCAAGGCCAGTCCGCCCATCTCCCCATCCGTAAATGTCGGTGACACCTTACAAATCAGTGGCAGTGCTTCAAGAAAGATCCCTCCGTGTGCCACAGTTTGGACCGGCTCATCCCACGCCCAGGAGGTTTTTGAAAGGAACTCTTCAGTCCCATTGGAACCAAGTGGGATCAAAATGAGAGATGTATCATGACGATGTTCTGGACACCGTTAGGGTCTAGGCAAACGTGAGCCCTGAGGATGACATTCCACCCCGCCCGCTCCTCGCCGTGGGATCTCAGCGAAGTCCCATAGCCTCTCTGAGGCTTCGTGTCCTCACACGTGAGACGGGCTTTGCCCACTGGGGTAAGGAGCCGAGGTGGTTATCGGCAGAGCACCTAGCATAAGGCAGGATGCCCTGGACCACCCATAAACGGCGATGCTGGAGGAAGCCTGGCTTCCGGCACCACTCTGACGGCTGCATGCAGATTTCTGGGCTACAAACCAGTCATCGGAGCGGTCTTCAGTCTCCCTTGAATAAAAGTTTATGAGCTGAGTCCTCCCTTTTCTTGTCAGTTACTCTTCAACTAAAACCTCATGTGCAGCAGCTTCACAGGCCGGTTAGCCATGAGCCAGCCAAGGGCCGGGGCCAAGGGCGCCGAGCCTGTGTGCACCTGCCAAGGCCCCGAGACCCGGCAAGAAACACATGGTGGACCCTGGCAGCCAGCCGAGCTCTGCCGTTTATCCTCTGCAGGACGAACTTAGCGCATCCACAATCTTCGGTGCTGCTGTGGTGCTTTTCATTAAAAGATCCTTTGGTGGAAAAACCGTAATCTTCTCTTACTAAGTTGCGTTGAGCCTGCATTCCCCCCCCACACACACACTCCCCGTGAGATCAAGACCTGCCTTTAGCCCCAACTCCGTGCTGTTCCCAACAGCCCCTTAGATTCCCTCCCTGCCCACACCTGAAGACCAAAATAAGTCACCCCAAGGGTTAGCACCTGCTCATGTAACAGGCACCAAGGATACTTTCTGAGCCTAGTATTAATCCCTGAAAGGATAATCCTTATGAATTCCAAACAACACCAGCCAAACTTCCCTGCACACCCTCCCACTAGATATGCCGGGTACCCGGGTAAGCTGTTCTGTCGCTTACCAGCAGCCCGACCTCAAGACAGTATGTAATCTCGTCTCAGTTTCCTCATCCGTAAAATGGGAAGAAGATCACCCTCGGGGCTTCTATGAGGTCGAAACGATTCTGTACATGTGTATCGTCCAGCATTGTTCCTGCCACACCGTCAGCACTCAGGAAATGGTAACAGTGAGAAGAGACAGCATTTTATTGAGTGCTTACTAAGTGCTGGCAACTGTTCTAAG
Source organism: Puma concolor (assembly GCF_028749965.1). NCBI lineage: Eukaryota > Metazoa > Chordata > Mammalia > Carnivora > Felidae > Puma > Puma concolor. The sequence goes on from NC_141674.1 coordinate 117,174,726, forward strand.
TGCTTTGCAAATATCGGCTCCTTTAATGCCTGCGACAACCCTAGAAGGAAACCCTCCATTTTTCCAGCGAAGAAATAGAGACTCTGCAAGGTCCCGTGTCCTACCCCAGTTCATGCAGCAATTACTGGCCAGCTGGGCTTGGAACCCCACTGCCTGGCTCCAGACTCCAGGCCCGGACCATTGCCCAGTTCTTGCTTCTTTACAGTTGCCACTTCGGGAAGGCTGTTCCACTGGGGGACGGGCAGTCTCAGGTTCCCGAGAATGGAGGTTGCACCCAAGCCTCATGCCTCTGTCGATGGGCCCCAGCCTGGGCGGGCCATCTGCCCCCCCACCCCCCGTGTTGATTTCTCTCTCTGCCGTCAGGCCTGCATTCGCTGGCAGTCCCAAGCCCACCCCTCCCAGGGCTGTGGGACAGGCCGCCGCACACCCGCAGGGCACATGTGGCGCCAGGGCTCCCCGCCTTCCGCGGACCCAATCCATCTGGCCCCGCACCAACCCAGCTACTCAGCTACTGAGCCTGCTGGTTATACCCCCACGGTCGCCCCAAATCACTCCTCAGATGCAATTTCTTGGCATCGTTGCCAGAAGTACGACCTTGAATCCTCCACGGGGTGGTTCTGGCCCCAGGCCCCGCTTCGAGATGCTTTAGAGAACAGCCTCGGGAAGCGCCCATGGCCCTGAGCCTCCTCCGCTGGATGCATCCACCCGTGATGGGGGCAGGGAGCAGATACATCCACCGGCCTCCCAACAGTGATACCCAGCAACTCCGCAGATGACCGGCCCTCCCGCGCGGGCCCAGACCAGCTTCCCAGCTAGCCCTTTTTTGACAAAGCCCCTGAGACTAGGAAGCTTGAAACCAGCAGCTACCAACATCCCAGTCACCGGAGAGGCTGTGAAATGCTAGGCATGCTGTGCCTGAATATTCAGCCTTCCTTTCTACAGCTCACCCATTAAGGAAGGTCCACGAAATTGACTTTAGATTCCCGTTGCCCTGGCGCTTGTCTGCTTTGCTTTCGCTTCCACACAGGACAGGAGATAAAATGCAGCGAAAGCACAAACTTGCATGTAAAAAAGAGCCAGGTAGGGGCGCCTGGGTGGCGCAGTCGGTTAAGCGTCCGACTTCAGCCAGGTCACGATCTCGCGGTCCGTGAGTTCGAGCCCCGCGTCAGGCTCTGGGCTGATGGCTCAGAGCCTGGAGCCTGTTTCCGATTCTGTGTCTCCCTCTCTCTCTGCCCCTCCCCCGTTCATGCTCTGTCTCTCTCTGTCCCAAAAATAAATAAACGTTGAAAAAAAAATTAAAAAAAAAAAAAAAGAGCCAGGTAACTGCTATTCTCCATAAGTTCCACCATCACAGATGGCACTTTCTGGATAAATCACCCGCCGGTCGTTTGAAACATCAGCATGACTTGGTTTATCTAGAATGGGACACAGAGCAGGGAACATGCGATGGGGAAAAGGAGGGACAGAGACTTTTCGGGAAAGGGCAGTGCCTCAAACCCAGCCATCAGGAACTCCCTGTCCTTCCCACATCCTTTCACAGGATACATTTGGTCCTTGACAGTCCTACAGATGCTCTCTCTACATACCCTCTCTCGGCCTCTTCTCTCGATCTCCCCCGTCCTCAACCCTAGTCACCTCTTGCTTAGTGTTGCCATTCCTTCCTAACGAATCCCCTTGTTTCTGATCTTGTCCCCTAGGGCCCATATTCTAGTAGCAGGAGGCGTGACTTAATCAAAATATAAATCAGGCAAATTCACACTTCCTGATTTCAACACTCTAAAAATTTCTCATTGTACTCACGATCAAATCAAAGCCCTAGTTTGATTTTCAGACCAGTGACCTGATCCCTGCCTTCCTCTGTCATCTGCTCTTCTACCCCTCTATCACTGCTCTCTGTGCCTTTCCTCACACGGGCCAAGCTGGATCCTGCCCCAGGGCCTTTGCACTTGCCCCTGCCGCTGAAATGCTCAGTGCTGACTCCTCCTTACCCTGAGGTTGCAGATCAAATGTCGCTTCCCCGTTGATGACTTTCCAAACAGCTTCTGACTGCTCAGGCCTGCGCCCCAGCTCACTCCTCCTTCCGCTCCCATCCATAGGTGCACCCCCAGCCCACCTCCCGAGGATGTGGAGAAAAAGGAACACTTGTGCCCTGTTGGTGGGAATGCAAGCTGGTGCAGCCACTATGGAAAACAGTATGGAGGTAGCTCAGAAAATTAAAAATAGAAATGCCATATGATCTGGGAACTCCACTACTGGGTATTTACCCCCCCCAAAATCGAAAACACTAATTTGAAAAGATATCTGCCCCTGCCTGTTTATGGCAGCGTTGTTTACAACAGCCAAGATATGGAAGCAACTCAGGTGTCCTTTGATGGGTGAGTGGATAAAGAACATGTGGTACACACACACACACACACACACACACACACACACTGGAATATTATTAAGCCATTGAAAAGGATGAGATCTTGTCATTTGCGACCACATGGATGGATCGGGAGGGTACGATGCTAAGTGAAATAAGTCAGACAGAGAAACACAAATGCCAGGTGATCTTACTCGCATGTGGAATCCAAAAAAACAAACGAATAAACAAACAAGCAAAAAAACATAATCAGGCCCGTAAATACGAAGAACAAACCGATCGTTTGCCGAAGGGAAGGGGGCTGAGGGATGGGCAAAGCGGGTGAAGGCTGTGCGACAGACGCGCGTCCAGAATGAGTACGTCACAGGGATGAAAGGCGCCACACAGGGAATACAGCCGACGCTACTGTAATAGCATCGTGTGGTGACAGACGGCAGCCACACTTGCGGTGAGCACAGCATGAGGTGGAGACTTTGAGAGTCACCGTGTTGTGTACCCGAAAGTGAAGTCACATCTGGTGTCAGCTGTACTCAAGTAAGTAAATAAATGAACAAATGGGCGCCTGGGAGGCTCCGTCGGTTGAGCGTCCGACTTGGGCTCAGGTCTTCGTCTCACGGTCCGTAGGTTCGAGCCCCGCGTGGGGCTCTGTGCTGACGGCTCGGAGCCTGGAGCCTGCTTCGGATTCTGTGTCTCCCTCTCTCTCTCTGCCCCTCCCCCTTTCACGCTCTGTCTCTCTCCCTCAAAAATAAATAAACATTAAAAAAAAATTAATAAAATAGATAAATCGCCAAGCAAATGGCCACGCAAACAAATAAATCCGTAAATTCAGTAGCCTCCTCCCCGACACTCTGCTCTCACCCGCTTTATTTCCTGTGGAGCCTCAGCGAGGCCGTGAAAGGGCACGATGTCTACATTGCCTTGTTTGCTATCTGCCTCCCCGACGGGAACACGGGCTCCAGGACGGCAGAGAAGGCGTCTCAGTGCCCAGAGCGGGGCCCGACCTGTGATGGGGGTTCAGTGACGATAGTAAGTGAGCAGGGAGCGTGCTGGGGAGGACAGGTCCGGCGGAGAATCCCAGGGCTGCTGGACTCACCCTGAGATCCTTGGCTTCTGTGTGGATGAATGGATGGGCCGGCCAGACCGCACCTCGGGGCGGGCGGCTTGTGGTTCCAGCCACTGGGGTGCTGGTTGCAGGCCAACGGCTCTCAGCCCCTCCAGGGTTCACCACAGCCACTGAGAGCCTCTCCTAAGGCTGCAGCCTTCTCCGGGCGGCCCACCTCCCAGGACCGGTTGAGGTGGGAGGGGAAGGCCCTCCGGGGCTCCAGGAGGCACATCTCTGACAGGCTGCTCCAGGGCTCCCCGAGAGGCTGGGCCGGGTGCGGTCAGGCCTGCACCCCTGCTCGCTCCTCCTTCTGCTCCCGTCCGTAGGTGCACCCCCGGCCAAGCTCCCACCCCTGAAGCCCACCTCAGACTCCACTTCCTCAGGAGCCCAACCTCTGACAAGCTCCTTCCGCTGCCCAGCCCCACACCAGGTGCAGAGACCAGGCGCTCGGGCCTAGTGAGACCTCGGGTGGCTAGGAGGACAGAAGACGCGAGGTGTTTTCGGGGGCGCAGTGCGGGGCCTCTAACCCAGCCCCGAGCTACTCGGCCGGAGAGAGGCACCATCGAAACTTCCCAGAGAAGGTGCTGCTTCTGTTCAGTTCTGAGGAATAGGGTGATCCAGGAGGACAATGGGGTGGGGGGCGGACGTGGGGGTGTGGCTGCGGGGACACAAAGCCGACAAGGTGAGCGGTGGGGGGGGGGGGGGAAGGGGCCCAGGTGAGGGAGGCACGGGGGGCGGGGACCCAAGGAGATAGGAGGAGGGGTTATAGCTCCATGACATGTAAGAAGTGTCCGGAACCAGGGCCCCCCATCCACTGGAAGGTCAGAGAATACATCAGGCTGCACATCCCAGTCCCCCCTCTGCCCCTTCCCTGTTGGGGGGCGGCGGGGGCTGGAATCTGGGTGCCTCTGTGTCCTCCTCGCCGCCCTGGGCTGTGCGAGCGTGAGGACGCCTGGCCCGGCCGACCTCCGGCTGCAGCCCATTCTGACGGGACCTCCCTCTGAGTCGTCTGTGTGCCTCCCAAATGACACCACCTGCTCTTTCCAAGTTCACCCGTCTCCAGCGCTCGTCACTTGGTATTTATCACCTAATGAAGGTCTGCAGCCTTTCAAATCCAAGGGCGACCATCCGGCTAAAGCCTACTGGCTGCATTTCCATATTCCTGTCAAAGTCACATTATCTCCTCTTGACCAGAGTGCCTGGTGACCCTCTCTGTTAATGAAATACCATGGCGATTAAAACCTCCATCAGGCTTGATATTTGAAAGTACCGGTGGCTTTTTAGAGAACACACTTCGCAAACCGCCTGGAAAGCTCCATCACTTGGGAGAATCGCCTTTTTTGAACCAGGCCGAATTTTTTTTTTTTTTTTTTTTTTTTTTTTTTTTTTTAAGAAGAAGTTAGGGGGAGCCGAGAGGGCTTCAGGTTCGGTTTTGTTAGTTCACTTCATTTCCCGGCTTTTCCTGGAAGCTTTCAGGGCAACTGATATTTTTATTCTGAAAGCATTTCCATCTACATCAGACCACTGGCTCGTTTTTAGCTTAATTAAACTTATGAAACGAGGAAGTGGGTAAAAGTTCATTTCAGAGTTACAGGCTGCTGCGATTTTGCATGCTAATTGAGCCTGTGCCCCCACAGAGGAGATACCCTGCAGGCCGGCTGCCTCGTACCCCCGAATCACCCCCCTTGCACAGCCCGGGGAGGGCGGGGAGGGGGGGTCCGCACTGTCAAATCGACCGGGGAAAACTCTCATATTTGGAACGTGACACTTCACCGCTTGCTTTCATATTTTAGAATGCCACTTCCACCCCCACCCCCACCCCCATCGTTTTATTTAATACCGCCACCAGATGACCCAGCAATGACTGGAGAAACCTTGAAAACTCCAATCCTGGTGTCTGATTTAAATCGACATTCAGAAGTTCCAGAAGGGAACGGATATTTTTAGAACCACAGCTTTTTATGAAACAAATGTGTGATGCAGTTTAGTAACAATGGGCGTTGTTTAGTAGCTACATTGTGGCAGGTGCTTTTCAGACATTATTTCTTTTTCTCCATACAGCCGCTCAAAGCAAGCACCTTACTACCTGCTCTGTCTGGAGAAGGGACTGCAATTCTCAGAGGTTAGGAGGCCCAAGGTCACATGGCAAGTGGGTGGGTAACAGCTGGAACCTGGGTCTAGGAGACTCAAGTCCCTGTTGAGGGAGACTTGAAACAGGGACTCTGGACCTGGCTGGGTGAAACTAGTCTCTGGCATCGAAGAGGAGAGAGAGGTCTGCATTCCAGCCTACCTAGGTGATGTTTTTCTCCCCTTTTTTCTACAATTGAAGCTCTGTTGCTACCAACAATATTTGTTTCTCCTCCCCTTAGGTATGAGTAAGCTAAGGACTGGGGCTCCCGGGAGGTTCAGTCGGGTAAGCGTCCAACTCTTGCTTTTGTCTCAGGTCATGATCTCACGGTTGTAAGACTGAGCCCCGCGTCAGGCTCTGTGCCTGGGATTCTCTCTCTCTCCCTCTCTCTCTTTCTCTGCCCCTCCCCAGCTCGCACTCGCTCTCACTCTCTCTCTCTCTCAAAATAAATAAGCTTTAAAAAAAAAAGAGTAAATAAGGATCCCGTACATTCCCCATTTCCCCTTAGATGCCGCTGAATCTGCCGAGTCTGTTGATGCTGAACGCAGGAGGGGACACACGTGAACCCCGGTGGCATCTTGACGCTAAGAAGTGAGGAGCACCAGATCAAACGAGCCAATGTGCTGAAAGTCACACGCCAGATGAGATCACTAATGACAAGGACCTACACACTGGTGACCAAGGTCACATTGGCTGCCTCATTTCTCCCAGTGAACCCTGCCAATAAGCATGCCAGCCTTGCCAAGAAAATTAAGGAGGAAGAAAGAAAAATGAGGTGAAATCCTACCAGACATTAAAATATACTCCAAAGTTACTGTTTTTTCAAGGTGTACTTGTGCAGGGATAGACAAGAATAAATGAAATGGAACAGAATAAAGAATAAAGCTACATCCAAATGCCTATTTTACAGATAGAAATTTAGTAAGTGATAAAGGTAGCATTCCAGATTGGCAAGAAAAATCAGTGAATTTGTAAAATGGTGATGTGCAACTGGCCAGCAATTGGCAAAAAAAAGTAAGCAAATCTACCTCAATTCCTATCAAAAATAAATTCCAGGGCCGCCTGGGTGGCTCAGTCGGTTAGGCGTCTGACTCTTGATTTTGGCTCAGATCATGATCTCACAGTTTGTGAGTTCGAGCCCCGTCTCAGAGCCCACACTGGGTATGGAGCCTGCTTAAGATTCTCTCTCTCCCTTTCTGTCTGCCCTTTTCCTGCACATGTTCTCTCTCTGTCTCTCTCAAAAATAAGTAAATAAACATTAAAAAATAAATAAGTAAATAAATAAATTCCAGACAAATCAATTAAAATGTAAGAAATAAGGACATATAATCACTAGGAAAATGAGGAAATATATTTATAATCTTAGAGGACAGAGAGCCTTTACAAGCATGACACAAAATTGAGAAACCATAAAGAAAATACTGATAAATCTGACCAAACAGATATTTTAAAATTATCCAAATATAGCCAAAAGACAAAACTGGAACAATATTTATAACTCTTGGCAGATGAAAGTCTGGTTTCCTTAATATATAAAGAGCTCTTATAAATCAATAATAACAACGTGAACCCAATGGGAAAAAACGTCAAAAACATTATCCAGCAAGTCAAAAGAAAACGAAATGGAATTGAACGTCACATGTAACAAATGACTACCTCGCTCAAAATTAAATAAATGCAAATCATGGCAGCATGAATTATCTTCCACTTTTGTCTCTAAGAGCAAACACAGCAATCTTTTCAAAACTGAAATCTGACTCTACCTCTCCCCCGTTTCAACCTCTTCAAAGGTTTCCCCTTCCTCTTAGGAAAGAATCTGAAGTGGGTCCTGTGAGGTCTGGCCCTGAACCCACCTCTCCTTTCTAACTTGTCCCCACCTGGGACCTCTCTCAGGACCTCTGCCCGTTGTGTAGTCCCTCTCTCTGCAATGTTCTTTCTCTCTTCTCCTTTCCTCCTTCACCTAATGAGTTTCGACTCATTCTGCAGGTTTGAGTTCAGTTGTCCCTTCCTGGGGGGAAGTTTGTCCTGGCCACCCAACCCATCCGTTCATTAGATCAGCCCTCGCTTTTATTTGCTTCTGAACCATCATGTGCCTCTTTTATAGCGCTTACAAAAGTGGTAATTTGCATGCGTTTGTGTGATTATTTAATTAATGCTTGTCCCCCATCGGAGCCATAAGCTCCACTGAGAAAGCGTTCTGCCATTTGCTTTTTTCCCTCCACTGCACTCCCAGAACTGAACACCCATGCTTGGTATATAGTAGGTGCTTAATAAATATTTTAAGTGACTGAATCAATGAAAGAATGCTTTTTTTCCTGTGACCTTGGCAAATATTAAAAAGGTACAGAGAGAATCGGGCATTTTCATCCACTGCTGTCAAAAAAAAAAAAAAATGGAGGCCAAGTTTTTTAAAATATTTTTTTAAGTGTATTTATTTTTAAGAGAGAGAGAACAAGCAGGGGAGGGGCAGAGAGAGAGGGAGACACAGAATCTGAAGCAGGCTCCAGGCTGTCAGCACAGGGCCTGACGCAGGACTTGAACTCACAAACCATGAGATCATGCCGGGAGCCAAAGTCAGACGCCTAACCTACTGAGCCACCCAGGCACCCCTGGAGGCCACTGTAAGCTGTGCCAGATCGAATGAATTCATCTATCAGCTGTACTTGTAGATGTACACAAAGATAGGTGAATGAAGGTGTTGTTTGCAGCATGGGTAGTAACAGCAAAAGCCAAGAAAAAGCAGACACGTTCTTCATCAGCGGACAAGTTAGAAAAACAATGAGGCATCTGAGGAATGAATAATTTCAGAGACCAGTGCCGATCCTTATGTAGATGCGGGAAGATCGTCAAGGTAGACTATGACAGGCAAAAACAAGTCGCATCCCATGTGTGATTCTTTAAATGATATGATATATACCCTTTTATTTGCATTGGAAATTTCTGGACAGATAAACAATAAATGGTTAAGCACAGTAACTTCAAGGGGAGGGGTTAGAGAAAGACAAACTTTTCACCTTAGACCTTTCTGGACGATTTGAATTTAGCCATGAATATGTATTACATTTTTAATATTACAAACTAGTCCTTTTCAAAAAAAAAAATCATTGTTTAATAAAGAATCTCAAACCAAGTTCATTAGCATCATGGTCCAGAGCCTCCATTTTTTCCAATTATCTTCCTTCCTCAGTTATCTTAAAATTCAGAGGTTCTTAACCCCAGGCCTTCATTTTCACTGCCACCTTTGCCCGTGTTCAATACCATCGGTGACTTCTCAGCACTAATGGAGCTTCAGTTTGGAGGCGTGTTTTCATAAAGTAAAAAATGCCTTTAAAACTCAAGCAAGTGGCCCAAGGGTCCCTAGGTAATAAATGCTCTTTGGTCTGGGTTTTCATACACCGAGGCTCACCTAGATTGCGGTATCTAGGAAGTCCCTCCCTTGATTTCACATCCCTTCGAATGGGCCGCGTAAAAAGAGTCTATGGAGGGACGCCTGGGCGGCTCAGTCAGTTGAGCATCTGACTTCAGCTCAGGTCATGATCTCATGGTTCCCAGGTTCAAGCCCTGCGTCGGGCTCTGTGCTGACAGCTCGGAGCCTGGAGCCTGCTTAGGATTCTGTGTCTCCCTCTCTCTCTGCCCTTCCCCTGCTCTCTCTGTCTCAAAAAATAAATAAACATTTAAAAAAAATTTTTTTAAGCATCTATGGAAATAGGACATCTCTAGTCCAGGTCTGAGTGGAGCTGGTTTTTCCCGATACCTCCCTTTAGTGCCTTGAATTAATTTTCAGGCTGAGCTGCCAAAAGCTAGTTACTCCAAAAATAAATATATACCTGAAGTAAAACAAATCTGCCCGTAATAACCATATGGAGCTCACCAACACTGCGTTCAGGAGGAGGAAGGAATTATGTAACAGCACACCGTGGTGCCGTAGACTTTGTTGCCATGACTCCATAAATAATAAAACCACCCCAGACACTGCCGTAAGTGAGCTATGAAGGATACTTGATTTCCTCCAGTTCTGTTGGTCGCCTAACATCTGTTGTGCCGATAACACCACTAAAGGGAGCGTTAACACAAGTAAAAGCCTCCTTCAGGTTATATCTTTCCCTGTGTGCTCTTCAAATAGCATACGCTGCTGGGGTAGTGCTTTCGGCTATCCGCATTTAGAATTACTCCAGAAGCGCGCTCCCATCCGTCTCTCTCCCTCTCCCTCCTCCCTGTCACCTGTGCCCTCCCTTCCCTGTGCGGCCAGAAGAAGAGAGCAAAGGGCAGCACACAAGGGCCGTTGTTTTCTGGCCACCTCTGGCGAGAGATTCCGAGGCCCGGATGGCGGGGACCCTTCCTGTCCAATCACAGCAAAGTATGCACCTGCTGTCTCCAAGGCCACTCTCTCCTCTGGACCCTCTTCTGCCCCCATAGGCCCTTTCCTTTCCAAAAGCCATGGGTGCCCTCTCTGGGAGACCCTGTCCCAGAACCTCAACCTTACCTGGCCAAGCCTTTCTCCTGCTCAAAGCAAAGGTAAGCTCCTTGCGCTGTGCGACCCAAGAATGGCGGGAAACTGATCTAGACTCTGCCTTGGGTTTACTTTGGCTAGTTCATTTGTTGAGCAAGTGGGTTGTATGCATTTACCTTTGTCCCTTGCCCTCTAGGCAGTCCATAATGGTACCATCCACTTCCCTCAAAAGGAAAAAGAGATCGAAATCCTCTCTAGACAATTGGGATTCTGAGAAGCAGGGCCATTCACCTCAGAAGAGCCCCATGAAGTGTGGAATGAGAACTTGGGAGCCCGGGAGGAGATGGGAAGAAGGATCTGTCTGCCAGCCTTCCTCTATGGACACATCAGTGCCACCGATTTCTCTGTGGCTACAGATCACCGAGGGCTGCAAATGGGCCAGCACTGTGCTAAGCCATGCTAAGTCCCAGTAGCACTGTCTAAAACTCCAGGCATGAGGAACATGCATCCAGGCCACATAAAGAGCATGAACAGCACCAACATCACTATCTGTTTGACCCCTTTACCTCAAAACTGTGTAGCCTAGTGGTCAAGAGCATAGAATCCAGAACCAGACAGACAGGTTCAATTCCTCCCTCTGCCACTAAACAGCTAGGCAGTCCCAAGGTCCCTACAACTCTCTAAGACCCAGTTTCTTCATTCAGAAACTATATATAAGCAAATCTACTTTGTTGGACTCTTATGAAGATTAAAAAAGATCATGTTTAAAGTGCATAGTACAACACCAAGCTGTCCTTTCTTTCCTGAAAAGTACAACGTACCCTGCCTCCCTTTTTACCTTGGCTGCCAGGGAGCTCAGAGTCAAATGAAAAGCAACTGTGTTCTTCCTCCCTTCTCTCCAAGCTGAATCTACGTTACTTGTTCTTATTTTCCTTGGGTCTAAATGTTTGTTGTTATATATATTTTGTGTGTTCGTGTTTTAAATTGCCTCTGAGCTCTTATGAAAGAAATAGTCTTCACTCTGCGTTTCTCTCTCTCTCTCTCTCTCTCTCTCTCTCTCCTCCTGTTCTGAAACAGCCAATAAAGGGATGTCATTCAGAGAGAAAACAAGGCACTTTAACCTTAGGGGGACAGACTTTCACACCCACACACCCTGGGAGAGCCAAAGATGGTGAAGTCTGTCCACTTCACGAGTGATTGTCAGAACACGGGATCCATCTCCCAGGGCTGCTGCAACCCAACACACAGACACATGGTGGTTACACAGCTCACGGTGGTTACAAACCATCTCAGCTTCCTCATAGCTAAGTCGAGGTTGCTGGGATACTCTGCCCTTGGGTGAAAGCCATCGACCTCAGTAACAAGAAACTCCGAGTTTTGGGGCTCCTGGGTGGCTCAAGTCGTTGAGCATCTGACTGCAGCTCAGGTCATGATCTCGTGGTTCGAGAGTTCAAGTCCCACATTGGGCTCTGTGCTGACAGTGTAAAGCTTGCTTCGGATCCTCTGTCTCTCTCGCTCTCCTCCCCTCCCTCGCTTGCGCTCTCTCAAAAATAAACATTAAAAAAAAAAGAAACTCTGAGTCTCGCTAAGTAATTGGACTTTATTTTTCTAATGACACGGACAGTTTGGCAGATCATGTTTCTTTGCTCTGGCTGCTAAGAAGTTCAGAGCCAAATTTGTAATGACCTCTAATACCTGCCCCAAACCCTAGGGCCAGCATTTGGGCACCAGCCTGGCCCTAGATTTATTTTATCTGTGTACCCTCATTTTGCCATGACTTCAATGTCTTCATCTTTTTTGTTTAATCTAGTTACATATATATACACACATACACAGAGAAACTGCCACATACTCTTCTTGGGAGAGGGCTGCAGAGAGTGGAGACAGAGACTATCAAAAGGAGAAAATTCTCTCTTTTAAAGTTTATTTTTGAGAGAGAAAGAGAGAGACAGAGCATGAGCGGGGCAGGGGCAGAGAGACAGGGAGACACAGAATCCGAAGCAGGCTCCAGGCTCCGAGCTGTCAGCACAGAGCCCGATGCGGGTCTCAAACTCACAGACCATGAGATCATGACCTGAACAGACGTCCGACTGTTAAGTTTGTTGTTAAAAAGCAAACCTTTTAAATCATGTGTGGTATGATACACTCTTAGTGCAAAACAGGAACTAAAGTAAAGAAGGACTAAAGCTTCAAACTCTGGAACAGTATCACCGGGCTCCCTGTTCAGAAGTCCCAAACATCTCAAAAATAACTTTACCTCATTTGAACAGCCGAAGAGTCACTCCAGAGGTTATTTATAAACATGGGTGATTCTTGATGGAAATTAAACCATACGTTTCAGAGGAGTCAGAAAAGATTCAGAGACTAATTCCAAAAGTACTTGGAAATGAGCAGACAACCAAGAAGTGGAAACCCTATGAATATAGAAAGGACATGCCTACTGAGTGTGTAATAATTAGCCACCTTCAGACCAGGGGCTGTGGCTTGAAGCAAAACGCTGTGCAGCATAATTTACTGACACCCGAGCCAAGGTCATCCCTGGGTGCACCGTTCACAAGATTTAAACCAGTTCATAAATGGTAGTTAATGGCCCATACCAAGGAGAGCCTCTGCATACCTAATGGCTGTGGGTGACATTTGAGAATATGTGTCCATTCAAAGTTACGTTTACACAGGAATCTGTGATCCAGCATTTGCCAGACAGTTAAAACTATCCAGTCTTTGGCTGTGCTGACCATTTCTGAGCACCCAGTGCATCTAGAGCTGTGTGTCCCTGTCTTTCTTTCTGTCAGATGACTCAAGGACCATCATCTCCTTCCAGAGTTGTCTTAAACATCAAGGGATGTTTAGTGTCAGAGAACTAGCCACATGTGTGATAATATTGCTGTTCCTCCTGGAAAGCCAAACATTCTGCATGTTCCAAGTCTCCTGAAGGTCTTAATTATAGTGACTGACAGGAAACAGAAAGATGAGGCAAAAAAACAAAAACAAAAACTGAACTAGGACCTTTCCTGGAGGACGGGGTGTCTGAAGCATTGTTTCCGGCCTCAGGGAGTTTATATTCTACCTGGAGAGATGAAATTATTAATCCCCCATTTTTGCTCTTGAGGAAACTGGGGCACCGCAGACACGTGACTCATCCACAGTCAAACAGCTCGTCAGGGACCGAATCAGGACCGGAATCCAGGGCGCGTGGCTGTCTGGGTTGTAGCAGATACTGTCGGTGCTCCGCTCCCCTCAAACCTCACCCTTGTAGGTGCTCCAAACAGCTACTAGCTGCTGGCAGGTGCACCTCTGTACCTAAATGCTCTTCTGCAACCGTGGAGGTCTGCTCTGTTTACCGGCATGGCAGACCTGAAGTATCCGGGAATTAATATCCCTGGGAGCAGTCTGCATCCAAACACGCACAAGAAACGGTGCTTACCTTCGCCAGCTCCCCCACCCCTGGTGAGATCATTCTGAGCTTCTCTTTGGTATCATCTTCCTGCCCTCCTGAATATACTACTTGCTCTTGAATCCTATCTCCAGGATGCCAAAGGAACCCAGACTGTTAGAAAGGGAGATCTAAAAATTTAGACATATAAGAAACAACCAGATACTAATTCAAGGGGATACACACACCCCTGTGTTTATGGCAGCACGATCCACAATAGCCAAACTACGGAAACCGCCCAAGTGCTCATCGGCCGATGAATGGACAAAGAAGATGTGGCATATATACACCATGGAATATTACTCAGCCGTCAAAAAAAGAATGAAATCTTGCCATTTGCAATGCCGTGGATGGAGCCAGAGAGGATTAATGCCAATAAGAGAAGTCAGTCAGAGAAAGACAAATACCATAGGATTTCACTCATATGTGGAATTTAAGAAACAAAACAGAAGAGGAAAGGGGGGAAAAAGAGAGAGAGGCAAACCAAGAAACAGACTCTTAACTATAAAGAGCAAACGGGTGGTTCCCAGAGGGGAGGTGAGGGTGGGGGTGGCTGAAATAGGTGATGGAGATTCAGGAGGGCACTTGTGATGAGCACTGGGTGATGTATGGAATTGTTGAATCACTATATTGTACGCCTGAAACTAACATTACACTGTATGTTAACTAACTAGAATTTAAATTAAAACTTAAAAAAAAAAAAGTAACCAGCATTTTTCACAGAAACAGAACCAACAATCCTAAAATTTATGTGGAACCACAAAGACCCCCAACAGCCAAAGCAATCCTGAGAAAGTAATACAAAATTAGAGGCATCGGGCTTCCTCGATTTGAAACTACATCACAAAGCTATAGTAATGAAAACAATATGTCATACAGGATTGTCATAGAAACAGACACATAGATCAACAGGACAGAGTAAAGAGCCCGGAAATAACCTCAAGGTTAGATGATCAATTGATTTGTGACAAAGGAACCAAGAATATACACTGGGGAAAGGACAATGCTGATTCACTGCCTATCAGCTGTTGAGCTGGGGACTCCTTTCATTGTGTCCCTCAACATTTGTGGTGGCAACTGGCTTATACACAGTAAGTCAGGGAGCGCATCCCTGGACTCCTCCTGGAGGAGGTTACGGTGATTCAGCCTTGGCCATGGGATTACAGGAGGGGCCACTTTTGTTCCTGAGGCAAAAACCACAGTCTCTGCGGGGTTAATGCCCAAGAGCCCAACCCAGTGACCAGCAGGTTTTTCCAGCCACATACCCTCTGCGGAGTGGCTCACAGGACACATGCTTGCCAGGTCCTGGGCTCTGCCTGGCACATTGCCCCCTTGCTTCACTGACCCCACTCGTGCACTGTCAGCAGCCTAGCCTCCCACGCACTCCCCAGCCCCCCTTGCCTCTGCAGCCTGGGCCAGAGGGGCTGAGTTTGAGACTCTGTTCCACCATGACCTTGGACAGCTCCGTTGCTCGAAAGGATTTAGCGCACCAACCCTCCACTCAGAAAGAGCCCTGACCTGGCCTAGCCGCTTCTGGCCCCCCTCGGGCAGCATCTCCACACTCCCAGCCACCCTGCTTCACTCATTCTTTCATCATGCTGGTGCCTGCGTGGGGTGGACCTCGTCATCTCCAAGAGAAGAAAGATCTACAAGGAAAAACCGAAATCCAAAATCGCGGTTATGACTGAGTAAATACACAGTGTATGGGAGATGCCATTTTCATGAAGGAAAACAGAATCGGGTCAATGTGAACAGTGTGGGAGGAACCCAGAGCTGGGCGTCGGAAGACGGTTAGGAGCTCACCGAGGTAGAAGGGAGGGCGTTATTACCCCTTCCTTGGGGAAGATCGCAGCTCTCCAAGAACAAGCATCCCAAACCCAAGAGAGATGGGCTAAATTAAATAATCAGATATTAAGCGGGAGGCTTCTTCGGAATTAAGCCCGTGGAACTTGGTATTACATGACCAGCCAGCCCCTCCGGGGGTTAACACCCCCAGATTTGCATCCTTGTCCCCAGAGAACACAGCTGGACCAAGATCGTGGGGAAGCCTGGGGGCTGGGTGAGTATCTGGGGCAGGGTGATAGGCTGCCACAGTTATGGTGGGGGGCACCCCAGAGGTCATGCCCTGGATGGAGTCGAGGTCAAAGCTTTTGGATCCAGGCCAAGAACCTTCATGAATAATAAGAGGCGAAGACTGAACTCACAGGAGAGAAGTTCGGGACCCCGAGATGGACAGACAGTGGATGCACCAGAGAAGGGTGGTCAGCATGAACTTGGAAGCCAAGCGGGAAGGAACCCTGGGGCAAGGCAAAGTGGGGGAGCACGCCTGGAGGTGAAGGTGAAGTGCGGCAGTGCCGGGTGAGTCCAGGAGTGAGGGGCACCCCACAAACAAGGGAGGTGCTCGCAGCTGGGCCCTAGAAAGACCAGCCTTCGGGGTGGCTGACCATGGGTGTCTCCACCTACCTCCTCTCCATAATTTGGCTCCGAGCTCCTTGGCATCAGAGACTGTGTTCTGCATCCCGAAGATATGCCCTTGGCACCCAGCACCCAGCAGGCATTGGGCTAGGGTATGGGGTACGGATCCCTTTGGCCTCAGGCCCTGAGACTCAAAGGCATATTGGCATAAGGACAGACCACTGTCTCCAGGAGACTGGGCTGGGACTCAGCCTCCTGCCCGCTTCACCATAAATTTTCCTCACAGCCTTGAAAAGGGCTCGGACATATGGAGGTGGAAACATATTAATCCAAGGTCCACACTAATTGGGTCTAATAAACACAGCCTTAGGCTCCCCCTTACTGCTGTTTTCCACGGACCTAGTAATTGCAATTTATGTGACAGGAAAAGTGCACAGAATCTGAAGGATTTGTTTTGCTGAATTTAAAGAAAACACCCACAGGTCATACCAATATGAAAGCGTTATTTTTCCTAATGAGCTCCACAGCCTAAAAAAAAAAAAACAAAAACACTAGGGATAAAAGTCCTTCCCAAAGACATCATCCCACCCAGTCATTGCGGGCAGGAGTGGAAGACGGGACAGACGGGCAGGACATTCACGCTGGCTTCCCTATCAGGTCTGCTCTCCGTAGAAAGAGCTGTCCCACAGATCGCGTGTCCAAGTGTCATGGGGAGATAAAGAGCGTTATTTAAAACCAAGGCTGACGGTGGTCGCTTTTGCCCTGTGCAGGCAGGATGATTCATTTCTATCACAGGATGATAGGAAGGAGGCCCCCCTGCTTCAATTTCCGCTGAGCGCCAAGACCATAGATGTTCAATACCAAACTGCCTACGAGACAGATCACCAAATGCAGAATTCAAAAAGGTCAGATGACAGTCCCATTCACAGCTTGAGAACTCCCCCATCTCCATGAGTACAAAAAGGCATCCTACCTTTAAGGCTAGCTGTGATGTGAATCTCACCTCTCTCCCAAAGACCGAAAGGCAGGGGTGGGGAGGGAGGAAGGACTCTATGGGGGGTGGGGGGGGGACAGGGTTTCACGGAGAGATCCGTATGTGGGCCCAACAGCTGGCATGTGGGGAGGGCTGGGATCTGACTCCCACGGGGTAAATCTAGAGGTCCAAGGTGGGTTAACACAATCGTCACCCCCCTCCCACAATGCAAGGGACGCACCAGGACTTCCCAAGGACAGATGTGGGTCCCATGGGAGAGAGAGCCAGCCAGGATGTCTTGGGGCCGTTCAGGCCCCCTACGTGCTGGAGAGCGAGAAGTTGAGGTAAGACAACATTCCCTGCGGCCTCGGGAGCTGTCCATCCAGAACAGAGAAAGCAAAGGCTTGCTCAAGGAAACCAGTCAAGAGACCTACCGGGGGAGCTCTGGGGAGCCTCGTGAATCCCAACACAAGTCAGCTCCCTGCATCTGCCAGGCCCTGAGGGCAGGACGCTCCCAGCAGAGCCAGCTGGAGTGAGACGGACCCCCCCCCCCCCCCCCCCCCGTCTCCACCGGCACATCTACCTTCCCTCTCGGGAGTGTCTCAAACAGACTGGAATCCGGAGGGACAGAGAAATTAAGAAAAAGCCACTTGTGGCTTGAAACAGGGCCACGCCGGAGGGGGGGAAAGGATATGCACCTCCACATTGAGCTGTTTGCGTGGACTGGACATTCTAACTACAGAACTGAGACTGAAGCGGCCATCCATACGGCCGTCCGTTGCCCTAGACTGGACAGAGAAGGCATGGGCCCGACAGAGTTACACCCAGAGGCAGGGCAAAATTACCACCACTTTGCAACCTTCAGAGGCCAGTGGGAGTCAAAGACAAAGCTGCGTTGGCCCAGCAGCCGTGCCTCCCAAGGGCTGGGTGCAGTATTCATGGAGGCTAATTCTCTGCTCCCCTCGCAGAGCCCAAGAGCAGAGACATGACTCCAAAATCCTTTCTCCATCTGCCATGGGTGCAAAACCATAGCTGCAGACAAGGTCCCAGACTACATTCCCGGCACTAGGTGGCTGGGGAGCCTGGCGACCAGGTGCCGGAGGATGGGACGTGAGCGGGAGTGATGTGTGCAACTTCCAGGTCTGCTCCTGTGGACCCCCTCCCTCACCGTTCTCATCGGCGATTCCCTGTGCCAGGGCTGGGGCACCAAAGGCAGGGAACTTGGGTCCCTAAAACGGTTCATAGAGTGGAGCTGGACCACGCATCTCCAGAGCCAGTATGGAGAGAGAAATAGCTTTCTCTCTTTTTGAGGCACAGAGCTAGGGCTTACTTCGTTAGGGCAGCTTCGTCTTTATCTGATACAAAGGGAAGCTGTGAAATCTGGAGAAAGAATCCGTTGTCTAGCACAGCAGTGAAACACTGGGTTTGCAGAGGAAGGTCCGGAGTTGAGTTTGGGGGAGGGGACTGCTAAATCGCCCCATACGATGAAGTAGGAGCGTTTTCTGGTATCGCCAGAGATGCGAGGCGGTGATAGAGGGGAAACCAAACCCAGAAGTCAACTGGGTGTTGAGTTGTTGACAAAGCGGAGGAACAGCTTTTAAGAAAAAAAAGTCTAATATCCGGTATTAAATTAACTATTAGGTGAAGCTTGGTGTAACCTCCCTGGCTCCTACCCTTGAGTTTTCGATAAACGTCTACCACACAGAGTGGCTTTGTGGGTGCGGTTTCTCTTGCTACATTAGGACAATAAGGAAAGATACAAATTGTGGAAGTTTTCAAATGTACGTGAAGGGAAACAACAAAACCCCAGGTAGCCATCACTCAGCCTCCACGGTTATCGACCCATGACAATCTTGTTGCATTTCTTTCCGCACCTGGAAAAAGAAAGGAAGCTGTCATCCAGTCAACTCTTTCGATAATTTGGTTTCTCTGAGCAAGACTGTCTCCTGAAGAGTGTTGAAAACTTTCATTGGGAGACGTGTAACATCCAGCCGCTTCTCATTTTATGACCGATGCCGCTGACGATCATGGCCCACACCATTATTTCATTAGAAGTTGCAAAATAATGGCATTTTAATTTGATTGTTCCTTCTGCATCTATTAGCTTCTATAAAGAGAAACTTCTTGTCAACTACTTGATTACCCTGAGGCTCGGTTAGCATGGTAAGAGCAGAATAAATATTGTTACGTACCCTTAATTTGCCAACTTTTGAAATACTGAATAGTGGGGCGCCTGGGTGGCGCAGTCAGTTAAGCGTCCGACTTCAGCCAGGTCACGATCTCGCGGTCCGGGAGTTCGAGCCCCGCGTCAGGCTCTGGGCTGATGGCTCAGAGCCTGGAGCCTGTTTCCGATTCTGTGTCTCCCTCTCTCTCTGCCCCTCCCCCGTCCATGCTCTGTCTCTCTCTGTCCCAAAAATAAATAAACGTTGAAAAAAAAAATTAAAAAAAAAAAAAAAGAAATACTGAATAGTTTTCCTAGAATCCAAAGGTTATAAGTGAGGTCTTTCTATTATTATTATTATCATAATTGCTATGTGCTCCTGTATTTAAACATATTTACTGTGTTCAATGTAGTAGTGATTATTTTTATTGATGGTCAAATTGCCCTACACTTAACCAGTGGGAGCCCTTTTGACACAACCCAGTAGTCTTGGAGAGTTTGTTTGCATGGAAAGGAATTAATAACATAGATCTGTTTCACATGTTTGGGTCAAGGCCAGGGCAGAAATAATGGAGCACTTGCAAAAAAACAAAAAAAAAAAAACAACCCAGCAGAAAATGCTGTTTTGGCAAAGCCAGAATCCTAGCCAGGAGTAACTAGAAACAAGTGTAACAGGAATTCGCAAAAACCTTGGTGAAGACATTCGACTTCCCACAGGACATAAAATGGAAGATGGGGCCAATCTTAGCTGGACAATACAGGGAGAGGTGCCCACTGCCAACCTCGGGCTTACGCAGCAGGCCTGTGGCAGTGGTGATATTTTTCTTCCAAACTTTGGCCATCCTATTACCTGGGCCGTTATCCTCTTGGCATGTCCTCTGGTATCTCAAACTCAAGTGCTCCCCACCCCCAGCTCTTTGTCTAACATCTTTTCCAGAAAGCGTCTAGTCATTCTCAGTGAGATATATACCTGTTCATCCTAATCTGCTTCACCTTCTTGCTTCATTAACAAGCGTGCCCTGACAATTCTGCTAAATGGCCAAAACAAACAGTAACCCTTCAAGGACACAGGATTTTCAAAGCAGCCCGGCAAAGTGGAAATGCTGAGGATCATTCCTCCTGGATTCTAGTCCCAGGCTGCCAATAATTAACCATGTGTTCTGGAAAAGCACTTCCTGTCTTTGGGTCTGTGGCCCTGCCTATCTAAGGGGATGAGAGTCTCTCTCTCTCTCTCTCTAAAAAAGGATATCTACAAAAACCTACCGTGAACATCATCCATAATGGTAAAAGACTAAATATTTTCATCCTAAAATTGGGAACAAGGCAAGAATGTCTACTCTCTCCACTCTTACTAAAAATCATAGGGGCGCCTGGGTGGCCCAGTCAGTTGAAGCATCCGACTTTGGCTCAGCTCATGATCTCGTGGTCTGTGGGTTCAAGCTCCACATGGGGCTCTGTGATGACAGCTCAGAGACTGGGGCCCGCTTCCGATGCTGCGTCTCCCTCTCTCTCTGCCCCTCTCCTGCTCACATTCTGTCTCTCCCTCTCTCTCTCTAAAATAAATAAACATTAAAAAAAAGTTGTGCTGGAAACCCTAGCCAGAACATTAACAAAGGGTGGAGAGGAAGTATACATATTAAAAAGAAAGAAAACTATGCATATTCACAGACAACATAGAAAATTTCTACATAGAAAATTTCAAAGAACAACAGAAAAAAATAAAATAAAGTAAAATAAAATAAAATAAAATAAAATAAAATAAAATAAAATAAAATAAAAAAGACTAAGACCTAGGGACTATAAATGACATTAACAAGCGAGTGAATGTCAGGCTGGAGATCTTCAGCGAGTTTTGCAAAGTCACAGGGTACAAGGTCAGCATTTTAAAAATCAATCATATTCTTTAGAAACAAATCATAAGAATAACACCATTTACAATAACTCCAAGAAAATTAAATACTTAAGTATATCTCTAACAAAACTTTACAGCATCTGTATGCTGAAAATTACAAACCATTAATGAAGGAAACTGAAGAGGACCTAAATAAACGGAGAGGTATATTATATTCATGGACTGGAAGACTCAACATAGTAAAGATGTCAATTCTTCCCAAATGATTATGACGCAATTTCTACCAAAATCCAAGCCTGAGTTTTCGTGAATACAGACAAGACTACTATAAAATGTATACGAAAAGGC
This sequence comes from Puma concolor, assembly GCF_028749965.1. Lineage (NCBI taxonomy): Eukaryota > Metazoa > Chordata > Mammalia > Carnivora > Felidae > Puma > Puma concolor. The sequence continues at coordinate 117,195,953 of NC_141674.1, forward strand.
AAAGAAACTAAAATAGCCAAAACAATTTTGAAAAAGAAGAATAAAGTCATGAGATCCAAACTTCTCAATTTTAAGACCTACTATAAAGGTACAATAATCAAGATAGTGTGATATTGGTGAAGAAATAGACAGACGGGTCCATGGAACATAATAGGCATTCCAGAAATAGATTCACACAAATATGGCAAGTTGATTTTTGACAAAGATTTGAAGAAAATCCATTGGAGAAAAAATAGTTTTCTTAACAAATAATGTTGGAACAATTGGATGTACAGAAGGAGAGGAAGAAAGAAAGAAAGAAAGAAAGAGGGAAGGAAGGAAGGAAGGAAGGAAGGAAGGAAGGAAGGAAGGAAGGAACTTGACCTAAACTCAACATCTGACATAAAAATTAACTCAAAATGGATCATAAATATAAAATTAAACGTTTAAAAGAAAAAAGAAGGGGCACGCCTGAGTGGCTCACTCAGTTAAGTATGTAACTCTTGATTTCAGCTCAGGTCATGATCTCATGGTTTGTGGGATTGAGCTCCACGTCAGGCTCTGCACTGGCCGTGTGGAGCCTGCTTGGGATTCTCTGCTCATGCTTGTTCTCTTTCTCCGCCCACCCCTCTCTCAAAATAAATAAATAAATAGATTTTTAAAAATAAAATAGAAAAAATAGGAGAAAACCGTCATGATCACAGGTTAGGCAAAGAATTTGTAAACATGACACCAAAAACACAGCTTATAAAAAACATATTGATAAATGGGACTTCATCAAAATTAAGAATTTCTATAATTTGTTTATTTATTTTTTTATTTTAATTCTAGTACAGTTAACATACAGTTATATTAGTTTCAGGTGTACAATATAGTGACTCAGCAATTCCATACATCCCAGTGCTCCTCACGAGAAGTGCACTCCTTAATCCCCACCACCTATTTCACCTATCCCCCCACCCGCCTCCCTTCTGGTAAGCATCAGTTTAAAAACTTCTGTAATTTAAAAGACACTGTTAAGAGAATGAAAAGCTAAACCCAAAACTGGGAAAACATATTTGCTAAGTATATATCTAATAAAGGATTTGTATCCAGAATATACAAAGAACTCTCCAAAGTGAATAATAAGAAAATAAACCACCCAAAATGGGGAAATGTTATAAACAGACACATTACCATCAATGTACCTATGGCCAATAAGCACATGAGAAGATCCTCAATATCATTCATCATTAGAGAAATATAAATGAAAGCCACAGTGAGATGCCATTACACATGCATTAGAATGGCTAATTGGTGGTGGTGGTGGTGGTGGTGGTGGTGCTCAACTGACAATACCTAGTGCTGACAAGTATGCAGTGCAACTGAAACTCTCATACACACTGATGGGAACACAAAATGGCATACTTTGGGAAACGGTTTGACAATTTCTTACAAAATTAAACGTATATTTATCATACGAACCAGAAATCCCACTTCTCTGGATTTACCCAAGTGAAATGAAAGCCTATGTTCACACAAAAACCTGTACACAAAGGTTTATTGCGACTTTTCCCCAACTGCCAAAAGTGAAAACCGACCCAAAAGCCCCTCGTCTGGTGAATAGATAGACAAACTGCTACAACCACATGGTGGACTATTACACAGCCATAATAAAGGGGTGAACTACTGATACACCCAACAACACAGCCACATGGCAGCTGCATCGTGCTAAGTGAAAGAAGGCAGACTCCAAGCTTAACACTTATAATTTCGTTTATGTGACATTTGCCAAGACAAAACCACAGGGACATCAAATCGATTAGGGTTTGTTAGGAGCTGGGATGTGGAGGACTTTGGGGGGATATGGGATCATTCCCCCTCCTGAGTGTGATGACACAACTAGATACTTATTTTAAAAATTGTCAGAAGTACGCGCTAAAGGGGGTGAGTTTTATTTGACTTTTAAAATGGGAAAACACACAAATCTGTGGGGAAAAGAGGAAGGGTGGGCGTTGGAGGATCTGGCACTGTATATCAATTCCTTTTCTGCCCCTTTACCAAGCATGCACTGAGCCCCTACTCTGCCCCGGGGTGGGGGGTGGAGGTCGGATCTCTCCCAGCTCTGTCATTAGCACCCAAGATGGCGCCTCCTGATAGACCACAGGCACCTGGGCCTCCCAAAGCAGCACAAGCTTGGCATCTGTGTCGTCCTCCTGGCCTGAAACAATCGGGCTCCACCGCTCAGCTTTCGAGAATGTGTTTGCTTACAACCCACCAGGAGACCAAAATGAGAGCCCTCCAAAGCAATTTTATCTTCGGTTTTCAGAACAACTTTGCAATCCCTTTATAGAGCCAGCGTGAGACTGCGAATGCACACAGTCTCAGTAATGGAAAAGCAGAGTGGGTGAGGCCAAATCCCTGAGACTCCTCGCTGAGGATTCCTTTGGGTCGGGTCCACCTTCCTGCTCTCAAGACAAAAACTTCATAAGTATATCAGACAGGGCTAGACAGTAGACCTGGCTTTTCTCTAGCATGGACTAATGTCTACCCAGGGATCTTCCTGCCACAGTTTGTCAAGCAAATTCGTCTGTCAAGCAAATTAAAAGTAATTGCTAAACATGTGACCCTGAGCTACTCTATATTCTTGTTACTCTGATCAATCCCACGTGCATCCTGAAATCCGCTAAGGGCAGCCACCTTCTCCATGGCTCCCCAGTGCCAAGAACACAGCCCAGCAGACTCTAGGCTGCTAACAAACAGATGATGAATCAACAAATGGATGAATTAACAAAAATAAAGCCACTCCAAATTTATTTCTTGAAAGATGTATCTGCTAAGGAAAAGGATGTATTTGCTGAACGCCTCTCCCCCAATGTGGTTGTATCTGAGGAGACAGAGAGAAGGATAAATTCTTCTGATAGGACGAGGTGCGTCCTTTAATAGTTTTCTTGGGTGAAACGTTCTACAGGTGTGCATACCTCTATGGATCAGGAAGTCTTCTAAAAGCTCTGCCACACACCAGGTAATCTGTGTGACTCGAAGTCTGCTAGGGTCTGATGTCTAGCAGAAGTGAGCGAAAGCCCTAAGTCCACAGTTCGCGAGGTTGAAAGTTTTCACCGAGATTTCGTAGATCCTAAGGGGCTTACATGGAAATGGCCATTGCTCCTTCTGGACTTGCTTCCACTCGTGCCTTCGCTGTTCTGCACCACATCAGCCCGGCCAGGCCTGAACCTGAGCTGTTTTTTCCCCAGTTCTCTCTCTCAAACACACACACACACACACACACACACACACACACACACACACACAGAGGCATACATACCCCACAAAAACGTCCACACAAAACATCGGTGAGTGCCTCAAAATTCACTGAAGCCTGAGGGAGGGGTTGTCCAGGGAGCGAGCTCCCACAGCACACCGCACAAGAAACTCAGATTGTGCATCAGACCTTCCTGTTCCCCCTCAATGACCGCTTCCCCAGGGACCCCTCCCCTGACAGGCCCCACTCACTGGGAACTCAGGGTCTCACCACCTTGCCCGCCATCATTCCCTCATGGGATCCCTGTGTCACTGCGCTCTTAAGGTCTCACCTTTATCCTCTGTGGTTTTGCAGTCTTTCTATAAAACAAACACAGTGACCTCCCCCAGGAGGGACAGAGGGTCAGATGATAAACTCACTGCTGGTCCTGCACCGAGCGGAACAAGAGCCAGGAAGACACCCAACCCCTCCCCCACAGAAAAGAACACAAGTCCAAGGCTGCACCTTCCTGGCCTTACCTCACTTCGTGTGTCTAAGTAGTTGGACCTAATCTTCTAGTATCCTGCTCACTCCCTAGTGCAGGACTCATTAAACAATTGACCTACATCTTGAATGCATATGTCTTCCTATGTCCTGCCCTTCTCTCTGACCACAAAAGCCCTCCGCCCCCCGCCCCAGGGTCCCAGAGCCCTCCCACTCTCCCAGGCTGTCAGGACTCCAGACATCACCTACCACCCCCTCAAACTGTGTGCCATCTGTCCGACCTTCTGGGACCTCTCCGCTCTCAACTTGGGGCTCTGGTAGCAGAGTCGAAAGTTAGGCTGCTTTGGAACTACAAGCAACTTTCACGGGGGCTGGACAGAGAATCCCATCTCTTGCTGGGTGACGGGGCATAGCTGAAGCCCCTGCAGAGTCAGAGAATAGCGGGGTGGCCCATGAGACCAGGACCATTGCTCAATGGACCCTCACAGGACCCAGGTGCAACTTAGAGGCACTTTATTTCTATTTGTCAGAAAAGTCATCCTGATAAGACTTTGTTAGGTTAAGATGCTTGACTGCCATCTACTGGAAATGTGTAATAAATGTCCACACGTACCAAGTGAATGGCACCTCCTTAGGTGTGGAGCTATTGTGCAGTGGACATCCTGCACAACGGTGTAACGACCCGTCCTTATCCCAAAGGACAGGCACGGCAGACACCAGGAAGGGCCGTGCGCACAAGTACAACATCTTACCATTGGCACAGCAAAGCCGTGTGCCCTTCACCATGTGCCCAGACCCTTGCTGAGTCCAAGAATAATTAAATGGGGGAGGAGACAGGGGTGTCCTCGTGATAGGCTCAACCTCTGAAAAAAAGAAAACAATGTCCTGGAAAAATTACTGTCACGTAGATTGAGATCATAAAGCTGCGATGAAACCGTACCCCGGAGAGAAGTCAGACCAGGATCCACGTATTAACTGTGGCTTTTATTTTCTGTAGTCTGATGCTTCAATGTCTGGAGCCAGGCCAAGTCTGGAGGGACTGTCTCTCCTGGGAGCAGCCAATTCCTTGAGATAAGAAACTCACCTGTGAGGGCACTTTACAAATACAAGCCATCCAATCCAGGGCCCGCACCCACCACCTCCTCCAGCAGGTGCTCACAGGGCTCTCAAACTCTGGGTCACCATCCTCCTGCCCCAAACACCCCAGCGCCAGGTACCAGACAATCAGGGCCACCCCCACTGACAGTATTCAAAGGAGCCAACAGTAAACCTATAGACTCTGGCTCACACATTCCTCAGAAGTCACAGTAAAGCCTCGGGCCCCTGACTTCCCCTTGCTCCCTCTGCCTCCCGGCCGACCCCGTGCCTCCCCCTGTCGCCCCGTGGGTGCCACAAGTCCCTCCCCCTGGGAACCGGGAGAAACAAACTATCTTTCCCACGACAGTCATCTTCTGACCTTTCGGACGCGTCTCCCATTTTCTCTTAAGACACCACATTTTCGGGGCGCCTGGGTGGCGCAGTCGGTTAAGCGTCCGACTTCAGCCAGGTCACGATCTCGCGGTTGAGTTCGAGCCCCGCGTCAGGCTCTGGGCTGATGGCTCAGAGCCTGGAGCCTGTTTCCGATTCTGTGTCTCCCTCTCTCTCTGCCCCTCCCCCGTTCATGCTCTGTCTCTCTCTGTCCCAAAAATAAATAAACGTTGAAAAAAAAAATTAAAAAAAAAAAAGACACCACATTTTCGAACGCCCTGTAATCAACGTATTCGACGGATGCCCGTTTTCAAAATGAACTTCCGTGGAATTCAGCTGTCCCGACTCGGGCCCCGCCTCAGATCCTACTAGGCTCCCGCCACCTGTCCCACCTGGAGCCACCCGACTCCTCAGTTGTCCGGGGGCTGCATCCCGCGCCCCATGCCTGCTCTTCTTTCTTTCCTGGCATTCGCTACACCGTCTGCCTGATTTGCCTCGGGCAAACATTTGAAACTAAGTCTCTTTCTAAGTTTATTTACTTATTTTGAGAGACATGCACGTGAGCACGGGCGGGGCAGAGAGAGAGAGAGGGAGAGACAATCCCCAGCAGGCTCCAAGCTGTGGGCGAAGAGCCTGACGCAGGGCTCGATCTCCCGAACCGCGACATCATGACCTGAGCCGAGACCAAGAGTTGGATGCTTAACCGACTGAGCCACCCAGGTGCCCCCAAACTAAATCTCTTATTTAAAAAAATTTTTTTAACGTTTATTTATTTTTGAGACAGGGAGAGACAGCATGAATGGGGGAGGGTCAGAGAGAGAGGGAGAATCAGAATCAGAAGCAGGCTCCAGGCTCTGAGCTGTCAGCACAGACCCTGACACGGGGCTCGAACTCAGGGACCGTGAGATCGTGACCTGAGCCGAAGTCGGATGCTTAACCGACTGAGCCACCCAAGCACCCCCTAAATCTCTTATTTTAAAAGGACATTTTCTCACACTCTAGCTGAGTCCCTCCTTTTGGAGGGCGGTGAAACACACTGAGGGCTCCCCGTTCCAGATCTGGAATTTATCCCTGCATCACCATTCAGTAACATGCGGTGTCAGGCAAGTTAGGGAGTGGATGTGGGATTTAAGAACAAGAACATGGGAGCCAGCCTGTCTGGGCTTCACTTCTAGATCTTCCCCTTACCAACAGGGTAAGACTCAGCAAGTTTCTTACCCTCCCTGCATCTCAGTTTCCCCATCTGTGAGGCGGGGGGGGGGGGGGTAATAATAATAAGCCCCGCTTCACGGGGTTAAATAGGTAAGTCTACACGCAGTGCTAAAAGCAGTACCTGGCAGGTAAGTAAGTGCTAGCTGTGGTTAGCCAACGTTTAAAAGAGTCATGTGCCCCAACTGTGATGGGCATTGAGGAGGGCACCTGTCGGGATGAGCACTGAGTGTCATCTGGAAACCAATTTGACAATAAGTTACATTTACTACAAAAATAAATAAATAAATGAATCAGACAACACAAATAGAACTGCTCGTCGTGCTGTGGTGAGGACGAAATGTCACCAGTCAGAGCAAGTGCGAAGCCCAAGAACCACTAGCTACTGTCCTTGTTACTGTGGCCATCCGCATCCCGCCCCCCTGCAGGGACCAGCTCAAGCCCATCTCTGAAGAGCCTTCTCTGCGCCAGCCCCCTCTGGCCTCTCTCTTTCGAAACAACCATGAGCACTTTCCATCTCCTGTCACCTCCTGGTCTCCGTCTCCTCCATGGGTGCCCCTGCCCCTTTAGCTAAAGTTCCTCAAAGGCCATCAGTGAGCCCGTGCACCTTTCCTGAAGTTAAGGCGGGGACTAGCCCCCCTCGGGTTTCTAACTCCTGAGAGTGTGAATTACCACCCACCGGCCGAAAATGGAGGATCTGTGATCCTTTGCCGTGGAGTAAATTTTGGGACTTGGACTTCACCTAACACCAGCGGGAGCGAGGGACACAAGAGAAAACAAACAAAGATGCCCTATACTTAGGTCTCAGGACAGATACACTGGTACAAGAGGCATCGCAGGCTTGACCATAAGAATACCCCACCGCGTGGTCGTTTGGTGTGGCCGACACACTATTTCCTTAGACTCTGAAAGAGAATGCTCTTAGATGCTTTCTAGTTTGCCACAGTCCCCGCTCTTCCCTAATACATTAAGTTACCTGTCCAGCCACCACAGCCTCAGAGTTTATGATCCCTGCCACTTGCCTAGAGTTCAAGAAAACAATGGCCTTATATTCTAGCAATCTGGCTTTTCACCATGCGTTCCTAAATGTATTTTTTTTCGCTAAAGTTATCCATTTCCCCCTGGGGGCTCTAGTAACGGTTCTGAGGGAGGTCATGAGAAGACTTGAGGGGCTAGCCTCTTTGTATCCTGCTTTGCAGGTAGACACAATGGCCATTCGATACTCCGTTGCTTTGAAATGCGATAAAAAGAGGAGCCCCAACCGCAGGGTCCTTGGACCTCCTCCAAAAGACCCCAGGTGGGTCCCAGCTCTAGAGTCTCCAGTTTTCTCAGAGCCTAAAGCCTTGGGAGCAGAGAGCCAGGACGGCCTGGTGCTGGCTCAGATCCCAGAGGGGATGTGGAACCCAGGATCACTAAGGCATTAGCTATTCATCTAATGTAATCACCACAGATTGTATCCACAGGGACTGACTGGATAGAGTTAAGAAGCTTCAGGATAAGTGGATACATTTCTGATTAGAGTTTCTCAGCCCTTAGCTACTGAGTGTAATAAAAGTCATCACTGGGGGGGGGGGGGGGAGGGAGGGAGAGACAAGAATGGCAGGCAGGCAGGCAATAGGTTAGTCCCACCGCATCTCTAATGGAAGGAGCTCAGGGTCCCTCCATAATTCATTTTCCGCTGGGTTCCTGCAACCTCATAGCCTTCTCCCCAAGGACTGGCTGCAGCACGACCCCCAGGGATCTTGTTTTTAGCACACGCTCCCCCAGCCCTCACCTCATTTTCACTCCTCACATTGTCCGAGGGCAGGGGTCCTGTAAGCTATACTGCTCACCCTCTCTCCTTGGGTGATTCAAATTGCACAGCCAGGTCTCAGAAGCCCTGCACCAGGGAAAGGCATACAATATATGCCTCTGTGATAATAAAGACCGCCATTTTGGTGTCTTTCTTTGACGTTCTAAAAAGAGCTTTAGACATTTTGTCACCCATACCACTAAGGGACTCCCAACCTCGCAGTATCCACCTACCCATGACCCATTCACTGATCCCCTACTTTGAGCCCTGCCATCTACTCTGCACAGGCAACATGAAGATGAAGAAGCAGTTGCCCAAAGAGAGCTCACAGTGCACTAGGGAGCAAAAGACAGGAAAGAGAATTTGAGTGCCATGGGCTCATATGAGGGGTGTCATCAGAGTGCCAAGGGGAGGGTGGCTTAGACAACGGGGGTGGGGGGGTTCCAGGGAAGGCTTCCTGGAGGAAGTGATATTGAGATGTTCTCCAGAGGGAGCTGGACGGGAAGGGGAGGGGACAACCCCATGTCAAATAGCCCCATGCTGTGGCAGGGACAACTAGTTGACCACCAAATCCACTCCGTCCTCCTGGTTGCCGCCATGTTGCTGGGCATATGTCTGCACAGGGAAGCACCACACTTCCCAGCCTCTCTCTGACCTGAGCACAGGCGCAAGGATGTGAACAGGAGTGATCTGTGCAACCTCTGGATCATCGCCAAATTAAAATACCGGCCCCTTTTCTGGAAGGGTTTAACCAAAGACATAACACAATCCGTTCGGGGTTTTCTGATAGTCCCCCTTGGCAGCCAACGTGGAGGGTGCATTGTCAGAAAGAGAGCCGGGAGCCAGGGAAATCGCAAGACGTTTCCTCCCACTCTCCAGACAAAAGGCATACTGCACTCGTGGAGGAAGAGGGAGGCCGAGGTGAGAGGGAGCAGGAGTACAAATCCGACCCGGGTGATTGATCTCAGATCTCAAAAATAACCACTTGCTCGCCCGTGCTCCCTCCACCGTGCCCTCCTCTCATGCACAGGCTCGGCCCCACGTGAGACAGCAGCCACCCACAGCCAGCGCCGCTCTCCTGCTAATGCTGGTGGCCACAACGACACGTGGGACACCGGCCCGAACATCCCTGAGGAGACGGTCGTGAATTCATCAAAGGACCCTCACCAGGCACATCCGATCCTCTGAGGTCACAGAGGAGCCCAAAAAGTTTACCCCCAAGTCCCTCAAGGGCATAGGGGAAGGCGCGGAATATCTCCAAGCAACCGTCTATAAGACAATGGGATCATACGAGAACATGCGGGATTCCTTTCCAAAACGGTGAGTCAGAGAAGCACGTCTGACCAGCACAGAGAGCAAAGCTTTAGAAGAGAACAAGAGGGCCCTGCACACACTTCACGTGTTCGTCCTCTGTCTCCTGACACCTCCACCGGGAGAATTTCTCTCAACCGGAAATAAATAACTCAGGGATCAGGGATCTAATCGAGGCTCTTGATCCGGAGTGTGACCTTCCACTTTTCTCTATTTGTTTTTGAGATTAATCAGAGTCTTTACTGGGCTCGTGTCAATAAACAACAGGCTTTTCCAATATATAGCACCTGCACATCCAATATATCCAGGAAAATAAAAATATATCCGCAGGGATTAGTAGCCATGAATCAAGGCAAAGTGCTGTAGATTGTAATAGCCCCAGCCATCCATGTCTCCAGAATGGAAAAGAGGTCAGCCCAACCAGCCCCGGCTCCTGAAAAGGAAATGTTATCTACCCAGCCATATTTGTGACAAATCATTGGCCTGAAGATTAGCTGCGTTTGGATGGCTGTGTCATGCATAAAGACAGGTCTTGAATGCAGAATCTAAGAAACAAAACAAATGCACGAACAAAGAAAAAAAAAGACAAACAAACAACAACAACAAAAAAAACCAGACTGATAAATACAAATGGTAGCTGCCAGAGGGGAGGTGGGGTGGGAGGTGGGTGAAATGGGTGAAGGGCATGAAGAGTGCATTTCACTTTGATGAGCAACTGAGACATGCATGCAACTGTTGGATCGTTATATTGTACACCTGCAGCTAAAATAGCATGGTATGTTAACTATATGTGGTTAAAGTAATTGATTGATTGGTATTTTTTTTTAATACCTCTCAAGGCAGAAACACAAGCCACCCGGGATGAAGAAGAAAAAGGAGGGAAGGAAGACAAGCTGGGAGGAAGGGGGAAGAAAGGAAAGAGGATAAGAAAATACCACCAGGCACACCTGCTCTGCTCCACGGTGTGGTTGGGACATCCCTGGACCTCATGAGGTATGACCAGGCTTCCTGTCCTGCGGCCACCTCCTTGGGGCATGGAGCCACCTGATTGCCTCCTCGAGGTACCCCATTTCTTCAGCTACAATGTGGCGGACTGGGAAGGCAATTGTGAGTAAACCCAACATATGACGGGTGTGGCTTTACAAATCAATAAGGAAAGGACAGCTCACTCAATACACAGTGCTGGAATAATTGATAATTTAAATGGAAAACAGTAGAATCAGATTCCTGTCCCAAACTGCACACAACGAAACCCAGAAGAATTGAAGACCTAAATGTGACAAGCAAAATTTTAAACTTATAGACAGAAAAAAAAAAAACAAAATATATATATATATATATATATATATATATATATATATATATATACATATATATATAGGGTATGTTTTAACTCATAAGTATGGCGAACTTTATAAAGAAGTCACAAACAACACAATCCATATAGGAGAACACTGGTAAATTTGACCATATCAAACTTTTTTTTTCTAATGTTTTTATTTTAGAGAGACAGAGAGACAGAGCGTGAGCAGGGGAGGGGCAGAGAGAGACGGAGACACAGGATCCGAAGCAGGCTCCAGGCTCTGAGCTGTCAGCACAGAGCCCAAAGCAGGGCTTGAACTCATGAGCTGTGAGATCATGACCTGAGCCAAAGTCGGAGGCTTTTCCGACTGAGCCACCCAGGTGCCCCGACAATATCAAACTTTTTAAACTTCTGTACAACAAAGAACATCATAAACAAAATCAAAAACCAGTCATAGGATGGAGAAAAAAATCATTTCTTTTAACGTTTATTTAGTTTTGAGACAGAGAGAGACAGAACATGAATGGGGGAGGGTCAGAGAGAGGGAGACACAGAATCCGAAACAGGCTCCAGGCTCTGAGCGGTCAGCACAGAGCCCGACGCGGGGCTCGAACTCACGAACCGCGAGATCATGACCTGAGCCGAAGTCGGCCGCTTAACCGACTGAGCCACCCAGGCGCCCAAAAATCATTTTTTTTTAAGAAAAGACACGATTCAAAAAAAAACAGGCAGAAAAGGAAGAAACCGAAGGGCCAGTAAACGTTTGAAAAGATGTAATCAGGATGGCAAGTAGTCCGGAAAATGCAAATTCCAGCAGCAATATTCCACAATAAGAAACATGAGAGGAACACTGATAATACCAAGTGTTGGCGAGAATGTGGACGAATAGGAACTCAGTGTAACAAGTAGCTGCTGCCTCCTGAGAATGTCGCCATGATTCTCCTTCCCGGAGAAACTCCCACTTATGTGTACAAGGAGACATGTGGCCAAGAATGTTGCCATAATTCTCCTTCCCGGAATAATGGAATTATCGTTAGAGAAACTCTCACTTCTGTGCACAAGGAGCCATGTGGCCAAGAATGGTGCCCGCAGTTGTGTTTCTAGTAACAAACTGCAAACACACAAGAGGTCTATCTATCTACAGAAGAATGAATAAATGGCTGGTGGTATATTCATAGAGTGAGAGTCCCCACAACTACAGCCGAAGGGGGAAAGCAAGGTGGGGAAGAATACCATTCCGCTGCATTCAGACATTAAACATCGACATTTTCCAACGGCGGTGTATGTTGTCCGTGATACAGAGATACATAGTAAGTGTGTAAGACACGCAGGGACACCAAGTGTGGAGTGTGGTTTACATCAGGAATGAGACAGAAAACGATGGGATCAGGGAGGGTGAAACGGGCGAATTAACTGCATCTGTGGCATATTATATTTCTTAAGACTGTTGAGTCAAGGGGCGCCTGGGTGGCTCAGTCGGTTGAGTGATTGAGCATCTGACTCCTAGTTTAGGCTCAGGTCATGATTTCACGGTTTGTGAGCCCGAGTCCCACATTGGGCTCAGGGCTGCTGGTGCGGAGCCTGCTTGGGATTCTCTCTCTGCCCCTTCCCCTGCTCTCTCTCTGTCTCTCAAAATAAAGAAGTAAACTTAAAAAAAAAAATTTTTTTTTAAGACTGTTGGATCAGTAGGGCATATGGTATAATTTATCAAAGCTGGGAGATGGGTACATAATCATTATTGCGTCTCTATTTTCCTGGGTTCTTTAAGACATGTTATGGTACTATTTTTAACAAGAGCTTAGTCTTAATCAGCTTCCCCGAGCGTTTCCAGTGAACTAGCACTACAGTGAATGTTCCCCCAAAGAGATTCCACCATCAAAGGCAGCCTTCTAAATCTCCCATCTTGAGGCTTCACCTGCATGCGAGCATATTCAAGGCTCTGAGAAGTCCTGCAGTAAAGAAATTTTGTTTAACTGTGTGGATCTCAGCGTTCCCCAGGGTAAACCTGGAATCCCTTTTCAGCCTCTCACCTTACAGACCTGGGGCTCCTCGGAACATTCTTTGGGAAATGCTGGACTGAAAGAGCTCCAACATTTGTGCTGGGAATCCCGTGTGACGAGTAGCTATCGTACCCTGAGAATCTGGTTTGTGAGGCCAGGCTGGTAGGGGGGGAAGAAGACGAGGTAAAACACAGCGCCCGTCCCCACGAGTCTGGTGGGTTGCCACAGCTGGAGTGTATTCTGAGGGACAGTGAGAAGAACTCAACACAAGTTGAGTTCCTACGGTTCCTACTTCCTACGGTTCCAACTCTAGAGGTGTTGCCCTTTGGTCTTCATCGTCCCGCGTCACCCACCCCCCACAACTGCTTCTCCTCCTGTACGTGCCATTTCAGTCGGTGGCACCCTGTCCTCCGAGTCAACAAAGCCGTGCTGGGCTCCTCCCTCTGTGATCCCTTCCCCTCCACAGCCACCGAGCCTGGCGTCTCGGGGCAGAGTCCACACGTCTGTGGACGGGCCCCGTGCCCGTCTCCTCCATCTGCCAGGCTCCTACTGGCCCTCCTGCCTCCCATGTCTTTCCCCCAGCACATCCTCCATGCTGCGGGTCACTCTTTCTAAGACACAGAAGTGATCCCAGCACTTTCCCGGGTCCCCATCACCCTCAAGAGGGAGCCCTTTGCACTATCTGAACCCTGATTCTACCTCCCTCTTCAGCACCCCTCCCCCACTCTCTGCAACTTAAACCCGGGCAATTCTAAATCACTCATTGCTGTTCCCAGGACATGCTTCACACTTCCATGTTTATCTCCTCTCCCTGGAACACTCTTCTCCCCTCCTCCGCTGGCCAGTCACCAGCTCAGACACCACCTCCTGCCGGCACCCTGATTGCCTTCCCAGTGGGCCCTCTGTGCTCCTTCAAGGTACCTTTCTCACATGAGAAGGCCTTGCAACAAACCAAACAGGCAAAAGCTAACAACTGCTTCTCCAGCGGGGCACGTGACTGGTAAGAAAAGAGAAGAAAGGAGGGAGGTACGTGGACAACTTTCAAAATGTTGCTCCCGGCCCCCTCGGGGTCTTGGCAGATTTAAGTGTTCTAAGCATTTTTGACAAATAAAACAAGACAAGTCTAGATTTCAAAATGGGATATCGGATTCCCTCTTGGACTCACAGGAACCATAAAGCATTGTGAAACTTTGAAGTTCATAAAATTTAATATTTTTCTATTATTTTTTTCCCCAATTGACTTCCCTTCTCTCTCCCTCTCAGCACAACTAACAAATCAGATCAAATGAATACGAGCCTCGGCCCCAAGCTGGGGGTCTCCGGGGATCAGGGTGGGTTAGTGAGAATCAGGTGATGAGCTTAGACGAAATAACAGAAGTGTGTATTCTACTCACTCAGAACTCTCCACTTTTGCAAAGCCCCTTCCCACACTGTGATTTGTCTGGCATTCACGTGCATCATGAAATAAAGACAGCCGGTGTTATTTCCATTTTGCAGAAAGGAAAAGTGAGGCCAGAGAGGTTAAACGGCTGGTTTGAGTATTTGTGGATTGAATTTACAGCTGAAGTGATTGCTCATAATAGTTAACATGCATTATTGACTATATGACAATCACGTTCCAAGCTTTCCATATTTAGTCTCATTTTGTCTTCCCGATCGTGTTTTAAGGCAGACACTCTTATCTTATTATCATCCCCATTTAACAATGAAAAAACTGAGTTCCTCTCCATTCAACCACCACCTCTATACAAGGAAGGAGACTCTATCAGCCGCGGTCCTTCGTTATAAGTGACAGAAACTAATCCTCACCACTTTTGAGAGCATATTATTTTCAAAGTAATTGGGCTTAGATGCAAATGGCTTCCCGATATCAAAAAAAAAAAAAAATCTATTGCCTTCATAGCTCATCTTTATCATGTTTTACACTCACTATTGTTTTGTCTGAATCTTCTCTCCTTTTTTAAATAAACTCAAACTTGACAAAGGGCAATAGTCTTCATATAGCTCCCAATTAGGAGTTTGTCATTTCTCACTTGTTCCAGAATGTTCTGAAACGCCTCTCCAAGTTGTCATACTTTGGTGAACCTTTTTGAATGAATTTTGCATCCCATATAGCTCCCAATTAGGAGTTTGTCATTTCTCACTTGTTCCAGAATGTTCTGAAACGCCTCTCCAAGTTGTTGTACTTTGGTGAACCTTTTTGAATGAATTTTGCATCCCATATAGCTCCCAATTAGGAGTTTGACATTTCTCACTTGTTCCAGAATGTTCTGAAACACCTCTCCAAGTTGTCGTACTTTGGTGAACCTTTTTGAATGAATTTTGCATCCCATCTGGAAAAAAGACAAAGTATGTGGGGTGACTGACGGGCACTCAGGAGGGGACAGAGAGCCACTCTGAGGCTGTTGCAGCCAGAAGCGAAGCCCAAGTTCACGGCAGCCCGGGGCTGGCCTCACCCACACCGTCCACAGCCCCACACTCTCCACCCACCACCCAAGGGGACTGAGCAGTCCCTGCTTGCCATTCAGAGCTCTGAGAACCTCCTAACCTGTAAGGTCTAAGTCCCACGCCCAGCCCCAGTAGTGAAGGGGGTGCAAAGCTTGAGAATCCCTTTCCAGCTTCGGTAATGGGAGGGGACCCGTAAGGAGGGGAATCTCCCAAACGTGGGCAGGAGCTAATCGATCTGATGGACCCAAGGTCACCTATCCACAGCTCACCCAAAGGCTCACCTGGGACTGTCAGGGCAGTCCACACTTCAACCAGCTATGACCTGGAGGGGCCCTGGGCTGCCCCCAGATGGCTTTCCTCAATCACATCTCACCTTCTTGGCACCCAGGACAGCAACTAGAACCGAATTATAGAGTGGTGGTGGTTTGTTTTGCCATGACCCTTTTCCCTTCCTCCTTCCTCCTGGATGAAGCCTTCCCTGACCCTGACCCTCTGAGCTCCTGACCCCCTGACCTCCAGCCACAGTAGTTGGATGCCACTCTCACTCTCCTCTGTGCATCCCTGGTACATACTTGGGCACATCTCACACTCCGTTTTAAGCATCCAAGGCATATATGTCTTGAAGCTTGATGAGAGCAGAAATTATAGTTTATCTCAAATGGCGTATCTCCAGGGCATAACACTGTACCAAGAACATATGTGATCCCAGTATGTGAAATTCATTTCAAGGACTAATCCGTCAGAAGGTGACATGTGCCCACTGATTTCTCAGCACTTATTAAAGACCGAGAACTTGAATTCTTTCTGCCTAATATTTACTGATGTCTTGGCTGTAGATAACAATCTTTAGAAACACTTACCTAATTTCAGTCCATTTATTTTTCTAGATTAGAACTCATAAACCTCATAAACGCAACCCAAAGCTCACACTGGTGCTCTTCGGGAGTATTTTGGTCTTTACGGTATCTCACATTTCCTTTAACATTTGTTTATTTTTGAGAGAGAGGGGCAGCGTGCGTGCAAGTGGGGGAGGGGCAGTGAGAGGGGAAGACACAGAATCCGAAGCAGGCTCCAGGCTCCGAGCTGTCATCACAGAGTCTGATGCGGGGCCCGAACCCACGAACCGTGAGATCACGACCTGAGCCAAAATCAGGAGCTTAACCAATTGAGCCACCCAGATGCCCCGGGTCTTTACAGTATTTTTTTAAGTATGACTGAAATGCCCTTACCAGATCTGGTACTCCCCCCTGCTCCCTGTTGTCATACTCTAGGTTACTACCTGCCACACCCTGAAGATAATTTGGATTCAGATTCCTTCTGCTTCAGATAGGCTTGTATGCTACCTTCAGAGTGAGTTCAAGACCAGACTGCTCCATGACTGGGCATCATTGTTTCGGTATCATGTCAATGTGCCTTTACTCGACAGAGCTTAGATGGTGTACCTTCAGCCATGATGAGAGATGTGAGACCATGAGTCTCATAAAAGACACTGCTCTCGTGGCCCCTGGGTGGCTCGGTCGGTTGGGCGTCCGACTTCGGCTCAGGTCATGATCTCACGGTCCGTGAGTTCGAGCCCCGCATCAGGCTCTGTGCTGACAGCTCAGAGCCTGGAGCCTGCTTCAGATTCTGTGTCTCCCTCTCTCTGCCCCTCCCCTGTTCATGATCTGTCTCTCTCTGTCTCAAAAATAAATAAACGTTAAAAAAATAAAAAAAAAAAAAAAGACACTGCTCTCTGTTCTCTTGTGACATGGTTTTAATGATGTTCTTGGAGTGAAGACCCCACGAACTTAGAGCAGAATCCATATCTGTGCCAGGAATATCTCTCTGTGCCTCCCCTGACCTCCTGGTTTCTGATTGTTCTTGTGGGACTCCATAAATCCTGTGAAGTTGACAATGTCAATGATCGCGTTTTCTCTTGAGTTGGCATCCAGAAAAACACACAGCTACAGTTTCGGTCCATCTCCGGGAAACTGAGCCTCCTGGGTGTATTTGGGGCAAGAACCGTTCCTCTGGTTTCGTCCCACCTCAACACTCGATCGTTTCCTCACACTCTGCCCAGTTTGGGAGGTCCCGCCCTACAGAACCGCTTTCCCTGGATTAGGCCAACAGTTTCTCTAGAATTTGCTAGGGAAGCAATGCAGAAGTTGCTACAACAATGGTATCAGTCCAGAGCTTCCCCAAAAGCTTCCAAACCCAACTGATACCAGTGTTCACAAGGGTCTCCTGAGCCATTTGATAATCCCCAACTTTCTGAACATGCATAGCACACAAGGTCCCCATTAAATGCACAAAGTATAGCTAAAACACTTGAGTAGATTTTTTTAAATGTTTACTTATTTTTTAGAGAGAGAGAGAGAGAGAGAGAGACAGCACACACGCTCATGAGTAGGGGAGGGGCAGGGGAGAGAGGCAGACAGAGGATCCAAAGGAGGTCCAACACCGTCAGTGCAAAGCCCGACGTGGGGCTTGAATTCATGAACTGTGAGATCATGTCCTGAGCCGAAGTCAGACACTCAGACACGCAACCGACTGAGCCACCCAGACCCCCCACTTAAGTAGCTTTTTAAACTCTTAGTGAAGATTATTATGTTCTCCAAAATGAACAAAGCTCCAAGCCCAAAGAGAGCAGTGCTGTTGCAGGCATAGCTGGGT
Source organism: Puma concolor (assembly GCF_028749965.1). NCBI lineage: Eukaryota > Metazoa > Chordata > Mammalia > Carnivora > Felidae > Puma > Puma concolor. The sequence goes on from NC_141674.1 coordinate 117,213,838, forward strand.
TCACTCCAAAATTAATTTACCACACTCCTCCTCTCTCTCTCTTCTCTCCCGTTCTCTCGCTCGCTCACTCTCCAGCCTCAGAAGAAAAACTATTAACGTGCAGACATTAAAATCCTGAGCAATAGCTTTAATAATGCCGGAGAGGCAAGCACCTCAGCAAAGTACTAAAAACAGCATCAAGAAGAAATCAGAATACCAATCACAATCCTTTTTTCTCCAAATTATCGAAATAACTCAACTCTCACTCCATATCATTTGTGTTTTCTTCATTAACTCTGAAGTTTACCCCATCTCATTTCCCTTTCTGCCCTCAAATAGATCTGTATTACTCCGTCAGGAAAGTTTGGCATGAAGGGAAAATTCAGACTTCAAATATTGAATCTGAGCTTCACAAATAAAGTAGTAATGGAAAAGTCAGACAGAAAACCTTTGTGATAATGGACTCGGACAAAAATAAAGCCCTGAAATCGGCCAGAATAGCGGAGGCTAAATTGTTTATGGAATCAGTTATGCTCTTAGAGCTGCAGGGCCTCCCGGCTTTTGATTTGTGCGTGTGGGTGTGTGCGTGGGCACAGATCATCTGGCCTTTCGAAGCTACTGCCAACAGGTGTCTCCGGGACCACAACCAGAGCCATCATCAATTTCCTTGTGTCCCTGCCCACCCCAGTGCCTGGGGTCACTGCTGCTCTGATCACCCCCCTAAGTTATTCTGCACTGGGTGCCATAGACCCCTGGCCTTGTACGAACTAGCCTGCTCTGGAGGAACCACATGAAATGGTGTTGTTCTGCTTACGGTAAAGTTCCCCGCCCCTCCCCCAACTCTGATGACCTGAGCACTAGCAAGGTCAACGAAGAGATGAAAAACTAAATGTCTTGGGAATCTGTTTTGTTACTATCTTGTTCTGCTTATAGCAATCCAGACAAGTTAACAAAGCTCATTCATCTATTTAAAACTCACTTAAGGGGCGCCTGGGTGGCTCAGTTGGTTAAGCGTCTGACTCCGGTTCAGGTCATGATCTCAGGGTTTGTGAGTTCGAGCCCCACACCGGGCTCTCTGTTGTCAGCACAGATCCTGCTTCAGATCCTCTGTCCCCCTCCCTCACTCTCTCTCTATCTCTCTCTCTCTCTCTCTCACAATTAAATAAACATTTTTAAAAAGTACTAAAACTCACTAGGAACAACACTGTCTAATAGAAATAGAATTCAAGCCACGTATTTAATTTTTTTTTTTTTAAGTAAAATGTAGGCCACCGCAGGGCTCAAACCCATAACCCGAGATCAAGAGCCACATGGTCCACTGACTGAGCCAGCGAGGTGCCCAGACATATTTAAATTTTCTAATAGCCATATTTAAAAAGTGAAAAAGAAACAGTTGAAATTAATCTCTGAAATATTTTTTATTCAATCCAATGTAGCCAAAACATTATCACTTCAACATATAATTAATATGTCCCCAAACCGTGGGGTGTATTTTACACGTAGGGCACATCTCAATAGGGACGCTAAATCTGCATCAGAAATACCTCATCTGTATTCAGAGTTTGTCAAATTTACAATTGAAAGGGTGGATTCACACACCCAGGTTGTTTCAAACACACATAAAAACACCCCAGTCACTGAATGGAGTATCCTTTTTTTCATTTTAAATTTAAATTAATTGAAATTCAAGTGAATTCACTTGAAATTCAAGTGATAATGTAATCCATTCACACTGGCCACATTCAAGTGCTCAGTGGCCACGTCGAGCTAGTGGTCACAGTCTCAGGCAGTGCAGGTTTAGAGAGGGGGCCACCTTGACAATGTACCTGAAGAGTTGGGCCATCGAGTCAGTCCAACCTAGATTGAAATCCCGGTTGGCGTACTTAGTAGCTGTGTGACCTGGGGCAAGTCACTTCACCTCTCTGAGTCTCCTGTTCCTCTTCTAGAAATCGGAGCTGACACTGCCTACCTAACAGAGCTGTTAGATGAGATCCTCGCTGCGAGAGTACCCCTGCCTTAGGTACTTAATAAATGCTGCCTCCCACTCACCCACTGAAACCTTCCCACCTCCTTTTCACAAAAACCTATTTTGTGAACAGATAAGGCAATTAACATACAAATTGAGTTTAATCAAGTAAAGCACTATGAGGACTCTGCTCAGTCTTGGGAGTACCACTAGAAGCCAGTTCAAGTTTGGCCCTCCAGCCCCTCTATTCTAGCAAGGACCACCGGCATTACAATTACCTGCTTTCACATCCGCTCTCCTACTGGACTGAGAAAAATATTTATGGGTTTCTGCTTCGCAAAGCCAACACACACAGGGCCTGGCACATCCCAGGAGCTATCAAAAACTGGTTTTTTGGGGGCGCCTGGGTGGCTCAGTTGGTTAAATGTCTGACTTCAGCTCAGGTCATGATCTCACGGTTTGGGAGTTCTAGCCCCGTGGGGCTCTGTGCTGACAGCTCAGAGCCTGGAGCCTGCTTCAGATTCTGGGTCTCCCTCTCTCTCTCTCTGCCCCTCCCCTGCTCTCTCTCTCTCTCTCTCTTTCTCTCAAAAATTAATAACAACATTAAAAAAATTATTTTTAAAAACCCTGGTTTTTCAACAAAAGGTGAATCATCCTATGAGACTATCTGTGGAAAAGGGGATAGGGGAAAAAGACTTGCCAAATAGGTAAAACCTCATCTCAGCATCATCACTGGAGATGGAGGTGGGGGGGGGGGTGCGGAATCAGAGGGGTGACCTGTAATTTAGCAGCGACCCCTATTACCCAAGAAGCTTTCCCCAAACACTCTGGCCCACAATGTTCTCAAACTGTCCTAAGTCGGGCACATTTTGAAGAACAATCCAACAATTCTACATACAGCACTCTGCCTCGCGTCTTGCACAGTCGTTCCTGTGGCCCAAAAAAGCCTTTCCTACCTTCTTCCTTATCAGTCACACACCTATCCATCCCCCCAGATTCAGCTTATTCATTGCTGTCCCCAAGAAGCCTCACCGAGCCGCTTGCTTCTGCCCACCCTATTCCACTGTGGGGCCTCGTACCCAGCGATACCCTGCACTTAAAGGTCTTAACTAGGCTTCAGAGCGCCTGGGTGGCTCAGTGAGTTGCGTGTCTGACTCTTGATTCCAGCTCAGGTCATGATCCCAGGGTCGTGGGATCTTGCCTCTTATCAGGCTCCACGTGGAGCATGAATCCTGCTTAAGATTCCCTCTCTCCCCCTCCGCCCCTCCCCAGCTTGCATTCATATCTCTCAAAAATAAATTAATAAACTTTTAAAAAAAAACAAAAACAGATGACCAAAGCTCAGAGAACCGAGTTTTATATAGTTTCATGTAAGATTTTTCTAGAATTGCATTTTTGTGGCATTTCATCTTTCCAGGAATCAGGGCACCCCAGCATGTGCAGACGCCAGGGATAAAAAATGGGGGTGTCTGAGGGAAAGACTGTAGAAAGGTCCACTCTCTGGGCACCTGCTCTGGGCCCGGCACCCGTGTGCCACATATATGCACAATTCTACCACCACCTTCACCCAAGCTCTGCAGTTACTCTTATTAGTCACGTGGGGAAACTGAGGCTCGAGGAGGTTAAATAATTTGATGGAGCTCTTGGCAGAGACAGGTTTCAAATCCCTCTCTTTCTTTCCATTCTTTCCATACTGGGCTGCTTCCAAGTCTGGAATGACAGCTCAAAACAAGGGAGAGGCACAGGGAGAGGAGCAGATGGGGTTTCCAACCTTGCCAACGGCCCGCCCTGCCTGCCAGCGTGAAACGGAAGGAAAGTAAGTCACAGGTTAGCCATCGAGGTGCCGTAGACAGGAGAACGAAGACGGCCTGCCGTCGGCTCCTTGGTTCCATACACATCTAGTCAGCACTTTGTTTGACGTTGGGGTCAGAAATGGGGAGGCACTTGGGTAAATGAACAAGGTGCATGAGTTTGTTTTTTTTTTTAACGTTTATTTATTTTTGAGACAGAGGGAGACAGAGCATGAACGGGGGAGGGTCAGAGAGAGGGAGACACAGAATCTGAAACAGACTCCAGGCTCTGAGCTGTCAGCCCAGAGCCCGACACGGGGCTCGAACCCACGGACCGCGAGATCATGACCTGAGCCGAAGCCGGCCGCTTAATCGACTGAGCCACCCAGACGCCCCAAAGGTGCATGAGTTTGAATGCCACTTCTGCTACATTCCACTGTCTACTTTCAGACAACGTCCTTAAGCTCTTGGAGCCTCGGTTTCCCTATCTTCCAAGCGTGGTGAGCTACCGTGCCGAATACAGATCATACATAACACATGTAAAGTGTGTGCAATATAAAGAACCAGCATAGCACATGGCTGATAGTAGGTGAGCAACAAAGCCATTATTGTTCTTATTGTCGTTACTGGCATTGCCAAGTCAAACAAGGCTCTTGCCCTCCGTGAATTGATAGTTTCATAGGGGAGACAGCAAGGAAGAGAAAGCAGGCGCCCGCAAGGCCCCCCAGCAGGGGATGTGTTCTCGAGCCCCTCCATTCCTCTGCTAACCTCCTCCTTCTCTTTCTCATTCTTGACCTAGAGATGTCCTAGCAGCAAGTCGGGGCCCTTTCTGCATCTCTGCCTGCAGTTATGCTGCGCTGACCTCAAAGCTTCCAGCACGATGGTTCCGACAGCCAGGTGCCAACCCACTCCGAGAAAGCCCCAGCGCCTCCCCACAGAGGAGATGGAAGCCAACCTCCCCGCGCCTGGGCACAGGCCCTTCACCGACACTCGGGTGTGCTGGTCGTGTGCCTGACTTAATACCGTGCAAGGCAAACAATAATTAAACCAGCCAGCTTGGCCCAGGCACTCAGGCGTGCCGAATGGGCACTTGTGTGGAACTGGTTCCAAGATGATACGCACGGCTTCTTCTTTCTTTCGCTTTCACCCTGACAACATTGTGACTGATGGCTTTACTTTTGGAGTTTGGGGATCATTGAGTACATTTTAGGGTCATTAGTGAGGGGGGAAACAGCCCTCTCTTTCCTGATCTGTTTGTCCTCACAATATTTTCCATCCAGTTCTTTCCGCCGCTCTCACCAACATCAGAATGAGCACCCTTGACGCGGGTGTGGTGCCAGTTGCTTTGCACAGTCTCCACGGGCCAAACAAACACACAGCGGCAACGTCAAGAGGTGGGTCATTCCAGCATGAAAGCCTAGACCTGTGACGGATGTGCCAGTCAATTTGTCTGCCCTGCACGGTGGCCCCCACCTCCTCTTCTCCTCCGGCCCCCGCAGGAACAGGCCCCCACGTCATCTACTGGGAAGGAACCAAGCCCAAAGGCATCTACTGCCCAGCCATAGCTGATTAAACCCGGAGTCAGTACCTGACGCGACTCCAACCAACCCGCTGGCTGGCCAGGGATCAAGCACACTCTCTCCCCAGAATCTGAATTAAGGGAGGCAGCCATGCTAATCAGTGATCGGCATGGGACGCACATGTCATGCCCACTCAGGGCTGCTGGCCCCTTTGGCCATGTGCGTGGCAGTATGCAAAGAGGAGCATGAGAATGAGGTAGACACTGACAGAGGGAGGGATGGGAGCTGATCAGCCCAAGAGAGGTTTGGAGAGGAGAACCCAGAATACTTCCCACTGCCTGTGACTCGGGCCATAAGGTCTTCTGGGTGAGGCAAGGATATCTTATCTGGAAGGCCCTGGAAATTTCCCCAGCATACCACTCTTCTTACAGATGGGAACATGGAGACCAGACAGGGAAACCTTTGACCAGAGCTACCCAAGACTGGACGGCGATATGATTTGTCAACTTGGCTAGGCCATGGTGGCCAGTTGTTTGGACAAACGCCGGCCTAGATGTGCTGCGGAGGTATCTGTAAGGTGTGATTAACATTGAAATCAGTAGACTCTAAGTAAAGGAGACTACTGTCATGTGGTTGGGGATCTCGTGGAAGGCCAACCGGTTGAAGGCCTTGAGAAAGAATTCAGACTGACAGCTGCAACACAGAAACCCTGCCTGAGTTTCCAGCTTGCTGGCCTGCCCTGTGGGTTTCAGACACACCAGCCCCTTGCAATCATGCGGACCAGTTCCTTAAAATCGATCTCTCTCTCTCTCTCTCTCTCTCTCTGATCTCTCTATCTCTCCCCCCTCTCTCCCTCTCTCTCTCTCTCTCTCTCTCTCTGATCTATCTCTCCCTCTCTGTCTCTCTCTCTCTGATCTATCTCTCCCTCTCTGTCTCTCTCTCTCTGATCTATCTCCCCCTCTCTGTCTCTCTCTCTCTGATCTCTCTATCTCTCCCCCCCTCTCTCTCTGATCTATCTCTCCCCCTCTGTCTCTTTCTCTCTGATCTCTCTCTCTCTCTGATCTCTCCCTCTCTGTCTCTCTCTCTCTGATCTCTCTACTCTCCCCCCCCTCTCTCTCTCTGATCTATCTCTCCCCCCCTCTCTCTCTGATCTCTCCCTCTCTGTCTCTCTCTCTCTGATCTCTCTATCTCTCCCTCTCTCTCTCTCCTCTCTCTGATCTCTCTATCTCTCCCCCCTCTCTGTCTCTCTCTCTCTGATCTATCTCTCCCTCTCTCTCTCTCTGATCTATCTCTCCCTCTCTCTCTCTCTCTCTGATCTCTCTATCTCTCCCTCTCTCTCTCTCTCTCTCTCTGATCTATCTCTCTCTCTCTGTCTCTCTCTCTCTCTGATCTCTCTATCTCTCCCCCCTCTCTCTCTCTCTCTGATCTATCTCTCCCTCTCTGTCTCTCTCTCTCTCTGATCTCTCTCTCTCTCTCTTTCTCTGATCTATCTCTCCCTCTACTGACTAATACAATACTTTTGTATCTCTCCAAACTCTGGGCCTCTTGGTAGTTTTTTTTTTCCTTCGGGAAAGGAGTTCTCCAGGGAAAAGAAATAGATTCCTTCACATCCATAAATAAAAACATTATCTTGTACAACTTCCGAATCATATCTTACGTTGCACAGTTTATAGACCCAGGGGTCAGGGGTGTGGCCTCCGGATCCAGACTGTTCCCACACTGGCTCAACCACCTGAGAAAATCCAGGTCGGGCACATACCTCTATAGCGGATGAGAGACCTTTCCCGTCTGCTGGATGAATATAGTGGGAGCACCTGTCTCTAAGGAGACTTCGAGGATTAGATACACCAGACACGTAAAACTCTTTGGAGAGGGCCTGACGGTGTGCATGCTGGATAACTGGTAGATGCTGTCAATGTTATTGTTGCTAATAATAATAACTGAGAGCACTTCGACCTTTTGACAGTGTGTAGCGAGCCCGAAATGAATCGAGACACTTCCCACCGCACATGGCTGACCTAGTAAATGAGAGCTTCTTGGCTCTCGTCCTGGGAAACACCGCACAGCTGGATCCCGGGCCCCAAGACCCCCATCAGGCCCCGTCGTTTCTCTTTCCTGCCGCGTGTCAGCTTTGTCCTTAACTGAGCCCTACCCATCTGGGTCTGCAACGGCTCCCCAGCAGCTCCGAACCCTGTCTTCCCCGCCCAGCTTTTTACAGCTGAAGTCCCAGAATTGAGACGGGTTTGCCCTGGATTGGGTCACACAGCCAGCCCCGAACCAGACTCCACAATTCTGATTGGCCCGGCCCAGGTCATGTGGCCACCTCAGCAGGGGGCTGGGGGGGCATGGGCATTCCAAAAGAGGATTCGCGTGGTGTGTAGGAAGGGAGAGTGGAGGCTGGGCAGGCGGATACAGCAGGTGTCCAAGGTGGGCACCTTCCCTGCACCCCGCACTGTGCTGTGAGCTTTCCATCACAAATCAGCCCGTCTTCCAAGGATCCCTAGGCTGCTTTCATCACCATTTTACAGATAAGAAAACTAAGCTTCCAGGGCTTGAGCCCCCCGTCGGTGTTCCCACACCAAATACGAGGTCGGGCAGGATGCATTGCCAAAGCAGACAGCAGTTCCTCGGCGGCGCTGGTACCTCTGAGCTACTCCACAGCCTGGGGCAGAGTGTAGCTCTCTCAACCCAAAGCAGCTCATCCCCTGTGTCTGCTCCTGGAAAGCGTTACCGCGCCCGCGAGCGTGGGCGCCCGCCCCCGAGCCATCAACCCAGGTTGATTCCAACTCGAGCCATAAAACGAAGCCTCCTCTATGGTTTCCATTTGTGACTGCAAGGGTTTCCTACACAGAAATTAAGGACTCACTGTCGCCCGATCTCTCTTTCCCTACAGAGCCAAGGGACCATTTGCTGATTTCCGCTGCCCTTCCTCACCCCACTTCAGCTCATTTGGTCTAAAGGCAGATCCCTGGTGCCCATAAAGGGAGGCAGAGCGCAAAGCAGGGTTGAGAAGGGGCAGGAGAAGCTGAGCCACAGGAGCCAGGAGCCTCTGCTGCGTCTCCCGTCGGTCTGTCCCAAGGGCATGACTGCATGACTGTCCCAAGCTTCTCCTGGATGCAAAGGTGGTGGTAACAGGTGCCGTCTCGCGACTGAACACGAGGATTGCATGTGCCGTTACATGTAGCATGCCTAGAACACGGGAAGCACGCACTAGGTCAGGTGTGCGGGATCGTCACAGGCGGGACCAGGAACAGAAGCAGGAGGGTGGCCTGGAAACACACACACAGGAGAATCCCAGAGCAGGCTGGACCCCATGGCTGGGCACAGACATTCCAGATGGAGGAAGCCACTCAGTCTCCGGAAGGAGATGGACTGGGGCCCACAGGTGTGTACCCAGGCACCCTCACAGCGCCGCCCCCATCCCAGAGTTTCACGGGAACAGCCAACCAGGGCGCCAGCTCTTCGAATACAAGGTTCACCAGCTCCCCTTTGAGAAGTAAGAGACCCCCAGCTCTGGACATCCCAACAGGTTGCTATGAGTCAGAGTCTATCTCCCGTATGAGAACGAGTCCGGGGACCCGATCCTCCCGTCAGCCAGACCGGAGGCCACGTTGTGGGGAAGGTCATGCGAGAACCACAGGTGGCCTGGCTGGAGATCCCAGCTGGAGCCAGGTAGGCGTGGCCCAACATTCAGTTGATGACATGAGTCATCCCCTGCTGCCATTTGCTTATTTAATATTGAGTGCCCACTAAGTGCCACTCCCTATCCCAGATGCAGGAGGCAGTGGTGGGCAAAGCAGATAAAATCAGTCTAGAGGGGAAGACAGAAAGTAAGCCTATGCGGTTGTGGGTGTGGAGGTGTGTGCATATATATGTGTATATATTGTATAGTGCCATATTCTACATAGATACATCTATTCGGACATGACATATTATCAAATAGTGTATATTATCAGGGCAGGGTAAATGGATTTGGAGAATCAGAAAGGGCCGTGTCCATTTTAGACATGGTGGTCGGGACAAGCCTATGAGGAAGAGATATTTGAACAAAAAGCTGAATGAAGGGAAGGGTTTGTTTTTCTCATGCCCCTTCTGGTACATGCTTCGCTGATCTACAGGCAAAGATTTTGGCTGTCAGACCTCGCTCGCCACCCCCCCTCCCACCTATGTACCCGATTCCCCCTTTATCTGGGTCCATTTCACCCTCCCTTTCCCACCCACTCAGGCTCAGCTACACCCAACAGCTGGTCGCACCCTACCGTTCATGTTTAAAGAGCTGTGACCAGCCTTGGTGAGTGACCCAAGCTTCTGCTACTCTTGTGCCACTCAGATCTTAGGTCCCAGCACCGATACCTGGGTTCTGTTGGGGAGAGCTTTTGTTTTGTCTTTAATGGTCTCCCAGATCTCTTCATTGCTGGGACCCCATTTTCCTTTTCTAAATTTTCTTCTTGGGAATACGAGTCTTGGCTGGAGCTCTGTAATCGCTTTCCCTCACGTTCCTACTCATCCTCTGGCTGGGATGTCTGACCACACCATGCCTCTGCGCCCCTGCTCTGGGCACCCTGGGCCAGCCCTCCTGATCCTACAGCTCATGCTAGACCCCTCCGCCATGAGGCCTTGCCCCACTTTGCCTGCTGCCTCCAGCCCACTCCTCAGGGAATGAGAAGTTCAAAAATTAAACTCCTGACAACTTTCTTTGTCTGTGAAAATATTCACTCTGGAACCAGAATTTGTTCTGGAACGTCACTTTCAAAAGCTTAATTTCCTTCCGTTCAAGAGGATGTTAACTGATCCTCATTCAGGACATTACCTTTTTGAGATGACCAGCCTAATTGTGAAAATTAAGGTGTTTCCAAATTTTGGCCATCATAAAGCCATCATTGAGATTTAGAGAAATTTTTGTTGGCAGAAACCTGTGGGCCAAGGCTTTCCTGATACCCTCGTATGTCCTCATTGGTTGGGGCTCCAATGCCCCTGGTCTGTCACCTTACAGGAGCTACGGTGCCTGTGAATACGGGCCTCACTGGTGAGTTCTCCCAAATGGAACAGGAAGAAGAGGAGAAAGGAAACAGACGTTGGCACCAGTAGAAAATGACCCTTTATTTTGCAAGACTCTACCATAACCACACGTTCTGAAAGTTGGACAGTTTACGTAGTCTGTCTCCAAGGGACATTTGGACCACCTAATTGGCTTGTCTCTTCCTTTTCCTAAGTGCTTCTGCAATTCAAATCTTCCTGGTCTCCCAAGCAATGATCTCCCACAAGGTCGGTGCCAACACAGCTTACTATCCGTGTTATCTTCCAACACGGTTGTCCACGACCTTGACGACGCAAGGCAAGACTCGCGAAGAGTTGCTTCCTTGGGGCCTGCTGGTGTTAGTCACCAGGATGATGTTCAAGGACACAAGTCACTCTATGCCAGTACGGAGCTCCAAGACACAGGACCCTATGTGTCCTCAAAGAGATGTGTTTGGTGTGTCTAATATGCAAGGCTCTCTAAAGCTTGGGGTCCAAGGAACGGTGACTCTGGCCAGTGCCTTAGGGCAGCATCGGGATGCAAAGACAATCAATCATCCCGGACCCGAGTGCGTCCACCGAATACGGCCATTTTTCAGTGAGTACACGTCCATGAAACAGGACGCCTACCCCCACACCACCAGACTGTGGGTTCCCCTACTAGCCTCTAAATTCCAGATAGCCAACGACTGTGTCTGTCTTTTCCACTACCGTTCCTCAGCATCTAGGACAACTTGGCACAAAACGTGAGCTCAGTAACTACTTAGTCAACTAAGTTACAAAGCTCGCGGAGAGCTAGCTTAGTTACAAAGCTAAGTTACAAGTTAAAAGCTTACTTTTCACGTCTTAGTTACAAAGCTAAGTTACAAAGCTTACTTTTCATGTCTATAAAATAGGGAGAATGAGACCCTAACCTCACTGAGATTGTTTTGAGAATTACATGTGATAATATTTGTAGAACCTCAGAATACCCTCTGACACACAGTAGGGGCTCTATTAGCTATTTGATGGGTTAATTATAATAAGGAAAGTTAGGAAACTCTCAACTTCTTAATTACAAGGCGGAAGAAGCAATGCCTATGACACAAAGCCTATTTTGAGAACTAAATAAGATGATGTATGTGGCACATAGTAAGCGTTCAATACCTGAGTGGTAGCGGTCTTGATCAGTGGATGATGACGGTGACAATAAGGTTAATGCCAAACACACCTCTCGTTTCATTCACGTCATGAGACCAGGAAGCCCTTAAAAAAGGACATAACAGAAAAACGCAAGAGCCAGAAAGCAAAGCTCTGCCCTCCACACTGTCTAGACACAATGCTCTAGAATTACCATTATTGTTGTTCTCCTAAGTCGGGCATGAAATACCGAGTGAACATTCACTAATGCAGGAGAGTAGGCACAGAGAAGAAAAACCCTAGATTCCCTCCCACAGAAGCATGTATTATCCCGTTGAGATGATGACTTTGAAGTACAAGAAATAATTTTTTAAATTACACAAGACAGTACAGAGCATCATTAAGTCAAATGCTAAATTGTATAGAACTGACCGCGCAGAAGGGGATCGTGGAAGGAAAGGTGATCAGTGGGGCTGGAGCAGTTGGCGGGGGGCAGGGGGGTTGCAAGTGAATGACAGAAGAAAGGAGTGGGGAGGGGTGTTGTAAATGAATAACAGAGGAAAAGAGGGAAGGAGAAAGGGAAAGAAGGAGGGAGGGAGGGAGGAAGAAAGGGAGGAAGGAAGAAAGGAGGGAGGGAGGGAAGGAGGGAGGAAAGGAAGGGAGGGAGGAAGGAAGGAAGAAGGAGAAAGCAGGAAGAAGGTACAAGTTGGATGGACGAAGGTGAGTTAGGAAGGCTGGAGTACCTTTGGGCCTATTTCAGCAGCAGGTGAATGGAAGATAACATCTGAAGACCAACACTTTCCTTTGCATTAGGTTCTGCGACTCGCGTTTTTTAGAATTTAAGGCTGTGGTCCTGTCCTTGTGCTGTGAAATGACGCCAGTGTGAGGAAGCAGATGGTTCTCGTGTAGCAGAAATAATCACTGCTGCAGTCTAGGACCCATATGGGAACCTCGGTGAACACAAACCTTGACGTACTCTTGTTCTTTCTTTTCCAATCATGACCGAGTTTGCTCACTGCAGCGCCTGCTGTTAGAGGCACCATCCGGCAGCATTCTGATCATTATTCCCCATTCATTCCCGAGCACTCCATCGCCATGGCAGTCATTAACCAGCTCCTTCCACTGTGCGCGTTACTTACACGTGGCACTCATCCAAGTTCATGTGGCCATTTAGGCCGCCAGGTTTTCACTCGGTTCCGACACACAGATACAGACTGGGATGATGTTTTGCCCAAAGTAAATCAAGGCGTCTTAACCCCAGCTCCTCGTTTGCCATTTGTAACCTCCCACCTCCCAGACTGTGGCCCATCGCACCAGAGCGGTCGGTTCCCCGGGCCCTGACCTCTTTAACCAGACACTAAGCTTAAAATCAGGCATTGCTGAAACAAGGGAAGATTTGCTGTTTCTGTAGAATCTGTTTGACACATCAGGGTCCAGGCCCAGGAGACTTCAGACTCCAGCACTTTTCTGCCAGGGAAGGGCATCCCACCGGACGAGGAAGGGAAAGTCACCCCTTCCAGCCCAGGGAACTGGGACAGGAGGGGGCTCCAGGTGAAGGTGGAAACGTAAGGGGAACAGTGTTGGATGAAGGCAGGGAATCCCCAGGTTGGAGCGTCCCACCCACATGGTCAGGAAACACTCTGGAAGGAGCCTCCTTGCACACCCTTCCAAGAGCCCCCCGCCTTCTTCCTTCACCCCAAGGACACCAGACGCCACTTTGGAGTGGAGGTGGGCAGGGGAGAGACGTGGGGGTAAAGAAGACAGCATTTTGTTTCCTAAAAGACTTGAAGATATTCCCTAATGAATGAATCAGGTCAAACTGCTTTAAACCTTGAAGGACTTAAAAGTTAATTTAGAGGAAAAGTGTATTTATGGACAACATAAAGACACTACACTTTATCTACGCTCCTGAGTAATTTGCAGCCTGCAACATGCAGGAGCCCCCGTCAACTCGGATTTCCTTCACTAACGTTGAATCCATATGAATTTAGGTATATAAAATTGATGCCTCCATCTAGGGGCAAAAAAAAAAAAAAACTTACTGTGCTCATCTTTATAGAGTAAATCAAATTACGGGAGAAATATTTACCTACTTAAGAGGACAAAAACCACTGAACATCTCAGAAGCATAATTTTGCCTCCAAAGAATGTGATTTCAGCTAAAGAAGGAGGGTGTGATGCTCAGGCTGGTGTTTGATATGCTAATCATGTCAGTCATCCAATATGAATTAATTATTAATGTCAACTAACATTTACTGAGCCTTTATTACGGGCCAGCCTATGTGCTAAGCACTCACATTAGCTCCAACCCTGGGAGGGATGCTATCATCCCCCTTCATAAGGAAGGACCAAGACGAGAGAGAGAACGTCTGTTACATTTACTGAACTGACTGTACGAAGTTCTTTTACTCTGTAGGGAGGTTACAGGCTGGCAAAACAGTCAAATGTACGTAATAACGAAGGGCATATTACAGTTGACCCTTGAACAACATGGGTTTGAAGTGGATTATTTCAATATGTGGATTTTTCCAATAAATACGGAACATATGTTCTCTTCCTTAGGACTTTCTTAGCAACATTTTCTTTAGCTTACTTTTGTAAGAATACAGTACAGAATACACACAACATACAGAACATGTGTTACTAAACTGGCTATGTTCTCAGTAAGGCTTCCAGCCAACAGTAGGCTGTTAGTAGTTAAGTTTTGGGAGAGTCAGATCTCCGACTGTGAGGGAGGTGCCCCTACCCCCCACATCATCCACAGGCCAGCTGTATAAGTGAAGTCAACAGTGTAAGAAGTCCTAGACTTTTCCGATCATAATCACCAAACCTGGCCACTTTTGTGGACAAGTTATTTAATGCCCTTTGGCCTCAGTTTCCCGCATCTACTTCACAGCATTGCCGTGAGGAGTCGATAATACGCGTAAGTACTTGGAATGGCTCCCAGCACAGAATGAGCATGACGTACAGCATAGCTATGGGCTTCCTACGAATCTCTGTCCTCACCTTTATCATTTTTCCACCTACGTGTCCACATTTCAATGGGGATGCTGGACAGGGGTGAAAAATCTCGTAGTTTTGTTTTCTTTTTTAAGTTTTTATTTTATTTTTAGTAATCTCTACCCCCAATGTGGGGCTCGTAGCCACGCCCTCGAGATCAAGGGTCACGTGCTCCTCCAACTGAGCCAGCCAGGCACCCCAAAAATATCTTACTCTTTTTGTGTATAAAGCGCAAATATATATACAGTACATAAGTATAACTATGATAGTAAAATTTTACGGGGGGCAGGGGGGTAGTGCCTGGGTGACTCGGTCCATGAAGCATCCAGCTCTTGATTTCAGCTCAGGTCATGATCTCAGGCTTGGTGGGTCCGAGCCCCGCATCGGGCTCTGTGCTCGCAGCTCAGAGCCTGGAGCCCATTTTGGATTCTGTGTCTCCCTCTCTCTCTCTCTCTCTCTCTGTCCCTCCCCCTCTCACGCTCTGTCTCCCTCTCTCAAAAATAAACACTTAAAAAAATATTTTAAGTAAACAAAAATTAAAATTCTATGGGGGAGGGACCATTTTTTTAGAAGGCAAACAAAAGAAGTCTCCTTGAGGAAGCAATAATGAAGAGAAGCTTAAGAAACACTGCCCTAAACCATGAGAACGGAGAGCCGATCTGCTGGCCCCTGCAAGGCCCAGCCCCCGGCAGAACGTCTGCAGAAAGTATTGAGTCCCTAAGTCGCAGATGACTCCTTAGGAATCCCCACTTTGCCCTCAGGATACTCTGAGACATCTCAGCCTCCGTGGTCTCAGGATTCAGGATTCTGCAGAACACGCTGCCAGGGGCAAGAAAGGAAAGTGAAGGGGTCTCCTTGACATGCAGTTTCTTAGCGACTGTTACGTGGGAGCCGCCCGGTCTCCACCGTCTGCCTCTCACAGCAAGGGGGCGCCCGTCACGCCAGGTCTCAGGAAAATGCTAGCAGGCAAAGGGGGGCTGTGGGGCTGCCTCCTCTTCCCTTTCAACCCCCAGCAGTTCCTGGGAAGTCAGCCCCACCTTTGCAAATCCCCAACCCACACGACCTGGGGCCCGCCCCCCCCACCCCCCCCCACCCCACCCCCCCCCCCCCGCCAAGGGTTACTGACCAGGTAAGAAACATATACCCAGAGGACTGTCCTGATTTCATGATTCCACATCCCAGATTTGAGCAGATCATATGTAACCCCTTCAGTAGGATGCAGAATGGTGGGATTTCAGGCATCCACCACTAGTCATTAATGGGGTTTTCTTTGGGGTTTTGGTTAGTCACGCTTTACAATGTTTTGTTATTGGGGGAGGCTCTTTTCGATAACAGAAGGGACTCCTAGAGCCTTGAATCACGCCATACAGCTCAGTTACTGAGTTGTGTGTGCACAGAGCTGGCCTCAGTATTACCACTTGGTTAGGAAAGAGCTAAGAACGAAGAAGAACGTCCCAAAACAGAGCCTGGCTTGGAACAATCGCTCAACGACGTTTATTGACTCTATGTTAGCACATTGTTTTCAATCATGGCTGTCACTTACCTTTAACTTCACAACAGGGTGATCGAGCTGAGAGAGCTCCCTGCAGCCTGCCCACTCCTTCAGGACACGCTCAGGAGGCCCCGGGGACAGGCCACGGCTGTGATCCCCTGGGCCCGTGCCAAATGCCAACGACAGCCCACGTGAGGGGTACTGCCCCTCGCAGCCTCTCTGTAAGCTACGTCCCCAGCCTGGCTGCAGCTCAGTGGAGACGGGACGCTCTGCGAAACCACATAAATAAGAGTGCAGAGAGCAGGCAGGCCAGGAGGCAGCCCCCAGCACAGGGACACCTTTGCCGCTGAACTCTGGAAGGAAGAGGCTCCATGCACAGTTGTGACTACAGAGAGCAGGATTCTTTATTGATACTTTCTCTTCGCTCGTGTCATTAATGAGCTCCCGCTAATGGCACATGTGAATTGAAACGGCCTTAACTGCACTTTCTACACCTTATCATTCTTATGAGCCAATTACAAGGAACTGCTCATTGTTGATTGCCGCGAACTGCGCGCTCATTACGCGGAACTGGTGTCTCACCAATAATAATGATCATTATAATCTCCTACAGACAAGACAGAAGGACGCAGCTTAAAGACAATGGAAGGACAGCCTCGTGCCCCACTAGGTAACAACTGCTGGTCGTGTGCTGCCCTCTCATGCAAAATACCCTCATCCCACACGAATGGCCCTCCTCTTCTCTCCAACCTTCATCCGCTACATTCCAGATACTGAGCTGGCTAAAAAATCAGAACTTCCACGTCCTCAGGGGACACAGCAGGAAGAAAAATACTATTTTCCTTTCTCCCCACTACGAGCCGGGTACTGAGCCGGATGCTTTCTGTGTGTTCTCTTCTGTCATCCTTACCACAACATTGTCAGGTGGGAATAATAGTCCCATTTTACAGGTAAGAAACGGAGACCGTTGGTTTTGTGTGATGATTCTCAAATGTAAGGTACATCAGAACCACCTGGAAGGCTTCTTTTTTTTAATAATGCTTATTTGAGAGAGAGAGAGCACGCACGTGCACATGGGTGGGGAAGGTGTGCGGGGGGGGGGGGGGGGGGTGGTTGGGGGGAGGACACAGAGGCTCCCAAGAGGGCTGTGCCCTGACAGCAGTAGGTCCCACGCGGGGCTGGAACTCGTGAACCGTGAGATCATGACCTGAGCCGAAGTCCGACGCTCCACAGACTAAGCCACCCAGGCGCCCCACCTGGTAAGGCTTCTTAAAACATAGATTCCTGGGCCCACCCCCAGAGTTTCTTATTCAGTAGGTCAGGGGTCTGGGGTGGGAGCAAGAGTGTGTATTTCTAACAGGAAACGAGTCTGATATTGCTGGTCCCGGTTCAGAGGACCACTGGGATAGTGGAATATGTATGAGCTGAGGTTTGACACAGACCTGGGTTCAAATATAAGCCCCACTGACTACCTTCAGTATGTTCATTGCCAGGGCACTAAGTCTCCCTGAGCTTCAACTAGAAAACGAAGGTAATGGCATCTGCTTTGCAAGGTTGCTCAGAGGACTGGCAGTCGTGTGTGCCCAGGGGCAAACTAGGACCCACATGGCAGGCAGTCACAGGGTGTCCTGCTGTTGGAGAGCCCAGGCATCTCGCTGTGCTGCACTGAGTCTGGCATGATGGCCACAGCTGGGGCCCAAGTACATCTCCAAAGTTTGGCTCGGGTCCTCTTGAGCCCTTCCTGAACTCTCTTATCCCCTGCCCCTCGCCCCCTAAGACCTCATGCACTTAAGGGCATCACCCAAGATGGCACCCATAATTCGAAATGGTGCAGATCAACTAGTATTGTTTCCACATGCATCTTACTCCCCAGTCAACTGTAAGTCCCTTGGGAAGGGAACCGTGTAGTACATGTCTTCTACATGCTCCTCCACGCAAAAGCTAACATACAAGTGCCTCGAGAGTCTCGGGGTAAGGAGACCTTCTTGTCCTGCCCTAGCCCACTCTGTCCCCAACAAACTGCCCCTCCTCTGTCTCCAGTTGCACTTGCGTTTGTCAAAGCACTTAACACACGACATGGTCTTCATTTATCCATCAGACACCACACACACACACACACACACACACACACACACACACATTAGACTGTAAGCATCCCAAGAGCAAGGACCATGACCGTGACAGCAAGGACCGCCATATGCCTAGAGAAGGTCATCAATTAGTGTGTCAGAAAAACAAAGTCCCGAGGTGAGCCCGTAGGAGAGATTTTCTTTTTTCCAGTATTGGCTGATGGAAAACTCCGGAAGTAGGGAGATGGCCTGATGCTTTCCTTGCTGGTATCGATGTTAGCAGTCACTGGCTAGGGTATCCGTACATCCCAGTTTGCCCAAGACAGTCCTGGCTTTCACTTGCATTGTCCTCTTCACCTGAGACAGTCTGGGTTGTCCAATTAATGCTCCATTTCATTTTCGAAAGTGTCCACATTTGGAGAATAAGTTATATGGCCGCTCTATCACTGGTTTACATGAGAACGGTGACCGCACAGTTTGTGGACCCAAAATCAAGTCTTTTAGACTCTCAAGGTCCCAGCAGGGTACCTTGCTAAGAAATAGAGGGTTCTCTGAGACCATTGGCAGCAGGAGAGAAGTTTAGAGGTGCAAATAATCTCTCACGCCACCCACTAACCCTCTGCCCTCTGCCTTTTGCTTTTTTTTTTTAACGTTTATATATTTTTGAGACAGAGAGAGACAGAGCACGAACAGGGGAGGGGCAGAGAGAGAGGGAGACACAGAATCTGAAACAGGCTCCAGGCTCTGAGCTGTCAGCACAGAGCCCGACGCGGGGCTCGAACTCACGGACCGTGAGATCATGACCTGAGCTGAAGTCAGACGCTTAACCGACCAAGCCACCCAGGCGCCCCTGCCTTTTGCTTTAAAAGCAAGTGCACCACACCCACTCGACCTCACTTGTCATCTCTGAGCCAGAAAAGTCATCACGTGAAGTTATGGGCTACTTCTAACATGTTGGCATGGGCCACGGGCTGAAGACAGAGCCTCTCCTATTACATTCCCTGACACCTCAAGGAAGTAAGGCGCATTCATCAGTGGTTTTGCCTCCCCCACCCTCTCTCCCCATTGCACAGGCTATAAATTAAAGAAAGGGGGTGGGGGGAGGTGGAGGAAAGGAAGCAGAACTGCTATTTACTTGGAACAAGGTCACCCCACCCTGACCCGGACTTCTTCCAGTGGAGCTGGGAACACGGGAGCCACACGCACACTTCAGCTCTGCCAGCCTGCCTGGACGTTGCTGATGGCCAACACGTTCTCCGAGTGCTCAGGGTGTGTATCCAAAATAAGGGTGAAGCTGGGAGAATCCTGGAGAGGTCTACAGCCTGCACTTGAGACGTCCGAAGTCTAGTACGGATGACAAGATTAACACACACGGCTAGAGCAAATGTCCGCTCCCTGTGGGCTTTTCCTGGGTTGGATGGAAACATTCTGATATTCAAGACATATCTTAGCATGGACTGCTATTTAAAAAGAAAAACAAAAATACCATAGATTGACCGATGTAAGCAACACACATTTCTCTCAGTTCTACGGACTGGGAGTCCAAGATCAGGATGCTGACAGATTCCATGTCTGGTGAGAACCTGCTTCCTGGGTTGCAGGTATAATTTTCACTATATCCTCACACGGCCTTTCCTTGGTGCGTAAGCACACAGAACGAGAGACAGAGCTCTCTTGTCGCTCCTTCTTCTTACCAGGGGACCGATCCCATCAGGAGAGTCCCAACCTCATGACCTCATCTAAACTTAACTAATTCTCGAAGACCCCATGTGCCATCACGTGGGGGATGAGAGCTTCAACATACGAACTTGGGAAGGAAATACTCAGCCAGTAACGAAATACCTATATGAGAAGACAAGTCAGTCATTCAACAAATATTTATTGTGCACCTGCCCCATGACAGACTGCAACCTGAGATGATAGTATGCACCGACTATAAACATCTGCCCCCATAGAATGTACGTGCCGGAGGAAGGGACTGGAAACCGGCCAGTAGCAGACGCCAATGTGTCCGTGGACTTACCTGCGAAGCCAATCCCCCAGAATCCCAGCGGTGGACAGCATGCCCGGGAAAGCACCGTGCAGAATGCTTCACCTCTACTCCTTTATCACCCCCTTTATTCCCGTCCGCGCTAGGAATTAGTCAGGCGTGGGAAAGGAAGCTGTCAAGGTCAAAGGTGTTGGCAAAGAAACCTTTGGTTGTCTCACCTGTCATTCCAACTGTTCTAGCTTTACTACCTAATGGTGCTGATCTCAATGCTCAAAATTCTGCATGAAATTTCCACGTAGATAAGCCCACGGTCCCCCTGGACCTGGCAGGATGATGTTGCTTAGCATATGACCATCACTTTGAACTTACGAATCACAGATCTGAAACCGTTATTAGTCATATCGCCCCTCCTGGAGGAGAGGTAAACTGAGGAATGATGCGCTCAGATGACTCACTTACAGCCGCGGTAATAACACTACTGAGAGAACCTATGTTCTCATTCACCTTTGTCCTCTGTGTCAACATTAGGGGCAGCCCAGTGTTGAAACAGATCCCAAGGCTTTGGGTACCACAGACTTGAGGTCACACACTGAGGTTACCCTGGGCGAGTTACATAACCGCTCTGAAGCTTAGCGTCTTCATCTGTAAAATGAGAACAGAGACCCTACAAGTTTATTGAACTATGGTGAATATATGTGAAGTGTCCAGCTCAGAACAGTCACGAAATAAGTGGTGCTCACTGCTAATGCTAAAGCCATCGTTAGTGTTGCCAAGGGCCACCGCTGGTGATCCTAAGAGACATAATTGTGTATGTTAAAATATCTCAGTATGAACAGCAGGATGTGTATATGTAGACAAGTTAACTGTAATCTACACTCAGGGGTGGTTGAATAACATGTGAGTCATCTGATCGTAAACCCACACTCCAGATGGTGAGTGAGGTCTTGCCTTTCAGATGTTTGTTTTTTGTTTTGTTTTGTTTTTTCTATATCTAGAGCAGAGAATGCATTAGTTAACACAGGGGATGGGAACTAGCACAGGGTGTCAGGGTGTGAAATAAAACTCGGAGTTCTTACCCAGTATCAAGACTTATTAATAATGCCAACAGTACGAGTAATTGTGAGGCACAGGTAAAGAAAAGCGAAGACTGTGACCCCCACCTTAGATCCCCGGGTCCTTCCTCGATACATGAGCACACGCACGGAGGTCTCAAGTATTACATGTGGCTGCATCACTTACGTAAAAGGGAGATGTTTGGGTTATGAAACATCGCTATTTTCATATTCAGTCACGTAGCCTACCTGACACTTTCTGAGGAGTCTCATGCCACAAATCCATAGATTCCAAGTCTCCTTAACGTAAGCAATCCTACACAGACTGGGTACATTCTGCTAAAACCATTCCACAGCTCAGGAGTCTCTGGTTAGTTAGCATGAATGCTATTATTGGTGATATGCCAGAAGGTCTGTAATTAGCATGTTTACAAAAACTTCTACCTTCTTTCTTCCTTCCCAGAGGCATCCCAGCCTCCCTGCCCAAAGGAAAGAACCAGATTTCAGGCCTGATGTTAATCATCCTTTCCTCAATGTTAGAAATACATTTTCACTGGTTAAACGAACGGTGTTCAAGAACTATGGTTGGCTGGAAAGACTGAGAGGTATTACTGCCCTTGCAAAAATGAGGTACAAGTAATAATCTGTCAAACCCAATGGGCTTCCAGGTCAAGGGTGTGTTCTCCTTCCATCCTTGACTTCATGTAGGATTTTGTCACCCAACCTGCCCAGAGGGTTGTCTAATCCTACAGTCAGAACGCTGTTGCCTCTGCCTCCAAGTGGACATTTAATGCAAGGTGCTCGCCAAAGAGGGACGCCCAGCTGGCTCAGTGAGTTCAAATCCCACGTTGGCCATGGCGCCTCCTTAAAAAAAAAAAAAAAAAAATGTTCGTCAAAGAGCCTAAGTATTAGGTGTGGATTGATCTGAGCTTAAAGACATTGTGGAGTTCTTTTTTGCCTGCTTCTAATAAATGTGGCTCGGTTATAAATGT
Organism: Puma concolor; assembly: GCF_028749965.1. Taxonomy (NCBI): domain Eukaryota; kingdom Metazoa; phylum Chordata; class Mammalia; order Carnivora; family Felidae; genus Puma; species Puma concolor. The sequence continues at coordinate 117,235,823 of NC_141674.1, forward strand.
AATACATGTGTAGTAGGACTAGGTGTGAGACTTGCTTTCATTCCAGTCTATTACTTGAGGGCAAAAAGTGGGGGAAGGGAGGCAAAACATCACATTTGCCAACGGCCATGGCAATTATTACCAGGACTAAGCAGCCAAGATCAGCTGCAGAGCAATCTGAAGATCCAGTCCCTTGTCCTGCTGGGCCACTAACCAGCTGTATCGCCTGGGCCCAGACAACGCCTCTTCTGGCTTCAGTTTCCTCAACTGGACTAAACCCTACTCAAAGCTCTGTTACACAGTGACTTTCTCCCTGTCGCGACGGCTTCCTGTCCTACCGGAGGGCACTATCGTGCAAATAGGGGAGGGGACGGGAGGGGCAACAGTAGCAATTTGCTTAAATGAAAAAGGAGCAAGAAAAGGAGGAAAGGAACTACGGCCATGTGATTGTGGGGAGAGGGAAGGTCTGGATGCACAGGGAAGAAGCTGATTGTTCAATGTCTCTCTCTCGCCTTTGAGGAATTGAAATAAGGGACGTGAGGAAATCTGAGTAAGTAGGAAGAAACAAAACTATTAATACCTAGGGTGATTATATACTTCCCTGTCTAACCCTGGACTCTTTTGAGAATGATAGGGGACATTATGAAGAATTACTTCAGAACAGGCAAAAAGTATCCCCAGGTGGATGGATGGATGGATGGTCACCCGACTCAGAGCTGGCCCTCGTCTGCACCCGGATACGCGAAAGCGAGTCATGCACTTGATGGTTCTTACCACTGAGAAGGATTAACAAAGGTAACAGTTGTGTCTTTCAGAACAAGAACAATTTGAAAGATGAAAACACTCGAGCAGATATGCAAATAACTAAACGTACCTTGCCACTGACATTTCTTTTTTACTTTTAATTATTATTTTAGCTTAATTGACGGTCTTATTTTTTCTTTTGTCCTTGATGAAAAAGTTCAACCCTTGAGAAAAAAGAAGATATTTCCCTTCACCAGTGGTATAAATATTTTAAATAGGCACACTAGAAAATATCTTTCAGGCTTCAATAAAAAGACTGCTCAACTAACCAGACTCCCTCTCATATCATGGTCATCATTAAAAATTAATCCACTAATTTCACCCTTTCAAATAAATTAGGAAAAGTACTACTTCGCTTCAGGAAAACAATATTTGTGAGAGCAAGACTGAACTACCATTGGAAAAAAAGAAAAAAAGACTGAACTGAACTACAGTGGAAACACTACATCAAAAGGGGTGTAATATACATGTCCAACAATAAGAAAGTATTAAACAACTTCTAATGCATTCATGTAAGGGGAAATTGTGCAACCATGAAAACTAATAACTTAGAATAATATTGGCCTAGGAAGACGTTTTTTGATGTTTTGGTCAAGAAAAGTGTATTGAGGGGCGCCTGGGTGGCTCAGTCGGTTAAGCGGCTGACTTCGGCTCGGGTCATGATCTCGCAGTGCGTGAGTTCGAGCCCCGAGTCAGGCTCTGTGCTGACAGCTCGGAGCCTGGAGCCTGTTTCGGATTCTGTATCTCCCTCTCTCTGACCCTCCCCCGTTCATGCTCTGTCTCTGTCTCAAAAATAAATAAACGTTAAAAAAAATTTTTTTTTAAAGTATATTGAAACACATCAAATATGTTTAAATCTGTGAGTTCACAATGACACTAAACACTGAGGAAAAAGCTCATGGTTCACTCTTGGGGAATGATGAGGAAACCACCCATTATTTTGTAAACAGGTGCCCAGAGGGAAAGAATCAAGCCTTTACCTTGCCCTTCCAGTGCTAATTACACCTGTGGGTAAAAAATAGTTGGTGAGGGGAAATTTATCTTCCTGGAAGTATTTTAGCTGGTAAACAAAAAAGATAGGTTAGGATTAGAGGCTTCACCATTTTATACCATCTAATAAATTTATAGATGTAGTAGCTTGCTGAGGCTACCCTGAAAAAGGGCCACAGGCTGACTGGCTTAAAGAACAGGAATGTGTCGCCTCACAGTCCTGGGGGCTGGACCAAGATGAAGGTGTCAGCCATCTTCTTGTGTCTTCGAACGGTCGTCCCTCCGTGTGCGTCTGTGTCTGTATCTCTTCTAATTATAAGGATTCCTAATAACCTCATTTCAGCTTAGCCACCTCTTTAAACACCTTATCTCCACATTCAGTTACATTCTGAAGGCACTGAGGGATTAGGACTTCACTATGTAAACTGGTGGCAGGGAGAGGGCTGGGGGGAGGCACAATTCCGCCTATAACGATAGATCTAGAAAACATTATAAAACGAGAGATACCAAAAATTACATGCCTCCTGAGGGACGGGCACAGTACCATTTACGAAGCAGAGTTGACTAATAAGAAACAGAATCGGAATCTGATCAAGCTTTGAGATCTAACAAGCAACTTAGAGGAATGTTACAAATGACACCACAGGGAAGCAATCAGCAAAATCCAGACTGGGAAACCCCATAAACAGATGACCAAATGTCTTCAACAAATAAACCATAAGGGGGAAAAGAAGAGGAGAAATCTATGGGTTTTAAAGATTTAAGAAGCACATCAACTGGAGGAAGCAATTGCAAGAACACTTTGATCCTGATTCAAGCAAATCATTGTAAGACAACCAAAGAGATGTTAACGGTGACCGGATGGTTGAGGATTTGAAAATATTGTTGTTAATGACTGAAGTTTGACAAGGGTATTGTTGCTTGTTAAGGGTCAATATCTTTTAAAGATGCATACTCAGGGGCACCTGGGTGGTTCAGTCGGTTAAGCGGCCGACTTCGGCTCAGGTCATGATCTCGCGGTCTGGGAGTTCAAGCCCCGCGTCGGGCTCTGTGCTGACAGCTCGGAGCCTGGAGCCTGTTTCAGATTCTGTGTCTCCCTCTCTCTGACCCTCCCCCGTTCATGCTCTGTCTCTCTCTGTCTCAAAAATAAATAAACGTTAAAAAAAAAATTTAAGGATGCATACTCAAATATTTAGTGATTAAACGTTATGATGGCTAGGGTTCTACTGACACAAGAAAAATCTGAGTACAGACAAAACAAGATTAACCATGAATGGAGATTCAGCATATTATTCAGTACCTTCTCATATAGGTTAGAAACTTTTCATAATAAAAAAGGTTGTTGTTGTTTTTTTTTAAGTAAGCGAAGGAAAGCAGGTCAGAGCATGTTCGATACAGTTCATTCATGGAAACATGGAGGGGACACACCCACACGTGTGCACAAGCTTAAGAAGAAAATCAAACCATAACACGTTAAAACTTCTAGAGGCTATCCCTGGGTGGCAGAATTATAAGTGATCTCACTGTGTTTACTCCCTCCCTCATTGTTTACAATTTTTGATGAGTATTTCTTAGTTTTACCATCAGGAGAAACAAGCTACTTTCAGTATATATATCTTTGAATAACTAACAGGTCTGCTGCCTTAAGTCCCTCCTGTGAGCAGCAATTCTAGAGTTAAGCTGATGAATGAGAGCTTATTGCTTGACTAATCTTTCTTGTTACTGGAGTTTGCGGGCTATTAAAGCACATTACCCTATGCAGTAATATAACATCTGAGATCATGTCAAACGCACGTTCAAATGGTGAAAATGGCATGTTTCACAGGCATGCCATAAAGAGCATAATTGGACCCATTAACTATGACGCATGTGATTTCCAAAGGTTACTGAATAAATAATGTTATTTAACAAAGTGAAATTGGAATGTGAATTGACTGAAATTAGAGTCCATTTCCCTTCTGAAAATTCCATCCCTTTCTTCAGACAGTGAACCGACGGGAGCATTCTCTCCAGCCGACTGACAAGTCACGGGTGAGCGGGGAACAGTTGGCCTTGACAACGCCTGACTTCCCCTGCCCCCACCGCATAGGTGCGCCAGGAGGCTTCACTGGGGGGTGGCTCACTGTATTAGAAAAACTCAGTTCGGTCCACCTCCTGTGTTTCTCTTTGGGGTGTCACCTTTACTCCCACACAGCTCACAGCTCTGGTCACAAAAGGTGTGGTTCCCAACCCCCCCCCCCCACACACACACAAGCAATTCTCTGTAACACCAGCTGGGTGTCCCATGATTTAACTCAACTGTAGCACTGCCTCCCCGGAGACAGTGTCAGATCCCACAGGGGAAGGACTCAGTCTCCTGACACTGCCTGCCCCCATTTCAGAGGCCAGCCGCAAGCCCAGGCCATCATCTATGACAAAGAGGCTCCAGATCACAGGGTCCGACAGCCCTGTCCTCGGGTTGGATTAATTCGCTAGAGCAGCTCACAGAGCTCAAGGAAATACTTAGCTTACATTTGCCCGTGTGTTTAAGGACATGACGAAGGACGCGGACGAACAACCCGATAAAGAGATTCGAAGGGCAAGGTCTGGGAGGGTCCCACGTGCAGAAGCTTCTGTCCCTGTGCAGTTGGGGTCCATGAGCCTCCAGATGTGGATGTGTTCACCAGCCTGGAGTGCTCCAAGCCCCACGTTATCGGGACTTTCTGGAGGCTTCCTCGCCTAGGCATGCTAGTTATTAACTCCATCCCCAGCCGCTCTCCCGTCTCTGGAGGATGACGGGTGAGGCTGAAAATCCCAAGCTTTTCATCTTTCTGGTGACCAGCCCCCATCCAGGAGCCATCCAGGAGCTCAACCCAGACTCACCTCGACAGAACAAAAGATGCCCCTAGTGCTCTTATCGTTTTGGAATTTACAGGGGTCTCAGGAGCCACACAACAGGGGTCAAAGACTAAATATTAGAACAAAAGATGGTCAGCACGCCTGGGTGGCTCAGTCCGTTAGGTGTCTGACTCTTGATTTGGGCTCAGGTCGTGATCTCACGGTTCCTGGGTTTGAGCCCTGCGTCACGCTCTGCTCTGACAGTGCGAAGCCTGCTTGAGATTCTCTCTCCCTCTCTGTCCCTCCCCTGCCTGTGTTCTCTCTTTCTCTCTCTTGAAATAAATGAATATTTTTGTTTAAAGAGCAAAAAATGATCCTACCGTTCTAATTATTTAGGAAACTACAAGCGTCTTAGGAGCTCTGTGCCAGGAACCAGGCGAAGAGACGAATGTGCCTATTTTCCATGAACTCACGTTCACAGGCTAGGCACATGTGTTTAGTGCCTACCATGCCGAAGGTCCTATGTTTGGAACTTTGGGGAAAGGTTGGGGGGAACTAGAAGGATGAGGGTTTTAAAAATGACTTTTGGGGGCACCCAGGTGGCTCAGTCCGGATAAGCGCCTGACTTTGGCTCAGGTCATGATCTCGTGGTTTGTGGGTTCGAGCCCAGCATGGGGCTCGGAGCCTGGAGCCTGCTTCAGATTCTGTGTCTCCTTCCCTCTCTGCCCCTCCCCCGCTCGCGCTTTCTCGCGCGCTCTCTCTCTCTCAAAAATAAATAAACTTTTAAAAAAACATTAAAAAGAAAAATAAAAGTGACTTGTTAAATACACACCTTACTTCAGAAGACTGCAGTCTAGTTGGGATCACACACAAACACACACACACACACACACACACACAACTGATACTAGAGAAACAATTGCAGAACAGCAGGTGTTCTCTGCTCTTACAGACTAAGCTGTGTCTCCCCCACTCCCTAACCCCTGTGTAATTGTATTTGGACGCAGGACCTTTGTGAAGGTAATTAAGGTTAAATGAGGTCATGAGAATGGGGCCTCAGCGTCCTTACAAGAAGAGAGAGAGAGAGAGACACCAGGAGTGTGTGTGCACAGAGGAAGGGTCCCGTGAGGATCCCGTGGGAGACAGCCGTCTGCAAGCCGAGGAGAGAGGTCTCACCAGAAACCAGATGTGCCAGCACCACAGGCGTCTAGCCTCCAAAACTGTGAGCACGAACATTTCTGTTTCGGGCCACCAGTCTATGGTGTTCTGTTATGGCGGCCCTAGCGGACTAAGACCCCCGCGGCTCACATTTTTCACTTTACAGAAAGTGCTTCACATTCTTCACTTCCAAACACACCGACTTTACTCTTCAGGAATGGCCACTCCAACCAGGAGCCAATGGTAGCCATGGAAAGTCCCCCTGCCTGCCTCCCCCCCCCCCCCCCCCCACTTCTTGGAATCCCCTCCCAAACATAGGATGTCTGGGATACCCAAGCCCGGGAGCAGAGCTAGCCCGGGAAGAGCCTTCAGGTGGATGAGAATAAGGCCCCTTCTCGGAGTCAGTACAGCCCTGGGTGCGTAGACAGTATCTGCTGAGTGATCAGAAAATGGCACCCCTTCCCCCGTGCAGGCTCAGCCCCAGGCCAGGGCGCACAGCCGGGCCAGCAGAGTCCCACTGTGCTGCTTGGCTGATGTCCTCGTGCACAACCATCTGCCAACCCCCAGTCCAAACCCCTGACCACCTGTTCTGTGGCCAGCTTCTCACCCCAGTCCGGGGCCACTTTGACAGCAGAGGATGGCAATAGAAGTAGACACGGGGAATAGTGGACCCCTGAGGTCCCCCCCTCACTCCCCCACCGCCAGCCCCAGCCCTCGTCCCACAGCTGCCAAGGCCATGTTCCTCACTCGCCACAGGCTCAGAACCTCAGCCCAGCCTGGGTCTGGGGGTTCCTGTGACCTGCAGACGGCACCTCCTTCTTTGCCTCTATCCCAGGTGCCTCGGTCATCCCCGACAAGGCTAAGTAAGGCTAACCTGGCAAATGGTATAATGTCCCCGGAGGCACTCAGGAGGGAACTCCCTACTTACCTGCCTCCTAATTATTGCTGTAGAAAATCCCCCCGAGGGAGAAATACAAATGAAATGAGATACCACCTCCCACCTGTCAGAATGGCTAACATTAACAACTCAGGCAACAATAAAAGTTGGCGAGGATGCGGAGAACGAGGATCCCTTTTGCATTGTTGGTGGGAATGCAAGCTGGTGCAGCCACTCTGGAAAACAGTGTGGAGGTTCCTCAAAAAACTAAACATAGAACTACCCTATGACCCAGCAATTGCACTACAAGGTATTTACCCAAGGAATACAGGTGTGCTGGTTTGAATGGGCACATGCACCCCCATGTTTATAGCAGCACTATCAACAACAGCCAAAGTATGGAAAGAGCCCAAATGTCCCTCAATGGAAGAATGGATAAAGAAGATGTGGTATATATATATATATATATATATACACACACACACACACACACACACACACACACACACACAATGGAGTGTTACTCGGCAATCAAAAAGAATGAAATCTTGCCATTTACAACTATGTAAACGGAACTTGCCATTTACAACTATGTGGATGGTATTATGCTAAGCAAAATTAGTCAGATTAGACAAATATCCTATGACTTCACTCATATGAGGAATTTAAGAGACAAAACGGATGAACATAAAGGAAGGGAAGCAAAAATAATATAAAAACATGGAGGGGGACATAACATAAGAGACTCTTAAACACAGAGAACAAACTGAGGGTTGCTGGAGGGGCTGTGGGTGGGGGGATGGGCTAAGTGGGTAAGGGGCATTAAGGAAGACACTTGTTGGGGATGAGCACTGGGTGTTACACACAGGGGATGAATCACTCAATCTACTCCTGAACTCATTATTGCACTATACGCTAGCTAACTTGTATGTAAACAAATAAATAAATGAATACTTATAATGGTGAAAGAAAAAAAGGAAGAAAGGAATGAAGAAAGAAAGAAAGAGAAAGAAAGAAAGAAAGAAAGAAAGAAAGAAAGAAAGAAAGAAAGAAAAGAAAGAGGAAAGAAAGAAAGAGAAAGAAGAAAGAAAGAAAGAAAGAAAGAAAGAAAGAAAGAAAGAAAGAAAGAAAGAAAGAAAGAAAGAAAGAAAATCCCCCTGAGGGTCTGCCAGTGTGGTTGGGAAGGGTGGGAGCCATGACCCCCATGACCCCTCAGCTCTCCAGTGATCCCTACTCCCTGAGGCTCTCTGCCCCAGGGCGGCTGTAGAAGCTCTTACAGAAAGGCCCATCTGTGCAAAACGAACATCCCAACCCTTGGGTAACACTTGCTACCCCAGTGGTAATTTCCATGCAAAAGGATGTCCAACATGAGCTCAGATTGAAGAATCAGACTGAATTTTTAAAGGAATGAAAACATGGGGTGCCTGCGTGGCTCAGTCGGTTAAGCGTCCAACTCTTGATTTCAGCTCAGGTCATGGTCTCACCGTTTGTGGGTTTGAGCCACAAGTTGGGCTCTGCACTGACAGCATATAGCCTGCTTCGGATACTCTTTCTCTCTTCTCTCTCTACCCCTTCTCCCCCACTCAGGCACACTCATTCTCTCTCTCTCTCTCTCTCTCTCTCAAAAATAAGTAAATAGGGCACCTGGATGGCTCAGTCAGTTAGGCATCTGACTTCGGCTCAGGTCATGATCTCATGGTTCGTGGGTTGGAGCCCTGCGTTGGGCTCTGTGCTGGCAGCTCAGAGCCTGGAGCCTGCTTTGGGGTCTGTGTCTCCCTCTCTGCCCCTCCCCTCTCTCTCCCTCTCAAAAATAAATAAACGTTAAAAAAATTTTTTAAATAATAAGTAAACAAACATTTGAAAAAAGAGAGAATGAAAATGTACCAACACCATTATGGAAATGCAGATTCAGAAGGGGCTTCTCTTCTTCTACCCCACTCCACTGATACCGTATCTGAGGATCAAGAATAAGAATGACACACTTCGTCTTGGACGTGACTGTGAACCAGGCGAATCAACAGAGAACACCGTCCAGCAAAAGTTCAGTGTGGTGCGAAAGACAGCTTTGGAAAGACCTTCCAGCTGAAAACACCTTCTCACATGCCTTCACAGGGCCGCCATTACTGCTTTATTCCTTTGGCCCCATTCTCAGCCCTTTTAAAAAATACAACCATTTCTGGGGGGAGGGACCTACAGAGATCTTGGTATTGCACCGTATTCAGCGGCAGTTCAGGGAAAGGGCTCTAGAACCAGGCTTAGGGATTGGGATCCTGGCTCTGCTATCGCTGGCACATGACCTTGGGAAGGTCATTTATCGTCCCCT